>NC_086175.1:126389739-127035572 GCF_023053635.1 Elgaria multicarinata webbii | reverse complement strand
AGAAGAAGAAGAAGAAGAAAAGAGGAGGAGGAGGAGGAGGAGGAGGAGGAGGAGGAGGAGGAGGAGGAGGAGGAGGAAGAAGAGGAAGAAGAAGAAGAAAAAGAAGAAGAGAAGCTCACCCAGAGGGTGGGAAGATGAGGATTTAAAACTGTAAGCAGCTGAGTTACTTGTACTTCCAAATGGCTTTGAGGTTCTGTTGCTTTGCTTTTCTTTTAAAATATTTTACGAATGGACTAAATGTTATATGCGTGAGCAAGGGGGAGGGGGAGGAGAGACAAAAGGAGTCTCCTTTCTATTCCGAGATGTACAGCGCAATCGGCAATGTTTCTGTCTCGCCTTGCTAAAGACGCAGCATCCCTTTTAACAGAGCCAACGTCGTCATCATCACCCATGACAGATTCAACATGTTCTACTTACAAATACAGGATCTGACTAGGGACGGCGCTGGCCGGTCTGAAAGAATGCTCCTTGGGATACCGGTCCGTTGCCCTGTGCTAATCTGTTTTGAAATGGGGAAGACCGATGGGGGCTGGGCAAGGGGAGAAGAAGAGTTCCCTGGATAAGTCCCTGACACTGATTGCTTTTGAATGGTAATGGGCTACGTATGGCTAAAAATAATAAATGGGGTGAGAGATACAGAGAGCGTGCCGACTTCAAGTCTAGGTTATGCCCCCGTCTCGGGCGGCATCTACAATTCTGAATGAATCAGGTTCAAGATAGATGTCAGGAAAGAAACGTCACAGCTCAACCAAGAGGCAAAACCCTTCATTCACAAGTGCACGCAGCAGCCTAGTTTTCACTAAGTTGGTAAACCTGTATGTGTGGGATGTACCATTACAGGCTGTGGGTGGGAGCTTGTATGATTGAATGCTTCTCTATAATCTGCACTTCATGAACTGGAATGTCAAGGAGAAGGCTAAACTGGAACCCTGATATCTAGATGTCTATGTGTGGGGAATTGTTTTTGTAATGACAAGTTTTCCATTATGTAAGGCTCCAGCTATGGATTGAAGTGGTATCGCCCAGATACAGGTTTATTACCTCTGTGAAAACTCCACCCACTAAAATAAAACCCTACGGGCCACCCGTGCCTCTCCCACGTCAGCCGCTAAACCCTACAAATTAACCAATTGTTGGTGGGGGGAATCCACATGACGTCCAAAGCAAGAGATGTCTACCACTTAAACAGAACACATCCTTTCCATCGTCGGAAACCGCTAACTACGTGTTGTGGATTTCGGAAGCCGTCTTCAGGAATAACCCCCCGAAAAAGATTCCGCTGCCCCCACCCAACCCAGATATTACAAGAAAAGCAGAGTGGAGACGTTTGCTCCAATCAGCACCTGACAAATTCTGTAGGATGAGCATAACTTAATCATATCTGCCAGTGGCTTTTAGGATTTCTTGAAACAAGAATTTTTTGCATCAACCTCTGCAGAATTGGCAGAGAAGCCAAAGCCGAGAAGGGGAATGTCTACGTGTGTTTAAAGAAGAAGAGGAACGGGCAGAGAAAGGCAGAAGAGGCAGGGAGAAAGGAGAAGTGGGCTGTTGAACTTCTCCCCCATGGCAGGTTTTGCACTTGGAAAAGTTTGACAGTCCCAAAGGAGGAGCTATTTTTAGCCATCATTGCTCGTGCCTTTTTCTTTTTTAAAGGGATGAGTAAACAAACTGTGTTGAAATCTAGTTAGTTGCCTATAACTGTATCCTATCAAAGTTACTTAATACAATTTCCATTGCCGTCTTTCATAGGTAGGAATCTAGAGCAATCCAGAAAAGGGGGGAAGTTATGTTTGGTTTGGATGGGAAGAAGAGGAGAGGTTAATAAGAACAAACTAAACTTCATAAATTTCTTTGCAAAGGGGAGGGAAAGAACTTGAGATTTTGAATAATTGGATGCAGGGGGATGCAAAACTGAGGGATTCATCCATCCAGGCCCAGAGCTTTGAGTGTGTTGCTCTTAAAAGTCTGGGTTTGCAGCACAGAATTTGGGTTACCATTCTTCTTTTTCTGATGGGGTCCTTGTCTTTACCTGCTACATGGCAGGCCCTCTCCGTGCTGGGAATAGCTCTACCTAATGAATTTGGCCGCTGCAAATGGGGTAGAATTTCACTGGGTTCGATTTTTTGAGAAGGACCTGACAACATTCATAAATGGGATAGAAAGAACTTGTGATTTTAAAAAATAGACTGTGGGAGACAAGTGAAACTGACAGATACTTTCATTCCTATAATAATTGGAAACTTTTATAGCATGCAACGGCTTCCTGAATAGGAAACTTAAAGTCCCAAGCCTTCTTTTTATGGCTTTTAGCAAGACATGCATCAGTGAAGAGTGAGCCACCTTTTCTTTAATGAGCTTGGGCTTTCTGGGGGCATTTGGTTGATGACTATGAAATGCTATTTTGGGCTGCATTAATAGAAGTATAGCTTCCAAACCACGTGAGGTACTGGTTCCTCTCTATTCGGCCCTGGTTAGGCCTCATCTAGAGTATTGCGTCCAGTTCTGGGCTCCACAATTCAAGAAGGACGCAGACAAGCTGGAGCGTGTTCAGAGGAGGGCAACCAGGATGATCAGGGGGGCTGGAAACAAAGCCCTATGAAGAGAGACTGAAAGAACTGGGCATGTTTAGCCTGGAGAAGAGAAGATTGAGGGGAGACATGAGAGCACTCTTCAAATACTTAAAAGGTTGTCACACAGAGGAGGGCCAGGATCTCTTCTCGATCCTCCCAGACTGCAGGACATGGAATAACGGGCTCAAGTTAAAGGAAGCCAGATTCCAGCTGGACATCAGGAAAAACTTCCTGACTGTTAGAGCAGTGCAACAATGGAATCAGTTACCTAGGGAGGTTGTGGGCTCTCCCACACTAGAGGCCTTCAAGAGGCAGCTGGACAACCATCTGTCAGGGATGCTTTAGGGCGGATTCCTGCATTGAGCAGGGGGTTGGACTCGATGGCCTTGAAGGCCCCTTCCAACTCTGCTATTCTGTGATTCTATGAGTCTATGAGGGCAAGCAAACTGAAGCTTAACCCAGACAAGGCAGAATTACTGTTGGTTGGACATTCTGGTGAGCTAGAAGTAGATGCACAAAAGTTTCTGGTTGAAGCTATAGTTCCCCTGAAGCAGCAGGATCTGGACCTGCTTCTACATAGGCAGCCATAGTTCTGAAGAGTGGTTTTACCAGCTTCGCCTTATATGCTAACTGCACACACCCTGATCCACTCCAGAGGTTGATTCGGAGCTTCTGAATCAGCCCTGATCTGCCTAGGGCCCAATCTAACCCACATTGGACAGATCTGGAGCAAGATCAGGACATCCGAAGCAGGTCGGATGTTTTAGGTTCCCGGGCATGAAGCTGACTGGGAGACCATGGGACTCCCCACTCACTTCCCTCCTGCTCATCCATTGAACCCAATGAGCCTCTGCCCTCACCGGCCCACAGGACCTACAGCTGCCAAAATTTGAATATTAGATATAGAGCCACCATCTTCCTTAAAAATGATGGCTCTCATTGAGTCATCTCATTGAGTAGCTGCTGGATGAGTCAGGTAAGTCCTGCAGGCAGGCAGGGGCTCACCACCACCCTGGATTGGGCCAAAGTGGCCTGAAACATTTCGGGCCTGATCTGATCCACTGTGGACCACTTTGGCCCGATCCATGCCTGATCTAGATTCAGACCGAGGCAGGCCAAATAGCCCCACGTCAGTTCAGGATCTGGATTCAGATCTGAGGCGGTGCACCACCGTAATAAGAAGTGCATTGTGACATCAGGTATAAACAGATTTCTGCTTTGATTGGCAGACGTCTGCTGAAGATATCACATAATAAGTGCCATTGTGAGATCATCCTATTCGCTACATGATCCTTGATTAGAAGGAATCAGATTAATATGGAAAGGAGGAAGCAGTGGCTGGCAGGGGCAGGGGTGCTGAGGAATGGCCCCATGGCAGCCCCTGCCATGAGAAACCAATAAGATCAAGACAAAGTGAACGTTCACTTCTTGTTCTGGTCACTCTAGTGTTTGTTTGTTTTAAGCAATATTTGGGGCAACCAAATGTGCAACTTTGGTAAAAGGTTTATTTTTTTCGCCTTTTTGACATAGCTTCTAGCTAGTTGTGTGAAAGAAGTCTGCTAATGTTCAGATGACAGTAAATAGGAGAGAGCTCCAACATTGCCCAGGTCTAAAAGCAGAAGCTTTCATAAATATGGGTAAAGCAGTACTCTAGGAAATTGCCCAGGTACACATGGCTCTCAAACAGAGTAGTGGCCACGAAAAAATGCCCCCCCCACAATTGTTCTGGCTGTCACTGCCAACTCCTGCATTAAGGCAAAATTAAATCCTGTCCTGGAAATTCTTAATCATGAACTCCCAAAAATCTTAGCAAAGTGTCTACAAGAGTGACATCCTTAAGTATGACCTAATTCACACATACATCGGGCCCTCTTTTTAGTAAGCCAATATTTTTCTGGAGGAAATTATTGCTTTTATGCTTTATTTATTTATTATTGCATTTATATCCCACCTTTTGTCCCCTACAGGGAACCCAAGGTGGCGTACATAATCCTCCTCCTCTCCATTTTATCCTCACAACAACAACCCTGTGAGGTAGGTTGGGCTGAGACTCTGTGACTGGTATGTTCCCATGGCCAAGTGGGGACTAGAACCCAGATCCCCCGATTCCCGGTCCAACACTTTAGCCACTACACCACACTGACATGGCTGGTTACATTCATTCTACTTTGAAATAGCCAGTAAAGGTTATGGAATCTAATACCTGGGGCAATTATTGGCAAGATGGAGACCCAAGGTGCTACATTAGTTAGAGTCCTGAGTTAGAACCAGAGAGACCAAGGGTCCAAGTCCCTGGTCATTAACGAAGCACAATGGAATGAGTTTTGGCCAAGCCAAGCCAATCTACTAGCTATAAGCTTCACCTTCATTGCAGGGTTGTTGGGAAGATCATTTGTAGGCGGGGGGCATAACTATACGTCAGACCTGAGTTCCTTGGAGGAAGGATGGGATAAAACGTAATTAACAAATACAATTCAGAACAACTGGTAACCTGGCAAACCAAGCAGAGCCTGCCCTGTATGATGGCCCTTCCAATGAACCTGCTTCGTGCTGCCTGGTGGGGGAGAGAGAAGGCGCTGTCAAAACCCTGCCAGGCTACATAACATGGCACCGTTGGGCTGGGTGGGTCACACAATAAACAATGTTCATTTGGCCTACCTAGTCGAATTTTAAGACGTCTGGCTGTTATTTTAATAATGTATTAGTTTTATATGTTTTTAATCAGTTTTATGTATTTTATAGTATTTTTGTATTTGATGATGTTCTGGATCGAGGCGAGTAATTATTATTGTTATTGTTATTTGTTTATTGGGAGTCATACTATGAAGCGGGGTGCATAATCTCAGGTCCGCAGTCCAAATCTGGCCCATCTGGCATGTCAATTTGGCTTTTTGGGAGTTATTTATTTATTTATTGTTGCATTTATACCCCGCCTTTTTTCCTCCAAGGAACCCAAGGCAGCATACATAATCCTCCTCCTCCTCCTCCCCACTTTATCCTCACAACAACAACCCTGTGAGGTAGGTTGGGCTGAGAGTCTGTGACTGGCCCAAAGTCACCCAATGAGCTTCCATGGCCGAGTGGGGACTAGATCCCGGATCTCCTGACTCCCAGTCCAACACTTTAGCCACGACACCACACTGGCTCCCTGGATGACCATGCTCCTTTTCGGGGGACCTATCCCCAGTGGAGTATGGTGGCTCCAATGTCAGTGGGATGGAGAATCCGCTCCGGGTTTCAGAAAGGAACCAGTCAGGACTCTAAAGGAGCTATCCAAAGCACCTGGGAGAGCCCCTTCATAGTTCTGACTGATTGTGAGTGAAACCCGGAGTGGATTCTCTGCTCCGCTGACATCACAGCCACCACCTTCCACCGCCTATCTCCCCACCCCCCGCTGATCATATGGTGGTTTCGTGGCTCTTGCCTTTTCGCCCAACCTTTTAGGATTTTTTCCCCAATCCTATAAGGTTGAAATGCTTCACCTAAGGCTTAGTTAAAGGCAGTAAGACCCTTTAAGCTAAAAATGTGAATATTTTGGCCTTTGGGCCCTTTGATCTCTGGTCCCATTTTGCCTTCACGACGATCAAACTAGGAATTAGGAATGAGACAGACGCAAGAATGTGTTTGGCAATTCGCAAATATTCTCAATGGAAGCGCGCTGGAAAACGGCCCACCAGAGCTTCTGCGCAACTCATCACCCCTACATACAAAAACCAACAATTCTGCAAAGCAGACCTTGCATATTCAAAACAAGACGTGATCATCAATAGGGCTGTATGAGAATTTTGGATGTGTTCGGAAAATAGGCGAGAGTGGCCTGTTCAAAGCACCAAACGCAAGCAAGAGCACGCGTCCACCAAAAACATCTGCCAGTTGTCAAACACATGTTCACGTCCATCTCATTCCCAATTCCCAGTTGGATTTGTGCAAATTTCCTGATTTGCGCCAATTTCCTCCAGTGGACCAAATCAGTCTACGGAGGAAAGTTGCACGAATTAGCAAATTTGGACACATTTTGGGAAATGTGCACAAATTGGGGGGAGACTTATTCAAAGCTCCCATTTGATCGCTGCTCAATTTGCCGTTTCCTCGTCCGCACAAAAAGACAGTAGCAATCACAAAGGGGAATGGGAATCGAGCACGAGATGAGCAGCGATATGACGATCAGAGAACCCTGGCAACTTCAAACATCACTCAATCATCCATTTCTAATCGTCAAACAACACCGCAAGAAAGCAAAAGCAATCCCTTCTCTCTCCAGCACTCTCCAGCACAAATAAAGGTGTAAAAGCAGAAAGGAATGTGTCTGTGTTGAATAATCAGTGTTTCCCCCGCCCCAAGCATCACTGTGTCCCTGTTCCTGCCATATTTTCAATAGACCGGGAGTCACCCTGACTGGTTGATTGCATGTGGTTTGTTATTTTGACTGCCTCTGGCGGATTAGAGGCCACTGCAGGGACTGAACCTGCCAGACTTGCCGGAAATAGCAAAGCAACAAACCCTCGGGGCGTCTTCCTTTCTAGGACCCAAGATAGGACAGAGGTGCTCTGCAGAAAACATGTCACTGCTCAGTGAAAAAGAAAACTAGGTTAGGGCCAAACCAAATTGGAGGCACAAGAGGGGGGATCTTTAAACTCTCTGCAAGTTAACATGGGCCTTGTAAGTATTACAAAATTCTCCAGCACAACGATTAGAAATAAATATTAGGGCTGCACTGCATGGGAGTTAACAAACATTCTCTGTGTGAAATGTGCCTTGGGAGTAAAAATGTTCTACGATCCCGTTCCCTCGTGGCTCACTTCATCCATACCTCTTCACAGCCCCCATCAGCCTTTTGGTAGGATCAGTGACATCATCTAGCCAATCAGACTTGGATATGTGATGGCATTACTGAGGGAAAACAAAGCTAATTCAGAGCGATGGCATTAGCTTCACTCACCCTCAGTGATGTCTGATGGCTACATGGTGACTTGCGGTCTGTCTTCACAGAGCGGGGTTGGTGCCGCCTCCTTCATCAACCCCGGGCTTTCCCTCTCCCGGAGTGGCGTCAGGTAATCCCGATGACGAGGAAGGAGTACAGGGTTTCTGAGTGGCCGTCCTGGTCCCAGAGCCACCCTCATCCTCTTCCTAGTGGAAGGCGACCAATCACTGGTCATGTTCCACCAGGGTCTAACATGGTTGGGATGGTACTGTTGCACCATGTCTTCCATGTTGGTCCCTAGCCGATGGCTGGTTGGCCACTGTGTGAACAGAATGCTGGACTAGATGGACCCTTGGTCTGATCCAGCATGGCCCTTCTTAAGTACCTACATACAGTTATTTATTTATTTATTTATTTATTTATTTATTTATTTATTTATTACATTTATATTACATCTTTCCTTCAAAGGGCCCAAGGTGGCTTACACGGTCCTCCTCGTCTCCACTTTATCCTCACAACAACCCTATGAGGTAGGTTAGGCTGAGAGCGAGTGACTGGTCCAAAGTCACCCATGGAGCTTCATGGCCAAAAGGGCGTTAGAACTCAGGTCTCCCAACTTCCAGTCCAAAATTCTAACCATACAACACAGTTAAGACCATATCACATATGCTTAGAAATGTAAACCTTTTGTGTCTTTTTAGAGAGCACAAAACAAGACAAAGGCTTGAACTACAGCAAAGATTTTGGATGTAATCCAGCCAGAGTTAAATGGTACTTTTATTATCCCATTGAAGGCAATTGAGCTTAAACTGTGCTTAAAATTGCTATTTATGTTGAATTTAAAAACAAAACACTGTAATATTGTGTTACAATTTCCAGTGGCAATACTTGTTAGTAGTGACACCCATCAGGTGCCACAGAAATAATGTATTCATTATTCTCATTCTTTTCTTCAACTGCAAAAATGATCATATACTTTCAATGTGGGTATCATAGAATCATAGAACTGGAAAGGGCTATAAGGCCATCGAGTCCAACCCCCTGCTCAATGCAGGAATCCACCCTGAAGCATACCTCACAGATGGTTGTCCGGCTGCCTCTTGAAGGCCTCTAGGGTGGGAGAGCCCACTGCCTCCCTAGGTCATTGGTTCTATTGTCGTACTGTTCTAACAGTCAGGAAGTTTTTCCTGATGTCCAGCCAGAGTCTGGCTCCCATTATCCTGTGTCCTACATTCTGGGATGATCGAGAAGAGATCCTGGCCCTCCTCTGTGCGACAACCTGTCAAGTCCTTGAAGAGTGCTATCATGTCTCCCCTCAGTCTTCTTCTCTCAAGGCTAAACATGCCCAGGTTTGTCTCTCTTCCCACCCGCAAACATCAAGAGAAACGTTTTGCCGTGTGCTTATTCAATAAAGATCTCTCCCAAGAATTGCTCAGACACTATTCCAAGGGTACGGGGATGGCAACAAGGGAGAGGGCCTTTTTGGTGGTGGCCCCCCAACTGTGGAATGATCTCCCCAATGAGGCTCGCCTGGTGCCAACATTGTTATCTTTCAGGCGCCAGGTCAAGACTTTCCTCTTCTCCCAGGCTAAGTTTGTTTTTTAATGGACCCCAGAATTGTTGTTTTAAATGGGTGCTGCTGTTTTTATACGGTTGTTTTTATGTCTTTGATGGTTTGTAAATTTTGTATATTTTTTAATGATTACTGTTTTTAGCTTTTGTGAACCGCCCAGAGAGCTTCGGCTGTGGGGCAGTATATAAATGTAATTAAATAAATAATAAATAAATAAATAAATAAATTAGAAAATGCGATACCATTGCCATCATTTCACTGGTCAGTGTGAAACTAAACTGAATGGATTTTCAAACATGAAAAGGTCACCACCATTTGAAGGGCAAGATCTGACAATTAGTGGTTAAAGCCAAGCATGTCAGTATGTCTCACATTACTTCAGAATTGTTCCCAGTGGAGGCTGGTGGCTCCGATGTCAGTGGGGCCGCGAATCCGCTCCGACTTTCGGTCAGAACCAGTCAGGCCTCTCAAAGAGCTGGCCAAAATGTGGAAGTGCCATCTACACTGATGAAGTGGTATGATGGTCATGATGAAGAAGGAAAAGGAAGAGGAGAGGAAGAAACTGACGACGATTTCTCAACACAACCATCTCTAGGCGTCCATACAGATGATAATGTGCTCTTGGGATGATAATGTGGTCTGAAAGGGATAGAAGGCATGGAAGTAGCACCCATCTATTGAGGCTGGAATGCACTTGTCACATTTGACATAGAACCTATTCAGGCAACAGGCTGCATGGAGAATCTAGACTTGTCTGCCAACAGGCTTGCTGAAATTCACGCTGAAGCTATCACATGAGGCTTCAATGGAATGATGCGGGGAGACTGATGATGATGATGATTCTAGAACACTGATACTTGGTACTGGCTACTCCTGGTATTGTTAGATATTACTGCATAACATTATTGCATTTTCCTATATTATTTTTTTAATTTATGTTTTTAGCCTGCATAGATAAAATATTATCAGGTATTTCTCTATATATCATAGAATCATAGAATAGCAGAGTTGGAAGGGCCTACAAGGCCATCAAGTCCAACCCCCTGCTCAATGCAGGAATCCACCCTAAAGCATCCCTGACAGATATATTTTATCTGCATCAGTTTACCTATCCCAATTGTTTGATCTCAGAGTTGGGATATATTTCCAGTTTTATTGTTGTTGCTGCTGCTGCTGTTGTTAATAATAATAACTTTAAAATTTACACCAACTTTGAAATCACTTCACTGGCTGCCAATTCGTCTCCGGGCAAAGTTTAAAGTGTTGGTTATTACCTTTAAAGGTTTTAAGCACAGGTTTATGCCTAAATACAACTAGGGTAAATGCCCCCTTGGACACAGTGGAAATTGTCTTTGAGGAAACATGCACAGGAATGCACTGTAATGAATTTACAATGCAATCCTATGCATGTTGACGCATGCATGTTGACTCAAGCAACGATATTCAATGACACATCTCCCAGGTCAGTAGGGCTACAGCTAAGTTGCCTAGAATCCAAAGAAAAACATAGAGCTAAGGCCATGATTCCAAGACTGCTTACTTGGAAGTGAATTCCACTCAAACCTGGGGCAGGCGGCGGGTTTCTTCCAAATAATCTGAGCTATAAATGGTCTAACATGCAAACGCTGCAATTGAACGTATTTGTGGATTAGGCTAGGAGATCTCAGTTCTAAGTACAAAAATCAGAATGAAATCATAGAATCATAGAATAGCAGAGTTGGAAGGGGCCTACAAGGCCATCAAGTCCAACCCTCTGCTCAATGCAGGAATCCACCCTAAAGCATCCCTGACAGATGCTTGTCCAGCTGCCTCTTGAAGGCCTCTAGTGTGGGAGAGCCCACAACCTCACCAGGCAACTCAATCCATTGTTGTACTGCTCTAACAGTCAGGAAGTTTTTCCTGATGTCCAGCTGGAATCTGGTTTCCTTTAACTTGAGCCCGTTATTCCGTGCCCTGCACTCTGGTAGGATTGAGAAGAGATCCTGGCCCTCCTCTGTGTGTCAACCTTTTAAGTATTTGAAGAGTGCTCTCATGTCTCCCCTCAATCTTCTCTTCTCCAGGCTAAACATGCCCATTTCTTTCACTCTCTCTTCATAGGGCTTTGTTTCCAGACCCCTGATCATCCTGGTTGCCCTCCTCTGAACACGCTCCAGCTTGTCTGCATCCTTCTTGAATTGTGGAGCCCAGAACTGGACGCAATACTCTAGATGAGGCCTAACCAGGGCCGAATAGAGAGGAACCAGTACCTCACGTGATTTGGAAGCTATATTCTATTAATGCAGCCCAAAATAGCATTTGCCTTTCTTGCAGCCATATCGCACTGTTGGCTCATATTCAGCTTGCAATCTACAACAATTCCAAGATCCTTCTCGTTTGTAGTATTGCAGCGACAATAGGCAAAGGTCCTTAAAAAGTGCTTTGAACTAAGTTGATCTTACATTTTACCAGAGAGAAGCTGAATAAATAATTTGCATGTCTCCTATATGCAGAGGCATCACTGACACGCTAGCATTAGAATGCAAAGGTTGCTATGACAAATCCATTTTCCCCCTGCATTTCAGAAGACCAGTAAATAACAAAGGCCATCTTTAAGTGAAGAAGCAGCTTGTCCTCATTTTTTTGTTATTTTTCCTTTGACTTTCTGAATACCGTAAATATTGCATTCCTCTGTCAAGCACTTAACACCCATCTCTCGATCGTGTTGCTCTTTAAATGGTTTGTATTCTTTGTGATGTGCACAGGGGAAAGCATTTGATGGGATATCTCGAGTAAAATGCATGCAACTTCCTTCGGAACAATTTCTTCTCAATTTAAAATTTATGTATTCTTTATGAATTGACTTCCCAGGCTAGGATTTCTGAACAACAATGTGACAAGACCACTCAAGCACAAGATCCACAGCAAATAAAATAAAAAAAAAACCACCAAAAACTATTTCTTAAAAATTTGGATCCCACAATCTGTTCTGACTCACACAACTCTGTTTTTCCGTGAAAGTGAGTCCATTGAACCAGCCTTGTGAAAGATTTGAGCTGGATCCTGGTTGGGTTTTCTGAAAAGAATAGAGGAGATTTTGGCCACAGCTAGACCTAAGGTTTATCCTGGGATCATCCAGGGTTCGCCCCTGCCTGAGCACTGGATCCCCTGTGTGTCACCTAGATGAACAGGTTTGACCCCTGGATGATCCAGAGATAAACCTTAGGTCTAGCTATGGCCTTTGTTACATAATTCCAAGTCCTGGTGCATAAGAGTTGGAAAGGTCCGCTGCTCTTTTCATTCATGCTGTTACTACGGAGAAATAGATCTCATGCTTTTAAGCGTACTTCCTCGGGGTTGCAGCCCATAAAGCAGAGGAATGAATTGTTAATTTGCAATCATTTTATTAAGTAGCATAAAATCTTGGCATGGGTTGTTACTTTTGCCAGTTTCCAGGAGTGCTAAGTCTGGGCAGAATAAATCTGTGGTGCTTTACATTTGTTAAATGAAACTAGGCACGACTTGTTCTTTCATCGGCAACAGCTCTTCCCTTCCTCAATGCAATGGTACTTGGGTAGGGTGACCCTATGAAAAGGAGGACAGGGCTCCTGTATCGTCAACAGTTGCATAGAAAAGGGAATTTCAGCAGGTGTCATTTGTATATATGGAGAACCTGGTGAAATTCCCTCTTCATCACCACAGTTAAAGTATGCAGGAGCTATACTATGCACCACAGTTATAGCTGCAGGAGCTATACTAGACTGCCCAGATTTAAAAGAGGGCGGGGCACCTGCAGCTTTAACTGTTGTGATGAAGAGGAAATTTCATCAGGTTCCCCATATATACAAATGACACCTGCTGAAATTCCCTTCTCTATGCAACTGTTAAAGATACAGGAGCCCTGTCCTCCTTTTCATAGGGTCACCCTATACTTGGGAGACATTACAGAATGGCCATGATCAAGGGTAGGCATGATTTGGGCACCTGTCAAGGGCCCCTACCCTAGTAGGGGTCCACTGAAAAGAGGTCCCTGGAGTTGTTTCTCCTCTTTTCCATGGCAACCTGCTTGCTCACCTGCCTCTTGCTCTGGCCCAGACAATGGTGGAGGTGACCAGGAAGAGCAGGAGATGCCATGGCTTCCTTGCTCACTGGCTCTCTACCTATCAAGGAAGCAAATAAAGAGGAAGACAATGGCAGTGAGAAGGTAGATTCACAGGCACAGGGCGACCACAGAGGGTGTTTTGCCCAATGGCCCATAAAAACTTAAAGCCTGCACTGGGCATGTTCCTGACAAACGTTCAAGTCCCATTCATGGGAAAGCACATTCAAATGCACATCTAAATTCATTCTTAAGGACATTCCGTCCCATTCCGGCATCCATCTATGATCCTCCCCTGCCTGTAAAACACAAAAATTCACATCATTTTTAATACATGCAGTTTTAGCCTGTACTACATCTATTTGTATGCCACTGATTCCAAAATATTCATTTTTTGTATGCATTCTGTACACACATCAGTGATGTGTGTGTGCGTGTGTTGAGTTGAGAATGGTATCACAAAATTTGGAGAAGTGACAAAACCATATACTGGTCCAGGAACTGCAAGTCAGGTTCCTTTGCTTAAAAATGGACTCCAAGTGAAATCCTCCATGTGGCCACTGTGAGCTGGCAGGAGCTCTAATTGTGTCAGTGGCTCTGCTGTGAAACTCTCCCTCCCAAGATGACTTTGGATCGCTCTACTAATTGTTGAGATCCTGTGAGAGAGTGGAGGGAAGCTGAAGATGACTGACAGCACCCAGGGACGTCTCACATTCTTTTCCTGCCTGAGGCAAAAGCAAGATGTCGCCCCCTTCCATTCCCAGTACAGAAACCATCTGGATAGGCACTTGAACCTTACTTCAACAGTTGCACCAGGCTACAATCGCTTGGCACCAACATTGTTATCTTTTTGGTGCCAGGTCAAGACCTTTCTCTTTTCCCAGGCATTTAACAGCATATGCTGATTTTATAACTGAGCCGAGAATAGTTGTTTTAAATGGATATGGTTGTTTTTATACTTTTGGTGGTTTTAAATTTTGTATGTCTGTTTTAATGTTCATTGTTTTTTAACTTGTGTAAACCTTCAAGAGTGCTTCGGCTATGGGGTGGTATATAAATGTAAATTAGTAAATAAATACAGACCTACATCACACCTGAGAAAAGCTGACCAGTTTAGGAAGTGCAGGACAGGTCATTAGGCACATGTAGCTTTGTCCTCCAAGGGAGCAAAATAGGAAATTTCGCTTGGTGTGGAGAATGTGGCTAGGGAGACATTTCTCTCCCTCTCCCATAATACTAGAACTTAATGGAGATTCAGAGCAGATAAAAGGAAGGACTTCTTCGCACAGTGCATGGTTAAGCTATGGAATTCATTACCACAAGATGTAGTGATGGCCACCAATTTGGACAGCTTTAAAAGGGGGCTGGATAAATTCCTGGAGGAAAAGGCTACCAATGGCTACGAGTCCTGATGGCTATGCACTACCTCTAGTAGCAGAGACAATAAGTCTATGTAAACCAGTTGCTGGGGAACATGGGCGGGAGGGTGTTGTTGCACTGTGTCCTGTTTATGGGTCCCTGGTCAACAGCTAGTTGGCCACTGTGTGAACAGAGTGCTGGACTAGATGGACTTTTGGTCTGATCCAGCATGGCTCTTCTTATATATTTATGATATGTTCTTATATTGCTGGTCTCACTCTGCCAAATGAAAGGGCCAGGTCTGATAGGACCTCCTACTCAAAAATGCCCATAGAGGGTCTTCCCTACAGAGCCAAACACAAAGGTTCCCTGGACACCCCCAATATATAACGACACTTGTAACACCAGGTCACTGTGAGAGCTTGCCCACATTCAAACAGTTCTCTTCTGGATTCTCTGTCTCTTTCACTCTTTCCTGGGTCAGTCATACAAAAGCAGCAGTAATGTACATAATTCTTCTTCTCTGTGAAATTGTGTCTCCATGGCAACTAATGGAGAAGCTTCTGGGACATTTAGTGGGGTTAGGCTTTCACCCCAGGAACCAGAGAAATGATAGTATGTCCACTTCTTCTAACAGGGAAAATATCCTTTAAGGAAACTAGGGCCTTAGCTAGACCTAAGGTTTATCCCGGGATCGTTCTGGGGTCATCCTTGTTCATGTAAATGACATACAGGGGATCCCAGGAGCAGGAAGGGACGACCCCGAGACGATCCCAGGATAAACCTTAGGTCTAGCTAAGGCCTGGGTGGCTAGGACATGGGTTAGTTGGGAATTTATAGAACAACAACAACACCATAAAATTTATCTAGACCCACACCAGTACAGAGAAGTGTGGTGAATGGAACCCTTCTCCAACCTGGGGCCCTCCAGTTGTGTTACATTACAACTCCCATCATCACCAGCCACCACGCCAAGGTTGGGGAAGGGTGGTGTGCAATGTATTTGAAATACAGGAAATGGAACAGAAACATGTGAGAGAGGCTCTTTCTATACCACCCCAAAAATCCAGGGCTGGTGGGAATCTACACTGATGTTATTCTAACGTTTTGAATGGGTTACTGTACAGCGTCACGTGACCCTGGGTCTCCAACGTTGTAAACGAGTCGTACTTACAGGTTCTATTTCTTAGTTCCAGCGTGGCTACAGAGTCATGTGCCTCGTCCTACCGGTAATTCTCCTCTCCCTTTCTCAGAGCTGCTGGGTTTGCTCCGCCCACTTCCTGTTCTCCTTCCTTCGCCCCGTTTGCTATCTTATCTGCTACAGCAGATAAATCACACCAGCGTTATACTGTGCAATCACTGACAATTGCATGCAAAGGACTCAGAAGTTTTCCACCTTAGAATCTGCTTTGATTGTGAAGTTCCCTCAGGCATCCAGCATTAATTGTGCTCCTTTTGCAAAAGATTCGCCCTAATTCCGAGCCGCTGCTGTGGGCGCAGGAGCAGGATTTTAAACAAATGCGTACGACTGTGTAAGCTTTATAGATAAAGACACCAACATTGGCACAGTAATTCAAATACCAAATTTGAATCAATTTGGGTCATCGGTTGATTTTTTATGATTTTTTTTTTAACATTTCCCCCCTCTTTGCAAAGGAGCTGAGGAGCGCTCAAAGGAGCGCTGCAGCTCCCTGCAGGAAAATTAACAAGGGTCCAAAGTCCAAAACTCATGACCAGCGGGGCTTAAATGGGGCTGTTGCTAAAACTTTTCAATCTGGTCTCCCATCCAAACTCTGACCAGACCTGGCCCTGCTTAGCTTCAACAAAGTGGCTGGCTCCTATGCACTCAGGCAATTCCCCGGGACTTGCGTTAAGGTGTTTTGGGAGGGAGGGAGTTTGTGTGTGCTTATGACTATTGCCCTGCCCTGCTCTGCTGGCGAGGAATGAGGCAGGCAGTGGGCGGAGCGAACCCAGCAGCTCTCACAGAAGAGGGAGAACAACGGAAGGATTGAACAATGTGCCCTGAAGTTCCGTTGCAGTGAAACGTAAGTCACGCTAGTGTGTCCCGTGATACAGAGAAACAATACAGAGAACCATATTAGAAAGGGACACTAGCAAGGTTATAAGACTAGTGTAGATCCGGCCCTGGTCACAGCCAAGTCCCTGTGCATCCAAATGATGCACAGGGACTCCCGGGGGGCAAGAAGGGACAAACACAGGTTTTCCCAGGGATAAATAATCCCTGGGGAAACCCGATTCTTCCTGCAGTCTCGGGATCATCCTGAGACTGAGGGACATGTGGGCACCCATCCCAGCTTCTTCCCTCCTCCACGTGAGTAGCGGAGATCAGTAGAGGGAAGGAGCCAGGCCGGGTGGAATTGGGAGTTCGGGGGAGTAGACAGGAGATTACTCCAGCTCCTGTCTCCTTAAAAAAAATGGCGGCCACGACTTGCGCCACATCCCTCCTCCCATCCCGGACATCGCGCTTCCATTTGGACACGTGGGACGATCCCAGAAGAAGTTAAGTCCGGGATGGCCCCCCTCCCTCCCTCCCTCTACACCCGTAAGGTATAGAAAGGGCCAGAGAGGCATTTGCAACGGCACAGCTGGAATCACTAAAACTCACTCAGAATATTGCTTCGCGGAAATGGTTTACCATGCAAAACGACACTCAGTTCAGCAGCGTTCTGTTTTTATACTGTTTATGTTTTTGATGGCTTTAAATTTTGTGTACTTTTTAATGTTCACTGTTTTAAACATTTGTAAACCGGCCAGAGGGCTTCGGCTATGGGGCGGTGTATAAATGTAATAAATCAAATCAAATCAATAACAATTTGCAACAATAATGAAAAGTAGAGGCAGAGAAGGAGGAGCAGGAACCATTTGACGCACACTGTTTGTGTTCAAAGTTATGCACAGATATTGTCACCATGACCCATCCTTACAACAACCCTGTTATTATTCTCATTTCACAGAAGAAGGCCTGAGCCTAGGGTGACCATATGAAAAGGAGGACAGGGCTCCTGTATCTTTAACAGTTGTATTGAAAAGGAAATTTCAGCAGGTGTCATTTGTATATATTGGGAACCAGGTGAAATTTCCTCTTCATCACAATAGTTAAAGCTGCAGGTGCCCTGCCCTCTTTTAAATCTGTTCACTCTAGTATAGCTCCTGCAGCTTTAACTGTTGTGATGAAGAGGGAATTTTGCCAGATTCTCCATATATACAAATGACACCTGCTGAAATTCCCTTTTCAATACAGCTGTTAAAGATACATGAGCCCTGTCCTCCTTTTCATATGGTCACCCTACCTGAGCCTAATGGATATTCTGACACCAAGTGATTCAATGGCTGCATTCGGACAACACAATAGTTAATGGTAGGTTAATAGTCAATGCCACGGTTGTTTATCAAGGGGGTACTCCCCAGACGACATGATTATAATCCACCATGGTGTGGTTTAAGGCCAGCGTCATGTTGACTATTAGTCAACAGTGTGTTTAATTGACACATCCCCTGCCCTCTCTCCCCTCCCCTCAGTCCTCTGGTATCCCATCAGCCATTGTGAGTTCTGCCGGCTGGACTAGAATGGCAGCCATCGTCTTTGGGCACTCTGTAGTCACCGAAAATAACCAACTGTAAGTGTCGAAATAGTCAACAATGCTTGACACACAACACAATAAGCAATGGTTGTTCAAATAATCAAGTCTGCGCAGCACGGGTTAACCACATCGGTTATTTCAGCCGAATAACCAATCGTGATGTGAAAAAGTCCCGACAGATGACACGATAACCAGCCATTGGCTGTTTAACCCACCACTGGCTGTTGTGTCATCGGAACCCAGTCAATGATTGAGGTGAGATTTGAACCAAGGATTTCACAGCTGTGCCCTGAATCTTGTAACTGAATCTTGCCTAACAACTCCCCTGCCTAGGTGATTGTCTAAATGAACTCAGCAGAGCTTACTTCTGAACTGAACTCAACAGAGCTGACTTCTGAGTAGTGTTGCATTAACTTCTCTGGGGTGGAAGATGAATCCCAGGGCATGTCTACACCATGCTTTTATCCCAGGGTAGTTCTTGGATTGTCCCTGTGCGTCCACATGATGCACAGGGGATCCTGGGGACAACCCAGGATGACCAAGGACTTACCCCACGGTTGCAGGACCATCCCGCAGAGTGTGGCCATGTGGCTGCTGCTCCCACGTTGTCCTGTCCTCCCCGTGAGTAGCGGGGACTGAAAAATGGGCACAGAGCTGCACAGCAGCAGTCCGTGCCCATCAGGGGTAGGGGGTGGGGAACGGGGGTGGGATTTTTTTTCTTTTTACCTTTTGCGATGGAGCATGAGTGCACTCCTCTTAAAATGGCGGCCGCAATGTCCTTCCAGTACTTAATGGTTTGTGCTTTGTTTTGTTTTTGGTTTTAATCTGCGATTGGCCACAGACATCTGTTAACAGCTCAGAAAACCAAGGCTGTTGGGGCTATAAACGTGTTAGCTTCCCATTTCCAGTGCAGGAGAAAGGAGGAGGAGGAGGAGGAGGAGGAGGAGGAGGAGGAGGGGCTGAAAGAGATGATTCATTTCTTCACAAAACAACAACACACCACCAGAGTAGGTTTGCTCCACACACAGGAAAGGAAGAGAGAAGGCAGGCAGCAAGAGCAACCTTTGCTTTTTCAGGGCTCTGCGTCACAAGAGACCAAAATAAGTAACAACAAAAATAAACATTTTGGCAAAGAGCTCTACTTTTTTCTACTTTCTTTTTTTCCTGACCTCATCAACAGCACAGACTTCATAATACTCTGCCTGAAGTTAGTCATTCTATTATGGGTTTTCCCCCTCCGGTTCTTACATAAATAAGGAAATGGACAGATGAAAATGGGTTGCTTGAAAGCTAAGACTTAGGATATGTCTAGACCAGGGCTTTTTTCCGGGGTTGTCCTGGGATCGTCCCTGTGCATCCACATGATGCACAAGGCATCCTGGGAGCAGGGAGAGACAAACCCTCCCGTGGCCAGTGTTATCGCCCTACCCTTCAACTCCAATTTTTCCGCGGTCTTGGGGTGATCCCAAGACCGCGGGACGACAGGACATGTGGCCCGCCGTTGCTGTTTTGTCCCAGCTCCTTGTGAGTAAACGCAAAGAGCTAGGAACCGGGCACGGGGCACGTACCTCCTCAGGAGCTCTGTGCCCATCGGGGGTGGGGGGGTGGGAAGTGCAAGGTTTTTTTAAAAGAAAACTTACAGTGCCGTTCAAGCACTCATGTGCTCCTTTTCCTTTAAAAATAAAATCCAAAACGGTGGGCCCTACATCGCTCGATGCGTGTAGATGAGAGGGACGACCTCGCGACCATAAAATTGCAAGATCATCCCCCTCAACCTGCCTTTTCTAGCCATGCCCTTAGTCTATAGATTGTTACTGAAACACAGGGTAAAAGAAAAGGACTGTACAACTTCAGGTGGCATGTTGTAAATTCCATTTTTTCTTCCTCCCTTGCATTACAAATACAATAATAATAAAAAATAAAATAAAAACACTGTCCTCTGAATAGGACAGCAAACCAGGCTACATCATTTCTCCGCGAAGCGCTAGCTTTCTGCTTGCGGGGGAAGAGCAGCTTGAGGTTTGCTTTTCACTGGGAAAATAGAACGAGTGGGGACACAGTCAGACCTTCCCTTCCTGTGTACCAGGGTGACAATTCATATCCCACACACTTAAACTTCTTTTTAAAGCCCACATTAGACAATGGTGCAGCGAATACATTGTCGATTCTGAATCATGAGGACCTGGCTTTAGAATGTAAGAGATGCCATGCTGAATCTAAGCTGAGCTGAAATTTCTCAGAATTTCCCCTGAAAATTGTCTATCATTTATTTATTTATTTATTTATTTATTTATTTATTTAATGGTGGTAGCTGTGGTTCTCCACTCCACAATGCTCAGAAATGATGCTAAGTCACTGTGAATCTATGCGGGGTTTTGCTCAGAACCAGACAGTGAGCTTTTCTTAGCGGAGTGGGGATTTGGACCCAGGCATTTGGTATTATGCACTACATCTAGAAATTCTACAATGTGGGCTAAAATGTATAGTGACTGGGTTAATCAGTAACATTAAAATATTTCTGCATACTTTCTTATTCTTATTCTTATAGTTTGCATGAAAATAAAAGATTGCTTTTCTGCCTCACTTTATTCATAACGGAGCAAATATTTCTAAAAAATCACAACCAATTCTTCCCCGTAAGTAATAAATAAATAAATTCTGATTACCTGTAAGCACCTCATTATGATGTAATATTATTATTATTATTATTATTATTATTATTAATTATTTATTTATTTATATAGCACCATCAGTGTACATGGTGCTGTACAGAGTAAAACAGTAAATAGCAAGACCCTGCCGCATAGGCTTACAATCTAATAAAATCATAGTAAAACAATAAGGAGGGGAAGAGAATGCAAACAGGTACAGGGTAGGGTAAGCAGGCACAGGGTAGGGTAAAACTAACAGTAGAAAGTAACAGTAGTAATAATTTCAGCCCTCTATGAAATGCCCATTCATTGCATTACTTGAATATTATGCAATAAGCATTGCTTTGAAAGATGTGTCTATGGCAACATATTCCTATTACTGGGGACCTTGAACACCCACATTCATTGCTGAACATTCAAATTAAGGACTAAAGCCACCGCCTTATTATATAATTGGAAGAAATACTGAAGTTGTGATATTCTCGCACAATGCCGTTTGCAATTTGGGCAGGACAAATTATCTCCCGTTAGGAGAATCACCGAACTGTTGTAGAGAAGGAGGAGGATGGAGAAGATATTGACCAAATCCTGTGCTAGCTTTGGTTACTTTCAAATCATTCCCATCTTAAAAGCTCTTCTAGCCCCCATGCTAGGGGCCCAATCCATATCAGGGGGCCCTGCGCCTACTCTAAAAATGAAAACATGACATAACCGCCAGATACAGTATTGAAGTATTTATTTATTTAGTACATTGATATCCCATCTTTTTTTTCCCTCCTTAAGGAACCTAGGGCAGCATACCTAGTCCTCCTCCTCTCCATTTTATCCTCACAACAACAACCCTGTGAGGTAGGTTGGGCTGAGAGTCTGTGATTTGTGTGGGCAGCGCTTATTTGGGTCTGGTTGGCGAAAGGATGAGAACAAGTAGGCACGCAGGCATAGCTGGGATAATAAACGGGCCACAACTTTATTGACTCACTTGAATAGAGGAGGGCACTTGAATAGAGGAGGGCAACCAGGATGATCAGGGGTCTGGAAACAAAGCCCTATGAAGAGAGACTGAAAGAACTGGGCATGTTTAGCCTGGAGAAGAGAAGACTGAGGGGAGACATGATAGCCCTCTTCAAATACTTAAAAGGTTGTCACACAGAGGAGGGCCAGGATCTCTTCTCGATCCTCCCAGAATGCAGGACACGGAATAACGGGCTCAAGTTAAAGGAAGCCAGATTCCACCTAGACATCAGGAAAAACTTCCTGACTGTTAGAGCAGTACGACAATGGAATCAGTTACCTAGGGAGGTTGTGGGCTCTCCCACACTAGAGGCCTTTAGGAGGCGGCTGGACAACCATCTGTCAGGGATGCTTTAGGGTGGATTCCTGCATTGAGCAGGGGGTTGGATTCGATGGCCTTGTAGGCCCCTTCCAACTCTGCTATTCTACGATTCTATGATTCAATATTTGATCCTATCATCGGCCCACCTGCCTGCTGACCAATTCCCCTTCCTGGCCTACAAGCCAGGAGTATTGGTGGTGGTTGGAAAGACCAGGGGACACAATGGCACACACCGCTAATGTGAACGCCTTTCCACTTCCACAGACGTGGCCAGCTCACAGCCCCCATGCTGGTCTGGTCTTGGCCCAACATCCCTGAGACCCCTTATGGGAATCCTCACCATGGGGGAGCATGTCCATCCCATGGATCCATCCCTCACTAATGGATCCAGCCCAATGCCTACCACACTCATGTAAGTTGTGATAAATGTTATAAAATGTAGCAACCACAAAGAATTTACTGATAGTCCAAATCAACTCATATACAATGGAATTAATCTCGCAATGGGGAAGGCAAAACCTTTGCACAGTCTTTGCCAACAGGAGTGCAGGTAAAATTCTGTCCCAGCCGCATTAACTGGTGACTACTTCTGCCATTGCGAGGCATTTTACTACCGGGAGCGGGGAGTGGGGGGATTGCATCAACTGCAGTCCTGGAGCTGCATGGAAGGTCTGCCTTTGGGAGCCTCCGGTTGAACTGAAGGCAGAACAAAAGAGAGTGCTCACTCAGCTGGGTCCACCTCTTTGGCCCCACCCCATCATCATGCTGATTGGCTGAACAGTCTGCCCCTGGGAAGGAGATGTTGCCTCTGGGGCTGTGCTGCTGCTGCAGCAGCAGTAGAACCACTCTTTACCAGCCTTTCTCCCTTTGCTGCCAGCCTGCTTGCCCCCACAATTCATCACTCCCCATTAAGTGGGGGGAACTCAGCCTGGCTCAAAATCACCCAGTGAGCTTCCATGCCGAGTGGGGACTAGAACCTGGAACTCCCAACTCCCAGTCCAACACTCTAACCACTACACCACACTGGCTACCAGGAAGCACAGGATCTTCTGGTATGTAAATAGTTTTTACGGGATGTATAACGTATTTTCATGGTTTGTTTTATTTATTTATTTTATTATTTATTTATTATTGCATTTATATCCCGCCTTTTCCCTTCCAAGGAACCCAAGGCGGGTTTCATAATCCTCCTCCTCCTCTCCATTTTATCCTCAAAACAACAACCCTGTGAGGTGGGTTGGGCTGAGAGTGTGTGACTGGCCCAAAGTCACCCAGTGGGTTTCCATGGGTGAGGGGGGACTAGAACCCAGATCTCCCGAGTCCCAGTCCAACACTTTAGCCACTACAACACAGAGAGCTTTGGCGATTGGGCAGTATAGAAATGGATCTGGTGGCAATGAATTCCATAAATGTATGATGCAGTCTACGTGGTAGTCAAGGTACTATGAAGAAGAAAAGAAAGCACCACAGGGATGTTGTATTAATGTGCAATGAGGCACACAGATAGTGTGCCTCATTGCACACAATAAGACCGATTCTGGCCCCCTTGCATTGGCTGCCTATATGTTTCCAAGCCCAATTCAAGGTGTTGGTTTTAACTTATAAAGCCTTACACGGCTTGAGACCAATACCTGACGGAACGCCTCTCCCAACATGAACCTACCCGTACACTACGCTCAACATCTAAGGTCCTCCTCCGAGTGCCTACACTGAGGGAAGTTTGGAGGATGGCAACAAGGGAGAGGGCCTTTTCAGTGGTGGCCCCCCGACTGTGGAATGATCTCCCTGATGAGGCTCGCCTGGCACCAACATTGTTATCTTTTCTGCACCAGGTTAAGACTTTTCTTTTTTCCCTTACAGTTAACAACATATGCCAAGTTGTTTGTTTCTAATTGCCCCCAGAATAGTTGTTTTCAAAAGATATTGTTTTTATGTTATTGGTGGTTTTAAATTTTGTATACTTGTTTTTAGTGTTCACTGTTTTTAACTTCTGTAAGCTGCCCAGAGAGCTTCAGCTATGGAGCGGTATATAAATGTAATAAAATAAATAACATAAATAATAGTGAAAATAAACACAGAAAACCAGTGTTTCTAGCAGATGCAAAGTTATGATCAAATTCTGTGCTTTGTTTTTCATTTTCCCCCACCCATCCAAAATACATATAAAAAGGCATCCTTGACTTTCCTTGTTACCTCTTCTGGTTTTCTCACCATGACTGCCGAGCACATCCAAAAAGGCTGAACTAAAAATTTCAAAGGAAATCCAGCCTAGTTTTGCAGAAACACAATGAAATACCAAGCTGCTGCAACGTAGTTGCTACCTTTCAAAGGCACCTTGTCTTAAAATTCATGAAAGCCCGTCAGCATTTCATCAAGTAGCATCACAAGGGAGCCTCTCGGGTAATCTCTGGATGCATGTAGCCACCAGGCTTCCTGGATAAGTCTGCAAAATGTTCCTTGAATGAATCCTGCGGTATTTCGCATCCAAAGGTGTTCACCTTCATTCATTGAATTGTGAGCCTTTGAAAAACAGGTAACATCCATCACTGTGGCTTATGAGATTTTAATGGACTTGCCTTGGGGGTTAGCCTGTGCTCCTCTCATTCAGCCTGAAACAATATGACCCATCAGAAGGATGCAAGAGAAACAGAACTGGCCATCCTATTAGGCAGGTTGAAACAGGCAGATTTTCGGGTACCATTCAAATACATCACACTTATTTTGTAGACTATTTCAGCACTGAGCCAAAACCACAAACACTACTACCACCCTCATATTCACTACACCATTCCGGGGGGGGGGGGGCATTTGGGTGAGTGAATCTCCTTATTTATTTTTAAGGGCACAACACTGTGCAAGCTATAAAGACCGACCATTTCCAGCAGGCCTACTCAGTTGAATTTTAAGATGCCTTTTAATGATGTGCTGCTTTTAATGATGTATTAGTTTTGAATGTTTTAATTAACATATGTCTTCGATTCTAAGATGCCATCGATTGTAGGACGCACACTAATTTCAGCACCACCAACAGAAAAAAAAGCTTTGATTCTAATAATAAATGCACCCACGATTCTAAGACGCACCCCGTTTTTAGAGATGTTTATATAGGGGGGAAAGTGCGTCTTAGGATCGAAGAAATACAGTATATTTTGCTCTGACTTTATACTGTTAGTTTTACCCTACCCTATGCCTGTTTGGTGCATTCTCTTCCCCTCCTTATTGTTTTATTATGATTTTATTAGAATGTAAGCCTATGCGGCAGGGTCTTGCTATTTACTGTTTTACTCTGTACAGCACCATGTACATTGATGGTGCTATATAAATAAATTAATAATAATAATAATAATAATAATAATAATAATAATAATATATGTATTTTATGGTGTTTGCATTTGTGTTGTACCCCGCCTCGATCCAGAGGGTGAGGTGGGTAACAAATAAATGTATTATAATTATCATCATTATTATTATTATTATTATTATTATTATTATTATTACTGTATTTCTTTGATTCTAAGATGCACTTTTTTCCCCATATAAACATCTCTAAAAACGGGGTGCATCTTAGAATCGCAGGTGCGATTATTATTCTTAGAATCGAAGCTTTTTTTTCTGTTGGTGATATTGAAATTAGTGTGCATCTTACAATCGATGGTGTCTTACAATCGAAGAAATACGGTATTATTATTATGTTTAGATATATAAAAATCCTATAACTCCCAGCATTCCCCAGCTAGCCAGCTGGGGGGGGGGTAGTAGGAGTTTTTTCCATATCTAAACATGAATAGGATTTCCCCCTAAATATAGTTTTGTTGCTGCCTGCGGGTGGCCAACTTTTTCTATTTCCCGAAAAGCCCCAGATGTAGCATAGTTCTGGGGCATTCTGGGTAATAATAATAATAATAATAAAGGCAGCAAGCATGGGAAAAAATGGTTTCCGTTTTGAATGAGATTTTACTGAGAAATACCTGAAGCACAACGCAACAGGTAATGTTGCTTCAATCAAACTGACATACTTGAGTTGTTGTTTTGTCTTGTTTTAACAAAGAAGTATGTCCTTCTCCACAAATCTGGGCTTGTTTGGCACTTCCTACCAAACATCTACTGAAGACTTGATTTACCAACAATGTGATTTTCAAATATAAATCAAGTCGCTGAATTAGCATCCGTTGAGGAAAACAAGATAAAAACGGGTTGTAAATTCAGCCCCGCTTCTTTTTTAGACTTTGAATCGTGGCTGCGAGATGTCAAGATTGGTGAACCTACTCGTTACCTTCACATTGACGCAAGCTGATAATGTTATTTGTTACTTTTCTACCTAGCTGCAGAAGGTTGCAAAAGGGTGGGGAATTCTTTCGTCTGACAATGTATAGGGAGTCACTTCTTGGTATTCAGACAGTAACCGAAATAGATTAACCTTGAGAGGAGACTGCTGAAGAGATGGCTAGGAAGGGGGAAGAAAAGGGGCGGGGGACTGGACCAAAAGGGAAATAACTGCGTAGGATGAAATCTCAGGAGATCTGTGGTCACCTAGCAAAAAATGAGCTTTTGCTTAAGCACCCACCCCCTAAATGGAGGGAGGGGAGAGGGAGGGGAGAGAGAGAGAGAATCGCTGCAATTTTCACTGAGGACATGGCTAGACCAGGCCTATATCCCGGGATTGTCCCGGGATCATCCCTGTGTATCAGTTCAAGAAGGATGCAGACAAGCTGGAGCGTGTTCAGAGGAAGGCAACCAGGATGATCAGGGGTCTGGAAACAAAGCCCTATGAAGAGAGACTGAAAGAACTGGGCAGGTTTAGCCTGGAGAAGAGAAGATTGAGGGGAGACATGATAGCACTCTTCAAATACTTAAAAGGTTGTCACACAGAGGAGGGCCAGGATCTCTTCTCGATCCTCCTAGAGTGCAGGACATGGAATAACAGGCTCAAGTTAAAGGAAGCCAGATTCCGGCTGGACATCAGGAAAAACTTCCTGACTGTTAGAGCAGTACGACAATGGAATCAGTTACCTAGGGAGGTTGTGGGCTCTCCCACACTAGAGACCTTCAAGAGGCAGCTGGACAAGCATCTGTCAGGGATGCTTTAGGGCGGATTCCTGCATTGAGCAGGGGGTTGGACTAGATGGCCTTGTAGGCCCCTCCCAACTCTGCTATTCTATGATTCTATGATTCTATCTGAATGACACACAGGGGATCCCGGGAGCAGGCAGAGACGTGCCCTCCATTTGCCTGGGATAATCCTTAGGTCTAGCTAAGGCCTGACTCTCATAACTAATTTGAGATCATCCATTCTAAGCACCATCACACCTTAAGTACGGCAAGAGCCACCTGGAATTAGAAGGCATGCATTCTGTCAGAGCTTTGATTGACATTAATGACAGCTAATGAACCTGGTGTATTCTTAAAAAGGCTGGCCTTCCACAGCGGTCAGAAACATCCACCTGTCTTAGCAAAACAAGCTGCTAGAGAGTGGGCAAACAGAACCAGTATATTTGCTCATATTTATGTGTAATCCACCTAGAAACCCAGGCATTCCATTTTCCTGCTGTTTACCACCACCACCACCACAACAACAACAACACCCCCGGAACTATACCCTGGTCAGTAACTATTTATTTTCATCCCTCTTTTGCATTTTGGTTTTTCATGGGGATGTCTTTGGATAATGTTGTTAGTGGGCACATCCACGCACCAAAGCATTTCAGGGCCAAGTCAAAGGCTTTATGGGGAATTTAAATAGCACAAGTCAAAGTCTTTATGGGAAATTTAAATGGCATCTGTCCATATCTGCTCTGGCCCCCCACTGCCACCACCAGGTATGCCTATCAGAGCTCACCCACATGGGACGGAGCCTATTGATGTGGGGGTGAGCTGACCAGAGGGAGCTGATCTGGGACATTTTTCTCCCTCTCTCAAAATACTAGAACTCAACGGGGTCATCCCATGAAGCTAATTGGTGGGAGATCCAGGACAAATAAAAGGAAGGACTTCTTCACACAGCGCAGAGTTAAATTATGGAACTCACTGCTACAAGATGTAGTGATGGCCACCCATTTGGATGGCTTTAAAAGGGAGTTGGATAAATTCCTGGAGGGAAAGGCTATCAATGGCTACTAGCCCTGATGGTTGTGTGCTATGTCCAGTATTCGAGGCAGTAAGCCTGTGTGCACCAGTTGCTGGGGAACATGGGTGAGAGGGTATTGCTGAACCATGTCCTGCTTGTTCATCCCCGGCCAATGGCTGGTTGGCCACTGTGTGAACAGAGTGCTGGACTAGATGGACCCTTGGTCTGATCCAGCAGGGCTCTTCTTATGTTCTTATGAAGTTGACCTAGATATGTCTTACCCTGATATGCATGCCTGTAAGTGCACACAGGTGGGCACAACATTCCAGTGCACTGCTTCCCTTCCATCTTCTCAGAACCCCTCATCTAGACCATGAATGTTTCACTTCATTTCATTGGCAGGTTTAATTTGTAGCCTGCCTTCCCTTCCAAAAGGGAAACTCAAAGCAACTAACAAGTCAACTGAAGGTCTTTTTGGTCGCAGACATTCTATTTGTACAACCAGATCCTGTGTGAGATGGAGGGAGCAATCCTATGTCACCTAGACAATGTTTGGGGGATGTAGGATATTTCGGTTTTCCTGGCTCTGAAGTCAGAAACAGGACTCCAACCTCAGAGACAGGAAACTGGGCTCCCCGCCCCCTTCCCCTTAGAGCCGAAGCAGAGAGAACTGTGCCAGCAAGCTCTCCATGCTTAGAAAACAGAGTGCGGGGAAAGGGGGTGTACCTGGGGAAGGGGGAGGAGTTTGGAGCAGCAGCCATATGACATGTCTTATGGCTATCACAGCCTCCTTCCCTCCCCGCATAGATCCACATTTGAAAGAGCTTGCTCCTGAGGTTGCTTCTTCTCCTTTTCTGAGAGAGAGAAAGACGGCTACATTGGCCTGGAGACTAATGAAATCTCACCGCATTCCTAGCAGCAAGGAAGCGTGTAAAGCAAGCAACAGAACCAGAGGCTATTGTCAAATTCCACCTGCAGCGTGGCACTGCAAGTGAGAAAACAAACCAGCTTTTCAGCTGCCAAGCTAAGTATTTCATACGAGAACACTGCAGTCCCAAGAGGAAGAGCAAGCAGGGCCCAGATCTTTGTTAGTCTTTGTTTATAATTATTTTAATGGAGATGGCTTTTTGTCGTCGTCGTCCCCCCTCCAATTGATAAAAGGCTGAAGGGCCAGCAGCATTGACTCTACCTGCTGAGTCAG
Organism: Elgaria multicarinata webbii; assembly: GCF_023053635.1. Classification (NCBI taxonomy): domain Eukaryota; kingdom Metazoa; phylum Chordata; class Lepidosauria; order Squamata; family Anguidae; genus Elgaria; species Elgaria multicarinata. Next base: position 127,006,223 of record NC_086175.1, on the reverse strand, counting down.
TCCCCTGCAAGCCAAGACACTGGCAAAGGATCCTTCCTCCCAAGTAAGATGAGCAACATTGGCAGAGCCTTCATTTGCTTGCATTTGAGCTCATGCATGCGACTGAGCAGCTGAAGTGTTGCAGTTCCAGGAGGAGGATTCAAGAGACCTTTGTAGCGCCATGTATGAAGGTCTAGTTGCAGGTTTGAGGGGTCCTCACCAACATGCCCTCCCCATACATCCATTAGCTCCTAACTCCCAGCCATGGTTTTACAAGGCAGCAGAGATGGGCAACCTCATAGACCTTTCCCACAACACCCCAGAGTGAATCTATGACAGATGCTGAATCTTAAATAAACCACATTCACGGAGTCACAGGTTTGCAAGAATGGTGGGTGTGCTATGCAGAGGTGTGGCAGGAATAAAACAGAATATTGTGGTTTAAATCCCAGGCATATATGAGATTCCCAAAACAGATGCCCTTTCCCAAATAAGGAGAGGATATCTGAGACTGGGGGCTTGGCAAGAAGCATTCTCCATGGCCCCTCTGGGGTCCTGATCGAGTCCTCTGATCACCAGTTATGTACATCTATTCATGTGTAAGATGAATATTTGTTGGAATGTTTAATTTCAGCCCACAAACCCTGTTGCACAGAGAATGTGGCATCGTTGGCTACTGTGAGGTCTAGTTGGGGCAAGTTCAAAGGATTCCAACCAAGCAGGAGTCAGGAAATAGAGCAACACCATGGAGAGCTCCGAGTGAGGCTGGTGATGGAAACCAGATAATCTTGTCCATATGTCGCTCCAACAAGCAGCAGAGCTTGAATGAGGCTGAAGTATGGTTTTGGCTTCCTTGGGTCTTTTTAGCCCCACCTCCATGTTGACTGAGGATTTCTTAAGGGGTTCCAGGCTGCTTCAGCAGCCTCAGGCTGTGATAACATGGAAGGGTTTGCAGTGTGGTGGTATCTCTTGGCTCGACTCCTCAAAAGCTGGCAATGCAAATTCCTCCAGACGCAGGCAGTCAGATCCCTGCAGGCAGTCCAGGTAGCAAAACAGTCACTGGGTTTTTACAAGAGCAGGAAAGATATATTTTTTTCTGTGTGTGTTTTTAGCAGCAGCAACCACAACAGCAAAATAGACCAAGTACACAAATGATTCTAGGATTGAGCCCATGGAGAGCAAAGCACTTTGCTACAACTTCAGTAGGTGTTACATGAATGAGTGCAGCTAAAAATATACAAATAAATGAAGCCTCTAAATTTAGATGTATCATCAAATATTCATAACCATTGTGCGAGTCTGAAATGAAAGATTCAGTCCCATTCCTAACACTAAGGCAGCTCTGATTTTTACTATTATTGTGCGCCTGAAGCAGATTCCTAATTCATCACAACGTGATTTCAGGAACAGCATGAACTGGCCTGAATAATGAAAACGTTGAGTTGTGATAATCAAATGTTTGCTTACATGATGATGAGGTTGTAGTGATCAGAATCACTGCATCTCCTAAACCGATTCAAGAGAATGGAAGAAGAGCCCTGCTGGATCAAACCAAGGGTCCATTGAGTTGAGTTTCCTCTTTCTCACAGTAGCCAATCGGATGCCTCAGGGAATCCATCCCCCACAGTGGGAGACGTGCATAAATTGCATAAATCTGGCGGTAATTTGCGCAACATCCTCAGAAACGTATGCAAATTCAGCTGCGACTTGCGTAAATTTGTCAGGATTTTACACAGATTTCAGAACCTTCCCAGCCCCTGAAGTGTGCAAAATTCCCAGAAAATCCATGGACCAGCCTGACTCACTGCAAATCTAGTTCGATGCCAATGTAGGAAACAAAATGGAGTCCAGGGGGTCAAGCCTAAGAAAGCTCATTGAATTCCACTCCCTTAATAGATTTCTCCGACACCCCTAACCACAGTCTGCTCCTGGTTTTTCTACCATTCATATTGCCTCTGAAACTGGAGGGCACATATAGACCTCGTGACTAATAGCCACATGGCTGGGTACTGCTTACACAAGTATCTCAAGTGTGTAAGGATAGGCAGCACTTACCAAGAGGAACTGCTTTTCTGAATGAGGTCCTTTGGAGGGGTCTGTTCTACATGACCACAGTGGCTCGAGTGAATGCACTGATGCTCCCTTGAGTCCTTAGGGTGGCCCATATATCCTATTTTACAAAGCACAGTCAATGATTCAAAAGGCTGCCATGGGACAGATCTTTTGAAGGGCTGTGCAGTTCAAGTCCTGCTTAAAGGTAACAAACCTTAACAAAGGAAGGCCTTGAAGATGCCCCATCCACAGTTTGTTTGTTTATTTATTTATTTATTGCATTTCTATACCGCCCAATAGCCAGAGCTCTCTGGGCGGTTCACAAGAATTAAAAACATTCAAAGTATAAAACAACAGTATAAAACCATACTATAAAATACAAGATAAAAGCTCAAGATAAAAACAGCAGCAATGCAAAATTACAAATTTAAAACACCAAGTTAAAACATTTTATAGACTTAAAATGCTGGGAGAATAAAAAGGTCTTCACCTGGTGTCTAAAAGCATATAATGTAGGTGCCAAGCGAACCTCCCTAGGGAGCTCATTCCACAGCTGGGGTGCCACAGCAGAGAAGGCCCTCCTCCTGGTAGCCACCTGCCTCACTTCCTTTGGCAGGGGCTCGCAGAGAAGGACCCCTGAAGATGACCTTAAGGTCCAGGCAGGTACATACGGGAGGAGGCGTGCCTTCAGATAGCCTGGCTCCAAGCCGTTTAAGGCTTTAAATGTTAGTACTAGCACTTTGAATCGGGCCCAGACCTGGACTGGCAGCCAATGAAGCTGGAAAAGGACTGGTGTGATGTGGTCTCGTCAGCACCAGTTAGCACCAGAACAGCAGATGGAGCAGTAAGCACCCACGGCACCCACCACAATCTTCATCACTACGGTGAAATGTATTAAATTTCCATTTAAATGATAGTATTTTTTTTGTGCATCTATGCAAATGTGCCACCTTTTTTATCCCTTTTCTTTCTTTCTTTCCTTTTTGGCAACGTGTAATTTCATGTGTATGACTGTACCTATGTAGGACCTGCATCACATACTGTTTCATACACCCAAGAAGGGTTGTGGGTGGGTGGCCTTTCACTTCACCATGTGAGCCAGCTCAGAAATAATGTCTATCTGTGTGGGGAGCAGGGGAGAGAACATGGCAGGATCTACACTACTGCTTTAAAACGTTTTATAACAGTTTTGACAACCGTTGGGGTCCAGGACACACTCCATATACACTTTTCAAAACGTTTTCAAGTGTTTTATCTTGCTTAGTGTAGATCTGGCCCATATACACCACCACGTCTGAAAATGGTGTGAGTGCCTTTGCTGCAACTCCCTCTGAACCCACACTGGTAATGTAACCCCTATGGAGCAGATGGTTTAGTCCTTTGGGCCTGAGCACTGGATCCCCTGTGTGTCACCTAGATGAACAGGTTTGACCCCTGGACGATCCAGGGATAAACCTTAAGTCTAGCTATGGCCTCAGAGGGAGGACTAGAGAAGAAACAGCAGAAAGAAAGAGAACCAGTTCTGATGAAAGCTGAATGTTATGAGAATTCTGTTTAATTATAAGCCCTTATCACCTTGTGTAAGGTAAATTGAAATGTTAATTGTGTCAGTAGCATTTCAAGGGAGTGGGGAATCATTTTTTTGTATTGATATTTCTACTAATTATATTACTGCAGCACTAACACTCTGAACTGTTTTGTTGTTCCTTGGGGATTGCCCTGGGGCATAAAAGTTGAAAAAGTCTGCAAAAAGGGACTCCCAGAGTACTCGGCGCACCGCGCAGGATTGAACTACGAGCAAGAAATCCATGTTTTGTTGTTGTTGCACAAAGGACAGATTGTGGCATATTTCTGTGTTTGAATACTTACTAAAGGCATATTTTGTTAAATATATATATATATATATATATATATATATATATATTCTTTGCAAGTTTGTTCTGATTAAGCCCCATAGAACCCACACTAGGGGCCTTGCTAGACCTACCTGAAAATCTGGTGGGGAGCACGCCATCGCCCTTTTCTAGACGTCAACACGCGATGGGGCAAGGGAAAGCCCCGTCGTGTGCTCCAGGTTTTCTTCAGTTAAAGGGCCATGTGCGCAGGAGCGCACCGCCAGAAAAGGTAGGTTTTTTTAAAATAAATAAAGGGTCCCCCGCTCTCCCTGCCCCTGATTTTTTCCCCCACAATGCCTGATGCCCCCCTGCCCGCTCGCTCGGCCGTCCTCTCCCCGCTCACCAGGCCCTGTCCCCGATGCCCGTCCCTGCTCGTCATGCCCTGCCCCGTCCCCGAGGCCGTCCTTCTCCCTCCCCTCTCCTGCCGGGTCTGGTCTTTCCCCCGGCCCCCATCTCCTCCCCCCATGATTCCCCCCTGGCCCGATGGGCATAGCGCTCCTATGGAGTGCTGTGCCCAGTCTGTGGTTTTTCCTGGCTACTCGCATAAGCGAGCAGCCGGGAAAAGCCACGGAAGTCGCTAGACTTTCCTCAGGCCGGGGCTGCGGAAAAACCTGGCCATAAGCGAATCCGCTTATCCAGGGTTAAGGGAGGCGTTAGCCCGGCCTGACCCTGGAATACCCTGTGCATCATCTGGATGCACAGGAGGGAGACTGGGCCTCACACCGCGCTAACGCCTCATCTAGCAACGGCCCAGGAGAAGTTATACTAGCTCATGCTTAGGCAACAAACTTATCAGGTCTAGCCCTGATCTTAGACAGCTTTGTTGATCCTCAGCCAACAGCTGGTTGGCCACCATGTGAACAGAGTGCTGGATTACATAGACCCTTGGTCTGATCCAGCATGACACTTCTTATGTTCTTCAGGCTACACCTCCTTCCTCACGGTCTGACCTTTCTCTCCCTTCCTAGCTGGTTCTCTCACTCTTTTATGCCCTTTCTCCCACCAAAACAGAAAGTACTATTTTCCACTTTAAAGAAATGAATCTTAACTGGAGAAATGAAACTACCCTTTTCAGGGATACCACCTCCATAAAGAAGAACTCCAGGCCTCTATGGCCTGACTTTAATACCTTCCCTCTGTCAGCCTCAAACCTTCACATATTTATTAAACAGTCATGATTCCAATTAACAGTTTATTCCACCATCTAACACAAGACTAAATGTGGTTCATCCTGAACATTGAGAAAGTTTTCAAAAAAATATTTGCATGAACATTCATATACATTTGTGTGCATATATCTCCCAATGCATGCACTTGTATACATATTTTTGCATCCCAATATACATATTTTTGCAGGCAAATATTCTTAATATAATGCATTTTAGATTTAATTTCCACTAATATGCCCAATTTTGTGTGCACTTTCCCTTAACAAATACATTTTTCTATACATGGTTTGATTAGCGAAAGCCACTGCAAAATTCAGAAAACAGCAAATGTTGAAGGATAACTGAGCTTCGATTCATGTATTGAAGGATATCTTGAGTTTCGATTCATGTATCCGAAGTGAGACATTACGTAAGTTTGCATTAAAATGTGAACATCGCTATACAAAAGTTAGGCACACCAAAATCCAATCGGATGGTGCAACCCTAATTCTGAGCAGGTAGGTAGCTTTTCTTTTCTTTTTTAAAAGACATTTGACGCATAGCAAATACAAACATATATCCATAAAAAGAACAGGGTAAAATCATGATTAAATGTAGACTGTGGACTCCTAACATCAGAGGCTGTTTCACGTTGTTATGTAATCCCCAAATCCTTTTTATCTTAAGAGAAGCATGGCAGGTGAGAGACAATAAAGGGAAGGAAGGAAGAAAGCTGTAGAGAGGAGAAAGAGGAAAGAAATCAAGGCCGAAATCTAAATGGAGGAGGAGGAGGAGGAGGAGGAGAGGAGGAGGAGGGAACGAAACCAAACATGAAGCCAGCACAGCATTTTGTAAGAAGCTTCTGCTTCCTCAACTTGGAATACCGCTTTTTTCTGACAGCTCTCTGCCTTTCCAAACTGTTTATTAAATATTTTTTTGTAACAGTCAAGAGTATCTGAGTTTCATGTAGCCATGGGGTCAAAGCTTCATAGGGATGTCGCAGGTGCCCAACTGAGTTCAGGAGTCCCCATGGACCCAGTCGGGCGCTGCGCATTCACGCATTGGCACTCCAAGCGCCTGCAAGGCCCAAAGGGCGCTTGGAAGCATCTGCCCCCACCCTCATCCATTGTGTGCACCACAATGGAGGGTCCGGAAATTCCAGATCCCTCCACATTGTACTCTGTACAGCACCATGCACATTGATGGTGCTATATAAATAAATAAATAAATAAATAAATAAATAAATAAATAATAATAATAACATTGTGTAAATGGTGGAGAAGAAGACTATCAATAGCCACTAACCCAGATGGTTGTGTGCTCTCTCCAGTATTCGAGGCAGTATGCCTGTGTGCACCAGTTGCTGGGGAACATGGGTGGGAAGGTGCTGTTCACCATGCCCTGCTTTGTTGGTCCCTGGCCGACAGCTGATTGGTCACTGTATAAAAAGAGTGCTGGACTAGATTGACCCTTGGTCTAATCCAGCAGGACTCTTCTTATGTTCTTATAAAGGCCCCATTTACACAAGGAAGGAAACGCTTGACAGCTGGTGAGGGCAGCACAGGACTACTGCCCCCATCGGCTCTGAAGCCATCTTGAAGGCCTCTAGTGTGAGAGAGTCCACAACCTCCCTAGGTCAATGGTTCCATTCCCATACTGCTGTAACAGTCAGGAAGTTTTTCCTGATGTCCAGCCGGAATCTGGCTTCCTGTCACTTGAGCTCATTATTCCATATCCTGCACTTTGGGGTGATCGAGAAGAGATCCTGGCCCTCCTCTGTGTGACAAGCTTTCAAGTATTTGAAGAATGCTATCATGTCTCCCCTCAGTCTTCTCTTATCCGGGCTAAACATGCCCGGTTGTTTCACTCTCTCCTCATAGGGCTCTGTTTCCAGGCCCGTGATCATCCTGGTTGCCCTCCTCTGAACACGCTCCAGCTTGTCTGCATCCTTCTTGCAGTGAGGTGCCCAGAACTAGATGCAGTACTCAAGATGAGGCCTAACCAGTGCTGAATAGAGGGGAACCAGTACCTCGTGTGAATTGGCAGCTACACTTCTATTAATCTTTGTAAACTGCCCAGACAGCTTCGGCTATGGGGCGGTATATTAATGCAATAAATAAACAAATGAAATTAAATAATGCAGCCCAAAATAGCATTTGCCTTTCTTGCAGCTATATCACACTGATGGCTCATATTCAGCTTGTGATCTAAAACAATTCCAAGATCCTTCTCGGTTGTAGTATTGCTGAGCCAAGTGTCCCCCCATCTTGTAACTGTGCAACACCCATTGAGCTCCAAATTTAAGCTCTAGTGTATCCAACACTGTCACGTGTCCTCAGTGCTACCTGGTGCCTCTCCTTTAAAGGCATCCGATAGCATTTAACAGTTGAAAGTACACCCTATTGTGCACAGGCTGGCTTTTGCGTTCTTTAATTTTTCCACTCCCTACGCCTTCGTCTGAGCTCCTTCATCAATAGTAACTGACTGGCTGTGTTTGCATCTCACCAGAACTCACTCAAGTGCCATTATCCACAGTGATAACAAACTAACACTCCCCAGTTTACTATTGAAAAGTGTTCCACAGTCTAGACAGTATCACTCTGCCATTCTCTCTCTACTCTTGATTTTTCTTTTGAGCATAAGAACAAGATTTGGAATTTGTTGGCAAAAAAAAAAAAAAAAAATCCCTCCGGGGGAATTTGGACTTCCTATCTCCATGGCCTTTTATATCCCATGGGTCAAGCATTTTTCAACAAGTCCTAGAAGTTCATTTAAGTCAGCTATGCCATTTCTCTTAACTCATGTTCCCTTACACATTTTGACCTTGCATGACATCTTTTGTCAGTCACTGACAGTCAATTCACAGGAACAAAATGTCATGAGTATCTAAGTGGGCCTGAATGAGTGGAAGCTTTTATTAAATAAAATGGTGTCTGTCTCAGTTCAGAACTCTTGGCACAACAGAACTTGGGCTAAGTATGGCCTCCCCTTGTAAAAAATTAGCTAAATACCATGTTACTCCACTTCTGAAATCTCTTCATTGGCTTCCAATTCACTTCAGAATCCAATATAAACTTCTCCTGTTGACCTTCAAAGCTTTTCACGGTCTAGCTCCTTCCTATCTCTCCTCTCTCATCTCACACTATTGCCCCACTCGTGCTCTTCGCTCCTCTGATGCCATGTTTCTCGCCTGCCCAAGGGTCTCTACTTCCTTTGCTCGGCTTCGTCCATTCTCTTCTGCTGCCCCTTACGCCTGGAACGCTCTCCCAGAACATTTGAGATCTACAACTTCAATCACAGCTTTTAAAGCTCAGCTAAAAACTTTTCTTTTTCCTAAAGCTTTTAAAACTTGATGTTGCTCAGACTTTAGACTGTTAGTTATACTGTTATACTGTTAGTTTTACCCTACCCTGTGCCTGTTTACCCCACCCAGTGCCTGTTTCCATTCTCTTCCCCTCCTTATTGCTTTACTAGGATTTTATTAGAATGTAAGCCTATGCGGCAGGGCCTTGCTATTTACTGTTTTACTCTGTACAGCACCATGTGCATTGATGGTGCTATATAAATAAATAATATAAATAAATAATAATAATAATAATAAGAAGAAGAAGACAAGAACAAAAGGACATAAGAAGAACCCTGATGCTGGATCATACCAAGGGTCCATCTAGTCCAGCACTCTGTTCACACAGTGGCCAACCAGCCGTCGGCCAGGGATGAACAAGCAGGACACAGTGTAACAGCACTCTCCCACCCATGTTCCCCAGCAACTGGTGTATATAGGTTTTCTCCCTCTGATACTGGAGGCAGCACATAGCCAACAGTACTAGTAGCCATGGATAGCCATCTCCTCCAGGAATTTATCCAACCCCCTTTTAAAGGCATCCAAATTGGTGGCCATCACTACATCTTGTGGTAGTGAGTTCCATAAGCTAGGCACTGTGTGAAGAAAAGGGGGCATCTGTATGTGGTCCTTAAGCACAGATATGCTCATATCAGCACAGCAAGTCCTTCAAATAACCTGGCTTTCTATCAGGAAGGAAATAATTCAAATAAGTGTTGTTGAGCTTGATCTCATAGAGTGATGTTTCTTTTAGAGACAAGGCGACTCTACATCATCCCTGCCTGATAACACCACGGAGACCCTCCATGAGATCTCCCACCTGACGTCTTGATCCTGACGTCAATTGAACTGACCCATCCGCTCCATGTAAATATGCCACAGCATTTACACAAACACACACACACACACACAGTCTCTTTGTAACTGTACTGCTGAGAAAATCCTCACTCACACCTTCATCTTTTACCACCTCGCAGCACTTACTACCAAATGGGTAGAAGTAACATGACATGTTTTGATATAGGCAAACAAATTATTCAATTCATTCGAAGTATTTATAAGCTGCGTTTTAGAGCCAATCCCTCACAAAGTTATGTACACAAGAAGAATAACACAAGATACATCGGGTACATCAGAAAGGGTACAGTTACTAAGTAAACTGCTGTGGATTGCAAGAGCTATTTACACATCTATAAAGAGGCAGCCATGAAGAAATGAGTTTTCAAGGTCATCATAAAGGCTGATATTGAAGGGCCCAAGCCCAATTCCACTGGAAGAGAGTTCCCTAACTGTGGGGCCACCACCAAAAAGGCCCTGTATATCTATTTTACCAGCACACCTGGAGGAGGCCCTCCAAAGCAGATCTCAGTGTATGGCCAAGGCTATACGGGTGAAGATAGTCCTGAAATTTGTTCTTGTCTTTTCCAGATTCACTTGCCCCTTTCAATGCAGACTCCACTGGCCGAAAGGGAAAGTCCCTTGTGATGCAATCATGTGGCTTGAGAGCAGTCAAGCACAGGCCTGTCCTAGTGCTGGGTGGGTCTACCTGGGCCAAGCGGGCTGGACATGGGGGCGTCCTCTGCCCTCAGAAGCCCAGGTGGATTTTAGATCCTATGTTATAAATATGTGAGCTCACACAGAAACAGGACAGAATGAGCGTGACCTCACAAAATGGACAATTGGGCAAGACCAAGGCCGTTGCTAGACGAGGCCTTAGCGCGGTGTGAGGCCCGGTCTCCCTCCTGTGCATCCAGATGACGCACAGGGAATTCCAGGGTCAGGCTGGATTAAGACCTAGCTTGAACTGGCATAAGCGGATTCGCTTATGGCCCGGTTTTTCCGTAACCCCGGCCTGAGACTGGGGCTGTGGAAGGTCTAGCAGGGTCCGTGGCTTTTCCTGGCTGCTCGCTTACTTGCGAGTAGCTGGGAGAAGCCACGGACTGGGCACAGCACTCATACAAGCGCTGTGCCCATCGGGCTGGGGGGGGAATCACGGGGAGGGGAGATAGGGGCCGGGGGAAAGGCCGGACCCGGCAGGAGAGAGGGGGGAAAAGAAGGACAGGCACAGGCATCGGGGAGGGGGGGAAAGAAGGACGGGGGACAGGGCATCAGAGATGGGGGGATGGGGGAAAGAAGGCTGGGCGAGCGAGTGGGCATCGGGGAGGGGGAAAGAAGGACGGGGGACAGGGCATCGGGGAGGGGGGAGGACGGGCGAGTGAGCGAGCGGGCAGGGGGGTATCAGGCATTGTGGGGGGAATCAGGGGCAGGGGGAGCGGGGACCCTTAAGTTTTTTTAAAAAGTACTTACGTTTTCAGCGGTGCGCTCCTGCGCACATGGCCCTTTAAGGGGGAAACACGGAGCGCGCGACGGGGCTTCCCCTTGCCCCGTCGCGTGCTGACGTCTGGAAAAGGGCGATGGCGCGCACTACCTGTAGCGTGCCGCCGCCCCGCCTCCCAGACGGATTATCAGGTAGGTCTAGCAAGGCCCCAAGATTGGCAGATCTGTCTACCTCTTGTTTGCACTTACAGTTTTCCAGCTATTGCTTCTTCATTTCCAAGACCCACCTATACATGAGATCCAAGAGCATTAAATAAGAAGCAGAGAGAACGGTAACTGTTGGGAACCTCATCATCATTCTGCTTTTTTGTTTGTACCCTCAATGCTTCAGAATTAACCATCTAGTACTAATAGAAGCAATAAGCATCCAGCAAGATTAGGCTTTTATGTTATTAGAAAATAAACTGCAAAGCCAGAATCTGTTTCTGCCCAGACTGCAATCCTCTATCCACTTACCTAGAAGTAAGCCTCACTGAAATCAATGGGACTTCCGAATTGACACATATCAGATTGTGTTGCTTGCTACTCATTTATATTTCCCGTTAATTAATAATATATATCCTGGCCTTATCTTGTCTGGAAACAAAACGGCCAAGCATAACCCTTAAGAACAAGCCACACAGCAAATCAATACAACAAATCAAAAGATTAAATGCAGCAAAAACGAACAAAGAAAGGAACATTGTAAGTGGTAAAAACAGCCAAGAGTTAAATGATAACCAACCATTCCAATCGCACAGCCAAAAAGATCAATAATAGAATTGACAGCAGTTTAGCCCAATCACTTTCCTAAGAGGCCAGGATTTAGCCTGCTGCCTGAAGACGTACAACGTCTAAGCCTACCAGGTTTTTACTGGACAGCATGTTGCAGTAGTCAAAAGGTCTTTGTGGTGGCACTGCTATAAGGCTATCTTGATATGGGAGTTCAAGAGAGCTTCGGGCCCCACATTCATCATTCATAGCACAACAGAGAAACCCAGTTTGGACAAAAGCTGGTTGAGGCAAAACTAGGAACATTGGAGGAATCTGGTTTGGGGCTAGAGTTCAGCCACTTTTCATCAGCTCAGCCCCCACCACACCCACCACACCCTGATGCCAGCTCGTAACACAGGCGTGCACAGCACACTTCCTTAAGGCTGTGCACCCAGGGTTGTTTTTTTAAAAGGTGGACATTTATTGAATACTCAATCATAAAGAGCCAGTGTGGCGTAGTGGCTAAAGTGTTGGACTGAGAGTCGGGAGATCCAGGTTCTAGTCCCCACACAGCCATGGAAACCCACTGGGTGACTTTGGGCCAGTCACAGACTCTCAGCCCAACCCACCTCACAGGGTTGTTGTTGTGAGGATAAAATGGAGAGGAGGAGGGTTCTGTACGCCGCCCTGGGTTCCTTGAAGGAAAAAAGGAAAGGAAAGGAAAGGAACCTCTCGTGCAAGCACTGAGTCATTACTGACTCTTGGAGGGACGCCAGCTTTCGCTGACGTTTTCTTGGCAGGCCTTATAGCGGGGTGGTTTGCCGTTGCCTTCCCCGGCCGTTATTACCTTTCCCCCAGCTAACTGGGTACTCATTTTACCGACCTCGGGAGGATGGAAGGCTGAGTCGACCTGAGCCAGCTGCCTGAAACCAGCTTCCGCTGGGATCGAACTCAGGCCGTGGGGAGAGTTTCGGCTGCAGAAACTGCTGCTTTACCACTCTGCGCCACACGAGGCTCTGAAAGGAAAAAAGGTGGGGTATAAATGCAATAAATAAATAAAGGACTTTATTTATCTATTTATTTATTTAATACTGTAGATGCGGATGTCCTACTCTGCCTTCAGCTTCCCTGACCATGGGAGTGCCATTGCAGATGAGGGGGGGGGATGAGAAGATGCTCCTCAAGCCCCAGCATTGGTGGGGCTTTGTGGTGACTCTGGCCAGACGAGGGGCTTACAAGGTGATATTAGTTTTTGGGGTCCCTCCTCCTGGCCTCTTTGAAGTACCGTTCCTGGCAAAGAGGCTCCCAGCAGAGCGATTCTTTTTCTCTCCTGCTGTCAGGAGCAAAGGTACTCTTTCAGAGGCAGAAGTTCTTCGGTGTGGTGATGGAGCAGTTGGAGGATCGTTCCCACTGCATCTGGATCCCCACTCAATGCCCCCCTCAATTTGGTGCTTATTCCTTGAGACACCCAGCACACCCCTTGCACATGCCTATGCTCATAGATACCTGAGCTTGCCTGACTCGGCACATGCTGAGTCAGGAAAGCTTGCTGTTTCCCACTTTTTTCAGAAGCCATTTTGCAAAAAAAAACCACAGGTATAGCGATTTAAGGAAATCCTGATATGTGCAAAATGGGGGGGTGGCGGAAATAGCACCATTTGCACAAAATTGCAGGCATAAATGGTCTAATTACGCCTGCAGCTCTATTTATTTATTACTGCATTTCTTTACCACCCAATAGCTGAAGCTCTCTGGGCAGTTCGCAAAACGTACGTGCTATTTACAGCTTTCATTCTGTGCCAATTGGGTAAATTTATACCCATGATTTTGCACAAAATGGCAGCTCACAAAAAGCGGGAAACTGTGACCTTTCACCGAGTGCCCGTGGACCGTCTTGTGGCTTGTCCTACTTGCCCACCAGGGTCATTGAAGTGGCGGGAATCTGGCGAGTGGCAGATGAACAGGGCGCGAAGGAGTTTGTCCATGCCTAGAAAACTCCACAGTTCCAAAGACTGAGTTATTATTATTATTATTATTTATTTATATAGCACCATCAATGTACATGGTGCTGTACAGAGTAAAACAGTAAATAGCAAGACCCTGCCGCATAGGCTTACAATCTAATAAAATCATAGTAAAACAATAAGGAGGGGAAGAGAATGCCAACAGGTACAGGGAAGGGTAAGCAGGCACAGGGTAGGGAAAAACTAACAGTAGAAAGTAACAGTAGAAGTCTGCACAACATCAAGTTTTAAAAGCTTTAGGAAAAAGAAAAGTTTTTAGTTGAGCTTTAAAAGCTGTGGTTGAACTTGTAGTTCTCAAATGTTCTGGAAGAGCGTTCCAGGCGTAAGGGGCAGCAGACGAAAATGGACGAAGCCGAGCAAGGGAAGTAGAGGCCCTTGGGCAGGCGAGAAACATGGCATCAGAGGAGCGAAGAGCACGAGCGGGGCAATAGTGTGAGATGAGAGAGGAGAGATAGGAAGGAGCTAGACCGTGAAAAGCTTTGAAGGTTAACAGGAGAAGTTTATATTGGATTCTGAAGTGAATTGGAAGCCAATGAAGAGATTTCAGAAGCGGAGTAACATGGTCGGAGCGGCGTGCTAAGAAGATGATCTTTGCGGCAGAGTGGTGAACAGAAACCAACGGGCTGATGTGAGAAGAAGGAAGGCCAGAGAGAAGAAGGTTGCAGTAGTCCAACCGTGAAATAACCAGTGCATGAACAAGCGTCTTGGCAGAAGAGACAGACAAAAATGATCGAATCCTGGCAATATTATACAGGAAAAATCGACAAGATTTAGCTACTGCCTCAATATGAGGAATAAAGGAGAGCGAGGAGTCGAAGATAAAGCCAAGGCTACGAGCTTCCTTGACCGGAGTAAGCGTAACATCATTGACAGTAAGAGAGAATGAGAGATGAGGAGAAGGTTTAGGAGGAAAAACAAGCAATTCAGTCTTTGCCATGTTAAGCTTCAAGCGACGATGAAGCAGCCAAGCTGAGATATCTGAAAGACATGCCGAGATACGATCGTGAACATCAGGAGAAAGTTCCGGAGATGACAGATATAGTTGTGTATCATCGGCGTACAGATGATATTGGAGACCATGAGATTGAATAAGCTTGCCCAAGGGCAACATGTATAAGGAAAACAACAACGGGCCAAGCACCGAGCCTTGCGGAACCCCTACTGAAAGGGGAAAGGAGGAAGACGAGCTGCCATTAGTCAACACGCTGAAAGAGCGACCCGCTAGATAGGAGGCAAACCAGTTATAGACAGAGCCACAAAATCCAAGGTCATGAAGGGAATCTAAGAGAAGATCATGATCAACCGTGTCAAAGGCTGCAGTTAGATCAAGGAGAATAAGAACGGAATAATGGCCTTTAGACTTGGCAGTAAGGAGATCATTGGTGATCTTAGTAAGGGCTGTTTCGGTGGAATGCAGAGGACGGAATCCAGATTGAAATGGATCCAAAGCAGAGTTACTAGAAAGAAAGTCAAGACAGCGAGAGTAGACCGCACGCTCCAGGATCTTTGAAACAAACGGCAACAAAGAGACAGGTCGGTAGTTAGACAGAGATAGCCTATCAAGAGTAGGTTTCTTGAGAATGGGAGAGACTGTAGCATGTTTAAAAGCAGAAGGAAATGAACCAGAGGACAGAGAAAGATTAATAATATGTAGCAAGGAAGGGAGGATAGCAGGAATAAGATTAATAAAGACGCGAGAAGGAATCGGATCACGAGAACAAGTGGAAGGCTTCGAAGAGCGCAGTATTGTAGTATTGTTGTAGAAGAGTTGTAGAAGAGTTCCAAATCCCCTACATCACCTAAACCAGAGGTGCATAACCTCAGTCCCTGGGGCTAAATTTGGCTCTCTGGGGCCTTCCAGACAGCTAGGATCCCTTCTCACAGTCCCAACTATCAACTGTTTGATGGTTTTTTCCAGCTTTTATGCATTTCCCCCCATTCTAAATGGTTGGAATCCTTTCCTAAGGCTTAGGCCTTAGCTAGACCTAAGGTTTATCCTGGGATCGTCCCGGGGTCATCCCTGTTCATGTAAATGACACACAGGATATCCCGGGAGCAGGCAGGGAAGACCCCGGGACAATCCCGGGATAAACCTTAGGTCTAGCTAAGGCCTTAATGACTGGCAGTAAGAGCTATATGCTAAAATATCCTTGTTCTTGTTCTTGTTGTTCTGGTCTTGGGCCCTTCCTCGTTTACATTAGGCCCCGCCCACCACTGAAAAGCAGCCCCCATAAGAGCTCCAAAATGAAAACCATCTTCTCCTTTTGCTCAACCCTATTTAAAATTCATTTTGAAAAATACTCTATTTTTGCACTTTAACAGCTTTGCCCTGAAAAAAAAATCTGTGTGCATAAAACTCCAATGTTATTTTCAGCATTTTAATTTCCTTTCTGCAAAGAAAAATCAAAATACTCTTTCCAACCCCCCCTCCCTCCAAATTCATTAAAGGGAAATCAAATTTCTAACAGGCACATTAAAAAGATTTATTCATCTGTAAAGAGATTAAGTTCCACGCCTGATTCATATTTCATTTTCTTTTTACCATAGACCCAACAATTTTATAGTGCTGGGATCCAGAGCTTAAGTGATGATGAGTTTTCTTTTTAACACTCCTGCATAATTTTAACATTTGATCTTTGTAAATACTTAGAAATTTTTTTAAAAGATTGAAAGCGTCACATTCCTCGGTGATGTAGCAATCATGTGAATTAGTAAATGGAAGTTTGGTCTAGGCATGTGGTGACAGAAGACTGCACCGCTGGCAGCCTTACCATTTTTGTATTAAATTTGTGCCTCACCTCCCCAATTAAGGAGATCAGTTATTAGGGTGAATTGGGGATAATGTGAATAATAGCGATAATAATGCTTAGCATTTAGCGTTCAAACTGCTTCACATGCATTATCTTTTTGTGTAATCCTGTAATGTTTGTTATAACTAATTATCTGAAAGAAGCCACCTAGCGGGTAGGGCTGTGCATTCATTCAAAAAAAGAAAGAAAAAAGAATTAGAATTAGGAGCAGGAGCAGGGGGGAAATGAAACAAATAAGCCCCTTTCATTTCATTCCTTTGAGTTATAAAAACAAATGGGAATTCATTCAGTCAAATGCCTTCTGCAAGAAAAAAAATCAGTTCTTTGAAAAACACTCTGGAATGGCCTATACAGGTCGCAGAAAGGTTTTGGGAGGAGAGAGAGAGAGCAGTGAAATGGACAGATATATAGGGTGACCATATGAAAAGAAGGACAGGGCTCCTGTGTCTTTAACAGTTGCATAGAAAAGGAAATTTCAGCAGGTGTCATTTGTATATATGGAGAACCTGGTGAAATTCCCTCTTCATCACAACAGTTAAAGGTGCAGGAGCTCTACTAGAGTAGGGTGACCATATGAAAAGGAGGACACGGCTCCTGTATCTTTAATGGTTGTATTAAAAAGGAAATTTCAGCAAGTGTCATTTGTATATATGGAGAACCTGGGGAACTTTCCTCTTCATCACAACAGTTAAAGCTGCAGGTGCCCTGCACTCTTTTAAATCTGGCCACTCTAGTATAGCTCCTGCACCTTTAACTGTTGTGATGAAGCTGGAATTTCATCAGGTTCTCCATATATACAAATGACACCTGCTGAAATTCCCTTTTCTATGCAACTGTTAAAGATACAGGAGCCCTGTCCTCCTTTTCATATGGTCACCCTATACTAGAGTGACCTGATTTAAAAGAGGGCAGGGCACCCGCAGCTTTAACTGTTGTGATGAAGAGGAAATTTCACCAGGTTCTCCATATATACAAATGACACCTGCTGAAATTCCCTTTTCAATGCAACTGTTATAGATACAGGAGCCCTGTCATCCTTTTCATAGAGTCACCCTACAGATATAGAAATGGAACCGTGGATCCTATCAATCTGAAATTCAGCAGGTCTGATCTCTAGAAGGGGTAATAAAATGCCTGAAAATATCTTGCCAGTTGGATGCAAAACAGAGAAGTTACCAAAAGAAATTCCTCTGGGTCTCCCAATGAAAGCAATGGGGAGCATATAGGATGCCTGTAAAAGAAGGGACATTTTTCCGAGACTGACAGAAATTTGGCAGGTGTGACATCTTGAAGAGGTAGAATGTCTGAAAATTGCATGCCATTTTGATGGGAAAACACCAATGTTATCAGCAGCAGCAGCGGACTGGCTGGGTCTCCCATTGAAATCAATGGTAAATGAAAGCAAATTAGAGTAGAGAAGTCAAATGAACTTGTTTCACAATGAAATGAATGAACAACAAAATGAATAACACTTTTCACAATGGAATTTGATGGAGTAACTAAACAAAAATTCTTGCACACTCATACCAATGAGTCCATGGCAAAGGCACTATTAAAACTAGGAATTCCTGCTTCATAGATCAGCTATGGAATGACTATGCTATACTGTTCTCAGGTGGTACAATATTCACAGAGAAGACCAAGTAGAGTTCTGGGCACAAAAGAGCCATTCTTGGGTACGTGGCCAAATGATATTTATAAACCATGATAGACATTGAGGCCACAGCTAGACCTAAGGTTTATCCTGGGATCATCCAGGGTTCGCCCCTGCCCGAGCACTGGACCCCCTGTGTGTCACCTAGATGAACAGGTTTGACCCCTGGACGATCCAGGGATAAACCTTATGTCTAGCTATGGCCTGGGTTGGGTCCAAACTAAGCTGATCTCACAACAGTCCCATTGAAGTAAATGGGGCTTCAGTTTCCCATGACTAATTTCCCACATTGATTTCTGAGTACTCCAAGACAAGTTTATTGTAATTAGTAACCAGCCATTAAACAGTTTCACATATATGTGTTACATTCATTCAGCCCCTTGGCCTTTGTGCGCAAGAGCAAGGCCAGCGCAAGAAATTTAGCAGTTCTAAAAGTTACATGTTTATTAAAATCATTCAATAAAAAAGCACAGCTTTTCAAGGGATGACCTCCCTTTCATCCAAACTAGCAAAGGAAGGATATCAATTTCCCTAATGTCTGAGTAGGCTTCACAGTCTAAAATAAAGTGAGTGATGTCTTCTAATAATGGGCTCAAGTTACAGGAAGCCAGATTCTGGCTGGACATTAGGAAAAACTTCCCCACTGTTAGAGCAGTACAACACTGGAACCAGTTACCATTCGTAACTCCACCCACACTAGAGGCCTTCAAGAGGCAGCTGGACAACCATCTGTCGGGGATGCTTTAGGGTGGATTCCTGCACTGAGCAGGGGGTTGGACTCGATGGCCTTATAGTAGGGTGACCAACTGTCAGGATTTCCCCGGATTTGTCCTGGTTTTTGTTCTTTCCATGGTGTCAGGGGGGATTTTCTATCATTTTCAATAATGTCCTGGAATGACACACCTTCCTTTTTAAGGCTGCCATTAGCATGGCAGGAGGGAATGACATGCATTCTTGAGGCACATCATTCCCCCACCCCGAGCTCCAATTGAGGTCTTAAAGGGGAAAGTGGGTAATTCGTGGACATTATAGAAAAGGCCCCAATTGGAGTGGATGGTGGTGGTGCAGAATGAAATCCTTTCCTCTCCTCCACTCCAATCG
Organism: Elgaria multicarinata webbii; assembly: GCF_023053635.1. Classification (NCBI taxonomy): domain Eukaryota; kingdom Metazoa; phylum Chordata; class Lepidosauria; order Squamata; family Anguidae; genus Elgaria; species Elgaria multicarinata. The sequence goes on along the minus strand of NC_086175.1, from coordinate 126,987,187 downwards.
GGTTCTTTAAGGTGGTGGGGGAATAACGTACTTTCTGCAGGACTCAGAAAGCTGCTTCCCCACACGCACACTAAGTGTCCTCTTTTTTGGTTTCCCAAATATGGTCACCCTACCTTATAGGCCCCTTCCAACTCTACTATTCTATGTTTCTATGATTCTAAAAAGTTGCAAGGACAACTTCTGGCTTCTTTGGGGATACCCTGGAGTTGCCCCAAACAGTCTGCCAAGAGGAGAACATTTAAGCTTGCCCAGGAAAAGGCTAAAGGGTAAATCAGATATTTCAGAAGATTAAGGAAAGAAGGAACTAAATGCACATATAGCTTCTTAGATGCCCAACTTGTGATTTCAGCCATTTGAGACGGCCTTTCAGTATCTTTAAGACATTGCAACAGGGATGACTTTGCTCCATCACAACCCAGTGACAATAAAATTGTGTAGAAAACCCCATATTTGAAATGGTAAAAAAGATCATTTGTTTCCAAGAGACAGAGTCCATTTCCTCAACTGCAGTGAGTATAAATTCAGAAGCCTGCTAAAATATCACCTTTAACCAAAAACAAACAAAGATAATTTAATTTTAATGGAGCCTAACTTCATCTGGATCCATCCAACTCACTAACTGGAATCCAAAGACTTGTGTCACTGGTTCCCCATATCAAAGGAGGTTGGGACTTTTATTTATTTATTTATTTATTTATTTATTTATTTATTTATTATATTTACATCCCACCTTTCTTCCATCCTACAGTAGAACTCAAGATAGCTACATGTGGTTCCCAGATGGTCTCGCTTCCGAGCACTGACCAGACCACAAACTGCTTAGCTTCAGCAAGGTGGCTGCCTCATGTACCTTCAGAACATGCCTAGGACCTATTTATCAAACAGTAGCCACCTCCAAATAGTGCATGGGAAATATTTTTGAAACCCAGAGATCGTTCAAGCACAGCTTGTGAGATAGGATGAGGAGGGTTGAGGTAGGCAGATCTGCCATTCAAAGATTTTAACAAAAATCTTACCATTATTTACAAGACTTTGGGTCCATGTTGGGATCCTTGCTAATGGCTTTTACCCATGAGCCAGTGAACTAGAAGACTTTTGAAGTTTCAAAAGGATGCTCAAGTTGTGAAGGACCATAGCTCAGTGTTAGAGCATATCTAGGGTGACCATATTTTGGAAACCAAAAAGGAGGACAACATGGTCGCCCCCAAGGGGGCATGTCCAGCACCAAGGGGGCGTGCCCACCCGAACATAGCCTTGGTCACATGTCTGATTTTACAGCACACATTTAAGACAAATCTCTTCTACAAAACATCTTAATGTAAAAATCACTGAAATAAAGAACAAGTGAGAGATTCAATGTATCTGAAATTAACTTCACTCACTCCTACTTTTGTAGGTTTTGCTGTACTGTGAAGCTTTTGCTATACTCTTTGTGTTATTTTTATTTATTTATTTATTTATTTATTTATTTATTTATTTTATTACATTTATATACCGCCCCACAGCCGAAGCTCTCTGGGCGGTTTACAACAATTAAAAATAGTAAACATTAAAAGTATACAAAAATTTAAAAAACATAAAAACAGTATAAAAACAACAGTATAAAAAGTGTTACATTCTCCCCTTCCCTCAAATATTTTTTCTGACTGTATCTTCACTCATTGCAAGCTGCTGTTGTTGTTAACAGGGTTTGCTACTGGCCCCAGATCTGTTTCAAATTTGGTATGGCTAAAGCTCTACCTAAAAGCTATCACGGTGCCAACTTTCAGCTCTTTATCTTTAAAAATGACAATTTAAAAAATAATAATTTTAAAACCTCATTTTTAAAAAAATTCCTAAAAAATCAATGGATGAACAGATCTCTTTCAAATTTGGTGTGGCTAAAGCTCTACCTAAATCCTATCATGGTACAAAGTTTCATCATTTTTTCTTTAAAAATGACGATTTTAAAAATAATAATTTAAAAACCTCAATTTAAAAAAAAATCCTAAAAAATCAATGGATGAACGGATCTGTTTCAAATTTGGTGTGGCTAAAGCTCTACCTAAGTCCTTTCATGGTGCAAAGTTTCATCTCTTTATCTTTAAAAATTATGATTTAAAAAATAATAATTTTAAAACCTCAATTTTTAAAAAAATCCTAAAAAATCAGTGGATGAACAGATCTGTTTCAAATTTGGTATGACTAAATCCCTTCCTAAGAGCTACCATTGTGCCAAGTTTCATGTCTTTATCTTAAAAAATGATGGAGTTATAAGCATTTTTGTTAATTCCCATTAGATCTGCTCTTTGTAAAAAAATCTGGATTTCCCCTCCCCCTCCCAGATTTACCGGTTTACAACAAAAATCCGGTCATATGGTCACCCTAAGCATATCATTTTCATGCAGAAGGTCCATCCAACATTCAATTCCTGGCATCTCAAGTTACAAGGATTGAGTAACCTGAGAACTCCTGCCATTGGCCTTCCCAAGCCAATGGGAGTTGTAGTTCCAGATGTGTTAGACTACAACTTTCATCATCCCCAGTGACCATGCTGCTGAGGGTGATGGGGCTTGTAGTCCAACACAACCAGACCTTCCCCAGGTTGGGGAAGGCTGGAGTAAACAATACTAGGGTGAGCAACTGTCAGAATTTCCCCGGATTTGTCCTGATTTTTGTCCTTCCCATAGTGTCAGGGGGGATTTTCTATAATTTTCAATAATGTCCTGGAATGACACACCTTCCCCTTTAAGGCTGCCATTAGCATGGCAGGAGGGAATGACATGCTTTCTTGCGGTACATCATTCCCCTCAACCCGAGCTCCAATTGAGGTCTTAAAGGGGAAAGTGGGTCATTCGTGGACATTATAGAAAAGGCCCCAATTGGAGTGGGTGGTGGTGGTGCAGAATGAAATCCTTTCCCCTCCTCCACTCCAATCGGGTTCTTTAAGGTGGCGGGGGAATAACGTACTTTCTGCAGGACTCAGAGAGCTGCTTTCCCACACACACACTAGGTGTCCTCTTTTTTTGGTTTCCCAAATATGGTCACCCTAGACAATACTAACCAAGATAGACAAGTAGGCCCAGTGTAAGGCAGGTCCCTCTTTCTTCTAAATTTGTTGGAGGGCCCATAGCAAAAGCAGGTGTTAAATTGCCTCTCCTTTTTTGCAATTTGGGGGAAGAATTTTGAGGGCAGAGGGCACAATAGTCACTGGATAAGACAAGTTCGCCAAAACCATGTTCTTCTGGTGGCATTTCCAGATCATTCACCCATAGAGTTGCTGAGGGCACCAAAGCCTCATCACAACAGTATCGGATGGTCCAGGATTTGTATTCGGCAAAGTATGGATAGTTTGGGGTGCATTCTACAGAGCTGATTATTTCGTGCTTGAGGTGATAGCAGAGGTTCTTCCCCTACTTCGTGATATTTGAACCATTTTGCATCACTTCATCTTCTGTAACCTCATCAAATCTCATTAAACCTCAAGCAATATACAGATGTGCAAGAACGGCCAAGTGTTTGGGCATCAACAAAAGTACAGAACCAATTATTCAGTGCAACCACGGTGTCAGATACGCATACATGGCAAGATAGATGACTACACCAGAGGGCTTAGAATACATGCATTCATATAGCGTAGACACGAAGAGACCGAACTCTCAACCAGCAAGGCGCTGGTTCAACTCTTGCTTTGCTACACAAACTCACTCCGTGGCTTTAAACAACCCACTCTCTTTGAGCTTCAGCCCCATGTCTGCAATATTAAGATAACTACCTTATATTTTTGTTGTAAGGCTTCCTGAAATGTTGAATGTGGAGTACTTAAACACTTGTAACAGCTTAAAGTATTATTGGGAAGCAGGCTGCAACGGAACCGGGCTCAATTTATCGGCACCCAACAAAATGAAACTGTTTCAGGAAGCAGCAAGTCTGCAGTGCCAAATAAATAAATCATAGTGACTGAAGGAGCGTGCAGAGTGTGTGCCTGTGCGGAGGGCAAGGGGTTGTTCTAATTTATTTTGAGGCTTGGAAAGAATCTAGACATTCACTCAAAATCCTTTTATGTTTTGAAATCAAACTGAAAGCTGTTCTTTAAAAACAACAACCCTCTAATGAATTAAAAAGGGGGCATGGAAAAGCATAACTAGGGATGCTAGAGAAACCCATAATGGAATCAAATGAAATCATATATCTATGAATCTGACCCATGGATTTGGCAACAGTCTGGCTTTCTCCAAGTTGTGTTGATTCCGGGGGCTTGTGGACCATTTTTTTAACTCTCCGGAATTTTACACAAATGGCGAGAACAGTCCTATGCCCAACAGACAGTTCGAGTTTCCTTACCGTTGCCTTTCCCCCACTTCTGTCCCAAAATACTTCCTCTTTCTTCACACAGGGGAAGAAAGAGGAAGTAAACAATGGTCAGGTGGCCCATTCAGTGGCCGTTTTTATCCCGCCGCTTTTCCTGCACACAGCAGGAAATGGTGGCACATTGCGTTTCAGAAAAAAAAGATCAGATTTACCAGGATCTATTTTGTGATGCAAAAAAAGCAAGAAGGAGCGGGAGATGCATAGAGATGTAAAAATTTCCGGAGATTTTGAAGCTATGGAAAAAACACGGTTTTTTCCCCAATTTTTTCAGGGGGAAACGAAAATTTTCAGAAAAATTGAAATAATGCAATATTAGCACTTTTTACAGATTGAAAGTCACTTTGTTACTTCAGGAACATAAAATGTAATTATGTCCAAGTTGGTTTGGCACAAAATTATTACATTTGGTATATTAAAACTAGTGTATTCAAACAATTATTACAAATTTAATTTACTTCTTTTACTTTTTTTTGGTAACAAATGGAGCTACAAGCTCCTGAACTGTTAGGAACACCTGAACTGTAAGGAACCTCTTTGGTTCTGCCAGTTTATGAGGAGCAGGCAAAAAATCAATTTTATAAAACAACAACTGAAGAAACCACCAACATTAGTAACAAAGAAAATTATTTATGTCTCCACTAGTTCTGCAGTGTCAAAACATAAAGCCCCCATTCCCATAAAAAGAACTGAGAAAAATGGGGGGGGCACACCAAGATTCAATCAATATGCATGAAATTTAATCAGGCTCATTTTCTGACCTATAGCTATCAGTATTAGTTTCAGTCTCTGCTTCCATGGAAGTGCTGCCCCCTAGAGGCAGAAATGCATCTTCCTCTTGCATTTGAGAGTTGTAGTCTCAGTTTGCAACCTAGGACTTGCTAGTCCTTGGTGCACAGACATTGTAATAATCTGATACTGTACAGTTTTTAGAAATCACTTGGAGAAGTAAATATCTGAACACCTTGTCTTAAACATTTTATTCATCATGCTAAAATAAAACATCCCGTAATCCATTTTTTCTTCATTTTTTTCAATTTTTCGGGGGGGAAAAAAAAGGCTTCGGAAAAAAACAAGGGGAAAACTTTTTTTTTTCCTGAATTTTTCCATTTTCTTTCCGGGCCTTCACATCTCTAGAGATGCATGGGAGGTGAACCACGACGTTGAAAGGACCCACGAACATCTGTAAGTGGGCAGTAATGAGTGTGCGATAAAACCTCAGGGTGTGGGAGCAAGGGCATGGGATAGCTGGGTTTCCTGGCATCGAGCTTAGAGGCGGGGCTCTGAGCTCAGAGGTAGGAAACCATAATCCCCTCACCTTCATAGCCAGCAGGACGGGAATTTGCACAAATTCAATAACTGGGGGGTGGCGTGTCAAATCCAATTACATCAATGAGCAGACGGTGGACCAAAAGGCGCCTGACAATCCATGGAATGCAGACGTAATAGATTTTATACAATGGATGCACCATAGCAGTGTGATGGAGAGAACAGAGTGTATAACACCCTTTTCCAACTTTGCTCCCTCCAGATGCTTTGGACTTCAGCTCCCAGCATCCCCGACAATTGCCCATGCTGGCTGGGACTGATAAGCTTTGAAGTCCAACAGATCTGGAGGTCACCGGATTGGGGAGTGTGGGTGTAAAATGTTTGTCAAGAGTCAAAATATGATTGTTTGCTCCCCCACATAAAATGCCCCTGACCATACGAGAAAGCCTGTGGCCTAGCCTCCTCCCTAACATGCTAGGTTGCAATGGGTGGGTGGTTGTTGTTTTTCCATGTGGGAACATTCAGACATGCGCACCCTATCGAGGATGTGAAATGGCACCATTCAGCATGACTTTATCACATGCCCCAGTGCTTTTCAGACTGGCTGTAGCAGGGGTGGGGAACTGTGGGAGTTCTGGGGGGGGGGGACACATACACAGGCTGCACCATCAACACATGGCACTGATTGGAGGGGTGTTAAATGCTATCCACAGAGGCTGCAGAACACTGATAAGGCCAGAATTAGCTTACAAATTAGCTGACCATTTTTACCCTTTTGGTGTTCCGTAGCCACTACAGATACTGATTTTGTGGGGCAGCATAGAGCAGCATTGCGTATGTACTGAAATGGCACCATTTATGCACAAGCTGGCTTGGGCAGAAATTTTAAGGGGGGGATCCTAAGCGGAGAGGAGAAGCCTCTCCTAGAAATGCCCGATGAGGACTGAGTATGCTCAGTGGCCATAGAATGCTAGCTGATTGTCGGGAGGGGGTGGGAGGAGAGAAAAAAATGGGTTGGAGGAAAAATCAAAGAATCATAGGGTCATAGAATAGTAGAGTTGGAAGGGGCCAATAAGGCCATCGAGTCTAACCCCCTGCTCAGTGCAGGAATCCACCTTAAAGCATCCCTGACAGATGGCTGTCCAGCTGCATCTTGAAGGCCTCTAGTGTGGGAGAGGCCATGACCTCCCTAGGTCATTGGTTCCATTGTTGTACTGCTCTAACAGTGAGGAAGTTTTTCCTGATGTCCAGATGGAATCTGGCTTCCTGTCATTTGAGCCCATTAGTCCGTGTCCTGCACTCTGGGATGATCGAGGAGAGATCCTGGCCCTCTGTGTGACAACCTTTCAAGTATTTGAAGAGTGCTATCATGTCTCCCCTCAGTCTTCTCTTCTCCAGGCTAAACAGACCCAGTTCTTTCAGTCTCTCCTCACAGGGCTTTGTTTCCAGACCTCTGATCATCCTCGTTGCCCTCCTCTGAACCCCCTCCAGCTTGTCTGCATCCTTCTTGAAGTGTGGTGCCCAGAACCGGACACAATCCTCAAGAATGCAGTGGGGTACCCCAGAAAGAGGCATGGTTGGCTGACGGGTACAGCGAAGTCCACAATGCAACATTTTGTCAACATTTTGTTTCAAGGCCCACTTGTATATTAGAAACGCATATCGTGATGGGGCATTCTTAAGGCAGAAAAGCCGATGGAAGCTATATCAAGTGGAATAAAAAGGAAGCATAGTCAGTGGAGTGAAATAAAAATTATCTGGTCAGGTGAATCCGTCATGAAGTATCATTTGATGTGTCTAAAGATCATTCACCTTACTACATTGCTCAAAAGCCCAATTCAGACAACATGGTGCAGGCAATGGATGGTTGGATGAAGAGCGGCTTGGCTTACTCATGCTGGCCTCTGTGTTTCCGCTTAAATGTTTGAGTGGACGGACTTGCATGAACTGTGCCCTCCAGAAATGCTCAGCTAATTAATGCACCTAACGACCATTCGGTTCAGTGCTGCCGCAAAGGATCTGTCAAGTCGTCGTCCAGGAGAGCGAAACACGGGCACTAGCTAAAACAGAATCTAGTAAATTCGCAGAAATATCTCAGATAACACATTCCCTAGATAAACTGCTCGTTCTAGCATCTGGTAAAAATAGAGCTATATGAACTGGAGCTCGCCAGATGCCTCTGCAAATAATATAAATACGGCAAACGAGACAAACGAGACAAACAATGTTCTCAGTCTCATTACACCCCCATGAGGCAGGTGCTGTGATATTACAACAAAGACATTCACAAGGAGGTCGCCAAGACGCACTGATTGGGGACAGTGGTAGCGAAGTCGAATAGACGGCAGCACGTCACCAGGGCTGGCACATAAACAGAGGCCGGTGTTTCATATACACAGGCTCAAGTGTGTAATTGTACTCTCTATACTCCCTTCTCTCTCTCTCTCTCTCTCTCTCTCACACACACACACACACACACACACACCGTCTCTAATTCAATTTAGGTGCCTTTTTTAATTGTACAAGTGTGGGTTGCTCACATGCTTGACTTTCTAATGCAGCCTTCCCCAACATGGCACCTTCCAGATGGTTTGCACTACAATTCCCATCGTGCTCTCCCACACTAGAGGCATTCAAGAGGCAGCTGGACAAGCATCTGTCGGGGATGCTTTGGGGTGGATTCCTGCATTGAGCAGGGGGTTGGACTCGATGGCCTTGTAGGCCCCTTCCAACTCTGCTATTCTATGATTCTATGATTCTATGACTCCATAGTGGAGGTCCGTATGACTCCGTATGTTATGTGCAGTGGAGGCTGCTGGGTCCAGTTTCAGGAGGGCTGTGAATCCATTCTGGATTCAGCCAGAACCAGCTCTAAAGGAGCTGTCCAAGGTGCTAAGCCTATTTTGGGGAACCCCACTGAAATAGTAGACACCAACCTCCACAGTTTATGCATTAGATTCAGGCATTTGAGCCCAATTCGGACGCTCAGTGAGTACTACATAACCTAGTGAGATTGCAAAGACAGATCTGATTGGGGTAAGTCATGCAACCTCTTTGTGTGAAATCATGCAGTAGTCTTTTTTCAAGCCACTTACCTGCCTCCACTGCGGTCCAGCGCCGGCTTTAAATGAGACCCAGGCCTCAGTTGAAGCCGGCACTGGGCCGTGACGGAGGCAGGTAAGCCCCCCTCCCCCCTGCCCCCTTACCTGGCTCCGCCGCCATCACCACATGGACTGCAGCGGTGGCAAAGCCAGGTAAGGCCCCCTTCCCCACCACCACTTACCTGCCTCCATCGTGGTCCGGCAGCAGCTTCAACTGAGGCTGAGGCCTCAAGCCAGAAGAGCAGGCCACAGCCTGCTCTTCCATTCTGAGACCAAGACCTCAGTTGAAGCAGCCACCAGACCGCAACGGAGGCATGTAAGCCCCCCTCCCCCCCTGCCCCCTTACCTGGCTCTGCCGCCATCGCCTCACGTACTGCGGTGGTGCCAGGTAAGCCCCCCTCCCCCCACACTTACCTTTTTTTCAGAGCGCTGGATCGAGGCGAGGGATCCACTTCATCTCAAACCACAGCTCCCCTGACTTGATCCATCTCCGCCTTTGGCAGAAGCGAATCAGGCCGCTCTGCTATCGCTTCTACAAAGCAAAGCGGAGCGCAGCACAACCCCACACAAGATGTAGTGATGGCCACCAATCTGGATGGCTTCAAAAGGGGGTTGGATAAATTCCTGGAGGAGAAGGCTATCAATGGCTACTAGCCCTGATGGTTGTGTGCTGCCTCCAGTATCAGAGGTATAAGCCTGTGTGCACCAGTTGCTGGGGAACATGGGTGAGAGGGTGCTGTTGCACCATGTCCTGCTTGTTCAACCCTGGCCAATGGCTGGTTGACCACTGCGTGAACAGAGTGCTGGACTAGATGGACCCTTGGTCTGATCCAGCAGGGATCTTCTTATGTTCTTAAGACATTACACTCAAGCCTGTAATGGAACTAAAACTTGGAGCATCCCAAGAACAGCCCAAGATCAGCCGAGCAGCCCAAGTGTTAACATCTTTAAGACAACAAGACGATGGTCAAGGATTGGGACCACTTCTGATAGTAGCAGAGTTTTTTTAAAAAAATCTGATTAAACAAACTGTGGTGTGAAAGGGCTTTGTCATTCTCCTCCTTTCGCTCTTGCAGCAGTGAGCCTGAATTAATGGGGTCTGAAGGCTCATATGGAAAGGCCGCTTTGGCACATTAGCAGTATAACTGCTGTGCTTTTGTTCTAATAATAGAGTTTTGATTGCTCTTCTGAGAAAACATAAATAGCCCTTATTCATTCTGCATGTGTTCAGGCGCAGACGCCAACAACTGGTGGAACCACACAAAAACGTCTCAACAATTCCTACAGTTTTCGCCCTGGATTTGCGCATTTGTAGTTCTAGATTTTTCTCACCACCTCTTTCCTGCCTGGACCAGCCTTTGGATGGATTATATGAGCCCTGGTCCTTGGAAAACTTCCATCCACCAGCTGCTTTTTCTCCTGGCAGGTAACGCCAGGGAGGGGCCACAGCTCAGCAGCCCAGCAACATGATTTGAAAGCAGCTGCATGCCCGGCCCTAGCATTAGGCAGAGTGAGGCAGTTGCCTCAAGTATGGAGGAGGAGGAGGCAGCAGATCTCTGGCTGTTCCTCTCTGTGGGAGGACACAGCTGTTCCACACAGCCGGCCCTGCACCCGATCAGCTAGTCTGTTGACCTCAGGTGAGGTGAAAGATGCTGTCCCATCATCAGTATGGAAGTATAATCCACCTGTTGGTCCACTCGGTTTCTGTATATGGAATGGGGGCGGGGAGAGCCAACTTGTCTTTCATCTCAGGGCAGCAAAATGTCTTGGGCCAGCCCTGTGCAGATGGTCCCAGGTTCCATCTCTGGCGTCCCAAAGTAGGTCTTGGGGAAAGCCCTTAATTGTTTGGCCGTTTCTGGAATTTGTGAGGTCCCCCCCCCCCAGTCTGAAAGTTGAAATGCCTCCCTTACGGCTTAGTCACTGTCAATAAGAGCTTTAAAATATAAAATATGCTGGTATTTTGGCCCCTCCCACCATTGGAAGGCACCCCTGAGAGCTTCTCCAAACTGGCATTCAGCCTGCGGGTTGAAAGAGGTTCCACCCTAGGGCTGTGCACGGACCCCACCGAACCGCTTCGTGGCCCGATCTGGAACTTTTGGATCGGGCCTGAACCGCTTTGGATCGAGATTTTGCCCCCCCCCCCCCCTTCCCTACTTACTTGCCTCTGTGGTGGACGGCAGAAGCAGGTAAGTGGGGAAGGAGGGACAAAATGGGGGCTGAATAAGCCCCCCTCTCTCTGCCCCCTTACCTGGCTCTGCCACCATCGCCGCACGGAATGCGGTGCCGCCGCCAGGTGAGCCCCCCTCCCCCCCCCACTTACCTGCATTCGGCGCTCCAGATGGAGGTGAACCGCTTCGCCTTGATCCACAGCTCCCCCGGCCTGATTCAGATCCGCCTTTGCCGAATCGGAGCAGAGCACAGCCCTATTCCACACCCCTGGGCTATCTAAATTTCCATTCATTTCAATGGCTCTCCTTTAAGTAGGACTAAAGTTGAATTGCCATGTAGGGAATGCTGAGCTAAATGGGACAATAGTCTGAATACCTTATAATAACATAACAACATAAGAAGTGTCATGCTGGATCAAACCGAAGGTCCATCTAGTCCAGCACTCTGTTTCCACAGTGGCCAACCAGCTGTCAGCCAGGGACCAACAAAGCAGGACACCATGCAACAGCACCCTCCCACCCATGCTCCCCAGCAACTGGTGCACACAGGCTTACTGCCTCGGATACTGGAGATTACACTTAGCCATCAGGACTAGAAGCCATTGATGGTCTTCTCCTCCAGGAACATATCCAACCCCCTTTTAAAGCCATCCAAATTCGTGGCCATCATCACATCTTGTGGTAGGTGAATTCCATATTTTAACTATGCATTGTGTGAAGAAGTCCTTCCTTCTTCCGTGACCTTCCTGATGGTAATAATTATTATCATATTTGTATTCCGTCCTTCCTCCAAGGAGTTATGGGTGGCGTCCATTGGATTATTCCATTTTCTCCTTGCAGACAGGTCCAAGGTAATTCAGTGTTTCCTACAGTAGGACCCAACACTCCAACACTCCAGCCATGGCAATAGAAACTCATTGACCATACAATAGTTCACATGACACACTAAGCCATAATGTTTAGCTCAAAATGGTTAATCACTCTTGCTTAGTGTGTCGTCTGAACAGGGACATAATGTGTGAAAAAGCCCTTAGATGAAGGTCTGTCAGAGGGCTAAAATATACATTATATTAACCAGACTTATGAAAATGTGTTATTTGTCCCCAAAGGTGCTGTTTGAAGTAAACAGCCCATTCAGAAATAAGTAACAGCTGGAGGACAGGGCTGTTTTGGCAGAAAACTTACACCAAGGCTCAATCCAGTGCTAGAATGGGATCCCACAGCTCTTATTCTTTCAGAATTAGAATGTCAGCATTAAACACACTTTTAAAAAAGGGAAAAAAGAAGCATGATTGATGTAGCATGTTTGGGGCAATTCACATCACTTTAACTTCGTTACTTTTAGCTAATACAGTTTATTTCACAGACGCCTTATTGGACTGGTTCGCATTTGCTGTTTTGCTTGACATGATAAATTGTATAAATGTGTTAATGTTCTTGCTTTACTCAAGTGGTTTTAAGGCTGTGGCTTCTGTAATGGAACGAGATGTGATTTCTCTGTTTGTCATGGCGTAGAGCCAACACAAATAAACCTATTCAGACAGTCTAAGCCGGGAGCAGGGCCTTCAGTGCCGCGGGAGGCTCCTGTCATCTTGATTCCCCCAGAGTTTAAAACTGCTGAATGGGGGTAAAAATAGCCATGGAGACCAACATCAGCCTGGCAAACTGCTTGGAGGGGTTTGAGCAGTGGAGGCTGGTGGTTCCAATATCAGCGGGGCGGTGAACCACTCCAGGTTTCAGTCAGAACTTTAAAGGAGTTCCGACTGCTTTAGAGTTCTGACTGGCTCTGACCAAAACCTGGAGTGGATTCACCGCCCCACCGACATCGGAGCCACCAGCCTCCACTGACTTTGAGCTTGAAACGTTTGAGGGTCAAGGGCCGAAAGGTAGGACAAAACTAAACCTTCCTCCATTTATCTTTGTTGTTGTTCTGTTTTTGCTGCCACAAACTGATTTGTCCAGCAATTAGAGGCTGCCCTTTTTTTTCCTCCGATGCCCCCATAGGATGACCTCTCATGATGACATCACATCCTTCTCAAGGGGCATTCTGTGAAGTAAATGAAAAACCCCATCCAGCAGCCAGCAAGGAGAGTGGAGAATCCCTTCTACCACCTTTCCTAAAATAAAAATAAAAATTATAAAATCACCACGATATCCTCCGATATCACCACCTGTGAATCAGGTGGTAATATGGGAGGGTGGGCCATTTCAGTTCAGTTACCAGCACCTTCAATTTAGCTCTAGTTAATATGCTTGCCTCTTAACGAAGCTTTATGGGAAAGGAGGCCTCCTAGTGCCTGTAGTGGCCATCAGTTCTCACAGCAACTGCAGGCAATTTTAACTCAAGAATTCCCTTCCAGTCTTCCCATTGACCCATGCTTTGGGTAAAAAGAGAGCCACTACTATCACTCACTCATCTTCATCACAACATAAGGCGTGTGTATTGTTTTGATAACAGTGATTGGGCCTGTTCAGAAGACACCTTAAACCCTGCTGGTTAAGGCTTTTGGTTAAGCAGAGGGTTTAAGGTGTCTTGTGTGATGTGTTTTGCTAAACCCTACTTACTCACTAACCGCAGTCGTACTGCCTGCAGCAGGGTTAGTGATTCTAACCATGGCTTGAAGTGTTGTGTGTAACAGAACAGGTTAGTGCTAACCCCAGAGTTTTGCTAACCACAGTTTTGCTAACCACAGTTTTGCTAACCACAGAACCTGAAGTGTCATCGGAACAGGTTCATTTTCCCTTTAATTAAACTCTGGGTGTCTTGTAGAATCATAGAATCATAGAATAGCAGAGTTGGAAGGGGCCTACAAGGCCATCGAGTCCAACCCCCTGCTTAATGCAGGAATCCACCCTAAAGCATCCCTGACAGATGTTTGTCCAGCTGCCTCTTGGATGCCTCTACTATGGGAGAGCCCACAACCTCGCCAGGCAACTGATTCCATTGTCGTACTGCTCTAACAGTCAGGAAGTTTTTCCTGATGTTTTTCCTGATTTGTTAACAAGTGTCCAAGCTGAGCAGATATTATGAGAGTGGAGCAGGAAGCACATACCCAGGGCTCATCACAAAACATTGACCCTGTTGAGATGACACGCTAAGCCATGGTGGTTAAGCATTTTGAGCGAAACATTATGGCTTAGCGTGTCATGCGAACCATTCCTCACATGGTGGCTACATAACCACAGTTTAAACATACTCACTACCCATTTGCTGCAAAAGGATTAACTGCCTAACCATGGCTTAACGCATTGTTGGAATAGGCCCAATATCAGTTGAGGGTCTCCTCCACTCCTAATGAATCTGGGAGCCGCTCAGTAAAATCTTCTCAGAACTCTCTGAGAGACTCCCAGTGAGAACAGCTCTCATCTATTGTGGGAGGATGTGAAGATACCTTCTAGGTAGCTCCAAATACATTTAGATCCTGAAAGAGATGCCATGATAGCGCAAAAGAAGGCACTGTTACTGGAACTTAGAAGAAGGCCCTAGGGCAAATGTATTAACATTAATAATATGGCTAAGATCTCTACAAATGTTCCAAATATGCAAATGCCTCTGGGTTCATGTTCATAATTAAATATATAGAGACACACGCCAAGATGTTAAATGCAGAATTAAATGTATCCAAATAGTTGGTTATTGAAACATTTTGATGCTCTTTTAAGGCTAGGGTTGCACGCCATCAAGACTGTCCATCTGCCCACTTGGTGTATTTTGGTCTTAAGTTTGGATTCAGGAATAATGCTGAATGAACCAGATATTTTGAGCTGATATGCTTACATTTTCCCCTCCTCCAATGGATTCTACAATCTCACCCATTAGGATCTGGTTTCTGATGTATTCCCCCTCCCTGCACCCCACCCCCAAATTTATTTATTTATTTAGTTAAAACATTTCTTTCAGGGTAGAGGCCCTCACAAGGCCTGTTGGGAAATCCTGCTGGGAAATCCTGCCACATGCTGCTCTCCCAATGCACCCAAAATGGCCAGGTCCCTTGCTTGACCCTGTCCCCATGCTTACGTCCACAGACCATGTATTTCAAAACCACTAGTTAGCTTGAATGAAGAATGGGGTATCATTGACGTAACCTGATAGGCAGGGCTAACCCAAGATATTTTGCTGCCTGGGTCAAAGAACAATATGGCACCCTTCCCCTTCCATGAATGAAAGCCAACTGGACTGACAGACGAAACTGCATTCAATGCTGGTGAGGAGACAGATCCCCCTCCGTACCTGAAGGGAGCAAGATAGCTTAGGAGGCATAGGGAAGGCTGTGTGTACACAATTCTCTCCTCCAACACCAAAAAAGGTCTTCTTGCTGGTGGGGCAAGAATACCTTTTCTACTACTTTCAAGGTGGTGTGCTGAAGTCATGACAAAAGTTCAGAGACTGGACTAGAGGACCTCCAAGGTCCTTTCCATCTCTGTAATTCCATGATACTATTAATGCATCCAATCATTCATAGAATCATAGAATAGTAGAGTTGGAAGGGGCCTACAAGGCCATCGAATCCAACCCCCTGCTAAATGCAGGAATCCACCCTACAGCATCCTTGACAGATGGTTGTCCAGCTGCCTCTTGAACGCCTCTAGTGTGGGAGAGCCCACAACATCCCTAGGTAACTGGTTCCGTTGTTGTGCTGCTCAAACTGTCAGGACATTTTTCCTGATGCCCAGACAGAATCTGGCTTCCTGTAACTTGAGCCCATTATTCCGTGTCCTGCTTTGAGAGGTTCAGTTACCCTCCCTCCGCTGGGTTTTGGACCAGTGAAACCCTTGTTATTTCATTCGTCATTTGTTTGGAGCACTTTCTGAATTGGTCTCCTCTGGGTTTTATTTACTGACGATGAAATTGTTGTACTGTTCAATTAGATTCACATTGTTTTCTTGGTTGCTTCATTAGGATCATTTTCTGCTTTCGGGCTTCCATTCTGCCAAACGGTGGAATGCAATTTTTTATTATTATTATTTTTAAAAAAGGAATAAGAGCACAGTGCTATGGCAATGCTTGAAAGCCTTCAAAGCCGGAGGCTTATGGGCACCCTATGCATCTTTGGCACCAAGCTTCTCCCACTCTGCATTTTGGCTAGATGGGCTTTGTCACCCATCTAGCTAGGGAGCATTAGAATAGGACTAGGGTGACCATATGAAAAGGAGGACAGGGCTCCTGTATCATTAACAATTGTATTGAAAAAGGAATTTTAGCTGGTGTCATTTGTATATATGGAGAACCTGGTGAAATTTCCTCTTCATCACAACAGTTAAAACTGCAAGTGCCCTGCCCTCTTTTAAATCTGGTTACTCTAGTATAACTCCTGCAGCTTTAACTGTTGTGATGAAGAGGGAATTTCACCAGGTTCTCCATATATACAAATGACATCTGCTGAAATTCCCTTGTCTATACAACTGTTAAAGATACAGGAGCCCTGTCCTCCTTTTCATAGGGTCACCCTAAATGGGACAAAAGGCAGCTTGTGAGACCTCAAGAAACGTCAAGTCCTCATTTCCTCAGGCCCCTCCCCACCCACCAGCATGTCCCCTTTACCCCCTCTCCGAGGTCACCTTTGCAACCTCAAAGAAGCCATAGTGCATTCCTATCATCACCGGCTTCAAGGGGGAGGGTGGAGCATGGATTGCTAGATCCATGGGCAAAGCGTTGTCTCCAACTTATCCTATGCCCCCAACACACTCAGTCTACGGGGCAAAGGATTGCCCCCTAAGTAAAATGTTTCCCTTCAATGCTCCTACTTTCACACACACACAGTAGTAAACACACGGAGATTATGATTCTCCATAATGTTTTTCCTTTGTACCTTTTCTATCTCCATCTAGGATTGCTTTGACAGCAACTGCATATGAAATCCGTTTTGCTGTGAACTAAGTGACACAGCTTTCGCAGAGAAGTTCTATTATTCATTACTGGAATTGTTCACATCCGTGGGATGTCCTGGAAGTCAAGTCATTCTTTTTCACACATGCAGTCAGTGAAATGGGGACCTGAATTCAAGGAAGAAGTAGCAAACTCAACCTCGATTGTTAATGGCCTCCATGGAGTACTGAAACATCATTCGCTCTTCTGAGTATTTTAGGGCCATCACAACTACAGTTTCTAAATATTTCACATCTATAATGTTTTTAAGAATGTAAGAAAAGCTAAGCTAGATCAGACTAACGGCCAAGCTCATCCAGCATCCGGTTTTCCAGTGGCCAACCAGCTGCCTGTGGGAAGCCCACAAGCAGGACATGAGCGCATCAGCAACTGGTATTCAGAAACATAGAATCAAAGAATAGTAGAGTTGGAAGGGTCCTATAAGGCCATCGAGCCCAACCCCCAGCTCAATGCAAGAATCCACCATAAAGCATACCTGACAGATGGTTGTCCAGCTGCCTCTTGGATGCCTCTAGTGTGGGAGAGCCCACAACCTCCCTAGGGGATTGGTTCCATTGTCATAGAATCATAGAATCATAGAATAGCAGAGTTGGAAGGGGCCTACAAGGCCATCGAGTCCAACCCCCTGCTCAATGCAGGAATCCACCCTAAAGCATCCCTGACAGATGGTTGTCCAGCTGCCTCTTGAAGGCCTCTAGTGTGGGAGAGCCCACAACCTCCCTAGGGGATTGGTTCCATTGTCATACTGCTCTAACAGTCAGGAAGTTTTTCCTGATGTCCAGCTGGAATCTGGCTTCCTTTAACTTGAGCCCGTTATTCCGTGTCCTGCATATGTTGCCACCTATGATCCTGGAGTTGACATATAACCATCATGAGTAGTAGTCATTGACAGCCTTATCCTCCATTAACTTGTTTAGGGGCTCATCTACACTTAGGCCAGATCTACACCAAGCAGAATATGACAGTTCGAAAACAGTTTGAAAACTGTATAGGGAGTGTGTCCTGGGCTCCAACAGTTGTCACCACTGTTATAAACCATTTCAAAGCAGTAGTGTAGATCCTGCCCTAGAGCCCTTATGAGAGGGCAAGGATGACCACAAAGTTTTCTGCTCCAACAATCGTTTTCTACGGGGCACACGCCAGTGACTTTCCCCCAATTTGAGGAGAGCCATTCCAGGGTGATTTTTTGTTTGCTTGTTTTAGGACTCCTGACTCTTGTACTAGAGCAGAGTTGCAATCCTGCACGAAGATGAGTTTTTTTAAAACACACACACACACACACACACACACACACACACACTTGGTGCTGAAAGACCCCGAGACCCATCCAGAACGTGTTGACAATGCTCTCCTCCTCACCCCAATATCCATGGGCTCACTCCACACAGCTGGATTATTTATTTACTTATTAGATTTATATACCGCCCCATAACCGAAGCTCTCTGGGTGGTTGCCTGTTCGCTGAGGCCCGCTACTCATGAGGAACAGCTTCATGAGGAAAGGGCACATCAGCTGCGCACCTTAGGATTTTTGCAAGAGCGGGGGGGGGGGGAACAGGACAAAAGCCGTCATCGATATCCTGGGGAAACTGAAGGGTCATCCCTAGATCACCATAGGATCAGCTATGCGTCACGTGGTGCAGTAGGGACTACTATTCTGGAATAAACTGCTGGTGTGGATGAGGCCTAGGCCTCAGGTATTTTCTCCTCATGGTAATACCCCTGCAGGCCAGAGGAGGGACAGATGCCTCATTTACTCCCATATGTTCTGGAACCTGTAATTTGTATCACCAGTACTGGCTCCCACTGTTTCTGGGACCTCCATGTCCCTGACTATTATGGTCTTATTCCTGTCTACTGCTGCCATCTAGATGCTGTACCCTGTTGGTTTATGCCTGCCTGTGCATGGGAAATCTCAGTGGGATCTAAGAAACTCTAGGACTTGTGTTTCTTGACAGAATATGTCCTATAGGGGCCATATTTCCTTCCTTTTCTCTGAACTTTTCTACACACTGCACTTATTGTACGCTTTTCACTCCCTAATCACAGTTGTTTATACGTTCTTTAGCTTTTTGCATGAGATTGGGGTGGGGACAGTGAAAATGGAGTATTATTTCTTATGGTAAAAGAAAGCATGATTTCCTCTTGTGTATTTGCCCTATTCCGCTATACCACAGTGCAACCTAGAGGATATGAAGCAGAAAAGCAGAAAGGAAATGCTCCTCGTGTGTTCAGTTCTTGGTTCTGCAATGAAACCAAAAGCAGATGCAGTGGATTAACATAGGGTGACCATATGGAAAGGAGGACAGGGCTCCTGTATCTTCAACAGTTGTATAGAAAAGGGAATGTCAGCAGGTGTCATTAATAAGTAGGGGTGTGCACGGACCCCCCGCTCCGCTTCACTTGCAGATCCGCCATTTTTCGGAGCGGGTCGCTCCGCCCCGCCCCCGCTCCGCCCACTTCCGCTCCGCTCCGCTCGGAGCTCCGGATCCGGATCCGGAGCTCCGTTTTTGCCCCCCCATAGGGTTGCATTGAAAGCTAAAAAGTAAACAACTTTTTTTCCGTTGAAGTTAGAAACCTCACGTTTGGCACCATGACACCTCATGGGCGTATACACACACACGCCAAGTTTCAAGGCAATCCCATCATCCCCTGATTTTTGGCGAATTTTTGAAAATCGGGCACCCCATTCACACCCCTTGGGATAGCTCCGTCAATTTGCGTGTTAGAAACCTCAAACTCGGCACCAGGGCAGCTTATCCATGTGTCCACATGCACGCCAAGTTGCAAGCAAATCCCATCATCCCCTGATTTTTGGCGCGGCTCTACCCTCTAACGCACCTCCCATAACCCTAATTCACACCCCTTTAGATAGCTCCGTCAATTTGCACGTTAGAAACCTCAAACTCAGCACCATGATAGCTTATCCACGTGTCCACATGCACGCCAAGTTTCAAGGCAATCCCATCATCCCCTGATTTTTGGGGAATTTATGAAAATCGGGCACCCCATTCACACCCCTTGGGATAGCTCCGTCAATTTGCATGTTAGAAACCTCAAACTCGGCACCAGGGCAGCTTATCCATGTGTCCACATGCATGCCAAGTTGCAAGCAAATCCCATCATCCCCTGATTTTTGGCATGGCTTAACTCACCCCAAATTGTCCCATTCTACAACTACGTCAATTTGCACGTTAGAAACCTCAAACTCAGCACCATGATAGCTTATCCACGTGTCCACATGCACGCCAAGTTTCAAGGCAATCCCATCATCCCCTGATTTTTGGGGAATTTATGAAAATCGGGCACCCCATTCACACCCCTTGGGATAGCTCCGTCAATTTGCATGTTAGAAACCTCAAACTCGGCACCATGAGAGCTTATCCATGTGTCCACATGCACGCCAAGTTGCAAGCAAATCCCATCATCCCCTGATTTTTGGCGCGGCTTAAACTTTTTAACTCACCCCAAATCAAGTCCCATTCTACAACTACGTCAATTTGCACGTTAGAAACCTATCCTTTGGTCCCATGACAGCTTACCCATGTGTCCCCATGGACACCAAGTTTCAAGGCAATCCCATCATCCCCTGATGTTAGGGGAACTTTTGAAATTTGAACACTCCAGTACGTCAGGGATTTAAAGTTGCAATTGCAGACAGCTCAATGGGGCCAGTTCCAAGGCAATCCCAACATGCCACGAGATAACCCTAAATCTTCTGGCACATTTGAAAAAGGGATTATTGAATTTGATAAAGTCTAAGTGAGCGCAGGAAGGACTTCTCCCCTTAGTCAAAGCAAGACACATACACCATCGCTGCAAGGCGGGAAGGGGAGAAGGGAGGGAAAGCAGGCAGGCAGCATGCATTGTAGTGCCGCAAGGATGGCTTGAGCACTAACGCATAGCAAACCAACCCATAAGTGGGCGCAAAGTGAGGCAAAGATGGCTGGTTGTTTCTTTCTAAGCCAGCAGTTACGCCTTGAGGGGCACAGAGGAGGACGATTGGGAGCAAACCAGGCACCAGGCGGGCAGAGAGGCAGGCAGAGTAGGCGAGGAGTCAGTCCTGGCAGATGCCCCACCACAGCAGCACCCCGGGGGAGGCGGGCAGGCAGGCAGGCAGGCTGCGGGCATTTCTGGGGGCACAAGGAAGTGATGGCTGGTTTCTAAGCCAGCATTGCAGTTAGTCACGCATTGCAAACGCAAACCATCCCAGCGAGTCGGTCACCGAGGAGGACAGGCTAGCAGAGGGGCAGGCAGAGTGACATGTCATAGATCTAGTATTGGGGAGGAGTCAGTCCCGGCAGATGCCCCAACACAGTAGCACCCTGGGTGGGCATTGGAAAACGCCATCTTGTGGGTCAATACTTCCCCCACCCCATGTCCTGCAGGGTTGCCTGCCTAACCCTTGTGGGGATGGGAGATGGAGAGCTTAGAGTGGCAGTGCCAGCAGCAGCCTTCGGCTTTCCCCTGGAACCAGTCGCCTTGCCCGCCTCTTTCCCCAGCAAGATCGCCTGGTGCTGCCTCTTAAGATGCATCTTCATGCTGCTGGTTCCATAATGCCCTGTCGATGAACCCCTGCTTAGGCTGAGTTTGCAGTGGCGACAGACAGCAAAGCGGGGATCCGCTCCCAACTCAAAGTGGTCCCACACGATGCTTGTCTTTCGTTTCCGTGGTGACACCACCAATTGCCCGCCTGAGCTCTCTGGTGTTGCCACAGAAACAGGGGTGTGGGATGAGACTGGGGAGAGAGCCTCGGCCTGCTGCTGCTCCTCCTCAGCCCCCACATCCTGGAGGCCCACCGCCTCCTCCTCCTCCCCCCCCTCCACTGTGCTGAGGACCTCGTCTAGGTCCATCAGCGGGCTCGTGGGCTGAAAGGAGAATGAAGGAGTTGGGGATACTCCTCCTCCTCTAATGGCACTGCTGCCACGTGCCTCTTGCAAACGGGCACTTTTCCCATTCCCACCCTCAAAAAGAGAACGCCGGGCACAAGTTGCAGAAGAGAGTGGCTCTGCCTGCTGCTTGTCCTGCTTCTGTTTTGGAGCAGTCAGCCAAGGAGTTGCCCGTTTGAGTTTCACAGGAGGAGAGGAAGCCCTGCTGGCAGACTGAGCCTTGCTGCTTTCAGCACGCCTGCTTCCTCTTTTCATGATGACTAACAAAATATTAATACTACTAATACTATGTATAAGGTACTACTAAGAATATGTATAAGAAGAATATAATATGTTTAAATGTAGGGAAATGGGACAAGAACAATAAAATATACTACTACTAATATGTATGAGAATATACTAATATATATATATATATATATATATATATATATATACTACTAAGAATATCTACAAGAATATAATAATATGTTTTAGAATATTACTAATAAATGTAGGGAAATGGGACAAGAAATGGGACAACCACTACTATAAGAAGAACAAAATATGAATACTACTACTAATATGTATGAGAATGTATACTAATAGACTACTAAGACTATGTCAAAGAATATAATAATAATATGTTTAAGAATAGGGAAATGGTGTGCGTATGCTTTCCCCAAAATGCTCAATCTGTGGCTGCCTGTTGAACTTGACAAAAGCAGCCCACTCCGTCGAAGTTACACAGAGAAGAAAAAGAGAATCCAATTTTTTTGGTATATTTGGTATATAGAAGATAGAAGGAAACACAATCAGGATTTAAGAGAGGGGAGGGGGAAAAAGAACCAACCACTACTATAAGAAGAACAAAATATGAATACTAATATAATATGTATGAGAATATATACTAATGGACTATGTGAAAGAATATAATAAAATATGTTTAAGAATATAAATGTAGGGAAATGGGACAAAAAGTGTGTGTATGCTTTCAAAAGAAAGCTTTCACAAAAGCAGAACAGTCAGGCTTTAATACAGGGAAGGGGGGGGGCAACCAACCCAACCACACACTCCAAAATTCAAAAATAAAGTTTATATTAAATCAAAGTAAGGGGAAAACACAGGGCAAACTAAGCTACAAGTCAGAAAGAAGCAAACAAACACACACATGCGCCAAACTAAACCTATCCTAATCTATCTCCAAAGTCCAAAGCAGGAGCACTAACTAACTAAGTGTTCCCTCCACGAACGCCAACCCACAAAGAGACACAAAACAGAAAGTTCTCAGGGTGGGTCTGCCTTAGTCCCCCCTCCAACGCTGGGATTGGAGGAGGATGCTTTCTGAGGAGATCAATTCTCATCAGGATTGGGAGTTGAATGTGCCTGTCATCGCTTCCAAATAAATAAATAAATAAATAAAAAAAAACCCAAACCCCGATTTTTAAAAAAATATTGCACGTGAACCACAGCACGCAGAAAGTTGAGAGTGGTCTCAAAATGACCCCCATCCACGACTCTCTGTGCACAAGAATTTTCAGAACGATAGCTTAAACCCCCCCCCCCAGTTATCCCCGATTCTTTCCCTCAATGCAATCCTATGGGCGAAAAGCCGAAACGCAGTTTGAGCCCCGCGGTTGACCCGATTTTTAAAAAAATATTGCACGTGAACCACAGCACGCAGAAAGTTGAGAGTGGTCTCAAAATGACCCCCATCCACGACTCTCTGTGCACAAGAATTTTCAGAACGATAGCTTAAACCCCCCCCCCCCAGTTATCCCCGATTCTTTCCCTCAATGCAATCCTATGGGCGAAAAGCCGAAACGCAGTTTGAGCCCCGCGGTTGACCCGATTTTTAAAAAAATATTGCACGTGAACCACAGCACGCAGAAAGTTGAGAGTGGTCTCAAAATGACCCCCATCCACGACTCTCTGTGCACAAGAATTTTCAGAACGATAGCTTAAACCCCCCCCCCCCAGTTATCCCCGATTCTTTCCCTCAATGCAATCCTATGGGCGAAAAGCCGAAACGCAGTTTGAGCCGCGCGGTTGACCCGATTTTTAAAAAAATATTGCACGTGAACCACAGCACGCAGAGAGGTGAGAGTGGTCTCAAAATGACCCCCATCCACGACTCTCTGTGCACAAGAATTTCCAGAAAGATAGCTTCAAAAACAACGTAGTTATGCGCGATTATTTGCCGCAATGCAATCCTATGGCGAAATGTTTTCAAGATGGCGACCGGAGCGCTCCGACTGAACTCGGAGCTCCGAAAAATGGTCGCTTCTCTTCGCCTTGCTTCTAGGGGGTCCGCGGTCCGCTCCTACTCCGCCTCTGGGTAAGGCGGAGCAGGCCAATCCGCTACTGCTTCTACGCTCCTAATCGGAGCGGAGCACATCCCTATTAATAAGCATGCAGCACCTGGTGAAATTCCCTCTTCATCACAGCAGTTAAAGCTGCAGGAGCCCTGCCCTCTTTTGGATCTGGTCAAGAGGACTTGGCAAAATTGTCAAAGGAAACACCAGGTGGCCTTCCAGGTGATCCTGGACTACAACTCCCATCAGCCCTCATTGTTGGTCATTGCTGGATGGGGTAGATGGGAGCTGGAATCCAACAGCCCCAGGAGGGTCCAGAGTTTCTCACCCTTGTTTTAAAGGATTTCATTTCTAAGACCGGTCGGACGAAAACCATTTGCGATGGGAAATTTCTCTCAGCCTGTTTTTTGTTTTTTGTTTTTTCAAGCCAGGCGTTCTTTCTGTGCTCCATTTCCTTTCCAGCCTTCCCTTCTTTTCTGCTTCCCCGTTACCTTTTGTCACTGGACCAAGCTTGAGCATCTTTCTCGAGTGCTTTTGCTACAAAGACCACCAGAGGTGAAGGAACAACCTCAGCTGACAACATTTGCCAGCGAAGAACAGCAGAGGAAAAGAGGCAATTACACATTCTCCGAAGCCGCCACCAGCGGAGCGCAAGGTGAGAGGTGAATAAACAAACGGAAAGATATGCCAGCCCATTGCGGGGACGTGCATCACGCGGCTTCTCTCGCTCAAACAGATTCTGGTCTACTAGGGTAGAGTGAGGTAAGGTAGCAGCACAAGCAAGTCTGGGCAAACTGCAGCTGATTTGTAACCAGCCTGAACGAAGCTCAGCCAGGAATTACAGCTGCGCAAGCCTTTCAGTGATGGCATCGCATGCTCTGCGTGTTGAGAGCGAGTGAGCTGAATCTTGTCTCCCAGCTGGATTGAGATGACCCTTAAGAACCTAAGAAGTGCCCTGATGCTGGATCAGACCAAGGGTCCATCTAGTCCAGCACCCTGTTCATACAGTGGCCAATCAGTCATTGGGCAGGGACCGACAAGCAGGACACAGTGCAACAGCACCCTCCCACCCATGTTCCCCAGCAACTGCTGCACACAGGCTTACTGCCTTCCTTTATGTATTATTGAGAGGGGAGGGCTTCAGACTCTCTTCTTGCATCAGGCTCTATTTTATTCTCTTCCTCATCTTCGCATCTTCTGTGCTTTTGAGAAACCATCAAGTGCATCTTTGCCTTATGGCATCTCGCCGTGATTTCAGGATATGCCTTCCGAAACCCAAGAGCCTCGTGTGGCGCAGAGTGGTAAGCGGCAGTTACTGCAGCTGAAACTCTCCCCACGGCCTGAGTTCGATCCCAGCGGAAGCTGGTTCTCAGGCAGCCAGCTCAGGTCGACTCAGCCTTCCATCCTTCCGAGGTCGGTAAAATGAGTACCCAGCTAGCTGGGGGAAAGGTAACTGCGACTGGGGAAGGCAACGGCAAACCACCCCGTTACAAAGTCTGCCAAGAAAATGTCAGCAAAAGCAGGCGTCCCCCTAGGAGTCAGCAATGACTCAAGTGCTTTGCACGAGAGGTTCCTTTCCTTCCTTCCTTCCTTCTGAAACCCACTGATGAAAGCTAGACACAGCAAATCTTCTCAGGGGCTTGTTCCAAATTTCCCTGGCCTCGGAGGCACCTGGCATCTTAAAGCACTAATATACCTCTACAGCTACTTTGTGTTTAGAAACAGAACGGACCATGAGGCTAATAGGAGCCGGGTTATAAGAATATTCATTAAACCGGGGGGGGGGGGGGACCCATGGTTTTCAAAACAACATTAAGACTCTACAGCTTTCAACCAAGCACCAAAAAGCAGGGAAATTGGGAGTTAAGGCTCACAAGCCTTAACGCCACATCCTCCCTAAGGAGGCAGAAAGTGCCAGTGAAATTCTCATTCTCCCAAAGCAGATCAACCATGAGGCCAGGATGGAGAATAGGATATGCAGAGGTGACTGTGGGGTTGTGGAAAACTGATGAACAACAACAACAACAACAACAACATAATAATAACAACAACAACAACAACAACAACAACATATCTATTTATTACCCGCCTCTCCCTCTGGATTGAGGCGGGGTACAACACAAATGCAAAATACCATAAAATACATATAATGAATTAAAACATATAAAACTAATGCATTATTAAAAGCATCACATTGTTAAAAGGCATCTTAGGGCCATCTACTTCTCTCTCTCTCTCTCTCTCCCCCCCTCTCTCTGTGTTTAGAGCAGCCCTTCCCCAACTTGGTGCCCTCTACGTTGGATCAGCGTAGAGTGCTCCTGTTGAGAGACCCAGCCCAGCTCCGGGACATTCCATTCCATTCCCCCTCACCATCACCCAGTTTCTCAGTTTTCCCCATCTCAATAGTCAGACAGCATTTCATGTCCACTGAGCATGCTCAGACCTAATTAGCCTGCTTTTCAGGTTTCACCCCTTAGGGTTTTTTCCCTAAAGAATTTTGTTCTTCTGCAAACCTCAGGATCCCCCAAAGCCTACCGATACCTCCTTCTTGTGCGTGGGTGTGCTATTCCGGCTGCACACTCAGAGAATGACTGGATACACTGGTTGAGTGTGGTTTGCTGCTGAACCATGGGTTGTTTGTTGAACCATGGGTTAGCGTGTTGTCTGAACCCAGGACATTTTCTGCGGGGTGGCTTGTTAACCATGCAGTTTGACTTATGTTTCTCGAACAAGCCACTTTGGGAGCCCATGGTTTGTTGTTGCATTGTTCAGGGTGCGCAACAAGCCCCACTGCATGGTTAACAAGTCACCCTGTGGGAGATGTCCTGGGTTCGGATAACATGCTAGCCCATGGTTCAACCCAAAACCCATGGTTCAACAAACAACCCACACTCAACCACTGAGTATGGGTTAGTGTGTTATGTGAACAGACACTGAGTTTGTTATTCTGGGAGGCCACTTATGTCTAACTAATAAGGAAATATGCACAGTGCAGACTAGACTCAGAGGACTTTTATACCCGTGACTTTTCAAGGAGCCCATGTTATTTATCTTGCACTTCATATACTGAATCAGCCACAGTATAAATAAGTATAATATGTACAGACATGTTGTAGGTCTCATGATAAGCAGGAAGGGCATATCTTGAGAAATAAGCACATAGGAAAAGTATTCTCTGAGTTTCATTATTTTGTAGGGAAAGGAAAGGAACCTCTCGTGCAAGCACTGAGTCATTACTGACTCTTGGAGGGACGCCAGCTTTCGCTGACATTTTCTTGGCAGGCATTATAGCTGGGTGGTTTGCCGTTGCCTTCCCCGGCCATTATTCCCTTTCCCCCAGCTAACTGTGTACTCATTTTACCGACCTCGGGAGGATGGAAGGCTGAGTCGACCCGAGCCGGCTGCCTGAAACCAGCTTCCGCTGGGATTGAACTCAGGCCATGGGGAGAGTTTCAGCTGCAGAAACTGCTGCTTTACCACTCTACGCCACACGAGGCTTTACCTTTTGTTCCTAAATCCCCACTTAAATATAAACTCATGTGACTTCCCCCATAGGCACTGGGTGTGGTTAACTTTCAAAGGAAGGTCTGAACTGAGAAAAAGGACTGCCACTGAACTCTGGAAAAAAACTGGAGTTTGAAAGGAGAAATTGACCCTGTTCGGACGACACTCTAAGCCATGGTGGTTAAGTGTTTTGAGCTAAACGTTGTGGCTTAGCATGTCGTGTGAAACCATGCCTTAGCATATCATGTGAACCTTTCTTAACCATGGTGGCTACATAACCATGGTTTAAACACACTCACTAACGATTTGCTGCAAAAGGGTTAGCGGCCTAACCATGGCTTAGCGTGTTGTTGGAACAAGCCCGTTGAATTCTTTCAAATAGAAACCCTGGGAAGGGGGAAACCATAAAATTCTTTCTCAATCTGGAATTGTCCCCCAGTCCCACCTAAATGCTGGAGCTACAGTTCACGCGGTGCTGTGTGAGTGTGGATGCAAGGCAATCCATACCCAAGTGCAAAATATCTCACGACTAAGGAGAAGTCCTTGGTGCAAATTTCACCTTACATTGGCCTTTGTACCTGTTACCCTGCTTCCCCATGAATACACTTCTTTTGTGCCATTCATAGCATCACAAAAGCACTCTGTTCTTGGGCAGTCATCCATACAGGAAAGACATTCGGCTTTTGGTCGTGCAAGAACAACATTCCACAAAAGTTCACTTTGCTTTTGCCCAACAGTTTTCCTAGCCTGCGTTTGTCTGAAATAAGTAAACAGGGCTCCTTGGTGCAACGAGACACTAGTTTGGTAGAATTAATTTTAAATAAGCTCCCAGCTGCTCATAGTCCACTGCATTAATTACTTCCACTCAACACAAACGCAAGATGACGTGTCTCGTAGAAGGGACTGCAGGGAGAGAGTAAAAAAAAGCTTGGGAGCTCAGACAGGGCTTGGTTTACAATGCCAGGGGTGACTTTCCCCGGCCCTGTACAGTAAGTTATCAGACTGCAAACCCACATGGGATGCAGAAGTGTCAGATAAAGGTGTAAGCATGGAGCAAAATGTTCTCCCCAGTGCTTGTCCGTTACTTGCTTAACAGAGTAAAGGAATGAACGTTGCTCTTTGAAACAGACGATCAAACAGGGCTCCTGTTTTTATTGAGCAGGGGTTCTCCCCTGCTGGATTCACATATCTCTAGAACTTTCATTTTATAGAAACAGAAAAGGTGCTCCTCTGGTACTTAAAAGTAAAACCAAGACTCTAATTCAGTGGCAGAGTGTGTGCTTTGCTTGAAGAAGAACATAAGAAGTGCCATGTTGGATCAGACCAAGGGTCCGTCTAGTCCAGCAGTCTGTTCACTCAATGGCCAGGAACTGTTGACTAGGAACTGACAAGCCGGTCATGAGCGCAACAGCACCCTCCCACCCATGTTCCCCAG
Organism: Elgaria multicarinata webbii; assembly: GCF_023053635.1. Taxonomy (NCBI): domain Eukaryota; kingdom Metazoa; phylum Chordata; class Lepidosauria; order Squamata; family Anguidae; genus Elgaria; species Elgaria multicarinata. The sequence continues at coordinate 126,958,294 of NC_086175.1, read as the reverse complement.
CAACTGGTGTAAATAGGCTTACTCCCTTTGCAACTGGAGGTAGCACATAGCCATCAGGACCAGTAGCCATTGATAGCCTTCTCCTCCAAGAATTTCTCCAACCCCCTATTAAAGCCATCCCAATTGGTGGCCATCACTACATCTTGTGGAAGCGAATTCCATAGTTTAACTATGCGCTGTGTGAAGAAGTGCTCCCTTTTATCTGTCCTGAATCTCCCACCACTCAGCTTCATGGGATGATCCCGGGTTCTAGTATTTTCAGAGAGGGAGAAAATGTCTCCCTATCCACATTCTCCACATCAAGTTGGGGAAGTGCAGGGATTGTAGACTGGGCCTCCGGTGGGGGGGGGGGGTTCAAGCGGTCAAGAAATCACCAAGCTCAAGCCCCAACCAGATATCCTCTCACACCCCTACTTATCTCCTGGCTTTTGACCCTGGCTGTGCCTCAGACCTCACTCTGGAAGAAAAAACCTCTGTGGGGTTGTCTTGACATGTTCTTTGCCCCAGGGTGGCTCTGAATCCACGCTGCATCGGTTATACAACGCAGCTGCAGATGTGAAGTCACCCCAGGGCAAAGATGCATGGCTGAAAAGTCAGGGAATTACCCTGAATTTTCCAGACACAGTGAGGACAGCCTGGCTCTTCTGTTGGTCTGTCCTCACTCGGAGCTACTGCAGGGGTATTCCTGGGTGGATGGTGACCTCCTATTGGTCGCCAGAAGTCACGGGAGGGGTGGGCCCAGCAAGCCTAATGTCTGCCAGAAAGCCCGTGCTGCCTTGCTACCATCAAGCACTAACAACAGTGCAGAGTTTGGGGGCGTAGCAGCACCAACCCAGTGCCGTGAAGGCAAGCCCTGTGTCTGGTAAAACTATATTTGACCGATTGTTTGCTAAATTGACTACTCAATTGTATTCATTCCTTTATTTGCTTAGCAAAGAGCCAAGGCTCAGTTTAGAACAGGAGGCCCAGTTCTAGTCCAACACACTAACCACTACCCTAGCGTGGCTCTTTCCATAGCAATTCTCAAGCATTCAAAGTTACACTCTCTATTACCCTTGCAATAAGATCTCTGCTGCTAAGATCATCTTCTTGGCTTGCTGATCTGACCATGTTACTCCACTTCTGAAAGCTCTTCATTGGCTTCCAATTCACCTCGGAGTCCAATATAAACTTCTCCTGTTGACCTACAAAGCTTTTCACAGTCTAGCTCCTTCCTATCTTTCCTCTCTCATCTCATACTATTGCCCCGCTCGTGCTCTTCGCTCCTCAGATGCCATGTTTCTTACCTGCCCAAGGGTCTCCACTTCCCTTAGCTCGGCTTCATCCATTTTCTATTTCCAGAACATTTGCAAACTACAAGTTCAATCACAGTTTTTAAAGCTCAGCTAAAACCTTTTCTTTTTTCTAAAGCTTTTAGAACTTTACTCTTATACTGTCAGTTTTACTCTACCCTGTGCCTGTTTGGTGCATTCTCTTCCCCTTCTTGTTTTATTATGATTTTATTAGAATGTAAGCCTGTTGCTATTTTATTGTTTTACTCTGTACAGCACCATGTACACTGATGGCGCTATATAAATAAATAAATAAATAAATAAATAAATAAATAAATAAATAATAATAAAATAAACAACCCACCTGATTGCCAGCTGTGGGAAACAGGATGTTTGACTAGACATTTGGTCTGATCCAGCAGGGCTCATGTAAGGTAGGCCAGGGCTATTATGGGGCAGGAAAGGGTAAGAGAACAGTGGCTTGACAAAGGCTACCTAGTGAATTCACAAGTGAGGCACAATTTAAAGCCGTAGGGTCTTGAAGGGGGTAAAATGAACATGCCACACTTTACAAACAAGGTTGTTTACTCCCTGACATATATAGCGAAGTGTCCTGGATCTGGCTATAAAAGCCTTCAGCTTGTCTCCTCCAAGCTTTCCTCGTGAGAGACAGAGCACTACATACTCTGGTATTGATTTCTATGGTAAAAAAAAGAAGAAGCCTGGGCTTGTTTTTTCTGAGAAACAGCCCCTTGTCTATTCAGGCAAATAATTTCAGATTCTTATAGCCACGTACTCTTTCATTCGGGGGTCATTCGTTTTTCTCTGCAGAACTATGAATGCCCATCTCTGCCTTCCAGTTATAATGTACCCACGGCTTTCTTTCACCTCTGGACCGCTGTCTTTTGTGCACTGAGAGAAAAGACCGAAGGAGCTGTGAGAAGATATAGCAGGGTGACGAGGAGAAGATGGTGAGCTCCCAGAATCCTCTGTGAATGAGGCCGGGCGGTGGCATGGCAACAGCCTCCTCTACACGTATTTCAGTGCCTTCGTTGAAAAACAAACAACAAAAGGAAGGGCAGGGCGTGCTGTTGAACGGTCGCACCTCAACATCAGTGCAAGAATTTCAGTGAAAATAATTTCCAAGTAAAGCTTTGAATTTGAATGCCACATTTAACATTTTAGGTGGGCTTGCTTGGCTAGTTTGGTTTTTTCCTAGTCAAAGAGTTCAACTGGAGCTAGTGCAGAATGCTGCAGCTCAGCTGTTGTCTGGAGCTGCCCCTTTCCAGCATGTAACTCCTCTGCTGAGGGAACTGCACTGGCTGCCTATTCACTACCAGGCCAGGTTTAAGGTTCTTGTACTTGTGTACAAAGCCCTAAACAACTTATTTATTTATTATTGCATTTATATCACTTTTTTTTTCATCCAAGGAACCCAAGGTACATAGTCCTCCTCCTCTCCATTTTATCCTCACAACAACAACCCAGTGGGTTTCCATGGCCAAGTGGGGACTAGAACCTGGATCTCCCAATTCCCAGTCCAACACTTTAGCTACTTTACCACACTTGCTCTCATAACTTGGGACCAGGATACCAGAGAGAGCATCTTCACTCCTCTCAACCTGCCCGGTCACTGAGGTCATCTGAGGGCATGCTCCTGGTGGTTCCACATAGACCCATCCTCCGATTGGAGTCCACCAGAGGAAGAGCCTTCAGCGTGGTGGCCTCCCTCCTATGGAATTCCCTGCCTCTGGAGTTCAGGCAGACGCCAACTTTGTATTCCTTTCGGCGCCTCCTGAAAACGTCATTATTCCAGAAAGCCTTCCCTTAATGACCAGCCACGGTTCACAGTTCACCTTTCATTTTGCTTTTTAAAATCTATTTTAAGGTGTTTTATTCTGTTTTTATTGGATTTTATCTTGTACACCGCTCCAAAATTTTGAATGGGGAGTGGTATATAAATATTGTAAATAAATAAATAAATAAATAAATACCTTTGGATCCTGGAAGACACCTGAGGTATTTACACAGCACATAAAATTGACCTACCTCCCCTTCCCCCAATTTATTAATACATATTGGTCAAAGAAATATGATCAGGAGAAGAGAGAAGAGGGGTAATGGAACCACTGCTACTGGGCCACACAACCAGGAATGACACGGTACTACTCATCCCCCTTCTCTAGTTACCAAACATACCACACATGCATGCTGGCTTCCTTCATGGTGCAAACAGGCTCCTGATGGCCGCTCCATAGAAAAAGAGAGGAAAAAATGGCCGTGCAACCGTAGAGAAAGTCTACGGTAGCCATAGTATCGCCAGAAGTAGTGATCACTCTTGCCAACAAACTCTATGGTCATCACCATTTTTTTGTTCACTGGAAGGGCAAAAATAACCATCATGACAAGGAACACACCATGGAATCCCACGACCCCACTGCAGCAGGTAGGTAGCATGGGTAAGTTCAATCATTGTGTGTGAGAGAAACATCCACCACATGACATGCTAAGCCACCATGGATCATGTTTTTGATGTCTAAACAGGCCCAGTATAAGGCAACTTCCTTTATTCCTATAGGGAGCAGCGTCTATTCATTCCACAAGATCAGAAGGATCATACAAACCAGTTTCTATTGCCATGGCTGGTGTGTTGGGTCCTAGTGTAGGAAACACTGGATTATCTTGGGCCTGTTCCTATCACGGCTGCTGAAAGGAGAAAATGGAATAATCCAATGGACGTCACCGTAACTCCTTGGAGGAAGGATGGAATACAAAAACGATAATAATTATTATCATCAGGAAGGTCACTGAAGAAGAAAGGACTTCTTCACACACTGCATAGTTAAACTATGGAATTCACTACCACAAGATGTGGTGATGGCCATGAATTTGGATGGATTTAAAGTGGGTTTGGATGTATTCCTGGAGGAGAAGACTATCAAGGGCTTCTAGTCCTGATTGCTAATTGTAACCTCCAGTATCCGAGGCAGTAAGCCTATATACTCTAATTGTTGGGGAACATGGGTGGGAGGGTGCTGTTCCACCACGCCCTGCTTGTGATTCCCTGGTTGACAGCTGTTTGGCCATTGTGTGAACAGAGTGCTGGACAAGATGGACCCTTGGTCTGATCCAGTAGGGCTCTTCTTACGTTCTTATGACCTTGGGCTAGTCACTGTCTCCCACCCTAAACCTACCTCACATGTAGGGTGTCTTGAGCTACTTGGAAGAAGGAGTGGAACCAAACATTGCACTGAATTAACTGCACTGAGTTTCACACACTCTCATCCTAATCATAATTGGATGTCTTGGCACATTTCATGCTAGGATGTATTTGTCTAAAACAAGCTTTGGTTATTGAATTATGCATAACGAACACCAGCCTATTGACTTCTCCACAATGAATATGAAATACCGGCCATCACATGGGACCCACAATCTGATGGAGCGAACACCATGGCAGGGTTAGTAAAATGGCCTTAACTACTATTACTGCTTCCCTGCATTTACTTTTCAGAAATACTAAACTATGTCAATACCCATCTATCATGTTTGGAAATTCTCGTTGAGTGGCAGAAAGTCCCAGGTTCAATACTTGCCCCCATTAGTTGGGGTGGTTGTTGTTTTTGCATTTTTAAAAATGTAAATAAATTATGCATATAAGAAGAGTAACACAGTGTGCATAATTTTTCTATTAAAAAAATAGATCTTTCAGCCACCTCCCAAACCTAAAAAGGTATATGAAAACCTTATCCTCCTCCCCAAGGAGAAAATTTCTTCGAAATTCTCCCTGTGAAAGAAGAAAAGGGGAAAAAAAGCACCTCTTACACAGGGAGAGAGGAAAAAAAACCAAAATAAGGGGCAGAATTAGGCACAGCACAATTAATTACATCGACCTGCTTCTAGAAAGCAATGAAATTGAATTATCTCCTACCAAAAAGGATCTCTAACCAATCTTTCCCTCCATCCAAGCTTCGCATTGTAACTAAGTTGTCAGCTTATATTACTCTGGAATGAGCCCTGTCCTCTTTTGTAAGAAATTATTATTATTATTATTATTATTATTATTATTATTATTATTATTAGTTTCTGGTGACTCTAGTATAGTTTTAACTGTTGTGATGAAGAAGGAATTTCACCTGGTACTGCATGCATACAAATGACACCTGCTGAAATTCCCTTTTCTATGCAACTGTTAAAGATTATTTATTTATTTATTTATTTATTTATTTATTTATTTATTTATTTATTTATTACATTTCTATACCGCCCAATAGCCGGAGCTCTCTTCGGAGTTCACAAAAAAAACATTCAAAGTATAAAACAGCAGTATAAAACCATAATATAAAATACAATATAAAAGCACAATCAGATAAAAACAGCAGCAATGCAAAATTACAAATTTAAAACACCAAGTTAAAATTTATTTATAGACTGTTAAAATGCTGGGAGAATAAAAAGGTCTTCACCTGGCGTCTAAAGGCATATAATGTAGGTGCCAAGCGAACCTCCTTAGGGAGCTCATTCAACAGCCGAGGTGCCACAGCAGAGAAGGCCCTCCTCCTGTTAGCCACCTGCCTCACTTCCTTTGGCAGGGGCTCGCGGAGAAGGACCCCTGAGGATGACCATAGGGTCCGGGCAGGTACATACGGGAGGAGGCATTCCTTCAGATAGCCTGGCCCCAAGCCATTTAGGGCTTTAAATGTTAATACCAGCACTTTGAATCGGGCCCGGACCTGGACTGGCAGCCAATGAAACTGGAAAAGGACTGGCGTAATGTGGTCTCGTCTGCCAGTCCCTGTTAGTAACCATGCTGCCCTGTTTTGTACCAGTTGAAGTTTCCGGACCGTTTTCAAAGGCAGCCCCACTTTGAAGGAGCCCTGTCCTCCTTTTCATGTGGTCACCCTATGAGTCATAGGTGATGCCTTTTAAACATGAGCAAGATTAATCACACATCACAATTAACACCTCAAACTAGTCTGAGGTCTATAGATTTGTCTGAGCGCCATTGAACAGATTCAGAAATCTATCTAATTGCATCCACCGCACTCAGCAAACTTACCGTTCAATTATTTCAATTGGTCGTGAAGTTGTTACAAAGCTTCATCATTCCTTGGCTTGGAATGTAAACCTACACAAGGTGAGCGTTTCAACAGCACCACCCCCAACTTCTAGCACAGCTCAGATTTTGTGCGTATAAACATAGGTCTGCATTTTATCGGTATTTTTGGGCTGTTGGGGAATCCGCACGTCGTTCTCAGGGCGCTTCCATCCGCCCCCAGTGCACCCCGAAAACGAGCGTGTAACTTGCCTGTAAAAGAGCCGAGAAAGAAGCGTCCTTGCTGGCGCCGGCGCCACCGCGCCACCGCCACCCAACTCCCTCCTCTCCGGCTGGGACGGAGAGATCGGGGGAAGAAGGCCGGGTGGAGAGCGGAAGAAGCTCTCCACCCCGCCTTCTTCCCCTGAGCTCTCTGAGCCAGCCGGCGAGGAGGGAGTTGGGTGGCGGCGGCGGCAAGGACGCTTCTTCCTCGGCTCTTTTACAGGCAAGTTACACGCTCGTTTTCGGGGTGCACTGGGGGCGGATGGAAGCGCCCTGAGAACGACGTGCGGATTCCCCCTGTATATGCCTTCTGCCAGGTTCTTTCAAAGGTGTTCCGTCTGGAGGAGCTGCTTTTCCCATAGGTTCCTTCTTTCCTATGAAGTGAGGTTAGTTAAGTTGAGATTGAGTGATGAGCTGCCACTTCAGAGGTGTGGTCAATGTTAGGGTGACCCTATGGAAAGGAGGACTGGGCTCCTGTATCTTTAACAGTTGCATACAAAAGGGGATGTCAGCAGGTGTCATCTTTATGCATGCAGCACCTAGTGAAATTCCCTCTTCTTCACAACAGTGAAAGCTGCAGGAGCCCTGCCCTCTTTTGTATCTGGTCAACAGGGCAGAGCTCCTGCAGCATATTGTTTGGCAGAATGTCCTTAATGCTGCTCTCCGTGATTGGGAGATATGATCATGTGGGGCTCCTCTACTTCATTCAGCTGCATGTGGTTACCGTGGTCTCCGTGGGACCCCCTCCCGAAAGAACTCCACCACGTCTGCTCCATTGCCTCACTTCAAGTGGCCTGCGACCACAGTTTAAATTGGTCACATGGTAGTTGTTTTTTTAATAGGTGCCACGCGCTGGGTTGTTGTTTAATAACTGTACTCGCTAGCCACCTGTTCGTTCATTATGATGTTTTTCTAGTTTTATAATAGATGCGTTGTTGGTTTTAGTATCACATATTGTATCTTTATTATGTAAGACGCTTTGGGGAACACTGCTGGGCTAGAAATACAGTAAATATAAAATTAATTTCCAACTGTGACTTTCTGAGAAAACTCTTTGCAGATAGGTTTTGCAATAGTGGGGATGGTTCGTTGTTTTGGTTCAGGATTTTTAAAATCCTCTCATTTTATTTATTTATTTATTTATTTATTTATTGCCTTAATATTCCACCTTTTTTCCTCCAAGGAACCCAAGGCGGTGTACATAATCCTCCTCTCCATTTTATCCTCACAACAACAACCCTGTGAGGTCAGTTGAGCTGAGAGTCTGTGACTGGCCCAAAGTCACCCAGTGGGGCGTAGAACCCAGATCTCCCAACTCCTAGTCCAAAGCTCTAGCCACTACACCATACTGGCTCTCATTCTGAATGTTTCATTTTCTTTATAGACTTGATTGTGGCCAGTTTTTAACTTTGTGTGCCAAGGTGAGAATATACTGAAACTAGGGATATTACAGGTGCCCGACTGGGTCCGAGTGTTCAATGGACTTCCCCACATCACTCCCCCAGACCCAGTTGGGCACCCAAGACATGTTCATGGGCCAGCAGATCAAGCACGCACATAGCCCAGCGAGTGCCAGACAGCCGTTTGCCCTCATCTGGACCCTCCATTGTGCATGACAATGGAGGCTCCAGAAATTGTGCATTCCCCGTTGCATAAATGGGGCCTTTATGGCCGCCATTTATACAATAGGGAAATGATGTAATTTCTGGAGCTTTCATTGCTGTGCACAATGGAAGCTCTGGAAGAGGGTGGATGGAGTCACGACATCATCAGATGCTTGCCAAGCTACAAAAGAAGCTCTTGTGGTGACACGAGCGGAGGCAGCAGGAAAAGCGTACAATGAATTGGACCTAAGGGAGTATACCCATCTAAGAGCCAGTGTGGTGTAGCAGTTAGATCAGCTTTTTTCAACCTAGTGCCCTCCAATGCCTGGACTGTAACTCCCATCAGCCAATGTAGCCATTGTTTTGGCCATCCTGGCTGAGAATAATGGGAATTACAGTCCAAGACATCTGAAAGCACCAGGTTGGAGAAGACTGGGTTAGGTGGTTACATAGGACTGGGGAAACCCAGGTTCAATTCTCAAATTAAGATGCAATCCTGTGTATGTTCAGACAGAAAAAAGGCTACAACTGGGAATTGTAGGCCTTTTTTTCTTGTTAAATATGCACAAGATTGCACACTTAGTCATCGGGCTGGACACTCTCCTTCGGCCTAACCTACTTCACAGGTTTGGGGTGAGGATAAAAGGAAGCAAGGAGACCACGATATATGCCACCCTAAACTCCTCAGATTATAAATAAAAATAACTAAAGGTAGTGAATACCATGCACAATTCAGAAATCCTTGGAGGAAGTGCTAGGAAGGTTACAAATGTAGGGTGACTATGTGAAAATGAGGACAGGGCTCCTGTATCTTTAAGAGTTGTATTGAAAAAGGAATTTCAGCAGGTGTCATTTGTATATATGGAGAACCTGGTGAAATTTCCCCTTCATCACAACAGTTAAAGCTGCAGCTGCCCTGCCCTCTTTTAAGTCTGGTCACTCCAGTATAGCTCCTGCAGCTTTAACTGTTGTGATGAAGAGGGGATTTCACTAGATTCTCCATATATACAAATGACACCTGCTGAAATTCCTTTTTCAATACAACTGTTAAAGATACAGGAGCCCTGTCCTCCTTTTCATATGGTCAACCTAACAAATGTGCAAGTCAGGTTGTAACCAGGCCATCCAGCCAGTTCATGAATGATATGAGATTTAAACGGGGCACTTCCTGCCTGTATTCTTTCATGCTGATTAATAGTTAAGTTTAGTTCAGTGGAACCTACTCACCAGTCAAGTCTTTATACCTTAGGACTAGTGCATCAGCCTCTGCCAATTCTAGGAGCCCTGTTCATACAATCTGTCCTGTCTAGCTCTGCTCAAGGTTATAAAGGGGAGCCAATCAGAAGCAGTTCAGAAAGGCAAGGCAAGGCAAGATCTATATTGGCCGGAACTCTCTCATTAACAGATGTTGTCTCAGCATACTGAAGAGGCCTACTGAAGCCTTTTGAAGATTTGCAAGGCCAGAACTGCAAAGGAAAAGCCATGCAAACGGTCCCTGCCCATGGGTGTGTGGTAGCCATGCACGTAGCACAGCAGTGTGGGATTGCATCATAAAGAAGTGGTTCTTGCTCTCCTTTGAGAATGTGTGAATGGAGTCTAAAAGGCCTCATTCACATACCACCATAGAAGTGTTATTTTGCTATTGTATTCATGTCCCGTGTGTAGGCTTCCCTTGGACATCTGCTGGCTATTGAGCAAAGAAAATGCTGGACTAGCTAGGCTTTTGGTTGGAACCAACATGGCTCTTTTTATGTTTTCTAATGTGACGTGATTTGCCCTGCCCCTCAGTTTGAGTATTCACCTGTAGAGCAGCATGTAATCTCATTATGGAGAACCAACGTCTCCCAAATCAATACAGTTAGGTATGCTGGAGAAATTCTAGATGGGCTAAAATGAGTTCAGATTTCTCAGTATCTGAGCTGTGGAATCTGCTGCTTCCCAGACTGTGCAGACTCCATGGATTTCCATATTTATTTATTTATTTCCCAAAATGCAGGCAAGTTCATTTGCAGGAAAATGCACAGCTTTCTGAGACATGTGCCATAATGGAATATATTTGCAGGGGGAAGTTGAATGGTGTGGGGGACAATACGCTAAAGGCTGCATACTAATGTAAGTTATGTAAATTGTTGCAAACTTTCTTATGCGATTATTTGCGTATTTTTCTCCATGACAGGAAAAGAAATTGAAATCTGTCTGGGAATGGACGCCGGAACGAACAACACTGTGCAATCCACGCAACACACGCAGGACAGATTTCCACATATAGCCTCATCCCACGTACCTGTTTCCCTCGAATTATCCCCTACAGCGTAATGCTGTTGTTGTTATTGCTAGCTAAATCACACCCCGGGTGGCAGCGCTCCTAAGATCCTTTGCATACCAGGAAAGGGGTTAAGGGGGAGAAATGTAAAAAAATCTTAAAAAGTCAACAGATGACCCAATCCAATTCAAATTTGGTATGCTTGAAGCTCTCCTTAATATCTATTACTGTGCCAATTTTGATGTCTTTATCTTTAAAACTTACGCAGATGTAAGCATTTGTTTAATTGGTAGTTTAAACCTATCAAATCCTCCTCCTGCACCCCCAGTGGCCGCTCGGAAAACAACAAATGATTCGCTCATAAAGGGGTATCAAAATAGGTCGGGTCTTTTGGCTTTAAAGCACAGTTAAAGCAGGATGCATGGGAGTACTTCACAGTCAAAGCAGATTATAAACTGGAAAACTTCAGAGTCCTTCGCACGCAATTCGCAGCGATTTCACAGTATAACCCTGGTGTGATGAAGCTCATAATCCAATCATCCTTAATTAGGGTGGTGCGTGAATGGAGCTTTAGACAATTAACTTCTGCTCAGGAGTTTATATTCCTCTCCAAAGAAAATTCTGTTGCAGTCAAACTTTTGAAATGCTCACCTGACTCTCCAAGTAGATCTACCTGCTTCCTTTCCTGTCTCATTTCATGATTTTGCCTGGGCAGGATCTACACTACTACTTTAAAATGGTTTATAACACTAGTGACAACTGTTGGGCCCCAGGACACACGCCATATACGGTTTTCAAACTGTTTTATCCTGCTTGGTGTACATCTGGCCTTGATTTCTGAAATGTAGATGGAAGGCTTTCACAGATTATATAGCTAAAACTGATGGGAAATGGAAGCCGTGGCAAACTAACGTTTTTGAAATTCCATTGGCCAACCAGCCATCGGCCAGGAATGAACAAGCAGGACATGGCGCAACAGCACCCTCCCATCCATGTTCCCCAGCAAGTGGTGCACACAGGCTTACTGCCTCGAATACTGGAGATAACACACAACCATCAGGGCTAGAAGCCATTGATACCCTTATCCTGCAGGAATTTATCCAACCAACTTTTAATGCCTTCCAGATTGGTGGCCATCACTACATCCTGTGAGTTCCATAATTTAACTATGTGCTGTGTGAAGAAGTACTTTCTTTTATCTGCCCTGAATCTCCCTCAAATCAGCTTCATGGGATGAACCCACTGGGTTCTAATATTAGGAGAGATACAGTTAAGGAAGTTGTTGGATATACTCTGTGAGTACTGGAGATGCTGCAGCAAGTTTATTCCTTTATTCCTCATATTGAGGCAGTAGCTAAATCTTGTCGATTTTTCCTGTATAATATTGCCAGGATTCGATCATTTTTGTCTGTCTCTTCTGCCAAAACGCTTGTTCATGCACTGGTTATTTCACGGTTGGACTACTGCAACCTTCTTCTCTCTGGCCTTCCTTCTTCTCACATCAGTCCGTTGGTTTCTGTTCACCACTCTGCCGCAAAGATCATCTTCTCGGCTCGCCGCTCTGACCATGTTACTCCGCTTCTGAAATCTCTTCATTGGCTTCCAATTCACTACAGAATCCAATATAAACTTCTCCTGTTAACCTTCAAAGCTTTTCACGGTCTAGCTCCTTCCTATCTCTCCTCTCTCATCTCACACTATTGCCCCGCTCGTGCTCTTCGCTCCTCTGATGCCATGTTTCTCGCCTGCCCAAGGGCCTCTACTTCCCTTGCTCGGCTTCGTCCATTCTCTTCTGCTGCCCCTTATGCCTGGAACGCTCTTCCAGAACATTTGAGAACTACAAGTTCAACCGCAGCTTTTAAAGCTCAACTAAAAACTTTTCTTTTTCCTAAAGCTTTTAAAACTTGATGTTGTGCAGACTTCTACTGTTACTTTCTACTGTTAGTTTTGCCCTACCCTGTGCCTGCTTACCCTACCCTGTACCTGTTTGCATTCTCTTCCCCTCCTTATTGTTTTACTATGATTTTATTAGATTGTAAGCCTATGCGGCAGGGTCTTGCTATTTACTGTTTTACTCTGTACAGCACCATGTACACTGATGGTGCTATATAAATAAATAAATAATAATAATAATAATAATAATAATAATAATAATAAGTTAGCACCCCAAAAAAGAACAATTTCTAGAAGATCAGTTAGGAGATGTATGTGTTTTCTCTTTTTCTTTTTCTCATGGCAAATTAAATGTAAGGAGTAGGGATTAGTTGACCACTCAAAATTCTGCTTCCAAGTAGGAATGAGGGGAGAATTTAGTTTGATCCCCATTTTTAAGTGATGCGACTTAATTTATTTATTTATTTATATACTTATTTATTAATTAAAACATTTGAATCCCGCCCTGTAACACTGGGTGGCGTACAGATAAAATCAGAACAATATAAGCGTAAATAATTTGCACAGCTAAAAATGTATTAAATCGTTAACAAATTAAAACCAGTAGAATTTTTTTTAAAGCAATGAAAACAATTTTTAAATGGATATGGCTGTTTTTATGCTTTCAAATTTTTGTATATTTGTTTTTAATGTTAGTTGTTTTTAATGTTTGTAAACCACCCAGAGAGCTCCGGCTATGGGGCGGTATATAAATGTAATAAATAAATATAAATAAATATAAATTTAAAACAATTTAAAACAATTAAAACTATGTGTAACCATGGAGAATTTAGTCCTCAAAGGCTTTGATAAAGAGCCATGTTTAAACTTGGCACCGAAATGCAGCCAGTGTCAGCACCAGTCGGACCTCCAAGGGGGGGCGTATTTCACAACCGGATTTGCATTTGCTGGACCAAAATGCACTTTGGACCCTCGTTATCCTCCAGATCAGGGACTTTTCTGCAATTTGCAATGCCGTTCTAAGCTCAAAAATTGTGTATAAAATTGCATACAAAATGCCCTAATTAGAGAAATACTGTGTTTTTAGGGAAAGCTGCACATGAAAATAAATGTAAATTTCCATGTATTTCACCACCCCAATTGCAGACTTGATGCGGAAATTGAATGCACACATGCAAAGCAGACCCAGACCTGAGAGAACTTGTCTCATCCATTCCTACTTCCAAGTGCTTAAAGCAATTCTGAAGCATCTACAACTGACATTTAATAAACGCTCAAAAGAATTGATCTGGAATCTGGGTTCAGCATTTACTGAGCTTCCTCTTCAGAAATGTACTTCTAATAAACTCTTCTCCAGCTAAGCGCAGATTCAATCCCGCACAGTCCATTCAAAGCGTTTTTCATCTGAATGCTCTCGTTTAGGATGAAAACATCAGAGCAATTTTTTTATTATTGATTTAGGGAACGTCTCTCATTTGCTCAATTTAGATTTCTCATCTAAAATTGCATCTCACTGAAAATTCTATTAGCCAGTAATCATACACAGCTACACTTTCCATGGTAGATAGATATGCAATGGTTAGGCAGAACAATATATCTGATTTCTTTTATTGACCAGTGTAGAACAACTTCACTGTACATTTCTAACAGAGTTGGGTCAGAGTTCCTGTTTATTTATTTACTATTTGTTTGTTTATATTTATTGCACCTGTACTGCCCAATAACTAAAGTTGTCTGGGTAGTCCACAAAAATTAATTTACATTTTGGCTCATACCAGAACTGTGCATTATCGGCACATGTAAAATAGAATGTGCGTAGTGGTAACAGATGAACATATGAACATAAGAAGAGCCATGCTGGATCAGACCAAGGGTCCATCTAGTCCAGCACTCTGTTCACACAGGGGCCAACCAGCCAACAGCCAGAGATGAACAAGCAGGACATGATGCAACAGCACCCTCCCACCCATGTTCCCCAGCAACTGGTGCACACCGGCTTATTTCCTTGAATACTGGAGATAGCACACAACCATCAGGGCTAGTAGCCATTGATAGCTTTTGCCTCCGGGAATTTCTCCAACCCCCTTTTGAAGCCATCCAGATTGGTGGCCATCACTACATCTTGTGGTAGTGAGTTCCATAAGTGTGACAAAGTGTGACAAAGAGACGGGAAGGGAGCATGACATTAATAAGGAGAACCGCAAGAGTAAATCCAGTATAATGAAGGACTCAAAAATCCAAGAGTCAACATGTTTTCTATTATCTTGACTCTGTTTGAAAATCAATGTCCTGCTCATTAGTCCGCATTTAAGAGCATTAAGGACAGGGCCTTCTCAACAGTGGCTCCTACCAGTCCCCAACAGGGATAGTGGCTGATGGGAGCTGAATCCAACAACATCTGGTTTATTTGATTTCATCAATTGTGAAATCAGGCTGATCTTTGTTGCTAGTGGTCTTGCTTGGATATTATTTATTAATTGCATTTGTATACCACCCCATGGCCGAAGCTCTCTGGGCGGTTTACATAACATTGAAGGAAAGGAACCTCTTGTGCAAGCACTGAGTCATTACTGACTCTTGGAGGGACGCCAGCTTTCGCTGACATTTTCTTGGCAGGCCTTATAGCGGGGTGGTTTGCCGTTGCCTTCCCTGGCCATGATTACCTTTCCCCCAGCTAGCTGCATACTCATTTTACCGACCTCGGGAGGATGGAAGGCTGAGTCAACCCAAGCCGGCTGCCTGAAACCAGCTTCCGTTGGGATCGAACTCAGGCCGTGGGGAGAGTTTCAGCTGCAGAAACTGCTGCTTTACCGCTCTGCTAGGGTGACCATATTTGGGAAACCAAAAAAGAGGACACCTAGTGTGTGTGTGGGGAAGCAGCTTTCTGAGTCCTGCAGAAAGTACGTTATTCCCCCACCACCTTAAAGAACCCGATTGGAGTGGAGGAGAGGAAAGGATTTCATTCTGCATCACCACCATCCACTCCAATTGGGGCCTTTTCTATAATGTCCATGAATGACCCACTTTCCCCTTTAAGACCTCAATTGGAGCTCGGGGTGGGGGAATGATGTACCTCAAGAAAGCATGTCATTCCCTCCTGCCATGCTAATGGCAGCCTTAAAGGGGAAGGTGTGTCATTCCAGGACATTATTGAAAATTATAGAAAATCCCCCCTGACACTATGGAAAGAACAAAAACCAGGACAAATCCGGGGAAATTCTGACAGTTGGTCACCCTACGCGCTGCGCCACACGAGGCTCATTCCACACGAGGCTCATTTTACATAACATTAAGACACTTAAAAACAATATACAAAAATTGAAAAACACAAAAACATACAATATACACATACATTTAAAACCACTATAGTGGTGCTGCAACCGATCCAGCAACGCCTGGCTGATGGAAAGGGCCAAAATGTGTTTCTCTTCCATTCTGCAGTCCCAGGGTAACTTTTGACCAAAAGATACTTGGATGAAATCCCTTCTCTAAGCTCCTCTCCACCGTACCAGTGTGTCAGGTTTTGTTCTGCATCACCACCTGGTGGCCGCAGTGCACCTTGCCGACCGCAGAGTAGTTGCAGGATCCAGGCTCATAGCATTAAGCACTCCCAGGTGGACTGATGCAGACCAGCTGGGAGCAGCCAGGAAAGGGCTATATAAGAACTGCATTTCCACTCCCGCTTTTGCCGCAGTAACATGGTCTCCTGTGCTTGTTGTAGCCTGTTCCTGAGATTCTAGACCGTCTGCTTCACCTGACCAAGCCTTTTGCCTCTGGACTCTGAATGCTGCTTGCTCCTTGCTCCTGGACCTTGCCTTTTGCCTCCAGCCCTGCCTTGACTCTATTGCCAGTTCCACCGCCGTCCATCCCAGCCCTGGCATTCCTGTTGCAGTCAAACTTTTGAAATGCTCCTTGCTGCCCACGCCCCAGACCTTGACACAGTGAGGTAGGTACTTTCTTCACTGGGTAATAGTGAGTTGTTTGCCCATGATGGCTTCTATAGCAAGTCTCTGAGCTCTAAAGTGGGTAGCTGAGAACGAAGCATAGCATTCTCCTCGCTCATTCTGCGCAATGCAGAGAGGCAGGCAATAGGCCTTCTCTAGCAGGTGCATGTGGAACCTTGTTGGAAAATTTCCAAAGAATTAAGCACTTAGCATATGGTTACCAAAGCGCAAACACGATTCTAATGTGTCTTCTGGGTACAAACCACAGTTTTCTTTCAGAGAAATAACAGGATTAATGTGTGACAATGTTTGGCTTGCCTCAAGCACATTGAGAATGTAATTCTGACTCCTTACTTGGTGTCACGATCACTGCTCTAAGAATCTGAAAGGGGAAGCTGTTTTAAAACAGCCAAAGAGTCTTCGGATGCCTTAAAAAATGACGTATTTATTGTGGTATAAGCTTTTGTGGACCAGAGTCAACTTCATGTATAGCATTTCATCCCTCTGATAGATGTTTGCCACACTTTTATTTATCCAGAATGCTCAGGATTTTGCATCATGGTGGGACATTCTGGAGAGTGTCCAGAATGGTGGCTGCCAGAAAGGGCTGACATTCCTCACCCACCCACCCAGAATGAGGCAGCATCTGAGGCATTCAGAGTACATAAAATGGTGGCTGCCCCAAACAGCCATCAAAAATAGGGAATGAAAGAAAAGACCATTGAACAGAAACAAACAGGAATGGTGAAACTGATGTGAGCGCTCCACATAACAGACCCTATTTTTCAGCAAACGTGAAATAAATGCAGGCTTTGTTAATTAAAACAAATGGGATACTGAAACAAAACTAATATGTTACACGTTACACTATTTTCTTGATCCTCCCAGAGTGCAGGACACGGAATAACGGGCTCAAGTTAAAGGAAGCCAGATTTGTGGGCCAATTTTTTATATATATTTTTACTTTCCAGAAATTTACATAAATTTAATGATAGAAAAAATACATTTTTAAAAAAGAAAAAACCCACATGGTGGGCAAAAATGCACATTTCCCACATACGGTAAAGCCTGAAGATGTGCATTTGGGATTTCTTTCCCCAGAAATTTGGAAACATTTCATCAAACTTTTTTCAAAATTCGGTCAATAATTGTATAGCTGAAAAATATGACCTCATTATCTCTCCATTTAAAAGAAAGAAAATTACTCTTTTGCAATACTAATATATGTGGTGATGGATGGTGGAGATGAAACAGACCTTGGGAACAGCTGTGCCAGAGTAGGATAGAATAAGATGGAACATATCGAATGTAGATAATGAAGAGTTTCTCTGGGAATTCTTTACAAATCATCCCATTTTGCTGACCTGCTTCTTCCAAATGCATCCTGATCCTTCTCTCCCGTCTTTAGGACATTACATAATCTGATGCAGTGTCTTTATGATATTGTTTTATTGCTCTTTTGGTTGCCATGGTGACTAAAATGATTTTAATGAAAGGCTTTTCCCCCATCAGTCGCTTTTGAACTGAATGTGGGGGGGGAGGGGGTTTGCAGAAATGCCAGGCTATTTTACTTCTGTGCCAAGTCAAACTAAGCTGTAGACAAATGACAAAAATTGGTTTTGTTTTTTAGTGCTAGCTCTCCTGATTTTGATTGATCATTTAACTGCTTAAAATAAATCTGGCGGTCTTGCATATTAGATCTTGAAGATATATTTTAAAAAAAACATATTAAGACAAAACGTGTTATTGTTTAAGGGGAGGAATCTTGAATTAGGTTTTCAAGCTTCAGTTGTTTAAACCAGTGCATGAATCAGCTTAACCCTTAGTCAATTATATGGAAAGGGAGAATTTTAAATGGTGGGGTTGAAAGTTAAGGGGCTTGCTGTTTGGTTCCGGTGTGTTACTTTGGTTCAGGTGTGTTACTGTATCAAGCAATGAAAAATAAGGCAATGACTGGATTAGAGAGCTCTGGCTATTGGGCGGTGTAGAAATGTAATAAATAAATAAATTATGTAGCAAGTGTGTGCGGATATTGATTATATAAAGACGAGACTATCCTCTTCCCTTCGTTCATTGTAAATATATTCTCCCACGGAGCACTGCTTTGTATCAAACTTGCAGAACACTTAGGTCCATTAAAGACAGACACTCAACTCAACCGTGTCTCCTAGGGCAAAGGCCTTAAGGTCAAACCAGACCAAATGTGTCACTGAAAGTTGGGTCTCTATTTGGTACTTTAGTGGCTGTAAGGAAGGAGAATCAGGATTAGAACCGCAATGCATTGCAAGGGAGAGTTAACCCATTGCCAAGCTGCTACTTGATTCAGGAGGGAAATAGCCACTAGCACCACTGGGAATTTCACTCCTGAGCTAGCTTGCGGCTGGGACCTTAGGGTGGCCATAAGGAAAGGAGGACAGGCCTCCTGTATCCTTAACAGTTGTATAGAAAAGGGAATTTCAATGGGTGTCATTTGTATGCATGTGGCACCTGGTGAAATCCCCTCTTCATCAAAACAGTTAATGCTGCAGGAGCCCTACCCTCTCTTGTATCTGGTCAAGAGGGGAGGGCTCCTGCAGCTTTAACTGTTGTGATGAAGAGGAAATTTCACCAGATGCTGAATGCATGCAAATGACACCTGCGGAAATTCCCTTTTCTATACAACTGTTATGGGAGCCTTGTCCTCCTTTCCATATGGTCACCCTAGGCTGGGGGGAGTAGTTAAGGGTTAAACTCTCCCTTCCCAAGCCCCACAGTCCCAATTCTGATGACACACAAACCTGCAGCAGCTATTGAGAGTAGAAAGGAGCGACATACAATTTCCTGTGAAGAGTTGAGTGCCATGTGCAGGTAGAAGAAATGAAAGAAGGAATTATTGCCTTACTGCAGTATCATAGCATTCCCACATTTACTTGTTTGGAGCATTCATAGCCCACTCTTCACTCAGAAACACTCTGGGGGTGGCTCACAGAACAATAAAAACAAGACAGCCCCTGCCCTCAGCCTTACAATCTAAGCAGTCGTGACATCAAAGGAAAGAAGAGATGAGGAGAGGAAAGGAAAAACAGGAAAACTCAGGCACCATTGCTTAAAGTTATATGGTTCCCATAATGACCAGCTGTAATGGAAATGGGCTGCTCACAGTTAAAAGTCAGGCCTCACTGGGCCTCGAATCATAGAATAGTAGAGTTGGAAGGGGCCTATAAGGCCATCTAGTCCAACCCCCTGCTCAATGAAGGAATCCACCCTAAGGCATCCCTGACAGATGGTTGTCCAGCTGCCTCTTGATGGCCTCTAGTGTGGGAGAGCCCACCACCTCCCTAGGTAACTGGTTCCATTGTCATACTGCTCTAACACTCAGGAAATTTTTCTTGATGTCCAGCCAGAATCTGGCTTCCTGTAACTTGAGACCGTTATTCTGTGTCCTGCACTCTTGAGATTATCGAGAAGAGATCCTGGCCCTCCTCTATGTGGCAACCTTTTAAGTATTTGAAGAGTGCTATCCTGTCTCCCCTCAATCTTCTCTTCTCCAGGCTAAACATGCCCAGTTGTTTCACTCACTCCTCATAGGGCTTTGTTTCCAGACCCCTGATCATCCTGGTTGCCCTCCTCTGAACACGCTCTAGCTTGTCTTCATCCTTCTTGAAGTGTGGTGCCCAGAACTGGAAGCAATACTCAAGATGAGGCCTAACCAGGGTCAAATAGAGAGGAACCAGTACCTCACACGATTTGGAAGCTATACTTCTATTAATGCAGTCCAAAATAGCATTTATTTATTTATTTATCATATTTATACCCCGCTCCTCAGCCAAAAAAGGCTCTTGGAGCGGCTTACACTTAGCAAAAAAGACAGTCCCTGCCCTCAGGCTTACAGTCTAATAAAGACATGACACCCAAGGAAAAGGAGTTCAGGAAGGAAGAGGTAAAGAGAGAAAGAAATTAAGTGGACTGGGGAAAGGGCTGATGGGTTGTCCTGCTCCCGAAGGAGGGGAGTCCAACTGGAGCAGGCCCCGATGTTTCCTCGGCCTGCTCCTGTCCCCTCGGTCTTTCTTCTTCCCCACAGGACCAAGATGGCAGTTTGCCCTGTGGGGGTGGGGGAAGAGTCCAACAGGAGCAGGCCCCGATGTTTCCTCGGCCTGCTCCTGTCCCCTCGGTCCTTCTTCTTCCCCACAGGACCAAGATGGCAGTTTGCCCTGTGGGGGTGGGGGAAGAGTCCAACAGGAGCAGGCCCCGATGTTTCCTCGGCCTGCTCCTGTCCCCTCGGTCCTTCTTCTTCCCCACAGGACCAAGATGGCAGTTTGCCCTGTGGGGGTGGGGGAAGAGTCCAACAGGAGCAGGCCCCGATGTTTCCTCGGCCTGCTCCTGTCCCCTCGGTCTTTCTTCTTCCCCACAGGACCAAGATGGCAGTTTGCCCTGTGGGGGTGGGGGAAGAGTCCAACAGGAGCAGGCCCTGATGTTTCCTCAGCCTGCTCCTGTCCCCTCGGTCTTTCTTCTTCCCCACAGGGCTAAGATGGCAGTTTGCCCTGTGGGGGTGGGGGAAGAGTCCAACAGGAGCAGGCCCTGATGTTTCCTCGGCCTGCTCCTGTCCCCTCGGTCTTTCTTCTTCCCCACAGGACCAAGATGGCAGTTTGCCCTGTGGGGGTGGGGGAAGAGTCCAACAGGAGCAGGCCCTGATGTTTCCTCGGCCTGCTCCTGTCCCCTCGGTCTTTCTTCTTCCCCACAGGACCAAGATGGCAGTTTGCCCTGTGGGGGTGGGGGAAGAGTCCAACAGGAGCAGGCCCCGATGTTTCCTCGGCCTGCTCCTGTCCCCTCGGTCCTTCTTCTTCCCCACAGGACCAAGATGGCAGTTTGCCCTGTGGGGGTGGGGGAAGAGTCCAACAGGAGCAGGCCCTGATGTTTCCTCAGCCTGCTCCTGTCCCCTCGGTCTTTCTTCTTCCCCACAGGGCTAAGATGGCAGTCTGCCCTGTGGGGGTGGGGGAAGAGTCCAACAGGAGCAAGCCCTGATGTTTCCTCAGCCTGCTCCTGTCCCCTGGTCTTTCTTCTTCCCCACAGGGCCAAGATGACAGTTTGCCCTGTGGGGGTGGGGGAAGAGTCCAACAGGAGCAGGCCCGGATGTTTCCTCGGCCTGCTCCTGTCCCCTCGGTCTTTCTTCTTCCCCACAGGACCAAGATGGCAGTTTGCCCTGTGGGGGTGGGGGAAGAGTCCAACAGGAGCAGGCCCCGATGTTTCCTGTCTCCTGCCTTTCTTGCAGCCATATCGCACTGTTGGCTCATATTCAGCTTGTGATCTACAACAATTCCAAGATCCTTCTCATTTGTAGTATTGCTGAGCCAAGTATCCTCCATCTTGTAACTGCAAATAAATAGCCTGGTCACCTGCCCTTCCTTGGCAATGATTGCTTTCAATCAAAACCTTTGTGGGGCTACAAAGAGAGTATGGTTCCACATGGACCTTTGGCCCAACTGGAGTCCACCAGGAGAAGAGCCTTCAGCATGATGGCCCCTTTTCTTTGGAACTCCCTGACCCTGGAGGTCAGGCGGATGCCAACACTGTGCCACTTCTGACACCTCCCCAAAACAGCTCTATTCCAGGAAGCATTCCTTGACTCACAGCCACGTTTTTAATTGGCGTTCTATTCTTTAAAAAAGTATAATTTTAAAGGTGTTTTAATCTTTGTATTTATTATTATTGTTACTATTATTATTGTTTTACTTCTCATTTTCACTACTCCAGAATCTGTTTCAAATATGGAGTGGTATACAATTTCTGTAAATAAATAAATAAAGCTCATTTTTACTACAAAAAGAAGAAGGATTTAGACACTTCACTTGAAAGCTGACTCTTTCAGCTAAGAGTGTTACACATACGTCCATCGCTATGAATATTTTGGAACAATGTAGCTTTGTTACAGGATGTTCTTTGAAACTGTCACAAGTGGGCAATTGATTGGATATTGATGAGAACGAAAAAGGCTTATTTCCTGTGTGGATCCATGAATCATCTCCGGGAGAGTTCACGCATGATTAAGGTATAATTCTGAAACGGTCGGATGGACCAGTCTGACATAAAGTGGAGAGCTAGCGTGGGATGCGAAGAGGATTGCAATACACAATTATCTTTTGCACTGTAGGATAACAAAACATATGGCTTTTGGAATGAAGATGGGGTTATTTATCTCGTTGCATCTCTGACTGTTCTCATCCGGTATGTTTCGTATGTTTTAAAGATTTATGCTATGTTGTAATGCAGGGGGGAGGCGAATGTTTTGGGACCACAAGAACATTTTCCTACTTTTTTCCAGACCAAGAGTCCATCCGTCTTGCAGTTACTTGGGCCTGGGGCCATTTATTTTGGGGGGGTTCTTTCTTTACTTATCCTCCCTTCCATTTGGATTCCAAATTTCTTTCCCCTCCTCCTCTGAATTTCCTTCCCCGCCACACACACACGTTTATTGCCACTGCTGCTGCCACCGCCTCCCTCCAAAAGCAACAGTGTGGGTGAAATTGGGGAGCCCACCTGGTGCTTCTAACCCTGCCCACCCAGCTGGCTGGTTTGGCTCCTCCCACTTGCTCACCACTGCTGCGTCTGCTGCATCCCCGCCGCCATCGCTGTCAAATCCCTGGGGGTGAGGAAGGGGTCCGGACAGGCACTGTGTGCCCAACCCCTGCCATAACAGAATAACTCTTCAAGAGTTTCTAGCCATTGCTTGTTACATATTATCTCTCTTACATTTCATTGTTGCTTGGGCTGTGCACAGGGCCCCCAAACTGTTTCGGATCCTGATCCGGACCTTCCAGATCGGGCCCGAACCGGTTCGGGTCGATCCGGACCTCCCACAACCTGTTCCGGAACCATATCCAGAGCTCCGGATTGATATTAGGATGCCATTTTGCCCCCCCTTCCCCACTTACTTGCTTCTGTGGTGGGCGGCAGAGGCAGGTAAGTGGGGACAAAATGGGGGCCAAATAAGCCCCCATCCTCCCTTACCTGGCTCTGCCATCCACTGCCGCACGGACCACGGTGGATGATGGAGCCAGGTAAGTCCCCCTCTCCCCTCCCCATTTACCTGGCGCTGCCGTCGCTGCACAGACCATGGCAGCGGCAGAGCCAGGTAAGCCCCCCTCCCCCACTTACCTGGCTCCGTCGTGATTTGGGTGGTGGCTTCAACTGATGCCCAGGCCTAAGACCGGCCTTAGGCCTGGGCATCAGTTGAAGCTGTCGCCCGGACCGCAATGGACAACGGAGCCAGGTAAGCCCCCGTCCCCCACTTACTTGGCTCTGAAGCTTTGGACTGGTCTGAACCGCTTCGGGCTAATCCAGACCTCCCCGATCCTCTCCAGAACCAGGCTTCGGAGGTCCGGATCGGCCTGCTCCGCTTCGGATCTGGGGATCCGTAACGGAGCGGAGCACACCCCTAGTTGTTGCTTCCTTTGCAATGAAATATTGAACCTTCTTTTCATCTGTACAATCCAAAGTGAATAGAAAGTGGTGCTTGTCTTAAAGGAAGACTTTCCTTTGAGAAATATTCATCTCTGGAATTTGCACCATGCAACTTTGGCCTTGATGTTGACCTATTGTTGCATCCCAACTTTGCCTCGCCTACTGCTGCTTCCCACTCCTGTTTTTCGTACAGTTCTTTCTATAAATTGCCCTGTAGGGATTTCAGCTGCTCTTTTCTATCAGAAAGAAGGAACTTAACTAAGTCCCCAGAGCATTGTATCCAACTCAGATTGGAGAGTACTGCCATAGAATCCCTCTTAATGGCATCCCAGCTGTTATGGGATCTCTAATTTGTTCAGCAAGAACGACCTGATAGCTCAGCCTTGTAAGAAGATGCTAACATGGAAACTAATCAATATGGGCAGACTTCAGCAAATGCAGGGCAGTAACTTGAAATGCTCTGGGCAAATTCTGAGCTCCCCGAGTATCCATCGGAAACTGGCATTCTTCATCTGCATGCCCATAACAGCTTACAAGTTTAGCCACAAGGAAGGGACACTTTTCAAAAGAGGCACAGTAGTGAAGAAGCTTGAAGAACTCTCTCTGGATACCTTAAAGTTTATTTAGCTCCAAGTTAGGCAAGCTGACTTGGGTGAAGTTTCTGAGCCTTTCACAGTCGCATGGAAGAGAGATTCTCAGACCCAGCAAATATAGCGAAGTCTTCCATTTGCAATCAATGCCAACTATATAACTTACATACATATATAAAGCCGGTGTGGGTATATAATTGGGTATATTGCTTACATAACACTTTCTCCATACTATGCATGGTGTGGAGAAAGTGGCTATGGATGTGATCATGCTGAGATTCTATATTACCCCAAGGAGGACTCAAGTTCAGATAGGTCACCCCACAGCTCACCTTAAGAACATAAGAAGAGCCATGCTGGATCAGACCAAGGGTCCATGTAGTCAAGCACTCTGTTCACACAGGGGCCAACCAGCTGTCGAACAAGGACCTACAGAGCAGGACATGATGCAACAGCACCCTCCCACCCATGTTCCCAGCAACTGGTTTATATAGGCTAACTGCCTCTGCTACTACAGGTAGCACATAGCCATCAGGACTAGTAGGCATTGATAGACTTCCCCTCCAGAAATTTATCCAACCCCTTTTTAAAGCCATCCAAATTGGCTTTAAGAGAGAGAGAGAGAGAGAGAGAGCCCTTTTCTGCACTTTTTCCAGCTCTACAATATCTTTTTTTTAGGCATGGTGACCAGAACTGTACACAGTATTCCATGTGTGGTCGCACCATAGATCTGTGTAACAATATCATCCAAGTCTGAGGCCATATATCTCCTAACATACGACTCTCAGGGCAACTCTCCTCCAGCTTCTCCTGGCCCTCACCCACACAGGAGACTTGGACTGCAGAAAAAGCACTAGCACTTTAAGAACTGCTGCCAGCACCCATAAGGACTTGAGCCATTGAAAGGCCAGGTTCTGCAGTTGATGGCAGACTTTTCCTGAGATAGAAGCTCTTTGTGGCAGAATACTCCAGCCAGTGCCCTCTGCAGGTCCTGGTGTGATCCAGAACAGATAGTGAGCACTGGGCTGCAGTCTGCTTCCCTTGGGCATCACATCTAGTTTTTTCTCCCTCTCTCACAATTCTAGAACCAGAGGTCATCCCATGAAGCTGATTGGTGGGAAATTCAGGTCAGGAAAAAGGAAGGACTTCTTCACACAGAGCCTAGTTAAATAGTGGCATTCGCTAACAGAAGATGTAGTGATGGCCACCAATTTGGAAGGCTTTTAAAGGGTGTGATTTAGCTAGCAACATCAACAGCTTTGCGCTGTAGGGGATAATTCGAGGGAAACAGGTACGTGGGCTGAAGCTACCTGTTATTCCACTAGGCCTTTAGGTTCTTTTTTTTAATTATTTAAAGTTTACTGGATGTTCTGTTGGACAATGACAAACTCTATCCTCCCTGCTCCCCCAATATTCCCAGCCCACCTTCCTCCTCTTCTTGCATACCCAGTCAAACACATAAAATTTCACATAAAATACATAAAATTCCAGTAGAATTTTAGGATATTTTAGTATGTTTTTAAGATGTTTTTAAACAGTGTATACCATGTTTTAATCAGTATTTTATGTATTTTATGCTTGCTGTTGTTCCCCGCCTCGATCCATTCAGAGAGGCGGGTAAGAAATATTATTATTATTATTATTATTATTATTATTATTATTATTATTTATTTCTTTATTTAGCAATCAAGTCACACATAGCAAGCAACTGCATGGACAACAGACATACAACCCAGAAAGAAAGAGGTGGGTGGGACTTCACATATACAAGTTGGATCCATGTGTGATGATAAGAACTGTTTGAATTTGGGGGTGTTTTTATCTTCTGAGCCTCTGTGGTTTGTTGCTGTGACTTTGTTGTTCGAGGCAACCTGCCTACTGTTCTGCACCAGTTATGTTGTTTATGTATATTGCTTCACTGTCTTAGACATTGATTTTATTATGTTCTTTTCACTCTGGAAGCTTGAAGGTTTTTGGCAGAAAAGCAGCCTAAAATATAAACGTACGGCATCTATTATTACAACTATAGGAACTTTTCCCGGAGAATCGTCGTCAGCCACTCGCAAAATGTAGGCATGGTGTGGAGAAACCAGGACAGGGAGATGTTTTTATTCCTCCCTCATATTAGAACACAGAGTCCTCCGTGAAAGCTGATTGGTGGGAATTCTGGGCAGATCAAAGGAAGGACTTCTCCACACAGTGCAAAGCTAAACTATGGAATTCCCTGCTACAAAACAGAGGGCTCATCTACACCAAGCAGGATATTCCACTATGAAAGCGGTATATAAAGGGCAGGAGCCACACTACTGCTTTAAAATGGTATTGAAGTACACTGACAACTATTGTGGCCCATTGACACATATCACATACCTCTTTCATGCCATTTTCATAGTGTTATATCCTGCTTGGTGTGGATGTGTCATGGGCCCCAACAGTTGTCAGTGCACTTCAGTACCACCATGAAGCCGTAGTATAGATCCTGCAGTGCACTTCGATTCTGCTATAAAGCAGTAGTGTGGCGTCTGCCCTTTATATACCGCTTTCATAGTGGAATATCCTGCTTGGTGTAGATGAGGCCATAGTGAGGGGCAGCAATTTGGATGGTGTTAAAATTCATGGTAGAGAAGGCTATCAATGACTACCAGTCCTGATAGCTCTATGCTACCTCCCATCGAGGAGGAGCTGAGGAGCCTTATGACAAAGGTGAAAGAAGAAAGTGCAAAAGCCGGGTTGCAGTTAAACCTCAAAAAAACCATGATTATGGCAACCAGCTTGATTGATAACTGGCAAATAGAGGGAGAAAACGTGGAGGCAGTGACAAACTTTGTATTTCTGGGCGCAAAGATTACTGCAGACGCTGACTGCAGCCAGGAAATCAGAAGACGTTTACTTCTTGGGAGGAGAGCAATGACAAATCTTGATAAAATAGTTAAGAGCAGAGACACCACACTGACAACAAAGGTCCGCATAGTTAAAGCAATGGTATTCCCCGTAGTAACCTATGGATGCGAGAGCTGGACCATAAGGAAAGCTGAGCGAAGGAAGATAGATGCTTTTGAACTGGGGTGCCGGAGGAAAATCCTGAGAGTGCCTTGGTCTGCAAGAAGATCAAACCAGTCCATACTCCAGGAAATAAAGCCAGGCTGCTCACTTGAAGGAATGATATTAAAGGCAAAACTGAAGTACTTTGGCCACATAATGAGAAGACAGGATACCCTGGAGAAGAGGCTGATGCTAGGGAAAGTGGAAGGCAAAAGGAAGAGGGGCCGACCAAGGGCAAGATGGAGGGATGATATTCTGGAGGTGACAGACTTGACCTTGGGGGAGCTGGGGGTGGCGACGGCCGACAGAAAGCTCTGGCGTGGGCTGGTCCATGAAGTCACGAAGAGTCGGAAGCGACTGAACGAATAGACAACAACAAATGCCTATGTACACCAGTTGCTGGGGAATGTGGGCAGGAGGGTGCTGTTGCATTCATGTCCTGCTTGTGGGTTTCCAGTGGGCAGCTGGTTGGTCACTCTGGACTAGGTAGGCCTTGGTCTGATCCAGCACAGCGTCTTCCTGTTTATGTTCCTATGTTCCTAACAGACTGGTTCTACCTCCAGTATCAGAGGCAGTATGCCTAGGTACACTAGTTGCTGGGGAACGTGATGGGAAGAATGGGGTGCTATTGCACTCTTGACCGGTCTCTGCATGAACAGAATGCTGGATTAGGTGGACCTTTGATCAGATCCAGCATGGCTCTTTTTATGTCCTTAAATGCTTCCTTGCATTTGGTTAAAACCCCAAACACAACAATGAGATAATAAGTTTACATGGCTAGTATACAGTTCTATGCCTTGATAGTTGTGATGGATTTTTTTCCTGTGTGCGCGGAGCAGCCGAAAGACTCAATTAAAGCCCTTCCACCCAGCAGGGTCATTAACGCTACAATGATGAAGCGAAACAGGCAGGCACCAATGCACCATGAAGAACAGCAGGAGGAGTTCCCAATGTCAAACAGTCTGGAACTCCCATTGTCCTTGCAAAACAAGTTTGGTTAATACTCTTCATCTTCTCCCAGCCCTTGCAAGCAGGGGGGAACCTCCATTGTGAACACTGATATTTGTTTGGGACTCCCTGAACAGGGAACCGGGTATAAGGTAGGGGTCATAGAATCATAGCATCGTGGAGTTGGAAGGGGACACAAGGATCATCTAGTACAACCCTCTGCGATGTTCAGGAAGACGAAATTAAACCATCCATGAGAGGTGGCTGCCCAGCCTCTTCTTAAAAACCTCCAGAGATGAAGAACCCACAACCTCAAAAGGTAGACTGTTCCACTGTTGTAGAGATCTGCACCGAATGGCATATTTTTATGACAAAAATGCATCTAAAAATGCATATTTTGCAACAAAATGGGTACAAATTTTCATGCAGATTCCCCCCTCCCCCAGAAATAAATGCAGATGGCTTGCATGGGAATCCAGTGCTCTTGAGGAAATGCTGCCTCTTCCAGTGGGACATCTGCAGAAGACATTCTGGCTGAAAAGTGCAATTTACTAGACTACAGCCATGCACATACATAAATATGTCCCCAACGCCAGTGATGATGATTGAGGCACCTTTCTTTAAAGGGGGAAAATTTCACATTGCACACATACAGCATGGTATAGGACCCTGGTGGTCTCATACATGGTTTGGGTCCAGGCTACCTGCGGGATCTCCTTCTCCCGTACAATCCACCCCACACACTCGGGTCCTCTGGGAAGAATCTACTTCAGTCAGCAAAGACTAGGCTGACAACCATTACCCAGAGGACCTTCTCTTCTGCTGCTCCCAGACTGTGGAATGGCCTGCCGGAGAAGACTCGTCAGCTTGACAGTCTTTAAGCATTCAAGAAAGCTATCAAGACTGATCTCTTCTGGCAGGCCTATCCAGTGGAATTTTAGGATGCTTTTAGGATGTTTTTAACAGTGTATACTATGTTTTTAATCAGTACTTTATGTATTTTATGCTTGCTGTTGTTCCTCGCCATGATCCAATTGGAGAGGCGGGTAAGAAATAAATTATGATGATGATGATGAATGAAGGGTTGATAGAGGCAGCACGAGCTTGATGCTTTTCCCTCCAGCACAAAAGCCATGCTGGACCAGACCAAGGGTCCAGCATTCTGTTCACACATTGGCCAGTGATTTGAGCATTTGTATCCCTCCTAGCTTTTGCATAATACCGTCCCAACAAAAATGCTTAGTTGGCATATATCCATGTTGCTCTCAATCTCACACTGCACCATTTGTTTAACTACCTGTAGACTACAAAACACATGATGCAGCGGCTGGGTGATAAACTATGAAGGGATAACTTCACGTTGTGTCTGAACCTTAGATTATGGTTACGTAAAGCCAGAGAGGCCAGGATTTCTAAGCCAACTGCAACCCATTTAGTCCTGGGTTCAGATGCAACACAAAGATATCCCTTAGAATCATAGAATAGCAGAGTTGGAAGGGGCCTACAAGGCCATCAAGTCCAACCCCCTGCTCAATGCAGGAATCCACCCTAAAGCATCCCTGACAGATGCTTGTCCAGCTGCCTCTTGAATGCCTCTAGTGTGGGAGAGCCCACAATCTCCCTAGGTAACTGGTTCCATTGTTGTACTGCTCTAACAGTCAGGACGTTTTTCCTGGACTGGAATCTGGCTTCCTTTAACTTGAGCCCGTTATTCCGTGTCCTACACTCTGGAATGATTGAGAAGAGATCCTGGCCCTCCTCTGTGTGACAACCTTTTAAGTATTTGAAGAGTGCTATCATGTCTCCCCTCAGTAACAGAGAGAGTTACTCTCTGGTGTAACACTCCCCTTGGTTTGTTACACCAGAGGTGAGCAATCTTTTTTCTGGTGAGGGCTGCATTCATAAGAACATGAGAAGAGACATGATGGATCAGAGCAAAGATCCAACATCTACAGCATTCTGTTCACATAGTGGCCAACCAGCAAGACATGAGTGCAAGAGCACTCTCCCAGCCATGTTCCCTAGCAACTGGTCTTGGTAGGTTTACTGCCTCTGATTCTTCTTGTTTCCGATCCTGGAGGTAGCATATAGTAGGGCTGTGCACAGACCCCCCCCCTCTCCCCACTTGCCTTGGAGGCCATTTCAGAGCCTCTGAAATGGCCTCCAATTTGACTTGGGGGATTCCCATCTCACCTCGGCACCGAAGCCGAGGTGAGATATGGCCCCTTGAAGCAGGTCAGCCTTGTGGGTTCCTGGGTGCTGGCCAGTACTCAGGAAAAATGGGTTGGAGGGAGAAGCACCAAAAGTGTGTGCAAAAGGAGAGAGACGCTGGCTCTGGTGCTGGTGAAAAGATCCTATATTTTTATTTTTCTTGTTAAAAAGGTTATTTTTTTAAAAAAAATCACAAATAGCCCAATGTTCTGGATGGTGTCAATCCTTGTTCAGGGGCTGTATTTAACACAGAATGTATATGTTTAATTACAAACTAATAAATATGCATAACTAGGGTGACCATATGAAAAGGAGGACAGGGCTCCTGTGTCTTTAACAGTTGTATTGAAAAGGGAATTTCAGCAGGTGTCATCTGTATATATGGAGAACCTGATGAAATTTCCTCTTCATCACAACAGTTAAAGCTGCAGGTGTCCTGCCCTCTTTTAAATCTGGTCACTCTAGGATAGCTCTTGCAGCTTTAACTGTTGTGATGAAGACGGAATTTCATCAGGTTCTCCATATATACAAATGACATGAGCTGAAATTTCCTTTTCAATACAACTGTTAAAGATACAGGAGCCCTATCCTCCTTTTCATATGGTCACACTATGCATAACCGAATACAATACAATACCATTTCATAAGAGTTGTTAGAGTATTATGATATTTATCTCTATAGGATATTGACATAAAGACCTAAAAGAAACCATCTAATGCATTGAAGAAATTTATATTGTCAAGTCTAGCTTTCAAAAGCAGTTTGTTTGTTTGTTTTTAAAAAAACTTAATCTTTTCAAAAAAAATCCCCTCCATTTTAATTTTTAAACTTTTAAACGAGGCTTGTTGTAACTAGGAAATACCTTATTTTTTTGACATTTTGTTTATTCTAATTATCACCATATTTTAAACTGAAGAACCACCTTAAACAACCACTTTAAAAAGGTCCTTTGGAGAAATGGTAGGTTTCCTTTTTAGAACATTGGACTTGCATTAAATTTCTTTTGTGACATGAACCAAAAGCAGGAGTCATTTTTGGCATGGTCTTCTACTCCATGAACAGTCCCATGAATAGCCAGGAGCAAGGCTGACTGGGAGTCTATTGGACTCCTAACGCCCTGCTTCCCTTTGCCACACCCCCACCCTGACACCACGCCCTCACCACACCTTCACCCCTCCAACTCAGAGCCGACACCACCACTGGGACTTACCTGCAAATGCGTCCTCCTCCTAAGAGTCAAGGCACAATTTTAACTAATCGCGGGAGCTCTTTACTTTTAGAATATCTCCATGGCTGCAAACTACAGCAACCATAAACAGCCATTTCCCCTTTACAGACACTGTAGATTGCAGCCATAGAGATATACTAAAAGTAAATAGCCGCCATGATTAATTTAAATTGCGGCCTGGCTCTCAGAAGGACGTGTTTGCAGGCAAGTTCCGGCAGTGGGCGGTGGCGGCCAGCCAACCACGGCATGCAGTCAGCAGCAGCCAGAGGCCAGGGAGGATGGGGAAGGAGAGAGAAGTGAGTCCAGGTGAGTCCAATGGACTCATGTGAACTCACAACTGGCCTTGCGCCGGCTTTCCTGGGTGGGCAGGCGGGTATGGAGGAGCAGCCCTACACCACCTCGAATAGACCCAAGGCAGCCCAAGGCTTCGGGGCCGATCAGCTTCGGCCTCAGGCCGACCTGGTGCCACTCCAGATTCAGGCCGAGGCAGAGCTGTTGGATATATTGCAAAATGCCTGCTTGAATCAGCTAATCACAAGACCCTGTATACGTGTCACAACCATGCCTAAGGTAGTGGGCCGGGAGCATAGCCTCGAGTTCTGAGTGCAAAGAATGGCCATATAAGGACTGTCAGCTCCGGAGTAAGGAGTGCAAAAACAGCGGGCAGGACGCAAACTTTGAGTGCCGAGTGCAAACTCTGCCCAGCAACAGCGACGTGGCGCTTAAACTCGTGACTCTGAAGTAACCTCACATGATTGTGACTCATCTCCTTTGTTTGCATGCTAATATAAGGAAATACCTTTAGATTGTTCGGGGCCAGACCCTGCAGGGCGTTAGCTTGTTGGTGTCTTGCCTTTCTCGAGAAATAAAGCTAAGTTGTATCCACCGAAGGTCTACGAGTCTGATTCTACTCTGAAGGACAAATTGAGCACGGTCCTCCAGGGGAATGAACCCCATTGCCCCTTGGGCAACAGGGCGAACTCAGATTTGGGGATTTGGACCAAGAGGGTGCACAGCCCCAGGACTGGTAGCCATACATAGCCTTCTCCTCCAGAACAAATCTCTCACCAGCTGCTTTCCCCCACAGCTGGCAGGCGGGGATGGTGGAATCCAGACACATCTTTAAACTCACAACGCAAATCAGGGAGGACAATCTGGAGTAGAAAAAAACGCAAGCGGGGAAAGAGCTTGTGCTCACGCGACTCCTTCACTCAAAACTGCCACCTTGAAGTCACTTCTCTATTTTTTTTTTAAAATGGTCAGTGCTTCATTACATTCATTTCCAAATAACATCTCATCTATTAATGGACTCATTCATTAGTGAGACACCTTTAGAGCCCCTCTTAATTTATTTTATTTATTTATTTTATTACATTTATATACCGCCCCACAGCCAAAGCTCTCTGGGCGGTTTACAACAATTAAAAATAGTAAACATTAAAAGTATACAAAATAGTAAACATTAAAAGTATCTTAAGATATCACAGCCTGGCCCAAGAGTACTAAATATCTGCTGGTTTAAAAGCGGCGTGTTTAAAGAAGAGCTCTGGTTTTACTCTTCCCCACAGGAGCTCTTGTGCATCAGCAGCCGATTGGCAAATAACAAACGTGGGAGACAGGTTTGGCCTGCACCGGCATGTTGTGTTAGTTCCGCAAGAACAAATTGGTCATGTTTACTGCACGACTGAAGATCAATACGCCTGCAAGAGGATAAAAAGGTTCTGGGTTTGGAAAAGACCAAGATAAAGGCCAGAGCTGCACTCCATGTTTAAGACAACAGTCGGGCAATGTCAGTATTAACAGCCAGTGTGCTTAAATGCTTTACAGGGTATTTGGCAAAGGGGGACTGCTCAATGAAATGGTTTACTGGTTTACAACTGAGGATGCCGTGGGGGAGGGAACTGGGCAAGTGAGGAGGGTTAGTCCAAAGGCCTGTTCTTCTGTCCTTCAAGGTTAAATGGGAGGCAAGGAAATACAGTAGTTTGGGTCCTAAGGTAAGTGAGCTGAAGGACATTAATTAGGGTAACCATATGAAAAGGAGGACAGGGCTTCTGCATCTTTAACAGTTGTATTGAAAAGGGAATTTCAGCAGGTGTCACCTGTATGCATGCAGCACCTGGCGGAATTCCCTCTTCATCACAACAGCTACATCTGAAGGACCCTTGCCCTGTTTTGTATCTGGACAAGATGGCAGGGCTCCTGCAGCTTTAGCTGTTGTGATGAAGAGGGACTCTCACCAGGTGCTGCTTGCATACAAATGACACCTGCTGAAATGCCGTTTCCTGTTAAAGATACAGGAGCCCTGTCCTCCTTTTCATATGGTCACCCTACATTAATGGAAGGACAGCTTCCAGTGCCAACACACACACCCCAAAGTGTCTCTAGAGGGTCAGGGGGGGTGCACAATGTGGGGTGCTGGAGTGCAGGGAGCTGTTTGAGGAAGGGAAAATCTATTCACTAATCTTATGATCCAAGCCAGTGTATGAAATCTCTTCATTGGCTTCCAATTCACTTCAGAATCCAATATAAACTTCTCCTGTTAACCTTCAAAGCTTTTCACGGTCTAGCTCCTTCCTATCTCTCCTCTCTCATCTCACACTATTGCCCCACTCGTGCTCTTCGCTCCTCTGATGCCATGTTTCTCGCCTGCCCAAGGGCCTCTACTTCCCTTGCTCGGCTCCGTCCATTTTCTTCTGCTGCCCCTTACGCCTGGAACGCTCTTCCAGAACATTTGAGAACTACAACTTCAATCGCAGCTTTTAAAGCTCAACTAAAAACTTTTCTTTTTCCTAAAGCTTTTAAAACTTGATGTTGTGCAGACTTTATACTGTTAGCTTTACCCTACCCTGTGCCTGTTTGCATTCTCTTCCCCTCCTTATTGTTTTACTATGATTTTATTAGATTGTAAGCCTATGCGGCAGAGTCTTGCTATTTACTGTTTTACTCTGTACAGCACCATGTACATTGATGGTGCTATATAAATAATAATAATAATAATAATAATAATAATAATAATAATAATAATAATAATTTGGGACTTCTCCACATGGGACTTTTATCCCGCGATTGAGATTGGATACTCGCAGATGTTTGTGAGTCCTTTACAGGACATTGTCAACCTCCTGCGCCTCTCCCGTGCTTACCGACCTTTTCCGCAGTTTAATTTGAAATGGTGATGATGGGGTAATAAAAAGATCCGGTTTGAATTGGTTTGAAGTTTGTCTGGATAAAGAGTTAAGTGGTGCTATAACGACAGCTCCATCTAGTGGCTGTACAGTGAAACATATGGAACTTGCTGATCTTAATCCCACAAAGAATCCAGAAGCAGAAGCCCCAGTAAAATCATGGGATAAAAGGCCTCTGTATGGAGAAGCCATTTAAAAGCACTCATTTGGCTTTACATTTAGGCCTCATAATAACTATATCAATATTATTGATGTAGGGTAAATGCTCATCCCCTTTTCGATAAGCAAAGGGACGCACAGCTTTTTCATGCATTGCTAGAGCACAGCAGCATTTAATTGTTTAAAACAGTTAATGTACCGAATGCTTGATGGTCAGAAATACTGGTGCTCTTATATAATAACCATCCAGATTGGTAACCAGTTATGCATGGTATGGAGAATGTGGATAGGGAGAGATTTTTTCTCCCTCTCTCAAAATACTAGAACCCAGGGTCATCCCATGAAGCTGAGTGGTGGGAGATTCAGGACAAATAAAAGGAAGGACTTCTTCACACAGCGCATAGTTAAATTATGGAACTCACGACCACAAGATGTAGTGATGGCCACCAATTTGGATGGCTTTAAAAGGGGGTTGGATAAATTCCTTGGAGGCAAAGGCTATCAATGGCTACTAGACCTGAAGTTTGTGTGCTATCTCCAGTATTTGAGGCAGTATTTTGTCTTTTGTGAAAAGTCTTGCAAAGTCTGTAATCCACCAGCAAATGTATTTGTATTGTGAAGCCTTAGCCACAGATGATCTAAAAGAAGCTAGCAAGCTTGAGTTTTGTATTGCTTTAAAGGGGGGAAATTGTTAGCAGAACCACCTCCATTTTTAACAGGAAACTGTAAAATCTCCATTGCACACCAAGCAAATGTCATAATGCCCTGTATGAGAATGTCTCCTTGTGTGCATCCTTGCATCCTTGATTACTAATATAAACAAGAGTCCTGGCTCCAGCTGTCTGTGTCGAAGTTAACTCTCTGTAACTTACTATCAGGCCAAAGGTATTGTTTACAGGACTGTTTAGCATAATTAGCTATGCCTCAGTGTTATGTTCTGATTGGTTAATGCTGCTACTGGGCCCTGCCCCTTGAAAGCTTTAATACTGTACCATATTCCCTATGTTTTTTGTCTGATTGCTCCCTTTGAAGAGACCAGGCCTTGATTACTAATCAATAAAGCGCTTTTGAACCCTCTGTCGTTGGAATGGTGGAGTCGTGCTTAAGGGCTGTTTGGATCTCGTCCTTGGGTGAAAAGAACATTGATCTAACAAGCCTGTGTGCACTAGTTGCTGGGGAACATGGGTGGGAGAGTGCTGTTGCACCATGTCCTGCTTGTTCATCCCTGGCCGATGGCTAGTTGGCCACTGTGTGAACAGAATGCTGGACTAGATGGACCCTTGGTCTGATCCAGCAGGGCACTTCTTATGTTCTTATGCTCTTACTGATTTCTTATTGTATCATAAGCTTTTATGGACCAGAGGCCATTTCTTCGCATACACAAAGTAGTCACCTTAGCAAGTAGGGATATCTGGTATGCAGTGCTTTGAGTACAGGAAGCAGAAGGGGGAAAATGTATTTTGACATCTCTAATAAAAGGGTCAGTAGCAGCTGGCCAGAAAACCTCCACCTGAGAATATGAAGAGTCTTTGCTAATAAGACTGTTTTGGTTGAATATGTCACTTTGATAATTTAAAAAGTGCCAGATTCACTGCTGATACTGTATCGAATTAAATAACAAATAATGTATATTTTCATTTTTCTGGCACGGACGTTCCAGATTTTGCTATTATACACTCACCCAAGCAATTCTCTCTAAACACTCTCTGCCATGAATGTGTAGGAGGGTCCCCATTAAAAATATGTTTGCACATCTGAAGCAAGCGAGACTTCCTACGGACAAACCACTTAATTTTCAACCACATATTTATTTGATCTTCGCTGGTGATACTGTCTCTGCATATTTAAATCCTGTACGGAAGAGGCGAGTCACCGGCGCTTGAAATTCATGCTGTCGAGTGCCATGTGAATTGCCACTAAATCTCGACAACGCAGCAGCAGCCGCCCCTATTCCCTCTGCAATGCAAATTAAAATTGCAATATTGGGTTGAACGTCCTTAATCTCGCTCTTGGTACTGCTTGTAATCAACCCTCCTCCCTTCTGCTCTGAGCAACCTGAGGCAGAATTCCATCCTGTCACTCAGTCATTCCAAATGGCCTTGATTATCCCAAGAGGTATAGCTTCGTTTTCCTGTGTGGCTTATGCTCTATCCATTCCATATCCCTTACACCAACTTCCTACTACCTTTTATACCCTTGTCTCAGCAATGGCTATTAGCCACGATGGGTAAAGAACCTCCATGTTCAGAGATAGTATGCCAGTAGCTAGGGGACAGCAGCCATGGAAGGCTGATTTATTATTATTATTATTATTATTTATTTATATAGCACCATCAATGTACATGGTGCTGTACAGAGTAAAACAGTAAATAGCAAGACTCTGCCGCATAGGCTTACATTCTAATAAAATCATAATGAAACAATAAGGAGGGGAAGAGAATGCAAACAGGCACAGGGTAGGGTAAGCAGGCACAGGGTAGGGTAAAACTAACAGTATAAAGTCTGCACAACATCAAGTTTTAAAAGCTTTAGGAAAAAGAAAAGTTTTTAGCTGAGCTTTAAAAGCTGCGATTGAACTTGTAGTTCGCAAATGTTCTGGAAGAGCGTTCCAGGCGTAAGGGGCAGCAGAAGAAAATGGACGGAGCCGAGCAAGGGAAGTAGAGACCCTTGGGCAGGTGAGAAACATGGCATCAGAGGAGCGAAGAGCACGAGCGGGGCAATAGTGTGAGATGAGAGAGGAGAGATAGGAAGGAGCTAGACCGTGAAAAGCTTTGAAGGTTAACAGGAGAAGTTTATATTGGATTCTGAAGTGAATTGGAAGCCAATGAAGAGATTTCAGAAGCGGAGTAACATGGTCAGAGCGGCGAGCCAAGAAGATGATCTTTGCGGCAGAGTGGTGAACAGAAACCAACGGACTGATGTGAGAAGAAGGAAGGCCAGAGAGAAGAAGGTTGCAGTAGTCCAACCGTGAAATAACCAGCGCATGAACAAGCGTCTTGGCAGAAGAGACAGGCAAAAATGATCGAATCCTGGCAATATTATACAGGAAAAAACGACAGGATTTAGCTACTGCCTCAATATGAGGAATAAAGGAGAGCGAGGAGTCAAATATAAAGCCAAGGCTACGAGCTTCCTTGACCGGAGTAAGCGTAACATCATTGACAGTAAGAGAGAATGAGAGGTGAGGGGAAGGTTTAGGAGGAAAAACGAGCAATTCAGTCTTTGCCATATTGAGTTTCAAACGACGATGAAGCAGCCAAGCTGAGATATCTGAAAGACATGCCGAGATACGATCGTGAACATCAGGAGAAAGTTCCGGAGATGACAGATATAGTTGTGTATCATCGGCGTACAGATGATATTGGAGGCCATGAGATTGAATAAGCTTGCCCAAGGGCAACATGTATAAGGAAAACAACAACAACAACTGGCACTGGCACTGATACCTTTGGACGCTCCTTCTGGGCTTCCTGGAGCCATCTGGTTGGTGCTACTGTGGCAGATAGGTTGCTGGACTAGATGGAACTTCGAATGATCCACCAATGGTACCATTGTTACAATTTCCAAAGGAGTAGCAGGGTTAGTCAGTTGCAGCAAAACCAACAAAGCTTCTCAGGGCACCTTAAAGACTAGCAAATGTAGTATCAGCTTTGACAGGCACGGTTTATTTCATCCAATGCACGTAGTGTTAACCTCAAGTTGGGACTGGGGGCTGAAATTGGGCAGTATTGTTGAGGAAATCGAGAAAATGAGTATGTGGGCTGTTTCATCTGTGCCCACCCTTTGGGCCTCTTCTATGATAAATTAAAGCTTCTGTAGCAGTTTAATCAAAGCTTCTGCACTAACTAAAATATATTAAGAACTTGCTCGATCAACTGGAAGTGTTGAAGCAATGTGTGAGCTTCCCAGCGAGGACAGGAAGGGTATGGTGACCGCAAATAAACAGAGGGTCAGGTTTCTCAATAATCCTAGAGGGGTTGTTTTTCTGGCCTTAGATGTATTGCACTTGGCACATGCGTAAAATCCTTGCCTATCATTGGTTGAAAAGCTTACCTATTACTGTATTATGATTGGTGTATTGTATGGGGAAGTTCTGCCTTTGTTTCTAAGGGAAACTAACCCTCTAAGTATGTTAGCCTTCCCTGGAAATAGTGGGCAGGTCCGTGGATCCCCTGTCACCGTGCAGCACTGCAGGCTGCTCATAATAAACTTTTCTAAAATGAGAGAAATTGTGTCTTGAGTCTTTGACCGCCATTCAGCGAACCCAATTTAGAGGTGGCCCACATTTCCAATGCTGGCAGTCCACCAGCACCAAACATTTTGTGCTACTGGAGATAACCACTAATGCAACAAGCCGGGCCGGCCCTATCATGAAGCGGTAGGAAGCTGGCGCACCAGGCAATGGAGTATGGGAAGAGCGGCGCTCTCCCTCTTCAAAGCGTCTGCCAATTCTTGGTGCTGCTGGCCGCCTGCATGGCTGGCCATGCAGGCAGCTAGCAGGACCAAGAAGCAGGCACTCATTCTCCCATGTGTCTCCCGCCTGCACGTGTGACTGCCCACCCTGCTCTTGTGCCTCCCAACTCAGCTGGCTCCTGAGGGTGGAAAGAGCTTACAGGCAGCGTACTGATGAGGTGGGCGCATGTGTCTGCACCAGGAAAAGTAAGCTGGCTGGCGGCTGGCAGCTGGCAGGCACACAGATTGGTGGTAAAGGGGGGGGGGGGTGATGGCAGCATTGGTAACACAACAGCACAGGGGGTCCCTGCTTCAGGCGGCGCCCTGCCTTGGGTAGGTCCTAGCAAACAGGAAGCTAGTGCTCCATAAGGCAACCCCAGAAACTCAAGCTACTGCTTCCAGAATGGGTGAAGGCAGTGGGATTGCAGAGGTGCCCCCAAAATCATTGTATTTACTGTGCATAGATCCATCTGGACTGGGACCAAAAGATCAGGGCTATACCAGGTAACTTGCTATAAGCTGCCTCAGTTATATCCCATTTGGACTACTGTAATGTGCTGTACATGGGGCTGCCTTTGAAAACTATACAAAAACTTCGGCCAGTCCAGAATGCTGCAGGGCTGGTTAAAGAGATCACATGATTCCCTTCTTACAACAGCTTCACTGGTTACCAGTCTGTTTCTGGACAGAATTCGAAGTGCTGGTTATGACCTATAAAGCCCTACATGGCTTGGGAGCAGGCTACCTTCTCCTGTACGAGCCTGTGTGGTCCTTAAGATCTTCAGGAGAGGCCCTTCTTTCAAGACCACCATCTTCAGAGGTGAGTTAAGAACATCAGAAGACCCCTGCTGGATCAGACCAAGGGCCCATCTAGACCAGCACTCTGTTCACACAGGGAAACCAGCTGTTGACCAGGAGCCCACAAGCAGGACACGAGTGTTCAGTGCTGACCCTAGAGAGGGCCATTTCAGTGGCCATTCCCAGCCCATGGCGCTCTCTCCCAATGGAGGCTGGCTTTTCTCCCTTTTTGATGTCCTTCCACGAGCAGGCAAAATACTACTTTATTTAAGAAAGTCTTTAACCTGTAAGTGGATCCAGTGGGTTTGGTGCTGTTTCCCATGATATTTGTTTCTGTCACTGTTATGTTTTTATTGCATTTTAATGTATTGTTTTAATCCCTTTTCATTGGTACTGTAAGCCGCCTGGAGTGCCATTATTTTTGGGGGTAGAAAGGTAGGGTACAAATAAAATAAATATATAAATGCAGAAGGTATCCATAGAATCTTGAAGCTACTGGACCCATCAGTCCTTCCTAGAGGCCCGTGCCCTGCCCCTGCCCTGTTTTGTTGTATACCCTTGTCATGCCCCTCTATAGTACATGTATGATGTTGGTTCTGAAAGGGGGACCATCTTCAAAAATGATCAATAGCTTAAGCCTGAGCTGTTTCTATAGGAAGAAAAAAGCAGGCTGCAATTTAACTAGCTCCTTGCTATGAAACCCAATGAGCCCTGCTCTGAAGTTCGTGGGTAAAAGATTCTAGCCGTGCTCTGCTTCGCTTCCCTTTTGTTTCCATTACTGCTTACAGAGAAATCCAGCTAGGGGTAGTCAGGCTCACCTGGGTCCAGAGTGGCAGGTGGTCCATGAGCGCCCACAGCACACACACTTCTCCCTGCAAGCCAACGGCAAGCCGGCATTTCCTGTAAAAACTGGGCGGCCGGAAGTGTGCAGATCTGATCTTGTGCACAATGGCTTCCATAAATGGCCATTTCCGCAAGTTTAGAGGCGTAAAGGGCCCCTTTTATGCCTCTAATGTTGCAGAAATGGCCATTTACGGCAGACTGTGTGTCCAAGATCAGATCTGCGCACTTTCAGGAGCCCAGCTTTGATGGAACATGCTGGATTGCAGCCATCTCACAGGAAGAAGTGCACTGGATAAAGGAATACAGGCGGGACTGCTACCTGGAATCTCAGACTCAACCAGTTGTCTGTGACATCCGTAAATCCAACAGGAGCAGGAGAAAGAGAAACTGTGACAGACAAGCAGCCAGATCCAAAGCCCTACAGAGATGACACCATCAGGGGGCAGCATTTCTTCCTTTTCTCCCCTTTCATTGGCATATTTTCTCCTTTTCTCTAGATTAGCTTTCTCCAACTGGGTGCCCACCAAGGGCCATGCTGGCTGGAAATTATGGTTGAAGAAGACTGCAGGTTGAAGAAGACTGCTCTAGATTTTCCCTCCCACTGATCCCAGTGGGATGGGGAAAAAATAACTACACCAACCCCAGGGCTGGCACACCTTCCCCCCTGTTGTGGGAGTTGTTGAAGAGATGGGAGTTGGGTCTATCAGATCAAAATCCCCCTCAATCCACCCTCAACATGATTGACCCAGGAACAGTTATGCAGTCC
Organism: Elgaria multicarinata webbii; assembly: GCF_023053635.1. NCBI lineage: Eukaryota > Metazoa > Chordata > Lepidosauria > Squamata > Anguidae > Elgaria > Elgaria multicarinata. Next base: position 126,916,342 of record NC_086175.1, on the reverse strand, counting down.
AGGAACTGTTATATCATCCCTATCTGCTGTTTGGACAGACCACATTACATAGGGTGACCAACTGTCAGGATTTCCCCGGATTTGTCCTGGTTTTTGTTCTTTCCATGGTGTCAGGGGGGATTTTCTATAATTTTCAATAATGTCCTGGAATGACACACCTTCCTCTTTAAGGCTGCCATTAGCATGGCAGGAGGGAATGACATGCATTCTTGAGGCACATCATTCCCCCACCCCGAGCTCCAATTGAGGTCTTTCGTGGGTCATTCGTGGAAAGTGGGTCATTCGTGGACATTATAGAAAAGGCCCCCATTGGAGTGGATGGTGGTGGTGCAGAATGAAATCCTTTCCCCTCCTCCACTCCAATCGGGTTCTTTAAGGTGGCGGGGGAATAATGTACTTTCTGCAGGACTCAGAAAGCTGCTTCCCCACACACACACTAGGTGTCCTCTTTTTTGGTTTCCCAAATATGGTCACCCTAACATTACATACAAAGGGTAAAATCAGTCTGTTACTGCAGCTGGGATGTTACTGCAGCCTGGGCCAGGACACATCATAGCTATTTCCAGGTGGATATGTGCGAATCTGCAAAATTCCACGTTGAAATTCCTTCAGACTTGTGTCCATATCAGTCTGCGAGCTTTGTAGGACGAGGAGGGGGTTTGCACAAAAGTTGTATATTGTTCTGGCTGCTGTTTTATTCTTGTTTGGAGTGTTTCTTAGTTTAAACCAACCCAAGGGCATCTGCCAGTTCAACGACTGGGGGAGGGGTATAAAATGATAGATAGACTAGATAGATTAGATTAGATTAGATTAGATAAATAAATTTAGATCAGACTAGATAGATAAAATAGATTAGAGATTACGATAGATAGATAAGATTAGATAGATTAGATTAGATAGATAAATTTAGATAGGATTAGATTAAATAGAATCAATAAAATAGATTAGATAGATAGATGATCTTAGATAAGATTAGATTAGATAGTTAAAACAGATAGGACAGACAGATAGATAGATAAGATTAGATAGATGAGTTTAGATAAGATTAGATAAATAAAATAAGATAAAACATATAAGGATAGATAGCTGTTCTACACCACCTCGCCTCAAGCTAAAGTTGTACAGTAACTCCAGGACACCTCCGTAAGACTTTCTTCTGCACGTGGGACAAGTTTCACGGGCCCCGATCCACTCCCGGTAACACGTCCAAACCACTTTCAGAAATGATTTTAAATGTTTGGTGGATTCCTGCATTGAGCAGGGGGTTGGACTCGATGGCCTTGTAGGCCCCTTCCAACTCTGCTGTTCTATGATTCTATGATACCTTGATGGGCACTACGAAAGGTGTCTGGGGGTGCGCGCTAGTGTTCAAGGGAATCACCCCTGGACTAGAAAGACAGAGGTTTTAATCCTGCTTAGCCTTGAAGCTCCCAGCCCAGCCTAACACAAAGTGTCATTGTTAGCAAGAGCGGGTTGGCACACTAGAGACATTATCTGCGATCTGCTGGCGGACCATAGTAAAGCAATCACAATTAAGGTAGCAAAGTTTGCGGCTGCAGCCCAAAAAATCAGAAATAACTTTCTTAACAAAGTGTGCGTAGATTGTAAGGGGGACCATTTGATTTAATAGTTTTGTATAAACTATCATCAGAGATCCCACCTATCTGATAGTGCCAGATACTGACTTCCAGCATTTTAGGTTATAATGTAATCACTGAAATTATCCTTGTGACTTTGGCATGTACGTCACCATCATGGTAGCAAAGGGTGGGTGCTGCAGATAAATGGAGCACCCCTAGAGCGACCCACTGACTGACTCCTTGGTTGAGAAAGGGTTGTACCTCAGATATTTTGAATATTTTAAATAATGTGTGTTGCTATATGTGAGCAATTCTGTATTTTGTAATGGTCTTTGTGCTACAAACAAATAAACTATTCATTCATTCTATGATTCTGTGTGCAGACGGCCAATTGGAACAGGCTTGAAGTCCACCAGCTGACTTTTTTTACTCCACCCAACATGTTCTTTGATATGGCACTGTGAAGATCAAAAGGCTCTGGGTGATGCATTTTGAGCACTTTTGCCTCTTAAGGTAGAAAAAGGAACTCACCAAATGCAATGATAACTAGGGGTGTGATCCGCTCCGATTAGGAGCGTAGAAGCAGTAGCGGATTGGCCTGCTCCGCCTTACCCAGAGGCGGAGTAGGAGCGGACCGCGGACCCCCTAGAAGCAAGGCGAAGAGAAGCGCCCATTTTTCGGAGCTCCTAGTTCAGGCAGAGCGCTCCGGTCGCCATCTTGAAAACATTTCGCCATAGGATTGCATTGCGGCAAATAATCGCGCATAACTACGTTGTTTTTGAAGCTATCATTCTGGAAATTCTTGTGCTCAGAGAGTCGTGGATGGGGGTCATTTTGAGACCACTCTCACCTCTCTGCGTTGTCTGGGTCGCGTGCTATATTTTTTTGAAAATCGGGTCAACCGCGCGGCTCAAACGGCGTTTTCGGCTTTTCGCCCATAGGATTGCATCGAGGGAAAGAATCGGGGATAACTGGGGGGGGGTTTAAGCTATCGTTCTGAAATTTCTTGTGCACAGAGAGTCGTGGATGGGGGTCATTTTGAGACCACTCTCACCTCTCTGCGTTGTCTGGGTCGCGTGCTATATTTTTGTGAAAATCGGGTCAACCGCGCGGCTCAAACGGCGTTTTCGGCTTTTCGCCCATAGGATTGCATCGAGGGAAAGAATCGGGGATAACTGGGGGGGGTTTAAGCTATCGTTCTGAAAATTCTTGTGCACAGAGAGTCGTGGATGGGGGTCATTTTGAGACTACTCTCAACTTTCTGCATCGTACGGGTCGCGCGCTAGAAGTTTTTAAAAAATCGGCGGGAAAAATACCTTTTTCAAAGGGCTGAGGGGCAGAGTCAGCTCCCGGTCATGATGATCCCAAAGTTGGAGAAGGGCATAGGCAAAACAGGTAACTTGGGATTCTGGGAAACTTCTCTTTCTTCATCTGAACGGGCTTTTCCCCGTGTTTTTTAACACAGTAGCCCCACCAAATGCACAAACACAACCTGAAATCATATACTAAGCCAAGAATAAGAGATAGAAACACAGCACTGCTCCCCACCCTAACCTTGGTGAACAACTGAATAGATGTGGTGCAAGGGGATGAGCTCCCCTAGGGCATCTCATCGTGGACGTGCCCCCACTCTCTCCTGCACTGGAAGGCCATTAGAGCCTTCCAAAGAGAGTAAAACGGTGGAGCAATGCCTATCATGAGTTGAAGTGAATGGTCACTTTTCAGTGGTGGAGCAATGCCTGTTATGAGTTGAAGTGAGCGTTTTACTTCTTCTCAGAGCTGTTGGTGGCTGTCTTGAACTGGCAGCTACTTCCCCCTCCCCCGGGCACGTCCCCCTATTGCTGGTAAAAGACAGATATAGCCTTTTTAAAAAAAATCTTCTTGCTGTTTATTGAGCAACACTGCTGCTTTTAATTCCACCCCTCCTTTGTTTATTGATTGATTTATTCCATTTTATATGCATTACTGGCTTATCCTTGGCTCACTTCCTTATGCCCCCAGAAATGCCAGCTGCATGCCTGCCTGCCTTCCCTCCCTCCTCCCCTGCCCACCTCGCAGGGATGTTGTGTGTGGGGTGCCCGATTTTCAAAAATTCGCCAAAAATCAGGGGATGATGGGATTGCTTTGAAACTTGGCATGCGTGTGTATATCCCCATGAGGTGTCATGGTGCCAAACATGAGGTTTCTAACTTGAACAGAAAAAAAGTTGTATAATTTTTTAGCTTTCAATGCAAGCCTATGGGGGGGGGAACGGCCCGATCCGGAAAATGGCGGATCTGCAAGTGAAGCGGAGCGGGGGGTCCGTGCACACCCCTAATGATAACCTCACTTCGCACTTGACTTGGTTTTTATATACCTGTCAGTGTGAAACTGTATTAAAAGGCTCTGTTGGTTTGCGATGTCTATTTGTTTCTTTTTGAAACACTTTCTAAACACATAGCTTGGATTTTGAAGAATGCTAATCAATGCTAGAATTACTATTTAGGGTTTCACGGGAGGGGATAAAAGGTTCGCTAGGGACTTCACTTCAGAAGTGAAGTATTTACCGAAGACCCTGGCACTCATCAGCAACTGCTCCTCCCTCAAAGACCCATTCAAAATAGGGAACCTCAAAACCACCCTTAATGCCTGGGCTATCTTGCTCATTCTGAGGCCCTTTCTAGGAGATTTTTCGAGAAGCAACAGGTGCTTGGCTAAGAGTTTCTTTTATAATTAAGTTTTATCATTTTTTTATCACTATTTGGACAATTTTACTCGGACCCGCGAAACTACCATTTAATGTTTTTCCCCTCGATTTCCTCCTTCAGCTCCTGACGAAGGACACTGTCCAAAACGCGTAGAGTACTTTGAAGAATTTGATTTGAGAATAAAAATAAAGATTTAAAGCACCAGAGCTTTGCTCTCCACTTTTTTCCTCCTTTCAAAACCTTCCAGAGTTCCAGGAGGGAGGGGGGGGAGATCTCGCAATATTCTGATCACGCAATCCTCCCCTTTGTCCACATGCGAGCACGACATCCCAGGAGGAAGAGGGGATCTCGCGCCCGCCATTTTCTTTTTCTACAGAAGGTGAGCGTACTTGCGCTCCAACAGAAATTGATTTTTTTAAAAAAATGATCCTGCTCCCTCACCACCCCTGATGGGCACGGAGTGGCTGAAGAGCTCCGTGCCCGTTTCCCGCCTCCTCGTGTTTACTCATGAGGAAGCGGGACGAAGCTGGGACGGGAGCCCACACGCCTCCCACGGTCTCAGAATGATCCCGAGACTGCAGGAAGAATTGGTTTTTTCCAGGGATTATTTATCCCTGGGAAAGCCCACACTCATTCCCCCTTGCCCCCGTGCATCATTTAGATGCACAGGGACTCGGCCGTGACCAGCCCCGATTTTCGGGCTGGTGTAGAAACGGACTGCAGCCCTCACAGTAGCTGGCAGGGGGTTGAGGGGAGGATGAATTACACACACACACACACACACACACACACACACAGAGAGAGAGAGAGAGAGAGAAGGGGTGGTACACACACACACACACACACACACAGAAAGAGAGACAGAGAGAGAGAAGGAGTGGCAGAGAAAGAGAGAAGGGGTGGTACACACACACACACACACACACACACAGAAAGAGAGACAGAGAGAGAGAGAGAGGCCTTTGCTAATTTGCTTACAGACACTTTCCAAATGTAGTATTTCCCTCTTCAATCTATTTTGCAGCACAAAACAAACAAACGAAAAACCTTAATGCTTACATCGGTCAAGACTTTTTAACATTACTTCCTCACCGTGTCACGTCTCATTAAATCACAGCATGGCATGATCTGAAGCCTTATAAATAAAAAAAAACCCACTCTCCTGGACCACAGCCTAATCTTCCATTAACTGCTGATCTGGATTACTTTGTGCAAGAGTGGCAAGGTGGCGGAGGGCTGCTGCTGTCAGATACAGACACTTTAGTTCTTGCGTAGCGAGAAGTGGAGTTGCAATGGGGGCAAAAATATATAAGCTGTAGAACAGCCTTCCTCAACCTGGGGCGCTCCAGATGTGTTGGACTACAACTCCCAGAATGCCCCAGCTGGCTGGGGCATTCTGGGAGATGCAGTCCAACACATCTGGAGCGCCCCAGGTTGAGGAAGGCTGCTGTAGAAGAACTTAGGTCAGGCACAAAGTGGGGGGGTGGATCCATTCATCTGTAATAAATGGGTGTGCTGTGACACACAGACAGACACACGTATGGTGGCTCCGTGAGCCTTCTGATCCATAATAAAGTGGTACACCTATTCAGTAAACATGGCAGATTATATGTAATCAGTAACTGCAGTAAACATCCTTTGGTTTGCTTTTAAAGGCCAAACTAGACATATTTGTCAAGTTTCTGTTGGCAATGCGTGCAAGGCTTTTTAAAAATAAATAAATAAATAGCTGGTTCAGAGGGGCAAGCCACATTGGGACCATGATGGGGTGGAGAGAAGGATTTAACCCTCTGCCTATGTTGCAGGCCCAATTCCTCCCCCCCCCCACACACACACACACTTTTCACAATGGGAGGAAAGCTCTCATTGGTGCCAATGACAGGGGCTTTCTTCCCAATATGAATAGCTAGTGAAGGGGTAGATTCCAATCCAGGCCAGGTCTGATTGGAGCTGTGGCAAGGGAAAAGGGGGTTAAATCCCCCTTTGCCTCTCCCCCACACTCACCATGACCCTAGTCCAGTTGAAAACAACCAGGATGATCAGGGGTCTGGAAACAAAGCCCTATGAAGAGAGACTGAAAGAACTGAGCATTTTAGCCTGGAGAAGAGAAGATGGAGGGGAGACATAATAGCACTCTTCAAATACTTAAAAGGTTGTCACACAGATGAGGGCCAGGAGCTCTTCTCGATCTTCCCAGAGTGCAGGACACGGAATAACGGGCTCAAGTTAAAGGAAGCCAGAGTCCAGCTGGACATCAGGAAAAACTTCCTGACTATTAGAGCAGTTCAGCAATGGAATCAGTTACCTAGGGAGGTTGTGGGCTCTCCCACACTAGAGGCATTCAAGAGGCAGCTGGACAACCATCTGTCAGGGATGCTTTAGGGTAGATTCCTGCATTGAGCAGGGGGTTGGACTCGATGGCCTTGTAGGCCCCTTCCAACTCTGCTATTCTATGATTCTATGATCCCCTGTGCATTGATTATTTAAAGAAACAGTAGTCTGTGCTTTTGGTAGAGGTATGAACTGATCGCTAGTAGAAGGCATTTGAAATTAGACAGAGGGCTGAGGATGGCCACCCATATCCCACTCTATGATGTGTAGCACAACTGATATCATCACACTGGTGGCTTGTCTACACTGGGGAAGGAAGGGGGGAGGATCTCGCAACATGCTGATTGTGAGATGCTCCCCTTTCTCCACACGCAGCGCATGACATCCAGGGAGGAAGGAGGACCTCGCACCCGCCATTTTGTTTTTTCAATATTTTTACTGAAGATGAGCGCACGAGCGCACCAACGATAAGGTCAGATTTTTTTAAAAAAATCCTGCTCCCCCCACCCCATGGGCATGGAGCACCTGAAGAGCTCTGTGCCCCATGCTCGGATCCTGGCTTCTCACGTTTAGTCGCGAGGAGCCGGGACAAACTGGGATGTCCACCCACACCTCCCGCGGTCTCGGTACAATCCTGAGACGGCAAGAAAAATCGAGCTACAAGCCATCCCGGTTATCCCGGGGAAATGGAGCAATCTTCCCTCCTTGCCCCCAGGATCCTCTGTGCATCAGGTGAACGCACAGGGATGATCCCGGGGCGATCCCCGGGATAAGATATGGTGTAGACATGCCCTGGGTGTTTCCTTGTAGCCATCACACTTGCAGGATCCAAATAGCCTCATGCCCCAGGAACGTTTGGATTTATGTTTCTCAAACAATACCCCACCCCGGTTTATAATAACCGCTTTTGAAGGTAAGAGGCTGATTCCAATGTGCACTTTAAAAATCTGCTCAGTTTTCTCAAAATGCACGCAACTGTCCCCATTTGGATGAACCAAAAACAGTTCACAAATGAGAACAGGAGCGAAGCGAAAGAAGCTTCAGTGTAAAGCTGAGGAGAATTTCAGCAAGATCAAACGCCCCTCGTTCCTCCTATCTCTAGTTTAGCCTTCCTTTCCTAGACCTCAAGAGGGTTTACAATCCGACTTTATAACCACAAGAAAACTAGAATAGAAATCAACTACATAAATCTACCGCCATAGCAAAAAGGTAGAGCTGGAAAAAGTGCAGAAAGGAGCAACTAAGATAAGACGCTGGAGCATATCCCTTATGAGGGAAGGCTACCACAGCTGGGATAGTTCAGCAAGGGGGGGAAAGGAGGCTGAGGGGAGACATGATGGAGGTGTACAAATTATGCATGGTGTGGAGAATATGGATAGGGAGACATTTTCTCCTGCTCTCATAATACTAGAATTCAGGGTCATTCCATGAAGCTGATTGTTGGGAGATTCAGGACAGATAAAAGGAAGGACTTCTTCACATAGCACAGAGTTAAACTATGGAATTCACTACCACAAGATGTGGTGATGGCCACCAATTTGGATGGCTTTAAAAGGGGGGTGGACAAATTCCTGGAGGAGGAGGCTATCAATGGCTACTAGTCCTGATGGCTAAGTGCAACCTCCAATATCAGAGGCAGTAAGCCTGTATACGTTAGTTGCTGGGGAATATGGGTGGGAGGGTGCTATTGCACCATGTCCTGCCTTGTTGGTCCCAGGCCGATGGCTGGTTGGCCATTCTCTCTCTCTCTCTCTCTCATAATACTAGAATCTGGGATAATCCCATGAAATTGATTGTTGGGAGATTCAGGGTAGATACAAGGAAGGACTACTTTACACTGTGCACAGTTATATGGAATTTACCACAAGTGGTAATGATGTCTACCAGTTTGGATGGCTTTAAAAGGGGGTTGGATAAATTATTGGAGGAGAAGGCTATTAATGGCTACTAGTCCTCATATTAATTCCAGTATCAGAGGCAGTATGTTTATGTACACCAGTTGCTGGGACACATGAGCAGAAAGAAGCTGTTGCATCCATGTCCTGTGGGCAGCTGGTTGGCCACTGTGTGAACAGAGTGCTACATTATTATTATTATTATTATTATTATTATTATTATTATTATTATTATTATTAATTTATTTATTTATTTATTTATATAGCACCATCAATGTACATGGTGCTGTACAGAGTAAAACAATAAATAGCAAGGCCCTGCCGCATAGGCTTACAATCCAGCTCTGATGTTCTTACATGTTGCAAACCACTTTGATTTTATTGAAAGAAAACGTGGTGTGTACATATTTTAAATAAATGCACGAACACAAGCAAACCAGACAATGTTAAATCCCTTTTTATTTTAATAGACCAGATTTTAGAAAATGGTTTATTGATGCACACTGGGGCAAAGAATCCCAACTTCAAATATAAACTGATGGGATCTGAGCTGGCGGTCACCGATCAAGAAAGAGATCTTGGGGTTGTGGTGGTATCAACAAGGCTTAATCAAAGTGCTTATCGTTGAGCAAGTGCCCTACAGAATACATTTTGGAAATAAGAGTCTGTAACTGAAGCTGGGTCTTTCCTCTTAGGAAAAATGTGTGAAGGCTTGGCAAAGCATTTAAAATTAAACTTTGAGACTTTTCAATGAACAAATTCTTTTGTGGAACGTGGGGCAAAGCGGATCTGGAAAGTGAAACTTTTAATATGTGTTAGATCTCACTTATTTCATTTTAACTTGCTATTTATTACCCGTGATGAGCCTTCAAAGGTCAGGCAGGCAATAGATCTGAATACATAAATAAGCCTTTCCTGGAACATCAAAAATGTTGCCTTGTTTATTATCTTGTCATGCATCGCTCTGCATCCATCCATGCCTTTGAAACCTCAAGGACTGACTGCTATTGTATTCCTCAAACCTGTGAAGGACACCAAGCACTGTGTATATGTGGGAGAAAGCCCCACAGTGGCTGTGAACCTGTGCTGCATCAGTTATAAGACGCAGACACAGCTTCATAGCCACTGCAGCGCTTTCCCGCAAAGCTGTGCATTGAAAAAGCTGAGTACCCGGATGGCCGCCGGAAACCCCATGCTCCCCCCTTGGTGTCAGGATTACCTGATGCCACTGTGGTGGAGTAAAACCACGGGGATTCATTTATTTATTTATTTATTTATTGCACTTATATACCGCTCCCATAGCCAGGGCTCTCTGGGCAGTTTACAAAAAATCTAAAATTAAGATTAAAACGAGTATACAAAATTTAAAATTCTAAAACACAGAACATACAACACATAAAGCATTAAAAACCGTTTAAAAACTAAACATGTGGGTGATTAAGATGTGCCACCATATGCCCAGGCAAAGAGGAAAGCTTAACCTGGCGCCGGAAAGATAGCAGCGTTGGCGCCAGGCGAGCCACATCAGGGAGATCGTTCCATAGTCTGGGAGCCACCACCGAAAAGGCCCTGACCCTCGTTGCCATACTCTAAGCCTCTCTTGGAGTAGGCACCCGGAGGAGGACCTTCGATGTTGAACATAGTGACTGGGTATATTCACATCTGGAGAGGCGTTCCATCAAGTATTGTGGTCCCAAGCCATGTAAGGCTTTATAGGTCAAAACCAGCACCTTGAATTGGGCTCGGAAACATACAGGCAGTTTTGGATGGACCTGGTGCTGTGAAGACAGACCCACCCACCCCGGTCACTTTTTTTCACTCAACCCCACTTATGGCATAAACTCCCCAAAGAGGTTTGTCTGGCACCAATGTTGTTATCTTCTGGGCGTCAGGCAAAGTCCTTTCTTTTCTTCCAGGCATATTAAAGACCAAACTGTAGGTCATTATTGCTGTTTAATGATTCCTCCGGGGTTCAGTGTTTTGTATTATATTGTATCTTATTCTTTTAAATATTTGCATTGTGTCTTATGTTTCTAATGGTTCTATGGCATTTTAGGATTTAACTGTTTGTAATCCCCCTCAGCGAAGGTTAGATATTGGGCAGATTGAAAAGGAAAGGAACCTCTCGTGCAAGCACTGAGTCATTACTGACTCTTGGAGGGACGCCAGCTTTCGTTGACGTTTTCTTGGCAGGCCTTATAGCGGGGTGGTTTGCCGTTGCCTTCCCCGGCCATTATTCCCTTTCCCCCAGCTAACTGGGTACTCATTTTACCGACCTCGGGAGGATGGAAGGCTGAGTCGACCCGGGCCGGCTGCCTGAGAACCAGCTTCTGCTGGGATCGAACTCAGGCCGTAGGGAGAGTTTCAGCTGCAGAAACTGCTGCTTTACCACTCTGCTCCACATGAGGCTATACATTGGGCAGATTAGAAATGTAATAAATAAATAAATAAATAAATAAATAAATAAATAAACAAAGGAGATCCATCAAGCCTGAAATCTGCTCACTTCAGCTTTAGAAAGCCCCATCTAGGAGCAGGCTTATTGCAGGGCCTACTTCATGCTTCCTTAAGGAGAAACTAACTGTGGTGATGACTAGAGCCTTTTCAGTGGTAGCCCCAAGATTGTGGAACAACTTGCATCAAGAGGTTTGATTGGGCCATGCCGGCCATTTGTATACAGTCCAATTATTCAAGAAAGCCTGGGGGTTACAAACTGCTGGTATTTGCTTTTCATCTGCTTTGAGAGGAAAGTGGTTAAGTAGTCGGAAATGATTTCATTATTGCTACGGCGATGGATTTATGTAGTTGATTTCTATTCTAGTTTTCTTGCGGTTATAAAGTCGGATTGTAAACCCTCTTGAGGTCTAGGAAAGGAAGGCTAAACTAGAGATGGGAGGAACGAGGGGCGTTTGATCTCGCTGAAATTCTCAACTTTACACTGAAGCTTCTTTCGCTTCGCTCCTGTTCTCATTTGTGAACTGTTTTTTGGTTTGTCCAAATGGGGACAGTTGTGTGCATTTTGAGAAAGCTGAGCAGATTTTTAAAGTGCACATTTTGTAAACATGAACACTAGTTCGAGAATTTGTGAACATTTTCAGAGAACAGGCACTCTATTCACATCCGGGTTTATGAACGAGTGATTTCCGAACTGAAGCAAAATTCTTATACATCCCTAGGCTAAACATCTTTTAAATAAATGAATGCATTCAAACGTTCTATATTCTTGTTCCTTTTCCCTTTAAAAATATATAAATCTTTTTTTCCTGGCAGAAACCTGAACTCTCCAATCCCTGCAGAGGTTGTGAACACCCAGAAAAGCTTCTCTAATGCAATAGGGAAGGCTGAGGAGAAGTTTACAGGATTGCTTTTGAGGAGTCATGGCACATTAGGCAGCTAATCTAAAGTCTAGAAACTTCAATTAGTTTACTTCTATGAGTACGTGCTCCTGGACAGGCATCTGTTGTCTTTGCTTTTACATTGGGAAAGAGGAAATTTATAGAGATGAAAAAGAAAAATTAGGGATGAATTAACTTTAGCAACATAATTAATATCATATTCGGGAAGAACTACAGTTTTTTGCCTAGTTAACGTGAGCATATGCTACTCAAGGAATTATTCATCATCATAATAGTACAGAAGTGTCCGACTCCATAAAGTTGACTTTTCTAACATGGGCAGAGACTAGTGGATGCTCTGACACATCAAGACGCAAGTTTACAGCCTCCAGGTTGAAATGGAAGTCCCCAGATTTGTCGTCTGATGTTCAGGATCATATCTCGGCCTGTCTCGTGGATGTTTCTGCGCCGACTGAAACTGAACATGGCAAAAACAGAATTGCTAGTTTTTCCTCCGAAATCTCTTCCTTCTCCTTCATTCTCTATCAACATTAATAATGTTACGCTCCATCCTGTTGAGGAAGCTTGTAGCTTTGGTTTTATTTTTAATTCTTCACTTTCCTTTTCGTCACATATCGAGGCTGTAGCGACGTCTTGTCGTTTCTTCTTGTACAACATCACTAGAATTCGACTGTTCCTATCGGTCTCTTCCACCAAGACTCTTGTTCATTCTTTGGTTATTTCTCACCTGGAGGGAAGCCGAGCTCTCCGACCCGGGTGGCTCTTACCCCAGCAGCAGGAGGCCGGTGGGGAGGTGGCGGCAGTGGCGGCAAGACCGCGGCCGGATTCCCCAGCCGCCTCCTAATCCGTCTCTTCTGGGCTGCAGGTAGGCAGAATCTACACCATCATTTTGGGGGCGTACTGGGGGCGCGTGCAGGCGCCTTCAGTACGACGTGTAGATTCCCTCCTGGATTATTGTAATCTTTTGTTGACCGGTCTTGCTTCTTCTCATTTGTCTCCACTGGTCTCCATTCATCATTCGGCAGCTAAGATTATTTCCTTGGCTCGTCGTTTTGATCATGTCACTCCGCTTCTAAAATCCCTCCACTGGCTTCCTATCTCTTATAGAATCCAATACAAGCTTCTTCTTCTTCTTCTTCCTTTTAAAGCCAGTCATGATCTGGCTCCTCCCTACCTTTCATCCCTTATTTCACTTCATCGCCCTGCTCGTGACCTCTGCTCCAATAACACCACGTCTCTTACCTGCCCAAGAGTTTCCACATCTCTCACTCGTCTTCGCCCGTCCTCGCTCGCTGCCCCCTATGCCTGGAATTCTCTTCCAGTACATTTGCGGACCACGACGTCAATTTCTGTTTGTAAATCTCACTTGAAAAAAATTCTTTTCTTCAAAGCTTTTTAACCGTAGCGTGGTCATACTAGTCTATAGTTAGTTTTAATGTCCCCTCCCTCCCCTGTCTGTTACTGTGATTTTCGATTGTAAGCCATCTGGCAGATATGTCTTGTTTTGTTTTATTCTGTACAGTGCCATAAAAATTGATGGTGCTTTATAAATAAATAAATTAATAATAATAATAATAATAATAATAATAATAATAATAATAATAATAATAATAATAATTTGTGATCTCAACTCCAGTAGAAGACACTGGATAGAAATATCTCCACCATCCCAGGAGAAGCTTCATCTTCTCTGGAAATATGGGGCTCTGACGCAGAAAATCTGTCTTCCCCATGAACACTTCGCTTTGGTGTGCCCCAATGTTCTGCGCATTTGTATCCCCCTCCTAGCTTTTGCAGCCTACATTCCCAACAAAAATGCTTATTTGGCAAATGTCCATGTTGCGCTCAATCTCACACTGCACCATGTGTTTAACTACCTGTAGACTACAGCTAGTTGCTCGGTGGGTGGTCTGCGAGCACCCACAGCCCCCCCCTTTCTCCCTGTGAATCGGCTGCAAGCCCGCATTTTCCATAAAAGCTGGGTTCCCAAAAGTGCACAGATCTGACCTTGCTCACAGTGGCTGCCGTAAATGGCTATTTCCGCAAGATTAAAGGCCTGTAGGGCCGCCTTCGTGCACAAGATCTGCACACTTTCAGGAGTCCAGCTTTTATGGAAAATGCTGGCTTGCAGCGGGCAGCTGCAGGAGTTTGCGGATCGTGCAGCATTCGAGGAGTGTGCACGCAAGTGAGCCATGGGCTTGGCAAGCCGGGTCCAGGGATCTGGACAGGGGGGCTGCCTGCAGGATTCCCAGATCTAACCAGATGCCTGCAACAGAGAGATCAACCTGGCGCCTACACTGTACTCCTTTCGTCGCCAGCTGAAGACCTTTTCATTCTCTCAGTATTTTAACTAATTTTAATTTACACTTAAATTTTATTGTTTTAATTCTGTATTTTAATCTTATATCAACGTCTGCTGTGCAGTTTTATCCTGGTCGTGCTTTTTATACTGTATTTCGTATTTGTGTTTTTAGATTGCTGGTTGTTTTATTATGTTCCTTATGGTTTTAATTTTTGTGAACTGCCCAGAGAGCTTCGGCTATTGGGTGGTATAGAAATGTAATAAATAAATAAGTAAATAAAATAAAACATCCCCTCCCAAAATACATAATGTGCAGCTTCTCTTACTGCCATCCCTTTAATTCTGCTGCTGTTTTTATTTGTCATTTTAACAACTTATGCTTTTAATAGCTAATCATTACACATTTAAAATCTATTATATTTTATTACTGTTTTTAATCTCATAAGTAAGGAGGGAGGACAGTTTTACTGGGTCTGCATTTTTTAAATGAAGCAATTTGCACTTAATATGGATTGAGGGCCTTGCTAGACCTGCCGGATAATCCGGCCGGGAGTTGGGGCGATGGCGCGCTGCAATTAGCACGCACCATCGCCCTTTCCCACACATAACACGTGACAGGGCAAGGGAAAGCCCCGTCGCGTCTGCCATTTTCTTTCAACCTTAAAGGGCCATGTGTGCAGGAGTGCACAGCCGGAAAAGGTAAGTTTAAATATATATATATATATATATATATATATATATATATATATATAGGGTCCACCGCTCCCCCTGCCTCTGATTCCCCCCCACAATGCCTGATGCCCTCGCCCATCCTCCCCCCTTCCCCGATGCCCTGTCCCCCGTCCTTCTTTCCGCCATCCCCCATCCACCATGCCCAATGCCCTGTCCCCCGTCCTTCTTTCCCCCATCTCCTGTCCGCCATGCCCGATGCCCTGTCCCCGTCCTTCTTTCCCCCATCCCCCATCCGCCATGCCCTGTCCCCCGTCGTCCTTTCCCCATCCCCCGTCCGCCATGCCCAATGCCCTGTCCCCCGTCCTTTTCCCCCCCCATCCCCAATGCCCGTGCCCATTCTTCTTTCCCCCCCTCTCCTGCCGGGTCCAGCCTTTCCCCCGGCCCCTATCTCTCCCCCCCCCCCGTGATTCCCCCCCCGGCCTGGGGCTGCGGAAAAGCCAGGCCATAAGCAAATCTGCCTATCCTGGCTTAGGGGAGGTCTTAGCCCAGCCTGACCCCGGAATCCCCTGTGCAGCATCTGGATGCACAGGAGGGAGACCGGGCCTCACACCGCGTTAACGCCTGGTCTAGCAATGGCCTAAGATGTGGCTCAGAACACAGGCGCCCTTCAGATGGTGCACTTGTGTCCGACGTTTGCAATGCAGTTCTCAGCTCAAACATTGCATGCAAAATTCCATATGTTAGGGAAAGCGGCATACAAAAAAATGGATATTGGGGGAAGTTACGTTTACAAAAGTAAATGAAAAGTTTTCACGCAGATATCTTAACCCAAAATAAATAAATCACAGACTGATGTGGAAACTGGACGGGAGAAACCTATAACGAAAAACATGCAAAATGGTCAGGTATGCTGCTGTGCAATGCGTGAGGAGCAAAGAGACCTGGGAATTGTAACTTTCCCAAGAACTATTGGATCTGAGTAGGTGGTTTGGCGGCTGGAGAGGGGCAAATGAGTGGGTTTCTTATTATGACTAAGAACTGAACAGGAGAAGAATATGAATGGCCTAATGCTCACCTTGCATTTCAGTTAAACATTTCAGGCTCCCACGACTTTCCAAGTCCAGACTCAAAGTCTTTGTGACATTCTGATTTTCCGTGGCAGCTATGAGTTTAGGGTAGGGTCTAGCTTGGCCTCTAAATTCAGATGCTGTCAGATTCTTTCATATCAAAAGTGAATGTTCCGTGATTGCTTCGCCTCTTTTGAATGCCACTGCAAGAACCAGTAGGCGTTAGTTATTAGCTCGCACTCTCAAATGTTGAGACAGCTGTGATGTATTAGCCCTACTCATGAAACAAGAGGAGGTATTTCAGCTTCCCTGCAAGGTCTCCTCATCCAGTTCTGGTGAAGGATTCAAAGCGAAGTATAAAATCCAAAAGACGACAGAATCCAGGTGCCAAATGTTAAAAATTAACAATTGGCCAGGAATGTGAAATACAATATGAAGTTCTCCTGTCTTTTATGCTAGGCTATTTTAAAACAATGGGCCTTCAGTTATCTTATATATTTGATGTAAGGACTTTTTTTCAGAAACACCTTTTTGTTGAGCTTTGCCCATTCTCCATTATGTCTGGAACTCCATTCCAGAACACATACATGATTCCCTCCCCCCGCCCCCCCACTGCCATCTTCTTTCAATCCACAGCTCAAAACCCATTGCTCCCATGAAGACTTGGGCTTCATCTCTTTGGCCTCTTCCCCAACAGAAATTGAGCCTAAATACCATGGCTTTGCCCCAATTTGACTCGGAGGCCGATTTCGAGCTTCCAAATCAGCCCTAGTTCAACTCAGGGCACCTCAGTACTTCCTTGGTCAACTTCTATGATTCCAAAGCAGGCCAGCTGTTGCCAGTCTTAGAGAGCAGGTTGACTGGGAAGGCTGACTGGGAATCCTTAGGGCTCACCTCCCCACCCCTCCTGCTCACCCCACCTTTCCAGCCACCATGGTTTACGCCAGTAGATCTACAGCAGGACAGAATGGCTCTCATGGAGGATGGGCAGCATGTGAAGTCTTCAGGTAAGTCCCACGGGTGGGTGGTAGTGACTGGCCATTGGGCCGAATCAGCCTGAAGTGCTTTGGCTGCTTTGGACTGAGGCAGCCCAAACTGGATCTGGGCCAAGGCAAAGCACACTCCTAGGCTCTTGGTTTTTAAGTCTGGACAACAGGGGTCTCCAGCCCCTTTGGGCCAGTTGGCACATTTGGAATTTTGAGAGAGTGCTGTAAACATAGGGTGACCATATGAAAAGGAGAACAGGGCTCCTGTATCTTTAAGAGTTGTATTGAAAAGGAAATTTCAGCAGGTGTCATTTGTATATATGGGGAACCTGGTGAAATTTCCTCTTCATCACAATAGTTAAAGCTGCAGGTGCCTTGCCCTCTTTTGAATCTGGTCACTCTAGTATAGCTCCTGCACCTTTAACTGTTGTGATGAAGACAGAATTTCATCAGATTCTCCATATATACATATGACACCTGCTGAAATTCCCTTTTCCATGCAACTGTTAAAGATACAGGAGCCCTGTCCTCCTTTTCATATGGTCACCCTAGTAAACACTTATACAAAATGGCTGCCATGCGGGGGGGATTGGCCATTAAAAAAAAAGTTGCCTCAGTAGGCATGGCTCATCACAAACACTCATTTCCCAGAAGGCACATGGTAAGACTAACAGTCGAGTAAGTTGCCCAAGAACCTAAGTATAACAAAAGAGACGGGGCCTGAGCTCCAAAACACAAAACCATTCTCTAGCGCCAAATCAAGATGGCGCTAGAGAACAGCACTTCACTTTGCAGCATGATCTCTTAAATTTTAATCAAATTAAAATCAAGAGTGTCAAGCAGAGGTTTCTGTGGGCACAGCGGTGTCCACAAACACAATGCTGGAGACCTCAGATCCAGCTATAGTGACCATATGAAAAGGAGGACAGGGCTCCTGTATCTTTAACGGTTGTATTGAAAAGGGAATTTCAGCAGGTGTCATTTGTATATATGGAGAACCTGGTGAAATTCCCTCTTCATCACAATAGTTAAAGCTGCAGGAGCTATACTAGAGTGACCAGATTTAAAAGAGGGCAGGGCACCTGCAGCTTTAAGCATCAAGAGATCCAGGGCACCAAACAACCCCCAGGCAGACAGCAGCAATAATTTCCAGATAAGGGTTGGTATGCTGTAGAGGACAGCACTGCTATACTAGAATAACCAGATTTAAAAGACGGCAGGGCACCTGCAGCTTTAACTGTTGTGATGAAAAGGAAATTTCACCAGGTTCTCCATATATACAAATGACACCTGCTGAAATTTGCTTTTCTATGCAACTGTTAAAGATACAGGAGCCCTGTCCTCCTTTTCATATGGTCACCCTAGATCCAGCTGTCTGCCAATCACAAGAGCCCATTCCTTAGGCTCTGAAGTCTACCACTCTAAGTATGCACAATGCATAATACCTTACCAGGCTAGTTTCCACCCCAAAGAGGAAATTCATAGTTCAAGCCCAGGTACAAGCCAGAACTCACTCACTGGCCCGATCTACACCAAGCATGATAAAACACTTTAAAAACATTATGAAAACGGTATATGTAATGTGTCCTGGGCCTGAACAATTGTCATAACTATTATAAACCGTTATAAGCAGTAGTGTAGATCCTGCCTCTCTCTCTCTCTCTCTCTCTCTCTCTCTCTCTCTCTCTCTCACACACACACACACACACACACACACACACACACACACACTTACTTTGAGCTGCCAGTGTTCATAGAGTATAGCATCAATCCACATAATGTGCCTCTCTACTATGGTTCTGGCATACAAGCATTTAACAAGTATAGTTCACACCCTTCAAGGGGAGCATTTGAATTAGACCCATGTCAACTGAGAAATGAGTTTGACCCTGGGGGGGGGGGGGGAAACACCCTGCCTCTAAATAAGTCATTTCTAAAGCAGCCGACTATTGGTGGGACCAAACGCCAACAACATCATCAGAGGAAGAGCTGTCATTATAGAGGCAAAACAAAAAGAGGCAGATGGGGAATTGGCTGGAGCCGTAAACCCAGGTGTCTCAGTTGGAACGAAAAGCTGCAGGAGACCAGAAGATGTCAACAAGAAAAAGCATTAAAATTAAAGATCACCTCTAAAGAAAAGAAAGCATTGAAATCCTCATTAACAATTACTAGCAGCCCAACGTTGTGCATGTTTTCTCAGGCATAAGGCACAAAGGTAGGGTGACCATATGGAAAGGAGGACAGGGCTTCTGTACCTTTAACAGCTGTAAAGAAAGGGGGATTTCAGCACATGTCATTTGTATGCAGGCACCACCTGGTGAAATTCCCTCTTCATCACCACAGTTAAAGCTGCAGGGGACCTGCCCTCTTGACCAGATACAAAAGAGGGCAGGGCTCCTGCAGCTTTTACTGTTGTGATGAAGAGGTGCTGCATGGATAAAAATGACAACTACTGAAATTCCCTTTTCTCTACACAAAGGTTTCAAGAGGGCTTGTTCCTTGGTAGGTGTGTGTAAGATTGCAACCTCAAAGAAGGAAAAAAGGACCTAGAAGGCCCAATTTCATTGCCGCATGCGGAGTTTTACACCAAAGCCATAAAGTCCATCGCTCACCACCTAGTTTGTCTGTGGGATTTATTAACCAACAGGGTTAGAAAGAGAAATGAGCTTTATGCTTGGAGAAGGGGAGAGCTGCTCGTTCAACTGCTTTCTGCTACGTAGACCTGTTCATTTTATAGCACACGGCTGGCCCAAATAAAAGAAATGCAACCCGTGAGGACATATGCTGCCTAAACATAATGATTTATTTACCATTCACTGAAGGAGAAAGAAAGGCTGATTTCAGTGGTCACCCTGCTGGACCGAACCTCAAGCCATGCTTTTTTCAACCATTCATGAGGTGATGGTGAAAAAAATCCCCAAGTTATTTTGCTACCTGAGGTAAAGATGGCGCCCGCCTCCCATTCCTGGTACAGAAACCAATTGGCCTGATTGGACTGGCACTTGAACCTTACTTCAACACTCGTAACAGGATATAGTCCTGCGTCACATCTGTGGAAGCAGGCAGCTTTAAGGCATGGACAAGCTGTTAGGCTCACACAGCTTTGTCCTCCTCAAGAGTAGAAGGGCTGAAGGGCTGCCATTTCTGCCCCCGCCCCACCAGTATCTGCCTTCTGAGGCAGTTGCCTCACTCTGCCTAATCATAGGGCTGGCCCTAAAAATGCCTCCAAAGATTTGAGAATGGGAAAAATGTGGATACGTTTTCAGGAGTGTGGGGGTTTGGCTTAAGTTTGTTTTAAATGAGATGGCATAGTTTTTGGGTTTTTTAATTTTGTTTTTTAAGAATGTTTTAAATACCAGGCTCTCTCCTGTCTCCCAGCTGAGTTTCCTGAGGAAATTGAGCGTTATTCTCATGGGCATTCTCAGGGCTTGCCCAAGACATTTTGCTGCCTGAGAAGAAAGGCAAGTTGATGGTGTCCCTTCCTTATCTGCATACAGAAGCTGAATGGACTAGCAGTTGAAACTCAAGAATATAAGAAGAGCCCTGCTGGATCAGACCGAGGGCCCATCTGGTCCAGCACTCTGTTCACACAGTGACCAACCAGGTGTCGACCAGGAACCCATAGGCAGGACACTGGTCCAACAGCACCTTCCCACCCATGTCCCCCAACAATTAGAGCATACAGGCTTACTGTCTCGGATACTGGAGGTTGCACTTAGCCATCGGGACTAGTAGCCATGGATAGCCTTCTCCTCCAGGAATTTATCCAACCCCCTTTTAAAGCCATCCAAATTGGTAGCCATCACTACATCTTGTAGTAGTGAATTACTCACCGATGACAGGATAGAGCCGTCCACCCCACCTGAAGCAGCAGGCTAGGTTCAGAAGCCCAGGTGGGGATAGGTGTGCTATAAACAGCTCTGGCCACGAACCAAGAGGAACGGCCAGTGATAGGAACAGTTGACAGGCTACCCCACAGCGTCTGCCACCAGAAGCCGTCACCTCACTCTGCCTAATGGTAGGGCTGGCCTTGAGAATCCCCCCCCCCCAAGAAGCACAGCTCAGAGCCTTGAGGTGCTAAAAGCCACATGGCTTTTTAAAGTAAATTATAAATAAAATATAAAGTTATCCTTGGCCATGTTGTCTACAACAAAGGTAAGCCAAACTCATCCACCCCTTAAATTTACTCAGGATTTATTCCACCCATCCAAAACCAGCCAAAATTACCACCAATTTGTGGTGTGGGGGGGGGGGGAGGGATGAGCGTTCCCTCTTAGGAACACCTTTACTTGAAATCAGTGAGATACTGTGAATGTCTACAGATGTGGGGCTGCTGTTTTTAATGGTAGCCCCATCATCACGGCAACACCTAGCTCCAGCCTCAGTACATATTGCACCTACAATTAAACCATTTGTGTGTTCTACATTCTTCAGAGGGTTGCTCAGCCTGCACTCCCTGGGGAGTCTGGGAGGCCTGTAAAAGTGTGGTGGCTCCAATGTAATGTACCGTTGTTTCATTAAATTGTTAAATCACTGTAACTTGCAAAGATGTGGAGCTGCTTGCCAAGAAGGTCAAAACATGCAAGCTTGCAATTCTGCCTCACATTAAGGTTTGTGCTGCTAGTTTTCTAACTAAGAGTGCCAGGCATAAACCACAGCAATGTCTGTAATTCACAGTGACCGTCATGCAAGTAATATTCCCTGACTTCAGCTCACATTTCTTGCCTTTGTGGGTTTGCTTCAGAGGGATGGTTACAACAGCTGGGTTTGTTTAGCCTGGGAAACAGGAGGCTACGGGCAGCCATGATAGAGGTGTACAAAATGATGCATGGTGTGGAGAATGTGGACAGGGAGACATTTTTCTCCGTCTCTCAGAATTAGGGTGACCATATGGAAAGGAGGATGGGGCTCCTGTATCTTTAACAGTTGTACAGAAAAGGGAATTTCAGCAGGTGTCATTTGTATGCATGCAGCAACTGGTGAAATTCCCTCTCCATCACAACAGTTAAAGCTGCAGGAGATATACTAGAGTGACCAGATTTAAAAGGTGACAGGTGTCTTGCAGCTTTAACTGTTGTGATGAAGAGGGAATTTCACCAGCTGCTGCATGCATACAAATGACACCGGCTGAAATTCCCTTTTCTATGCAACTGTTAAAGATACAGGAGCCATGTCCTCCTTTTCATATGGCCACCCTACTCAAAATACTAGAACCCATTGGGGTCATCCCATGAAGCTGATTGGTGGGAGATTCAGGACAAATATAAGGAAGGACTTCTTCACACAGCGCATAGTTAAATTATGGAATTCACTACCACAAGATGTAGTGATGACCGCCGATTTGGATGGCTTTAAAAGAGGGGTGGACAAATTCCTGGAGAAGAAGGCTATCAATGGCTACTAGTCCCAATGGCTAAGTGCAACCTCCAATATCAGGGGCAGTAAGCTTGGGTGCACCAGTTGCTGCCGAACATGGGTGGGAGGGTGCTATTGCACCATGTCCTGCCTTGTTGGTCCCTGGCCGATGGCTGGTTGGCCATTCTGTGAATAGAATGCTGGACTAGATGGACCCTTGGTCTGATCCAGCAGGGCTCTTCTTATGTTCTTATGAGTACATCATGCTGGGTGGAGGAGGAGGTGGAACTGTGGACGTCCTGTACTCCTTTTCATAACTTTCAGCCACTGCAATGACTATTTCTAGGTAGCAGCTAAACTGCAGTTGCATGTCTGCCATATGAGTAGGGATGCCGGTGGAATCCTCAGCAGAATCAAAAGAGTTCAGATTTCTCTGAATCCGACCTGTGGGTTACGTAGCGGACTAGATTTTCCCAAGTCGCACAGATTCCGCAGGCTTGCAGACGGTTTTTTTTAACTTCCTGGAATTTTACACAAGTTTAATTGTAGAAAAATAAGTTTAAAAAACAACAACCAGCAGCTAAAAATGTGCATTTCCACCATAGTCTGAAGTGTGAACATGCACATTCTGGGGGAGATGTTCACATTTGCGCAACTGCAAATTTGCGCAAATACAAATTTGCGCAAATACAAATTTGTGCAATTAGGGGAAATTGTGGGGTGGGACAAGTTCCACAATGGAACAAAGGTGCCTGATAATCCACAAAATGCAGATGGAATGGATTTAACAAAATCCGGACACCCCTAAATATGTGAATCTACGCATTCATACTGGATCAAACCTACCTTAGGATGTGCACATTGCTGTTTTCGATAACGAAATTGCTGGACTTCAAAGAGCTACTGAGGACAGCCTGTAGGATGTAGTGCTTAGAGAAGGGGTGTTGGACCTCTTTCAGCCTCTGAGGGCCAAATTCCACTTTGGAGAAGCTCTCGGGGGCACATTGCGGTGGTGGGCGGGGCTTACTGGGCACTGGTAGATGGGGCCTAGGAAGAGTACTGCTACCTGCATTATTCTGGGTTCTATTGCAGCGCCATTTATTTTATTTTATTCTATTTTTCTGTCCCTGTTCACAACGTGTGTGTGTGTGTGTGTGTGTGTGTGTGTGTGTGTGTGTGTGTGTGTGTGTTTAGGGACTGCCCAGGGAGCCCATAGTAGCTCAGACAGTAGTGCTTCTTTGTTGCTGGCTACCAGCTGGCCACAGATGTGCAAGGGATGACTCCTCAAAGCTGCCACCTGTGCTAGGCTGGGCAGGTGGGAACAGCAGAAGCAGTAGTAGTTGATGTAAGCCCACAGCAGGGCCAAAGCAAACCTGGAAGGAGCTCTCTCTAACTTACAACCAGCCCTGACCAGATGCCAAATGCTTTGTTTGCAAAGTTTGATGGCAGATGTACAGAATTAAAGTAATAAAACCTAAGTGCTCGCTATTGTCAGGGATTCCAAGTGACTGTCATTGTTGGGGCGCAATGATAGTGCCCTGCATCCTACATTGATGCTGCTAGTACATATGAACTAGCATATGTTCATGCTCATGCTGCTAGTCCATATGGACTTGCTTATGCTGATGCTGCTAGTCTATATAGACTAGCATATGTAATTGTATCCCTTTCTCTGCATAAACGTTTGGTTTGCAGGTGATCAAAGCCAGGTGCACATCAGTGTGTTACAACATCTGGAAGAAATGCGGAACCTATACGCAGCGCTGCCTATTGTGCTAGATCCATACTACTTTCCACAGCTCAAAGTACTTTCTCTTTGCTCACAGACAGTGCATCACCCAGGAAATAATCCTGGTTATTACATAATAAAGCCCAGCCAGAAAATAGTCATAGACGTCACGGTTAACACACTCCCCACACGGAGATCTCCTTCAGGAGTATTTCATAACCCGAGTGCTACCCAAAAAAACCATTGTAGGCTAGAAAAGGCTGCAGAAAGAGCTCTCTGCCTTCGCCAGGAAGATTTCTCTGTTCTGAAATGAGTTTAAACGAGGACATTGCAAATAAGGAAAGCCAATCCTGCAATGGCCACTCCCACAGATGCCAAAAGGCGAAACAGAACCGATGGTCGGAACGGTGAGCAAATACGGAGAAACTGGATGTGAAATTATAACCTGCAAAGGAGGTCGGTCGTTCTATGACCGCCGGCTGCAGGTGATACAGGGCAGAAGAGAACAGCTAGCAGAGCAAATGAAGATGCTTGGGGGGGGAAAGCCCCCCTCCTGCCAAATGACTGATGATGCTGAGATTTAGGCATTGAATGCAAGGGACGGAAAGCTCTGGCATCCCCTTCCCACTTTTCTTATCCCTGCCAGCCAACACTCAGCAGCACAGCAAGAAGGAGTCGTGGGCTGACTTGGATGATGTCAACATTAACAACACATAACGCTTATTTCCTGGTGCTCCACCTGCTGCTGTTCTTTGCAAATCTGACTGGTGGCGGTAGAATCGCTCAGCTTTTGCTCTCGTGGAGCAAAGCGGGCTTTCTTCGCAGCACAGCGCATCTGCACGGGTACGCCAAGCCGAGAATAATCCTCTCGCTGTAGAAAAGTGAGATGCCGGTTGCGAACAGTGTGTGATGAAATCCTCGGCGTGTAAAATATTAGCACTCGCGGGTTAGATGTTGCCGGGGCTGTGTGTTCCCTGGCTCGGAAATGCAAATAGTGTCTCATAACGAACGTCTCGAACCCAAGGATGGCATTGCAGCCCCAAGAGCTATTCCAACTCAGAATATAAAATAAGCTTCTGCACATGTGCAGAGAGTGCTTTATAACTAAACTCTATTTCTTGTCCAAGCTGTAAATAACAGTAAGTACTGACAGAGACCAGTGGGCAACTCCAGGTATGTATTCCCAAGCCTTTGGGGAAAGGGAGCTGAGAACTCCCAACTTTGTGACCCAAAGCTTTCTTATCCAAAAAACAGTAAGATAAGGACATAAGAAGGGCCATGCTGGACTACATGGACCAAAGGTCCATCTAGTCCAGCACTCTGTTCACACAGTGGCCAACAAGCCATTGGTCAAGGATGAAGAAGCAGGACATGGTGCAACAGCACCCTCCTGCCCATGTTCCCCAGCAACTGGTGCACACAGGCTTACTGCCTCGAATACTGGAGATAGCACCCAACCATCAGGGCTAGTAGCCATGGATATCCTTTGCCTCCAGGAATTTATCCAACCCCTTTTAAAGCCATCCAGATCGGTGGCCATCACTACAAAGGTGTCATATTACAGGTATTCCCAACCATCCTCCCAAACCCATGTTTTCATGATTTCTTTAGATTATATACCCTCCCCCTACAAAAGACACTTCCTCCCAGATGCTTCCGTGTGCAATGCAAAAACTGTACATACTGTTGAGAGTTCACCCATCACTAGTTACATGAGAGACTGGCTGCCATCAGCTCATGGGCCAAATCCCACCCACCCAAAAAACCAACTTTATGTCACCCGCACCGAATTTTAATCAAGGTGTGATGCAATATTTGCCCACAGTTAGAAGGAAAAAAGGAAAGACACAGACACACACACACACACACACACACACCAATATGCCCATTTCACAGAAGGCAAAGTGACGAATTCCGGAAAAACATTAACCCATACATACACAATTCAGGCAAAACATATAGAAAAGGAGAACAGGCAAAACACCCCCCCCCTTGTTTCCTATCATCCCTTTCCCCCCCCCGCCCCATCCATGATGCTCCCTAACTGCTCTCACCCCACCTTAACTTTTACTTTTTTTCTGGGGAGGCTGGGTGTGCCTCAGAACAAAGCACTTGGCTGCAGCTACTGCCAGATCTATTTTCTAAGCATTGCCCTAGGTGTCCTATGGGGTCAAGAGGCATTCATGAAAATGAAAATGGTGCTGAAGGCCCTTGCTTTGCTTTGCAGCTTCCAACCTTCCAGTTAAAATGTTTGTTTTTTAAAATATTTTTTTTTAAAAAAGAATCTACCATTTTTATAAGTAAAGAAATATCAGGCAAGGAGCCTGGCTGGTGCCAAGGGCACCATGATGGGGACCCCAAACAAAAGTGTGTTCCGGAAAATGGGGCTGGTGTGATTTAACTAGCGATGGCGCCACATTTTGTGATTAGTCAGCTCATCGGTTGAAATCCGTCCATTTGTAACGTTCACCATTTGCAGCAAACCATTTGTAAGAAATCACTATTAAGTTTGGAATGGATTGTGAGTTTTGGAGCATGTGCAGTAAAGTAGTACACAGTGCTTCACACACACACCCCTAAGTTTTCTGTTGTCCTACCAGCAGCACACCCAAAAAACTTACTTGAAGCAGTTCCTTATCTGCTTCCTTCGTCATTGCCACTGCTACTACAGCTTTTACTCCGAGGAGGAGGAGGACTATGCAGGTCCATCTTCTTACTAGCGATCAGCAATGATGAGTAGACATGACATCGCCATCCAGGCCTCATTAGGACAACCAATCAGAAAGTGGGGGCATAACTTTGTGAGATATAGATATAGATATAGATATAGATATAGATATATCATGCCGCAGTACATGATTCCAAACTACAGCTCCCAAGATGCACCTTGTTATTGTGCATGCACAAAACTCATATATACAAAACGAGATTTCGTATTAACGGAGAATTCTCACATGGCCAAATCTGTTACTTTCTGAGTAAACACCGAATTCATTCGCAGTAAGTTCACCCATCACTAAATTTAACCAAGGTGGAGGAGAGGGCTGGATAAAGACCTGGGAGGTATGCACAGACCTCCTATTCCATATAATGCTCTGGCACACAAGTGGGCATGTGCCAAAGTTACGCAACTTTGTTAAGTCCTTTGTGGAATCCTCTATGCAAAGCACTGTGCCAACACATGGATGAATTGAGGCTACTACAAACAGACAAAGAAACCAATGAAAAAATACCTTTATACCTTTACGTCGCCATCCCTATTTCCTGAATGAGAATCAATGTACATTGAAACAAACCAGACAGAAGAAACAGTAAAGGCAGATAGCTGAAGTTCAAGAGAGGTTCCACAAGCAAGCAAGCAATTATGCAGGCTAACTTAACCTGGGGTGAGGGGGGCATTCTTTACTGACGCCAAAACGAATGCTGTTTATTACACCAAATCAGACAAATGAGGAACGCAATCATGGCTGACACCAGTCAAACCCAACAGTGTGAAAGTTAAATATTTTGGATTTGCTTTTTTAAAAGTCTACTTTTTCATGCCATATGCAAACATGATGTGAGTGTGGGGGGGGTGGCGTTACACCCCACAAGTCAGTTCCCAAATGTATGTCTGCGATTTGTAAGTCTGTGGGTTTTAGAATGTTGGCCTGAGTGGGCGGAGTTAGAATGTCTTGGGAGAGGGGAGGAGTGATATATAAGGGAATGACTGAGGGGATTGTGGGGGACTTGTTAGGTACTCTTAGAGTCTTTAGTGCTCTCTGTGTTTAAAGTACTTAAGTTCTGGGAAATTTGAGGGTCAGGGTAGAGAGTGGTGTCTTTAGAGTGTGGTGTGCACATAGTTGATGTATATTAATCAATACTGATAATAAAGAAAGTTCAAGATTGATTGTGTGAGAAAAAGGAAAGTGCATATGTGAATGAGTGAAAGGATTGGATGAAAGGTTTCAAAAAGGTTTTTAAATGGTTTATTTGAAACAAAGCTTGTGTACTTTTGAAAATAATTTTTAATTATTTTGTTTTTAACTACCATAAAAATCCCACGTGTCTGTTTGGCATTTATCATCTGAAGTCTACTCATTTAACACCCACTCTGTCAATAATTCCCCTCAGCACATATAACTCACAGTGTTTTATTTTATATATTGAAATCCTTCTCCACTTAAACCCCTTTCTCCACATAGTTTGGAGGAAGGTGGGTTTTATCCCTTGCCTCAGGCATATCAAGCGGTGGTGCTTGGCTTGAGCAGGGAGTAGCCGCGGCCGGGTCTGGTGTTCAGAGCCTGTGTCGTGGCCGGGGGGTATTTATTTTTTTAAAAGGAACACATCAGAAGCACCAATGCCTTAACTGTAGACAGAAAAAACCACCAATGGTCTATCAGAACTTTGCTCATTTTCAATGTGGTGTTTTCATTATTTTATTCCATTTCTTGTTCACTGCTCCGACATCTTTTAGATGAGGAGCAGTATATAACTATTATAAATAAATGAATAAATAAATAATTCTCCAGTTAAAGCAAAAACCATGAGAAAACAGCCTCTCATTCTCACCACTTTCTCATAACTCATATGCATTCGATCGCTTATGTCAGCGTTTTCCAGAAATTATTCCTGGAATCGCAACAGGTGTGAAGGGAATGAGCAAAAAGAAGAAACACGCATTAACAGCTTCAAAAGGACTTTTCTATCCTGAAATGCAAATAAGCAAACATTTCAACTACCATGATCCATAGAAAAGTGAGATTTCCCAACAATTTCTCAAATAATGGTGCCCAGTACCCTTTGAGGACCTCCTCTGTATGTCCTGGCACAGCTACCCTTTTTTCTGACTTCTATCCTGATGAACCAACATTTTCCATTTTACAGATGCAGCAAAACAACCTACTAGCCCTGATGGTTATGTGCTACCTCCAGTATCCAAGGCAGTAAGCCTGTGTACACCAGTTGCTGAAGAACATGGGTGGGAGGGTGCTGTTGCACCATGTCCTGCTTTGATGGTCCCTGGTCGACAGCTGGTCGGCTGCTGTGTGAACAGAGTACTGAACTAGATGGACCCTTGGTCTAGTTCAGCGTGGCTCTACTTATGTTCTTAAAATATTATACACCCAGTCCTATGCAAGCTTACTTAAACATCTTGCTGATTCGCATGGGACTAACTCCCAAATAAGTGTGCATAGAATACTCAGCTGTAAGTTCCACTATCTTCAATGATGCTTAATTCTCAGTAACTGTGCATAGGATTGCAGCCAAAGTTTCTTTCTTGTAATATCTCTGGTGACTTTGTACATTCTATTAGATTGTAGATGCCATCCATCTCTGGGCTACAGATGGCCAG
Source organism: Elgaria multicarinata webbii (assembly GCF_023053635.1). Taxonomy (NCBI): domain Eukaryota; kingdom Metazoa; phylum Chordata; class Lepidosauria; order Squamata; family Anguidae; genus Elgaria; species Elgaria multicarinata. Next base: position 126,887,047 of record NC_086175.1, on the reverse strand, counting down.
TTTAAATGTTCCTCTGTAAACATCTTATTGGCCTCAACAGCTTGTTGGTGGAGGCCAAAGAAGTACTTGCTAATGTAAGCACTTCACCTGGCTAACACATTGCTTAAGATGCTCTCCGTCTCTGTGCTTATGCACAGCATCTGCAGTCCAGAAAATCCAGCACATCACTGGACTGCAAACATCACCCCCATCTGTGAAACAGCACATAGACTAAGGGAGCAATCCTATGCACTTTTAGCTGGTAGAAATCTCCTACAGCTCACACCCACCAACCCTGGAATGCTGAGAATTGTAGGACACTTCTCCATCTAAACGTACATGCTGGATCAGACCAACAGCGCCTTCCTGCCCACGTTTCCCAGCCACTGGTGTATATAGGCTTACTGCCTATGCTACTGGATTTACCTAACTAGGATTGTGCCTTAAAAGCCTTTTATTAAACATTACATCAACTACATGAAATGCTACAAAGGTAACATGCTTTGGGGCAGCTTCTTCACGGCCACTCACGTTTTCCAATTTGCCCTATCTGTTATACATTCATCATGAAGGGGAAGAGATGATTCAAAAGCCACCAGTTAATCAGGGGCTCTTTTCTTTGATTTCAATGCACTTTCTATACAGCACTTTGTTCATGGAAAGAAATCAGACCGTGTGTGTGTGTGTGTGTGTGTGTGTGTGTGTGTGTGTGCGTACACACACACACATACACACACACCCCGATTTGCTCAGGTCAAATTCAAAGTTTTGCAACATGCCCGTTTCAAACATGAGGCTCAAACTTTTACTCTGACCTGGTAGTAGAGGCAAAACTCAAATGCCCACTTTTCTAAGTTGGCCTGTATAATGTGAATATGGTAACATTAATTTAAAGGTTTCTGTAGCCCAATTCTGTGCATCTTTACCCAGAAATAAATCCCAGAGAATTCAATGTGACAGACATGCACAGAAGATGGCAGCTGTAGAAAATTTTGATCAGAATTAACTGTTTAAAATACGGGAAATTTTTATCTAATGTAGCTAGGTGAAAGCAAGAAGAACCACAACAGTGGGAAAAATAGTATCTTTCTCTTCCATGGACCTTTCAATAGCCATCACCAACAAAGCATCTTTTAAAAGATTATTTCCAAACCTACACCACCCTTCCAAACAACTTTACAAAACCAGGACAATAGCAAAACAGTCAAAGCTAAACTTCAAAACGGACCCATACATAGCAAAAAGCACCCTTCTTTCGGTCCTTCTTTCAGAAGTCTATCAAACATTCTGGTATATGCTACAGAGTCTGCCTCCAGCACACAAGACATCTCCTTTATTCTCTCCCACATCAAAGAGGACTAAAACAAAATAAAACTCAGACTTACAGTAGAGTGCTGAATCGGTATCCAGCCAGGCGATTCGACAGAACACTTGTGGGCCGGGCACCTGGTGTGGCTCTGCTGTAAACAAAAAAGCAAGATGGTGGGACATCAGATAATCTGGGCAATGAAATACACTGGTGAAAAGATGGAGCCCTCTTCAAGAAGCAGCTATAGCTCAGTGATAGAGCACAGGTCCTGCAGGAAGACGATGCCAGGTTGATCCCCAGTGTTGTATATATTTAAAGTATTTATTGGCCACCTTTCAGGGCAGGAGCACTAACAAGGAGGCATACAAAAATAACACATATAATAAAAACAGAATAAAAACAGTAACAGCAGTAAACATTAGATAGCACTCTTCAAATACTTAAAAGGTTGTCACACAGAGGAGGGCCAGGGTCTCTTCTCGATCCTCCCAGAGTGCAGGACACGGAATAACGGGCTCAAGTTAAAGGAAGCCAGATTCCAGCTGGACATCAGAAAAAACTTCCTAACTGTTAGAGCAGTGCGACGGTGAGATCAGTTACCAAGGGAGGTTGTGGGCTCTCCCACACTAGAGGCCTTCAAGAGGCAGCTGGACAAGCATCTGTCAGGGATGCTTTAGGGTGGATTCCTGCATTGAGCAGGGGGTTGGACTCGATGGCCTTGTAAGCCCCTTCCAACTCTGCTGTTCTATGATTCTATGATTCTATGATTCCAAAAAATGACAAACACCAGCATAAAATAAAACTTACCATACACAAGGGGAGCTAGGAGTCGGACTGATAAAACATAATCAGGTTAAGCCCAGAGTAAAGTAGCAAGTTTTCAGGGGCTTCTTAAAAGCCTGCAATGATAGGGCCTGGCAGACCCCTCCCCCAAAGGCAACTTACTCTGGAGTTGTGGGACCACAGCAGAAAAGGCCCTCTCTCATGTGGCCGCCCACCTAAATTGCTCTCCCGAGTGGGCAAATGAGAAGAGTCTGTCTTGCTGATCTTAAAGTGCGGGCAAGCCAATAAGGGTCCTGCAAGTCACTTCGTCCCAAACGATTTATTTATTTATTTATTTATTTAGAATATTTATATACCGCTCCCCATTGAAAAATTTCGGAGCGGTGTACAAGGTAAAATGAAAATAAAAACAGAATAAAAACAGTTAAAACAAAATTTAAAAGACGCAATAACAGTAATCCAGGGCTGCATGTTAAAGAAAGGCTTCTTGGAATAAAGATGTTTTCAGGAGGCGCCGAAAGGAGTACAAGGTTGGAGCCTGCCTGACCTCCAGAGGCAGGGAATTCCACAGGAGGGGGGCCACCACACTGAAGGCTCTTCCCCTGGTGGATTCCAATCAGAAGATGGATCTAGGTGGAACCACCAGGAGCAGGCCCTCGGATGACCTCAGTGACCGGGCAGGTTGGTAAGGGAGAAGGTGCTCTCTCAGGTTTTAAGGCTTTAGTGGTCAAGACCAGCACTTTAAATTGGGCTCTGAATAACACCAATAGCCAATGTGGCTGGTGTTGTAAAGGTGTTAATATAACCCTAGATTCAGCACCTTGGATAGCTCCTTTAGAGTTCCAGCTGGAACCCGGAGCGGATGCATAGCCCCATGGGCATCAGAGCCACCAGCCTCCACTGGAAGTACTTCTTCCCAGTACTCACTTTTTCATCCTTTTAAATGGACATGTCAGGGATTGATCCTAGGGCTTTCTATATGCAGGATTAGCAACCTTTCGAGGCCATGGTCTTCCCAAGGTAACTTACAAATTAATAGAGTCCATTTCAGTAGCAAATGATTTATAAAAGCACCATCGCTTTAAACTGTTTTAAAATAGGTCAGTTTAAACAAAATTCAACTTCAAGTATCTAACAGCAGTAGGGTGAAATGCAGAAACTAGGGTGAGCGTACTATGGCCATTTCTGTACTGGCCTTTTTCCCCGGGGTTATTATTATTATTATTATTATTATTATATTTATTTGTATCCCGCCTTTTGCCCAATGCTGGGCCTCAAGGCGGCCTTACAAAGTTTAAAATATACATGGGGGGGGGTGGAAACAAAACCATAAACAATTAAAAAATACACAACAAAATTATAAAACATTAACATAGATGGAGGGCTGGATTATTCTCCAAAGGCCTGCTTGAACAAAAAAGTTTTAGCCTGCTTCCGAAAGCCCATCAAGGAGGGAGCCAGCCTAGCTTCCCCAGGAAGAGAGTTCCAGAGCACCGGAGCAGCCAACGAGAAGGCCCTCTGCCATGTTCCCACCAAGCATGCTTGTGAAGAAGGTGAGACTAAAAGAAGGACCTCTCCAGAAGATCTCAAAGCACGGGCAGGCTCATAAGGGAGAATACGTTCTTTCAAATAACCTGGACCCGAACCATATAGAGCTTTATAGGTCATAACCAGCACTTTGAATTGTGCCCGGAAACAGACTGGAAGCCAGTGGAGCTGTTTTAACAGGGGAGTTGTCTGCTCCCTGTAACCAGCCCCGGTCAACAATCTGGCTGCAGCTCTTTGAACCAGCTGGAGTTTCCGAACACTCTTCAAAGGCAGCCCCACGTAGAGCGCGTTACAGTAATCCAATCGGGATGTAACTAAGGCATGTGTCACCGTGGCCAGGTCGGACATCTCTAGGAACGGGCGCAGCTGGCGCACTAGCTTTAACTGTGCAAACGAACTCCTGGCCACCGCCGAAACCTGGGTATTCAGGCTCAGGGCTGAATCCAGAAGCACACCCAAGCTGTGGACCTGCGTCTTCAGGGGGAGTGTAACCCCATCCAACACAAGCTGAATCCTTATTCCCTGATCTGCCTTTCGACTGACCAGGAGCACCTCTGTCTTATCTGGATTAAGCTTCAATTTGTTCGCCCTCATCCAATCCATTACTGCCAACAAACACCGGTTTAGCACAGAAACTGCTTCCTTGGAATTGGGTGGAAAGGAGTAGTAGAGTTGGGTGTCATCAGCGTACTGGTGGCACCGCACCCCACAACTCCGGATAACCTCTCCCAACGGTTCCATGTATATGTTAAATAGCATGGGGGACAAAACAGAGCCCTGAGGGACTCCACAGGCCAATGGCCAAGGAGTCGAACAGGAGTCCCCCAGTACCACCTTCTGGGTCCGTCCATCCAGGAAGGAATGGAGCCACTGTAAAACAGTGCCTCCAAGACCCATCCCAGCAAGGCGGCCCAGAAGGATACCATGGTCGATGGTATCGAACGCCGCTGAGAGGTCCAGCAGAACCAGCAGGGACACACTCCCCCTGTCCAGTTCCCGGCGAAGATCATCCACCAAGGCGACCAAAGCTGTTTCTGTCCCATAACCAGGCCTGAAGCCAGATTGAAATGGATCTAGATAATCCGTCTCATCCAGGAATCCCTGGAGTTGGGAGGCCACCACACGCTCCAATACCTTGCCCAAAAATGGGATGTTGGAGACTGGCCGGTAGTTATCCAATACAGTGGGGGCCAAGGGGGGCTTTTTCAGTGTGGGTCTTACCACTGCCTCCTTCAAACAGGCTGGGACCCTTCCTTGGCGAAGGGAGGCATTGACCACTCCGTTTACCCACTCAGCCAGTCCCCCTCTGGCAGCTTTTATAAGCCAGGAAGGGCAAGCATCTAGTATACACGTGGTGGCTCTCACCAATCCAAGGACCCTGTCCACATCATCGGACTGTGCAAATTGAAAGGTATCCAATAATACTGGACAAGCAGGTGCCAAAGTTACATCCACTGGGTCTGTATCAACAATAGCATCCAAGTCAGAGCGGATCCGAGCGATTTTGTCTGCAAAGTGCTGGGCAAATTGGTCACAACAGGCTGTTGAAAGGTCTGAAATCACTTTTGGGGGGCCAGAGTGTAGAAGGCCCCTGACCACCCGAAACAGCTCTGCTGGACGGCTCTTTGCAGACGCAATAGTGGCAGAGAAAAAAAGTTTTTTCGCTGCCCGAATTGCCACAGAGTAGGCCTTCAGATAGGCTCTAGCCTGTGTTCGATCAGGTTCACTCCGAGTTTTCCGCCAATGTCGCTCTAGCCTCCTTCTCACTCGTTTCATTGCTGCCAGCTCACTGGAAAACCAGGGGGCTGGTGTGGCTCCACAACGTGAGAGAGGGCGCTCAGGAGCAATCGTGTCCACTGCCCTGGCCATCTCTGCATTCCAGAGATCAACCAGGGCATCGACAGAATCACCTGCCGAGGCAACAGGAAAATCCCCAAGAGCCATCAGGAAACCATTCGGATCCATCAGCCTCCTGGGGCGGACCATCTTAATCGGTCCTTTTTCCCCGGGGTTGTCCCTGGATCCTCCCTGTATGTCCAAAATGACACACAGGGGATTCCAGGGGCAAGGGGGACAGATATGGGTTTTCCCAGGGATAAAGAAACCTTGGGAAAACCTGATTCTTCCAGGAGTCCCGGGATGATCCAGAGGACCGCAGGTGGTCTGGGCACCCATCCCAACTTCCTCCCTCCTCCCCATGAGTAGGAGGGTCAGCAGAGGGAAGGAGCTGGGCCGGGGGCAGTCCAGGGACATCAGGGTGGGGTGAGGAGCAGGGTCAGGGCTCCTTTTTTAAAAGAAAATCTGAGCGCAAGAGTACACAGGCTCATGTTACTTTTTTAAAAATGGTGGCCGTGATGGGCGCAATGTCCCTCTTCACTTCCAAGACGTCGCACAGCTGTCTAGATGCAGGGTGATGATCCCGGAAGCCAGAAATACCGGGATCGTCTCCCCTGGGTCCCTCTACACCCTTAGGTGTAGGAAGGGCCTACAAGTTGGACCTGGATGCGTTCAGGTTCATTCCTAATTAAGGAAGAACTAGGGGAGATGTAGAAGGTCGGTGTCAGAGCACATGTTTGGCATGTAGAAGGTTCAGGGTTCAATCTCCAGCATCTCCACGTAGGGCTGGAAAAACTCCTGCCTGAAACCCAAAGAACCACTACCAGGCCGTAGTTAGACCTAAGGTTTATCCTGGGATCATCCAGGGTTCGCCCCTGCCTGAGCACTGGATCCCCTGTGTGTCACCTAGATGAACAGGTCTGACCCCAGGACAATCCTGGGATAAATCTTAGGTCTAGCTACGGCCCCAGTCAGTGTCAACAAAACTGGGCTAAATGGACTCAGTGTGAGGCCGCTTCTGATGTTCCTGTGTTTCCTATCACTCCCTCCTCCCTCTCTCCTGTGGAAACTAACAGCAGTGACAAATCCATTGGAAACCGAAATGTGCAAACACTGTGTACAGTCCGTGAATGCTATAAAATTGCTGATTGCCGGTTTCTGCATTTCCTATCTAAAGCTGCTTAAAAAGCAGCCCGGGGGAAAGGATCGTTGTGCTATTAAACAAGCGCCCTGAACATGCTGTTCTAGAAAAAGCTGGGGGAGTCATTCAGGGTATTATGAGGAGGAATTATCAATTCCTGAAAGGGCAGGGGGTGAATGAAGCTAGTGGATTATGCAGCCGTGTCTCCACATAACAGAAATCACATGGATTAAAGAGGTAGCATCGTCAAATAGCTCGTAACAACGGCGAGCTATTTGTCCTCAAGTTCTTACAGCATAATAACTGGGAGCCTTTCACCTTTCTGCAACGGAGGCCATGAGGGCAGCCAGCACTGAGCCCCGATCTTTGCACAAATTACTTACACGCTCGGCATCACATTGCGCTCAGTTATGTGTTGGCTCCATGTCAACGGGCAACAGAGGTGCGGAATGAGGTTGGGGTGGGAGGCCGGATTGTCCCCACCTCCACCACCAAACCCAGGCCCTCCATAGGAGGGATGAAATCAGTGGGTCATGTCCACTGATGTCGTTGGGCCATTTTTGGGAACCACCCAGAAAGCTTCAGCTATGGGGTGGTATAGAAATATAATAAATGAAACGAAAAATGATATAGATGCCTGCAGATGCCACTGTTATTGTTGGGAATATTGGAACCTCGTCTGCAAATTACAGGAAGGGGGCAGTGTTGCAATTAGCTAGTTAATGCATGGGAATTTGGGGCATAGCTAGCCTTAGAATCTCTATAGCCTACAGTGTGGTTTCCTGCTCAACCCCCCTCCCTCTCTCTCTCTCTCTCTCTGATCTTCCTCCATTGCCGGGAACATATGGCTTCCTCTCTCCGGCTCTTCCTGTATTATACATCACGAAGAAATGGGACTTAACCAATGCTGTACCTCCATTTGTATGTGCAAGAAATTGTGAATAAAACTGTTTTCTCTTTCCTTCACTAAAGAAAGGTGTGGTCTCTTTTTTTTGGCCTTTTGTGTGCACGTAGAACTGGTAAATGCTCATTCTGCCTTTTGTTATGCGTTACTTCTTTGGTTTGACCGAGTTCTGCGGCATGTACGACTCGCTTTGCTTCTGCAGGCTGTTCCCTGAACTCTGGGAATCTTTTCTCTCATTTGGGGGGGGGAGTTTTTGAAATTTGCACCAATTTCTGTACAAATTACAGTCTAATTTGCACAAATTACGCCAATTCAGCCACAATTTGCAGGAATTCAGCCATAATTTGTGCAAATTTGGCTGTAATTTGCACGCAGTGCTCAGAATTTTGGGGACATTTCAGAACACACACACACACACACACACACACACACACACAAAACTGCACAAAATTCCCAGAAAACCCATAAACTGACCTGAATGGCTGCAGATTGAGTCAGGCACCTCAGGAGGGCCAAAACCAAGTCCATATGGCCAAGCCTGGGAACGCTCTTCAAACTCCACCCCCCCAAATGGATTCCTCCAATATCCTAATCAATGCAGGGGGGATTGGTTGCATCTCCCCAAATGCTCCACCCAGAGATGTAGCTGCCCCACCTAAAGAAGGCTGGCTACAGGGCTGCCTCCCCTGCATTAAACTGTGTTCTCAGGCGTTATACTGATTGGAGGAAGCACTCAGCCATTTTTAATCTTGCAGTTTCATATTTTTCATTGTCTTGTTGGCTGAGTTCGGATGACACACTAATCAATGGTTGTTTCCCATTCTGTTCCTATTACCTCTCCCCACCCCACCCACAGTTGATTATGGTGTCATCTGAACTCAGCCATTATGTATGCAGTTAAGCTGCCTTGATAGATTTCAATAATAAATAAGGAAGGAAAGAGTGCAGGTGTTTCACAGCAGTCTGCTAATGTGACCCAGGTGTTCCATATTATCACAGACAGCAGCTGTAATATTCAGTTACACCTCCACGCCTCTGCTAAAAAAAACCATGTAGGGTCTAAAACCTAGCCAGGGATTACACCTGCCATGAGACCAGGGTCTCAAAATGAAGCCTGCAACAGCATGGTCCAAAAACATTTATTTATTTATTTATTGCATTTTTATACCGCCCAATAGCCGAAGCTCTCTGGGCGGTTCACAATTACTATTACTGTTAAATTTTGGTAAAGGGTTGGGCTGTTGTTGATTTGTTGTCGTCATTGCTTGTTTTTGTTTTGTTTACAATACTGACCTTAATTTGGCTACAGTACATCTAGAATTGTTTCTGACTTCAAGGCTAGTTCTGATTAATTTGAAGCTTGAGATGCGGAACTTTAGGGTGAAGAATGAATTAAAGCCCTTTTCAGGCATTCTCCAGAACATAACCTGGCTAAAAATATTCAGACAATTTACGCCTTCAATTATGTGTAAGTGGCTCCTTTACGGATGCCCTTTACCTAGGGTGACCATATGGAAAGGACGATAGGGTTCCTGTATCTTTAACACTTCTGTGGAAAAGGACATTTTAGCATGCATGCAGCACCTGGTGAAATTCCCTCTTCATCACAACAGTTAAAGCTGCAGGAGCCTTGCTCTCCTTTGTAACTGGTCAGAAGGGTAGCACTCCTGCAGCTTTAACTGTTGTGATGAAGAGAGAATTTCACCAGGGGCTGCATACATACAAAAGGCACCTGCTGAAATTTCCTTTTCTATGCAACTGTTAAAGATACAGGAGCCCTGTCCACCTTTTCATATGCTCACCCTACTTTACCCAAATGGGCCATTATGAAAAAGGCCAAGCTGGCATTTTTACACAAAATGGTGGTTCAGTAAGGGATTGGGGATGCCCAACTAGCCACATACCTAGGGCCATATGAAAAAGAGGACAGGGCTCCTTTTTCTTTAACAGTTGAATAGAAATGGGAATTTCAGCAGGAGTCATTTGCATGCATGCAGCACCTGGTGAAATCCCCTCTTCATCACAACACTCTAGCTATACTAGAGTGACCAGATACAAAAGAGGACAGGGCTCCAGCAGCTTTAACTGTTGTGATGAAGACGGAATTTCCTTTTGTCTACAACTGTTAAAGGCACAGGAGCTCTGTCCTCCTTTCCATATGGTCACCCTACATATGCCAAGTCAGGCAAGTGTGGGGATCTGTGAAATGGCATCCAGGAGTGGAGGCAAGCCATTGAGAAAGCACCAGGCCTCAAGTCTCAATTCTGTGACAACTGAATCAGGTGAGGCTGTGCAAGTCCTGGACCAGTGCCTAGACTCAGTAATGGGCTGGATGAGGGCCAATAAACTGAGACTGAATCCTGGCAAGACGGAAGCCCTGTGGGTGAGTGGTTCCCGAGTCCGGGAGACAGGCTCATTGCCTGTTCTGGATGGGGTTGCTCTGCCTCTGAAAGAACAGGTTCGTAGTTTGGGGGTACTCTTAGACCCGTTTCTGTCGTTGGAGGCTCAAGTAGCCGCCACGGCTCAGAGTGCCTTTTACCATCTTCGGCTGGTTCGCCAACTACGGCCTCACCTGGACAGGGATAGCTTGGCCATGGTGGTACAGGCATTGGTAACCTCAAGATTGGATTCCTGCAATGCGCTCTATGTGGGGCTGCCCTTGAAGCTGCTCCGGAAGCTGGAGCTAGTGCAGAATGCTGCAGCTCGGCTGTTGTCTGGAGCTGCCCCTTTCCAACATGTAACTCCTCTGCTGAGGGAACTGCACTGGCTGCCTATTCGCTACCGGGCCAGGTTTAAGGTTCTTGTACTTGTGTACAAAGCCCTACACAACTTGGGACCAGGCTACCTGAGAGAGCGCCTTCTCCCCTACCAACCTGCCCGGTCACTGAGGTCATCCGAGGGCCTGCTCCTGGTGGTCCCACATAGACCCATCCTCCGATTGGAGTCCACCAGGGGAAGAGCCTTCAGGGTGGTGGCCCCCCTGCTATCGAATTCCCTGCCTCTGGAGGTCAGGCAGGCACCAACTTTGTATTCCTTTCGGCGCCTCCTGAAAACGTCACTATTCCAGGAGGCCTTTCCTTAATGCCCAACCATGGTTCACTTTACATTTTGCTTCTTTTAAACTCTATTTTAAAGTGTTTTATTCTGTTTTTATTGTATTTTATCTTGTACACTACTCCAAAATTTTCAATGGGCAGTAGTATATAAATATTGTAAATAAATAAATAATAAATAAGTCTCAGCCAGATGTCAAAGCTAGGTGGACTCAGGATACATCTATGTTTCTAAAAAGCAAGGGCTGGTGAGTGTTCTTAAAGAGGACGGGGTGGGGGTATGCCTGGTGTATTTGGGGACGTTTCTGATGTGCCACAGAACAGCTCTCCCTCAATATTTTGGTGCAGGAAATCTACTTTTCCATAATAAGCAAGGAACATATTATGGATAGAGTTGCTCCTACTTCCCGTGAAGCTAGAATGGTGTCTCCAACGCAAATAGAGATTGGTGTTGCTTTCCATGTCAAAAATAAGTGGCAGAGGGCAGGCAGCAGGGAGAGAAGGGCTCCTGCAGGCAGAGAAGAACAACATTAAATGTCCTTTTTAGGCGGGGGAGAGCTCCTGGGGCAAGTTGTCCTGTAGGCATAAAAGTGCTGCTATCTTTATTGTCATGCCTGCACTTAAAATTGAAATTGTAGGATAATGAGAAGCTGTAATGGGCATTTATCATCCCACGGAGCAACTTTGGTTTTTAGAGTAAGATTCGCAATCAAAATATCCTGGCCATTTCTCCTTAATTCCTTGCAAGGGCACAGGACTGCCTTGCATGATCAGGGCCTCTTGTGGTCAAGCACCAGGGAGGTCAGAAGAACCTGACTCCCAAGTAGGGATGTGCTCCACTTCTAATCAGACCGGCGAATTAGAAGCGGAGCGGGGGGCTTCGCCTGCCCTTAAGGCGGAGGTGAAGAGGATTGGGGGGCCGGCGGAGCGTGGCGAAGAGGATCGAGGTGAAGGCGGATCCTTCGCCTCAATCCGGAGCACCGCCGGAAAGGTAAGTGGGGTTTACCGGGCCCTGCCGCTGTCACTGTCGCCCATGCGGCGACAGCGGCAGGGCCTGGTAAACCCCCCCCCTCCTCTCCCTTACCTGCCTCCGTCCACGGTCCGTCAGCGTCTTCAATTGAGCCCGTGGTTCCAGCAGGAAGTCTGGGCCGCTTGCGGCCCAGACTTCCTGGTGGAACCACGGGCTCAATTGAAGACGGCGACGGACCGCGGACGGAGGCAGGTAAGGCCACCCTCCCCCTTACCGGGCTCTGCCGCCGTCGCCGCATGGGCGGCAATGGCGACAGGGCCCGGTAACCCCCCTTATGGGGGGGGAACGGAGCTCCGATCCAGATCCGGAGCTCCGAGCGGAGCGGAGTGGGCATAGGCGGAGTGGGGGCAGGGCGGAGCGGCCCGATCCGAAAAATGGCGGATCTGCAAGTGAAGCGGAGTGGGGGGTCCATGCACACCCCTACTCCCAAGGGAGATAGCCAGGATAAAGCCCCTAACTTGTTCTTCACCTCAGACTACAAAATGGTGGAGGTCTGTGGTTTTCAAGGGAGAGGCAGTGATCCAGGGGACCAGGATGTAGTGCTGCTAAGCCTAGTGAAAGATTCCCTGCAAGGTATGGCATGATCGTTTTATTTATTTTATTTTATTTATTCATATATATCTCACCTTTTTTCCTCCAAGGAACCCAAGGTGGCATACATAATCCTCCTCTCCGTTTTATCATCACAACAACAACCCTGTGAGGTAGGTTGGGCTGAGAGTCTGTGACTGGCCCAAAGTCATCCAGTGCGTTTCCATGGCCGAGTGGGGACTAGAACCCGGATCTCCCAACTCCCAGTCCAACACTTTAACCACTACACCACACTGGCTCTCATGTGTGTTACTGATGTGTTATCCAACTGTAGCATCTGAATCCAGCTGGTGAAGGCTATACATGCCAAAGGCAGATTTTCATATGTGTATCCATAGCTGGCTGAGAAACCACATGTGAAGCTGGTGCTATGCTGATAGCATCCAAAATCCGGTGCTGCATACCAGAGTCCTTTAAGAAAACGGGAAAAAGCTAAATCAACTGCTCAGAAGAGATAGTAAGAGGCTGGATCATAGAATCATAGAATAGCAGAGTTGGAAGGGGCCCACAAGGCCATCGAGTCCAACCCCCTGCTCAATGCAGGAATCCACCCTAAAGCATCCCGGACAGATGGTAGTCCAGCTGCCTCTTGAATGCCTCTAGTGTGGGAGAGCCCACCACCTCCCTAGGTAACAGATTCCATTGTCGCACTGCTCTAACAGTCAGGAAGTTTTTCCTGATGTCCAGCTGGAATTTGGCTTCCTTCACCATTCCAACCAAATAGCCACTTTGTAGGTATTTGTCTTCTTTAAAGGACTCCGCATGTACAGGCCTAGCTGTTCTTCGATCAGAGCCCACATTTATTACAATAAAAGCACGTTATTAGTTACCCAACATTATATTAGGCACTAATAATTAGAGGAATGGAAGAGTTCAGGGTGGGTTTTGTTTGCTTGTTTGTTTAGTTTCATAACTCTATTCATTTTAAGCATAGAAAGACTCAATTCATTTCAGTATTGATTCATTAAAAACCACATTAGTTTCATTATTCATTTGTTAAGAGTGCCTTTGTTTCATTTCCAATATTGTTTTCGTTTTCTTTTCTTGACACATTTTTTGCCACCACCACCCCCAATGGTCGTAGTGATTGCTATTTCCCCCAGAATGCCCCAGAAGTTGCATTGTTCCAGGGCAAAATAAAAATGGCGGTTGCTACTGGATAGGGCGACCATATGAAAAGGAGGACAGGGCTCCTGTATCTTTAACAATTGTATTGAAAAGGGAATTTCAGCAGGTGTCATTTGTATATATGGAGAAGGAAGGAAAGGATCCTCTTGTGCAAGCACTGAGTCATTACTGACTCTTGGAGGGATGCCAGCTTTGGCTGACGTTTTCTTGGCAGGCCTTATAGCAGAGTGGTTTGCCGTTGCCTTCCCCGGCCGTGATTCCCTTTCCCCCAGCTAACTGGGTACTCATTTTACCGACCTTGGGAGGATGGAAGGCTGAGTCAACCCGAGCCGGCTGCCTGAAACCAGCTTCCGCTGGGATCGAACTCAGGCCGTGGGGAGAGTTTCAGCTGCAGAAACTGCTGCTTTACCGCTCTACGCCACACGAGAACCTGGTGAAATTTCCTCTTCATCACACCAGTTAAACCTGCAGGTGTCCTGCCCTCTTTTAAATCTGGTCACTCTAGGATAGCTCCTGCAGCTTTAACTGTTGTAATGAAGAAGGAATTTCACCAGGTTCTCCATATATACAAATGACACCTGCTGAAATTCCCTTTTCTATGCAACTGTTAAAGATACAGGAGCCCTGTCCTCCTTTTGGGTTGTCCGCCTTGTGGGCTCTCCCACACTAGAGGCCTTCAAGAGGCAGCTGGACAACCATCTGTCAGGGATGCTTTAGCGTGGATTCCTGCATCGAGCAGGGGGTTGGACTCGATGGCCTTATAGGCCCCTTCCAACTCTGCTATTCTATGATTCTATGATTCTTTTCATATGGTCACCCTATGAGGCCACCATTTCTACCCCCACTACCCCAAAATCCTCTGGAATGTGGCAAACTCCAGGGCACTCAGGAAGGAAATGGTGGCTGCCAGGAGAGGCGTAGCTGTCAATCTTAGCACAACTGTCACCACCTCCACAATAACTTAAGCCCTTCCTTCATCAAATGATATGAATGCATATGGATGGTAATTCAATATGGATGGGCAAACAAGCAATGGTCGTGTTCGCCCAGATTCTCCGAGCATCAACTTGATGCTAGTCTCTCCTTCCATTTCTGTGAGCGTTTCTGAGCGCTACTCGATTTGCACAAATGAAAAAATCGTGCAATAAAATGTTATTGAAAGGGGAAATCGCATCAAAATACGAGTATTTTTCAAAGTTGCTTTCTTCCCCCCCTCCCCATAGACTAATGCAAGAAATTACACATTTTTTCCAAACTGCTTTTCCTCTGAAATTTGCACGATTTTCAAACACAAGTGCATGCACGAGAATTTGCACACATTTTCAGAGAACGCATTCTCCCACTTGCATTCGGGGTTGCAAATGGGACATGCTCAATGGTTTTGTGAGCGCAAACAAATTGTGCGTACATCTCTAGAATCCAATGTGCGCCTGTGAGGAGCGGTCAGGGGTCAAAGAGCAGGACCCCAGGTTTGCCTAGCTGCCCAGAGACAAGAGCCTTCAAGCGCTAGGGCTAGTTGAACCAAACAAAACGGAATCTGGACAAGGGCTCTTTAAATGACTCATGGACTCTAAGAGAGGTGGAAGAGGTGGAGCTGAAGCAAAGGATAAAAGTCCAAACGCTGGAGGCACAGGGAGAAAAAGAAGGAAGACAAAGGAGGAGTACATTGTTCCCTGTTGCAATGCAAAGTATTTTAGGGTGGCTTGGACATAAATGGAGACCCACCACCTTCATGAAAGAACGACTCCTGGTGGAGATGTAAAGGGTTAGAACTAGTTTGTTGCTATGGCTACCTGAATTTTTGGAATCTCCTTGGGGGCGTGGCTATGGGAACTGTCATGATGAGTGTTTATTGCATCCAGTTCTGGGCACCACACTTCAAGAAGGATGCAGACAAGCTGGAAGGGGTTCAGAGGAGGGCAACAAAGATGATCAGGGGTCTGGAAACAAAGCCCTATGAGGAGAGACAGATTTTCACAGAGATTATTTATCCCTGGGGAAACCCGCGCTCATCCCCCCAGCCCCAAGGAATCCCTGTGTATCATTTGGATCCACAAGGACTCGACCGTGACCACCCCACATTTTTGGGCTGGTGTAGAAATGGCCTGAAAGAACTGGGCATGTTTAGCCTGGAGAAGAGAAGATTGAGGGGAGACATGATAGCACTCTTCAAATACTTAAAAGGTTATCACACAGAGGAGAGCCAGAATTCCTTCTGGATCATCCCAGAGTGTAGGACACGGAATAAGGGGCTCAAGTTAAAGGAAGCCAGATTCCGGTTGGACATCTAGAAAAACTTCCTGACTGTTAGAGCAGTATGACAAATGGAACCAATGACTCAGGAAGGTTGTGGGCTCTCCCACACTAGAGGCCTTCAAGAGGCAGCTGGACAGCCGTCTGTCAGGGATGCTTTAAGGTGGATTCCTGCATTGAGCAAGGGGTTGGACTCGATGGCCTTATAGCCCCCTTCCAACTCTACTATTATATGATTCTATGAGTGCACTTCAAAATTTACAGAATTGGGATGCAGCTGCAGTTTCTCCTATCCTTTCCCTCCTGCCCTTAGTTTTTCAGTTCCCTGCTTCCCAGTAAGATCAGTGGAGGCTCCCATTTTGGTGGAGCAGTGAATCCATTTTGGGTTTCAGCCAGAACCAGCCAGAACTCTAAAGGAACCATCCAAGGTGCTGTACCCTATCCCCCCAAATAGGTTCAGCACCTTGGATAGATCCTTAAGAGTTCCAAATGGTTCTGACTGAACCCCAGAATGGATTCACAGCCCCACTAAAATTGGAGCCATCCCCATCCCCACTGACCCCCACACACACACTGCTATTAACCCCAGAATAAAGCTCCCATGGGCAGGGAAGGAAAGTCAGCCATTGCTTCTGCTTATTCTTAATGTGGTCTGATACTTGATGGTTCCCCTCAATCAATTGGTTGACTGTTGACTGGTTTAAATTTCTCCATCTTTCATATTAGAAATCTCAAATAGATTTGATGAATACACTAAAATGCCTCTTCCTCACATTTACGTCCGACAGATAATGGCAAAATAGTATATTGGAATTCTGTGAACAAAAAATCTGACACAACTTTCAGAAGAAGCAAAGTCCTGTAATAAGCTCTTTTTATAAGGATACTGTTGTTTTTATGCTTTTTTATGTTTTTAAACTTTGTATATTTGTTTTTAATGTTTTCTCTGTTTTTAACTTTTGTAAACCGCCCAGAGAGCTTCGGTTATGGGACGGTATATAAATGCAATAAATAAATAAATATTGATGGTTTTATGTTTTCGTATTGTCAACTTACATAAGAAACCTTGGACAGCTCCTTTAGAGTTCTGGCTGAAACCCAGGATGGATTTACAGCCCTGCTGAAATCAGAGACACCAGCCTCCACTTAGTTAGACCCACACCCCTCCCAGGTTTGTTACATGGCCGGCAGGGGAAGAGGACTGTCAAAAGGACCCAGGGAAGGAACCGTTGGGAGAAGCCGCTGCTGTCTTCCCTCCCAGGCCCTTTCTACACCTAAAGATTATCCCAGGGAAACAGAGGGATGGTCCCTGCCTGCTCCCGGGATCATTACATGCACAGGAATGATCCCTGGAAAAAAGGCAGGTGTAGAAACGGCCCCAGTTCACTGGCAGACTGAAGGATATAGGAGGGCTAACTCAATGGCAACCCGGCAGCTCTAAGCATGGGCTGTATGAAGTTTAAAGCAAAGGGATGCAGCATCACAGTTTAGCCACATCTCCATCTCTTTATGTAACTGGGGATCCTTACTATGCACACCGAACCTGGATGCCGCATGGCACCGCTCTCATTAAATGCAGGAGCAGACGTCTGAGTGCTCACGTGCCGCTTTCTCATTTTCTAACTTGTAAGATGCAGCACTCCAATGCTAAGCAGTATTAAAGCCCTAATGGGGTCTGACCGAGCAGTTAATTGCAGATTTTCTTCCTTGGTTTATGGCGCTTTTCATTGATTTTCTAAAACAAATCACCTTTTGTCTTTCAGAGCTAAAGCTGCTCCCCTGAAGACATCTCTCCAAGATCAACGAATGATAAGTTAATGGAATTTTATCGGAAATTTCATTCGCACTAAACAAGGTCAATGCTTGGAAGAAACGAGATGCCACTTAGAAATAGAGATCAAAGTAATTCTATTCTTGCTGCTACCATAGAGACCAGCAGGAGGGGGGAAATGAAGAGGTTTAGTAGGCTTAATTCATCCAGAAATTTAAAATTAACTACAAGGGAGAAAGGGGCAATTACCATATTTTTTAAGGAATAAAGAAGGGGAGAAATGGGCTTTTGACAAGATATAATTACAACACGCTCCACATGTGATTTATATAGGGAATGTGCATAATTTCCAAGAGGTTCCTTAAAATATGTTTTTCTAGAAAACACATCACAGGTTTCAAAGTATTCATATTTCAAATCTAGCAGATTCGTAGAGCTATGGAAATTTTACAAGGATTTAACACTGGTAAGTAAAGGTTTGAAATCAGGGTTCAGCCAAAACTTCTTATCCTCTTTCATTTTCATTTTCATATCAAAACTGCCACCAATTTTCATCGATCTTCAGTACTTGTGGACAAGTTTGTGTCTTGTTTAATGTTGTTCCTCTTGGTGCAATTTTCCGGCTCGTTTACCCTCACTGCCCATGGCCTCAAATGCCCTCAACAGAATGAAATTTAATAGGGACAAATGCCAAGTTCTACACCTTAGAAAAAGAAACCAAATGCACAGTTACAAGTTGGGGGATACTTGGCTTAGCAATACTACAAGCAAGAAGGATCTTGGAATTGTTGTAGATCACAAACTGAATATGAGGCAACAGTGTGATCATAGAATCATAGAATAGCAGAGTTGGAAGGGGCCTACAAGGCCATCGAGTCCAAACCCCTGCACAGTGCAGGAATCCACCCTAACGCTGTGGCTGCAAAGAAAGCAAATGCTATTTTAGGTTGCATTAATAGAAGTATAGCTTCCAATTCGTGCAAGGAACAGGCTCCCCTCTATTTGGCGTTGGTTAAGCCTTATTTAGAGTTTTGCATCCAGTTCTGGGCACCACACTTCAAGAAGAATGCAGATAAGCTGGAGCGTGTTCAGAGGAGGGCAACAAAGATGATCAGGGGTCTGGAAACAAAGCCCTATGAGGAAAGACTGAAAGAACTGGGCATGTTTAGCCTGGAGAACAGAAGATTGAGGGGAGACATGATAGCACTTACTACAACTTTATTAGATTGTAAGCCTATGCGGCAGGGTCTTGCTATTTACTGTGTTATCTGTACAGCACCATGTACATCGATGGTGCTATATAAATAAATAATAATAATAATAATCATCCCAGAGCGCAGGACACGGAATAATGGACAGAAAGCCAGATTCCGGCTGGACATCTGGAAAAACTTCCTGACTGTTAGAGCAGTACGACAATGGAACCCATGCCCTAGGGAGGCCGTGGGCTCTCCCACACTAGAGGCATTCAAGAGGCAGCCGGACAGCCATCTGTCAGGGATGCTTTAAGGTGGATTCCTGCATTCAGCAGGGGGTTGGACTTGATGGCCTTAGAGACTCCTTCCAACTCTACTATTCTATGATTTAACCTAACTGACTCTGAGACCCACTTGATTCTGTCAATATCACAACATTATGTGATGATGTCATGGGCAAACTTGTATGAGTCATTGGAGCACATTGAATTAAATAGAAGTCTGGATGTACCTCTGGTATAGTATGAACTGGATTCTCCCAATTTTCCTCAGGGTTCATTTGCACATACTTTTTTATGCAGAGCTAAGTAGCTAACACACACTAACTTCCACACCAGCAACTTCATGTGCTGTTTACATGCTACCATTCCTCCAAGAATGAATTAGTCCTGGATTTTAACCATCAATTTGGCCTTGGAGGACTGACCTAAATTCGTCTTATCTGTAGATCCATTTCTGCACTGAAACCAATTTGTGTACAAACACTTTGGAGGATATATGACATCCCACTTGCCCCTACCTCAGAAGAAGTTCAATCTGCCTTCAGGCCACAGCTAGACCTAAGGTTTATACTGGGATCAACCAGGGTTCGCCCCTGCCTGAGCACTGGATCCCCTGTGTGTCACCTAGATGAACAGGTTTGACCCCTGGATGATCCAGGGATAAACCTTAGGTGGCCTCAGAGAGGATTTCAGTGAACTCTAGAGAATCAGGAGCATTTCCAGTCACATGAAGCCACAGGAGTGTAGAAGAAGCCCTATGAGAATAAAGTCTAACAGCAGCAGAAGACGTGACAACAGAGCACCCTCCATTCGCCGGGGCAGGGACATGCAGAATATGAGGACATCAGGACATGGGAAAGTTTGGCTAGATGTTACAGGGGGTGAGGTTGCGCCTGAAAGTTACCCATCAATCCTCGGCACCTGGACAGTAGACTGAGCTGATATGTACAGAGCTCACATTGTCAGCCTCTCCATTGCGGTGGAAGGTCTTGTGTTTCTAT
Organism: Elgaria multicarinata webbii; assembly: GCF_023053635.1. Taxonomy (NCBI): domain Eukaryota; kingdom Metazoa; phylum Chordata; class Lepidosauria; order Squamata; family Anguidae; genus Elgaria; species Elgaria multicarinata. The sequence continues at coordinate 126,867,243 of NC_086175.1, read as the reverse complement.
TTAAATTACAGTCTTCCATTTAAATTACAGGGGGCAGCACAAGGAGGAAGGGTTAAGAGGCCAACATACAGCCAGGCCTCCTGCCTTTTTGCCTGAGCCATCACCTCCCACACCTAGTCAAGTTCATGGTGGATCAGGACAATAGCACTGGGGGCAACTCCCAAGTGCCTGCATGGTATTATGTCATGACCATTTGAAGAGCTGTCAGGGGACAGTTGTCTACTTGAAGATATGGATGCCGCAAGCAGGTCTGGGAGTCCGGTGGGCTTCCCCGCCCACAAACCCGGGTCACGAGCTGCCAGCTTACCTACCAAGCTGTGCGATTTCCCTGCAACTTACCCGGGCCCATTGAGAGCACCCAGCAGTGGTCTGTGACCTCCAGCATGTCGCCATTTTCACAGAGTTTGCATTAAAATGGTGACTGGTGTTTTTTCTCAAATGTAAAGTTGGGAAATGTTGTCCATAAAGGGGCCATGCCTGCAAGATGACTGGCCGTGTTCTTACGCAGTGCGTCCGTCCGTCCCTACTTAAAGATGTCCTCTATTTGAAGGGCAGTGAAGGCCAATGCTGATTGATCAAAGAACAATAAGGAAGGGGAGCTGCATAAGCCTGAAAGTTACCCATCACCCTCGGCACCTGGACAGCAGACTGAGCTGAAATGTACAGAGCTCACACTGTCAGCCTCTCCATTGCGGTGGAATGTCTTGTGTTTCTATTTAAATTACAGTCTTCTATTTAAATTACATCTAAATCTTTATCTCTGTGTATAAATCAGCGTATGCATATATTATGCAAATTAGTGTCCTCTTTTTTGGGGGGGGGTTATGCATAAGTGACCACTGCTGATCATTTTTGGAATCATTTAGAAATATGGAATACATTTACATTGCTGCAATGAAGGAATTACCACCCTACCACCCACTTCAGCTCAATCACTTTGCAGTGTAAAGTGTGCTTATTGGAATCAACATTTACTCTGCATTTATCAATCCAAAGACTCAGAAATAACTCTAGAGTGTTCAGTATAGAGCAGTGGTTCCCAAAGTGGGCGGTACCGCCCCCTTGGGGGCGGTGGGATTGCATAGGGGGGGGCGTTAAGAGGCAAAGGGGCGGCAGGGGGGCACTCGAGGTGGTGTTTTCCGTACCAGGAGTTTTGGTTACAGAAGAAAAATTCTGATCTCTATCCTGCACTATGGAGAGTGGTTCAGAAGCTCCTGGTTGCATCTCCAACATCATATTTGGTAGAATGTGGTTTTAGTGTGGTCTGCCTACTTCTCTCCAAGCAAAGAAATCGACTCCAGATTACTAAACGTGGTGATTTAAGACTCATGTTAAGTGACTTTAAACCAGACATTGGGAAACTGGTATCACTTCATCAAGCCCATCCATCACATTAAGAATTTACAGAATAGTGAGGTACTCTACCCTAGTTACTAAATGTGCTATCTAATATTCTTGCTAAATGGCTATCAGACTTTGAAAAAATGATATCACTGGATCAAGTTCATCAATTATGTTTAATTGAATAAACTAAAAAAATGTAATTAGATTTTGAATAAATATTCTATTAATTGTTACTGTTTTAAGTTTGTTATTATCTTCCTTAGTGGGTCGTTGAAAACCACTATTCTGAATAATGATTTTTATAGTGTAGGGTAGCGGGCACTGGGCATGAGTTTGTGGAACCAAGGGGGCGGTGACCTGAACAAGTTTGGGAACCACTGGTATAGAGGATGTCAAAAGCTGCATTCTGACCATACAGGCTCTTCAACAGATTTTGCTGGCCAGGACTTAGGAAGATATAAACTGTGGGTCTTCTTCCGATGTGACATTCTCTCTGTATACCTGTGCAAATCAACAAAATCCCCATGGCTCTGTAGAGCTATGCCAACATATAGCAGCTGAGGCCCTAGTCCCGTATGGGTAGATTTGCCCTCAAAGGCATTGCTCACAGGACACTTTCTGCCTGGGTTGGCTTTCCCATCATGAGAGTCCTTATTTCAGAATTCAATTCTGAATTCCTCTCTCTCTCTCTGTCCCTTCCTCCCTCTTTTTCTTTATCGTTTGAAGGAAACGGTTTTTAAAACATAAGAAGTAACTTTCAACGGTTTATGTATTTAGATTTATAGGCCTCATTTACAATTACGTAGTTCCCAAAGGAGCTGTAGTTCTCACTTTTAGTGTAAAGAACATCCATCGTAGCTATGAATGGGTGAGAATTCCACTCGGTTTGTGTGTGTTTTATAAGAAATTACCGAAATTTGCAAATTCCTTCATAAACAGGATGGAAATAACTTCTGATTGAGTAACATTCAAACAGGCGACAATGTAACTCTAAAAGATTCATCCATCCAGGAAGAGGACTTTGAGTGCTTACTTCTTAAAAGTCTGAGTGTGAATCCCTGGAGAGTAGCCAATTGGGTCCTCTTGTGTGTGACCAACCCCAGTGGTTTTGTTCCATGTGCAGAAGGCCCCACTCTGCAAGTGGTCCCTACCACTTGAGCAATGCATTACTGTGCTTCCAGGGGCAAGCCCAGCAATGAGCAGAAATACTCTTTTCTCCTTTCCAGATCCGAGGATTTTTGCTTGTTTCAGGCCTTGCAATCGGAAATTGTGATATTGCATCATGCAAGCATTATGGGCTGCTTAGGCTGATGGGACCTTGGACAAGCAGACTGGAACCAACTGGCGTATTCAGCCATGTTACAGTAACAGGGTGACCATATGAAAAGGAGGACAAGGCTTCTGTATCTTTAACAGTTGCAGGTAAAGCAGCAGTTTCTGCAGCTGAAACTCTCCCCACGGCCTGAGTTCGATCCCAGCGGAAGCTGGTTTCAGGCAGCTGGCTCAGGTCGACTCACCCTTCCATCCTCCCGAGGTCGGTAAAATGAGTACCCAGTTAGCTGGGGGAAAGGTAATAACGACCGGGGAAGGCAACGGCAAACCACCCCGCTATAAGGCCTGCCAAGACAACGTCAGCGAAAGCTGGCGTCCCTCCAAGAGTCAGTAATGACTCAGTGCTTGCACGAGAGGTGCCTTTCCTTTCCCTTCATTTGTATATATGGAGAACCTGGTGAAATTCCCTCATCATCACAACAGTTAAAGTACAGGAGCTATACTACACAGTAACCAGATACAAAACAGGGCACTGCTCCTGCAGCTTTAACTGTTGTGATGAAGAGGGCGTTTCACCAGGTGCTGCATGCATACAAAGGACACCTGCTGAAAATCCCTTTTCGGTGCAACTGTTAAAGATAACGGAGCCCTGTCCTCCTTTTTGTATGGCCATCCTAGAGTTTGTGGTGCTGAATTGGGATTGCCAGCTGTCTTTTTCTGACACAGTCTTCATCTTTAAGAGCTGCAGTGCAGGCAGGTACATCATGGTCCTCTCCATGTTGAAATAGCTGTATCTACTGAATTTGGAAAGTGCACACGGGTGAGGATTTCACTCAGTCGTTTTTGGTTTTAATAAGAATTTGCCGTGATTCACAAATTCACCATTCATTCATGGAAAGAAAGAGAGTTTTAAACATTCAGATGTAGGAGGAAGGAAAAACTGACAGACTCATCCACCCCTAATTGTAGTGGATAAGGAAGTGAGCTACAAATCAGGAAATCCCTGATTGGAAGCTTCAAACATTAAAAAGTTCTAAAATGCTAAATATCATTAATTTCTGTTCCCCCTAATTATTCCAGCACTTTCTCCTCCCCTGTGCTCTCTTTTGCATCTAATGCTGCCTCTTGTAGATTATGAGTTATCCAGTAATGACTATTTCTTTCACTTTGTAGCCAGTGTTTAGTATTTCTTTCTGTGTTGTATGAATAAGAAAAATGTAATAATCATTTATTTAGGCAGCTATATCTGGACCTAAGTTATCCTCTTTCTCCCATGATTCTTTCTCCAACATTCTCATTCTCTCTCTCTTTCTCTCTCTCTTTAACAAACTACCATAACTGCAAAAAAAAATGACTTCCAATCTGCTTTTCGAATTTGACAAAAGAAGGGAACACATTTTGAAGTGTTGTGATCAATATATTTAGAAAGTGCTAGTTACACCATTTGTAACTTACCTAAAAGATGTGTATTCTTGTTGACAGTTCACTTTGTTATTTCGTAAGCTTGTTTACTTAAGCAATCTTTATTCATTTACAGACTCTTAAACGACCGTATATCTGAAGAAGTAGTACTAAGTATGAAACGGGATGTGAACTCCTGTTATTTTTGTGGTCAATGTAATGTTTGGAAAGTCATTTTGACTCCCTATTCTACATTGTTTGATTGAACCGCTTGTTTGATTGAACCATTGTATAATTGACGTTACTATTCTGTTTGATTGAACTGCCTTATAATTGTTATTATTACAAAATGTCACTGTTTTGAAATTTGATATAAATATTGTTCGATTCAACTGTTATGCGGTTGTGTGCCATGGGGCACTCCTTATCATTTGTGATTATCAACCGCAGCCTTTGTGTTTATTGGCTAGATGCAAATTTAGACAGAATTACTGTGCTTTAAATAGAAATATAGTACATCTAGCCATTGTATGGGAGATTGGGCCCAGGTAACCTCTGCCCCTTGCCCAGTCTGCTGTCCAAATGCTTATGATGGTCAACTCCAAGGGCCCTATTCGCCTTTCGTATGATTCTTTACCTTGAAACAGGACTTAGTCTGGACAGCTCTTCAAATAGAGTACCATCGTTTGTATAGTATAACCTATGGCTATACTACTTATCCGGGTCTACCACCATCTGCAAGTCCTCAGCATGGTAAACTGTTATACTGTAGAACAAAATCCAACTTTCCCAGATATTCCTGATAATTTGAAGTCCACCTACAGGGATGGATAAATGAGCAATGTCCAAGATCACCTCGGCTCACCTCATGCCGGATTGGAGATTGCATTTACAATCGCTGCTTGCTCAGTGTGAATGGCAAAATTGCGCAAATTGAGCAATGATCTAACATGAAATTTGTGCAATTTCCCCCATGTTCGATTTGCTCAAATTTCATCTATAGAGGAAATCAGCAGGGCTGATTCAATCAATGGGGGAATTTGGCATAAATTTAGGGAATTTGCGTAGATTTAAGAAATTTGTACAAATCGAGCATGGACACATGCTCAGCAATTTACGAACATTTTCAACAAACATGCTCATGTACACAATCACATTCGAAGTTGCAAATGGGGCATGTTTGGATGTTCTACAAACAAAAACAAATTCTCATACATCCCTACCCTCTTACTCTCTTAAACAAATATACCACAGCCCACTCTTCTGCAGGTCCCCAGTGTGGGAGCTACTCCCACAAAGTGCACAATATGGGACTGGAGGAGTACCATTGTCCAGGTTAATCTTTTCAACATAGATAGCACACTTAGGGCACAATCCTATTGAGATTCCCATCAGCTTCCAAACTCAGAGATTGATAGGAATCGTATGCAGAGTAGGAGCGGAGGTGATCTTCACCTCTGCTCTCCAGCCACTTTGCATTTTTGATAGATGGGCGATTTTGCCCATCTAGCAGCAGCACCTTGGAGAGAGAGGGAAGGAGGCTGGAGCAGCCATAGGATACAGCATAACACAGACACCCCAGTCTCGTCTCCTCCCCTCTCTTGGGAACAACCTCTTCCCTGTCTCTGTGCACCATTTTCTGAGTGCAGAGAGGTAGCAGTTCTCTCTGCACCAGCTACAAAGGGGGCAGGGAGAGGAACTTCCGGTCCACAAGCTCGGAGTCAGGAAACCAAACAATCCTATAAACTCACCCCCCCCCCAGATGCCATCAAGGGGACATAGAATTGCTCCCTTCACAGACTTTCAAACTGCAATAGTTTGCAGTACCTGTTGGTACACCCAACCGAAAGAACCACAGTGCCATCCTACACTTCTCCGACACCACAAACACGTACACACTTTGCAAACAATTAGAAAAGTCTAAACCCTAGCTGTGTGAGGCACACCATAATTTTCTTTCTACATATTTCAGGAATGGATGTGATCATGTTGCGCACGTCACTTACTTCAGAGCTTTATATAGAATGCCAGGCCCGCCCAAGCAGACCTACATCTAACATTAGTTTGTGAATTAGAGTAAAGATAGCAGATGTTGCTTACTTCACTTAAGTCAAGAATATTAATGCCAATGTTAGAGCCCCCTGGCCATGGAGCAGCTGAAGCTCATGAGCATGACTTTTAAGGCCCAAGAAGCATCAGAGTTTAAATGGAGCTTCCCCTCTCCCTTTTTCAAGTTTATATTTTAAAGATTATTGCCTTGAAAGTTCCTTCTCCTCCTCCTCCTCCTCCTCTTCTTCCTCATCTGGAGTTAGTCTCACATGCCCAGCTGATCTTTGAATTCTACGTATAACTAATGGGTACAAATCCTAACATCTCATGATGGTGTAGGACATTGCCACTGAAGATGCTTTTAATGACCCAAGGACTTGCCCCCATATGCTACATTTAGCTGTACCATGTCTCAACAGTGGAGCCACCACTATGACCCCTCTGGTAACTGTGAGGCTGAGGGGCAGTGATTTTGAGAACTAAGCACAAGCCGTAATCTTCATCCTTCAAGGTTGAAGTTGTTTGGCAGTAGGTGCTGTACAGAAATTCCTGATTGCATAATTGGTTTAGAGCAGCCTTCCTCAACCTGGGGCGCTCCAGATGTATTGGATGGACTACAACTCCCAGAATGTCCCAGCAGCTGGCTGGGGCATTCTGGGAGATGCAGTCCAACACATCTGGAGCGCCCCAGGTTGAGGAAGGCTGGTTTAGAGATTCCATTGCTCCAGGATGAAGTGAAGGGCACTAAGCACAGGTTCAAAGCAATGCCATTCATGCAATTAGCAACGGTGTGAACGGTTTTCCTAAAAGTAAATTGCAAGCACACGGCTCCCCGATCCAGACTGGAATCCCGCCATGCAGAGTGGAGAGCGTTAATGCTAAGCTGTGGTCCAGTTCTAAATGAAGTGCCATGGAGGAGGGGGGAGGGGAAGCTCCCATTTGCTCCAATGAAACCTTTTTCCCCCAATGAAAATAGCAGGCATGGAGGCTCAGTCTAGTTAAGGACTGCAAAAAGTTAAATCCCTCTACCCCTTATACCAGGTTCCCTATACGGATTGCCCCCACACACACCTGTAATTTACTGTTAAGAAGCCATTCCTGCTATTCCTCATAGTAGGAATAGCACTGTGTTTAGTTTGGCCCTTAAACAGCATTTTTTTTAAGGATTAGCCATGTTCATGATAGATACGTCTGTCTCCATCTATTGGCCATCTGAATATCCAAGTTCAGATGCAACCAATTTCTGAATACCAGTGTAGGGGGCAAACAACACAACAGTATGGGTACTAAGGAGATTGAAGGAATCCAGCTTGTGTGGGAGCTCAGCGAACTTTTGCCAGCTTGGCCTGTTGGACACCAGCTCACGGCTCCCTGGTCAGACAAACCCGCGGCTCCCCCCTCTTTTTTGTGCAAATCCACAGTTGGGAATATTTGCAGAAATCGCAATTTGCGCAAAAAGGTGGCCGTAAATAGCATAATTTCCATAAAAATGCAGGCCTAAATGCTCCTTCACGCCTGCATTTTTACACAAAAATGTGCCATTTATTGTTGCTAGTCTGACCAAACCGTGGTTTCTGTTAATATTCCCAGCTACAAATCACAGCTCGTGGACAAAAAAACCAAAAAGACGTGAGCTTTTGCTGGGTGCCCACGGACAACATGCCTTGCATGCACCCAGGACTGGGTAACCGGTGCGAGTCTGAAAGGAAGAGTACAAGCAGAAGTTCGCCAATCCCTAAATTATTGCTTGTATGCTCCCTGGAGGAAACCAGCACACTGGACTAACAGAATGTTGTTCTGGTTCAGTACTATTTATTGCATTTTTTATTTATTACAACCCTTCTTGAATGCTTGGTCATTTGTTTGTCTTTAACAGCAACTTTAGATGTCACAATGAAAGGCTTCACATGCACAAGGACAGGCTGTTAATTTATTTATTTGATTTATGCCCCATCTTTCTACCCAAAAATGGCACTCAAGGTGGCTTACAATTTTTTAAAAAAAATAGATTAAAAAAACATTTAAATAGAATAAAAATATAATAATTACAGAATAAAACCACCATCCTATCCATAGATCCATAGACTTCAAAGGCCTTCTGGAATAAATTGGTCTTTGCCTGCTGCCAGAAGGATAGCAGAGAGGGAGCAAGCCTTCCTCACTGTTAGAGCAGTACGACAATGGAACCAGTTACCTAGGGAGGTTGTGGGCTCTCCCACACTAGAGGCCTTCAAGAGGCAGCTGGACAACCATCTGTCAGGGATGCTTTAGGGTGGATTCCTGCATTGAGCAGGGGGTTGGACTCGATGGCCTTGTAGGCCCCTCCCAACTCTACTATTCTATTATTCTATGTGTTGTGCAAATTGATCACAGAGGGCTATCAAGTGGTCCACTTCTTCTTGCAGACCAGAGCGTAGCAAGCCTCTGACCACCTGAAAAAGCTCCGCTGATGCAATGGTGGTGGCAAAATATGCTTTCTTCACTGTCCTCCTTGGCAAGGAGTAGGCTTTCAAAATTATCTCTAGCTCATATTCGATCAGATTCATTCTGAGTTTTCCACCAACGTCACTCTACTTCACGTCCTAGTCATTTCATCACCTGTAAGTCCCTGGAAAACTAATGGGCTCATTGGGCTCCACTCCATGGAAGAAAATACTCAGGAGCAATCATGTCAACTACCCACACCATTTCCCTGTTCTATAGCTATATGAGCTTTCTTCCTGTACTTCTGTCAAAACAAACTGAGGTCATAGCTAGACCTAAGGTTTATCCCTGGATCGTCCAGGGGTCAAATCTGTTCATCTAGGTGACACATAGGGGATCCAGTGCTCAGGCAAGGGCGAACCCTGGATGATCCCAGGATAAACCTTAGGTCTAGCTGTGGCCTGAGACTTGAATCCAGGTAAGACAGAGATGCTGTAAGTAGATGGTTCATCTGCCCAGCTGAGTGTTGCTCACCCTGTTCTGACAGGCTTTGCACTCCCCCTAAACTTTACAGGTTTGCAGTTTAGATGTGTTCTTTGATCCAGCATTATCACTGGAGGTACAGAAATCTACAAAGGAAAGGAAGTAGGAACCCTACTTGATGAAATGTCTCAGTCTCAGTGACAAAGCATCAAGGTAATAAGAAATTAAGCAGTCGGGTGAGTTAGGCACATGTGTGAGTTTAGCAACAAGAGCAAACATACCAGGGCAGTCAAACCTCCCCCCTACTGCTGATGGTAAATAACTTAGCCTTCAAATAAAGTTGGGGCTATGAAGATAGAAAGCCAGGGGGGCTGTGGGGGCTAAATGTGTTGCACAGAGTGACACATCTATGACTATCTGCCTTCTGGACAGAAGTTATGAATGTGTACCAAGATCCTGATTCCCAGAGATGACTGTATACCATTGGTTCTCTCCATTTCCGCAGGTTTCCATTATGTCCACTAAATCAATGTTTTCCTTTAAACCAAGCACTCCAACTCTCCCACCTTGGCTCAGTGGCTTCTGTCATTAGGGTACTGAGTCAAACAAACAATGTCAAATAGGGCATTGCGTCAAACAAATCTCAAAAGAGGCAGACTCCTCCAGAGAATGACTGTGGGTGACAATACCAAGCTGTAAAAGTAATTTAGTATTGGAGACATGCTATTGTCCCCCTCACCAAAATACTCAGGGTGATCTTGAGATGGAGAATGGCATCAGGGAGGCATCCAAAAAAGAAAAGCTTGTAGCAATGAGTGACTTCAATAACCCTGGATACTTGTTCTGGTCCCAATAAAGAGATAAAATTTCTAGATACTCTAAACAATTGTGCCATAGAACAGATGGTCATAGAATCAAACAGTGAATTCCGTGTGTCATGAATTCTATCTGTGAATTAAGTGTCATGCAAAGGAACTTGTTTTCTACCAAATATTTTTTGCCAGAGGTGGAAATTTAGACTGACCATACACACTGGACAAACCTGGTTTCACCCAGTTCTGAGCTTCAGAACCGGGCATCCAGGCGGAGATTTACTCTACTGAGTAAATCTCCGGAGAAATGCCATGGCCAGGCTGTGTCCCATGCTGTCTCCTGAGCCGGCTCAGAAGACAGCGCGGGACACAGCGGAAGGAAGATGTGTCATCCCCGAAGTCTAAGGTCTTGTGAGACTTCTGTTGAGACTTCCCCCAACTCATCCTGGAAGACTTGCAAGATTTGAGGCTTCTTTGGGAAGGGCAGGGAACGAGCATGCCAGAAAATCCGCAGCTGGCTATTGGCAGCAGCCAGAAGCAGCACCAGTGGGTCAAGGAATTGGCGGCAGTGTCTGCAGCAGCAGCAAGAGAACCACCAGCAGGGCAAAGGTTGGAGGAGAAGGAGGAGGAGGAGGAGGCCAGCACCTCCACTTGTAATGGCTTGCTCCCACTCAGGCCAGCACGGCCCTCCTTGTTCAGCTGTGGTGTGCACACATCTTGATTTGGTTGCCTTAGCTGCCTGCCTGCCAACACAAACAGGCCCAGGAGTCTCAGCACCAGGTGAGAAGAGCTGATGAGCAGAAGACATGAAAGGGGCACTCCCCTTCCTCCAAGATGGATTCTGCGGCGGTGCTGGGCTCTCCCCCTGCAAAGGGTCTATTGCTTCTTCCCAGCCATGCAGGCAGCTGGCAGGCCAACAAGAAGCAACAGCCGCCGTTCATTAAGCAGCAGGAAGCGGGAGCAGCAGGCAGCCCGGGCTGGGAAAGAACGGCGCTGCCTGGCCAACTGTTCTCTGCCTCCTCCTGCTGCTGCCACCGCCGCCATCTCCCTTCCTGGCTGTGTTCTTGACCAACAGCGGTGGCAGCTCATGCCAACAGCTCCTGTCTGGGAAACTTGGCCAAAAATATCACGCGATCTCTCGCGTTCGTTTGGCAGAGGCTCCCAGCCAGGCAGTGAACGGTGGAGGAGTCGTCGCCCCACCAGAGGAAGGAGCCATGAGCTGGGAATCCCTGCCTCAGTATGAGAGGGGTTAGCTGGGGGATGACAGGGAGCTGGAAAGAGCAAGGTGGAGCAGCAGTGGCTCACTTAAGGCAGCAGCTTTGCTTGGCCTGGAACACGAGGGTGTCTTTTGCTAACTGTACTATTTGTTGCGTAATTGGTGGGCTGCTCTGAGCTTTGAACAGAAGGAAACTCCTCTCTGCCCCGTTTCCTCCTTCCTCTCGCAGAGCTGCTTGTTTGCAAGGAAATGTCTTTCCATATTTTTTGGAATGAGTGACAAACTGATTGACAACAAATCAACGCAACCCCTTCCGCGAGCGCTGATTGGCCGAGCGAGAGAATGTGTCCCTTGAGGTTCCATGTTTGTAAACACGGAGGTGCTGCCCGGCACTGGTGGGGGGAGTGCTCAGGGCTGATCGAGAGGGGCACTGATTACATCAAGGAGATTTGGGAGAAGAGGAGGAAGAAAGAGGACAAGGTAGTGGTGGGTCGGGATGGGAGAAGCAGCAGCCCAGGCAATCAGAAGTTGCACACGAGAGAGAGAGAGAGAGAGAGAGAGAGAGAGAGAGAGAGAGAGAGAGAGAGAGAGAGAGAGACCGACCCATACCATGAGGAGCCAATGTGGGGTCTCTCTCTAGCTATCTGCATTTCCAATGCATTTCCTTTTATTGCATGGAAAAGGCATCCAATGCCAGTGTGGGGCACTGAACCCACTCTAGGTTTCAGACAGAACTCTAAAGGTGCTGAAACCAATCCCCAAAATGGGTCCAGCCTCTAGGATAGCCCCTCTGGCATTCTGGCTGAACTAGGGTGACCGTATGAAATGGAGGACAGGGCTCCTGTATCTTTAACAGTTGCCTAGAAAAGGGAATTTCAGCAGGTGCCATTTGTATACATGGGGAACCTGGTGAAATTCCTTCTTCATCACAACAGTTAAAGCTGCAGGTGCCCTGCCCTCTTTTAAATCTGGTCACTCTAGGATAGCTCCTGCACTTTAACTGTTGTGATGAAGAGGGGATTTCATCATATATACAAACGACACCTACTGAAATTCTCTCTTCTTTGCAGCTGTTAAAGATACAGGAGCCTTGTCCTCCTTTTCGTATGGTCACCCTACCTAAGCTGATAGAAGGTGCTACTGGCCACCAATAGGACAATGATGGAGCCTTTTCATATGGCCACCCTAGGCTGAAGCCTGGAGTGGATTCACTATCCCCAATGGCATAGGAGTTACCAGCCTCCAAAGGGGTGCAATATATATAGTTGCTGGTGAGGGTCAGAAGAGCCACACACACCCTGCCATATCCTGACTAAACATAGATGGGATTGTGCCTGTAAAGCTGCAGTCATGTGCATGCTTACCTGGGAGTAAAAGATCCATTGAACACAGAGTAGGAACTCACTTCCTAGTGAGGATGGATGGCCATGGTTGAGTTGTTGGGGGCAGGGGTAGGTGGACAGGGCTCCTGTATCTTTAACAGTTGCATAGAAAAGGAAATTTCAGCAGGTGCCTTTTGTATGTATGCAGCCCCTGGTGAAATTCCCTCTTCATCACAACAGTTAAAGCTGCAGGAGTGCTACCCTTCTGACCAGTTACAAAGGAGAGCAAGGCTCCTGCAGCTTTAACTGTTGTGATGAAGAGGGAATTTCAGCAGGTGTCATTTATATATATTGAGAACCTGGTGAAATTCCCTCTTCATCACCACAGTTAAAGTTGCAGGAGCTATACTAGTGTGACCAGATTTAAAAGAGGGCAGGGCTCCTGCAGCTTTAACTGTTGTGATGAAGAGGGAATTTCCCCAGATTCCCCATATATACAAATGACACCTGCTGAAATTCCATTTTCAATACAACTGTTAAATATACAGGAGCCCCATCCTCCTTTTCATACGGTCCCCCTTAAATATGGGCACCTTGTCTTTCTCTTCTAAAGTTAGTCGTCATAACTTTGTTTGACACAGTGGGGAAGATAGTTTGGTTTCGTTGCCCAAGCACTGGCTTTAGAAAATATCTGAATAAGAGGTGCACCTATTTTGGGAAACAGAAGGAAAGGGGAAAAGAAGTTTCGTTCCTAATTGGAAATGTAAAGGAATTTAAGACTTTTACTTCCTATGACATACTGTGGGCACGATACTGTTGAGATTAAGCATGGCTCGCTTGCTTGAGTAATTTGTGCCTACTTGTTCTGTAGTGCAAAGGAAGAAGTGGACCTCTAGCTGGTGCTAGAAGATCATAATTCGGGTTTTTTTAATAATATATTTTGACCCATAGACCTTCCTCTTCAATTTGCTTTGATATAATTGCCATAATGTATATTCTGTAACAATTGCTGATAATTGTTCATCCTTCTTTATACTATTAGTTTTACCCTACCCTGTGCCTGCTTACCCTACCCTGTGCCTGTTTGCTTTCTCTTCCCCTCCTTATTGTTTTATCATGGTTTTATTAGAATGTAAGCCTATGCGGCTGGGTCTCGCTATTTACTGTTTTACTCTGTACAGCACCATGTACATTGATGGTGCTATATAAATAAATAAATAATAATAATAATAATAATAATAATAATAATAATTCTTTAAAAAAATCTTTAAAAAAATTAACAGAGTTGCTGCTGCTATTATTATTATTATTATTATTATTATTATTATTATTATTATTATATTTATATACCACCCCATAGTTGAAGCTATCTGGGCGGTTTACAAAGATTAAAAGACTGAACATTGAAAATGAATATAGAAAATTTAAAAACATAAAAACAGCTAACATTTTTAAGAAAAATTAAACTCTCAGCCCGGCCAAAGCTAGTCCTCTGAGCTTCACTCAGACTAGGCACCCGGAGGAGGACCTCATAGGACCTTATTATTATCATCTCTTTTCTTGATTAACATGACAAGCTTTGCCTAGTCATGCTGTCTTTTACTGATTCAGAAATTTCCTGGCTATTGAACGTGTTTTAAATATGACTGTGTTCTGGATGTTGGTGTGGATGGATTTTGGTAAGCCCAGTTTCTGAAGGTTTTCTTTATAGTTTTTTGATGTGATGCTGGCGACTGATGTGACTAACAGAATAATTGTGTCTTTTTCCTGTTGCCATAGTTCTTTAACTTCCATGGCCAGTGGTGTATATTTTTCTCTCTTTTCGTCTTCCTTTTCTGCAACCTTTTTGTCATTAGGTATTGCTATGTCAATGAGATAGGTGTGTTTTTCTTTTTTGTTTATGACTGTTAATGTCTGGTTGACTGTAAAGTATTGTCTTATCCCAGAATTGTTCTGTCCCAGCAAGATAATATACAAGTGCGTAGTGTGGCTTTGCTTAACTAGTTTGGGTGTATCTGGATCTCCTAGGCTCTGAAAGCATGTTTCTGGAGAGCATCTGCTGGTTGCATGATCCAAAAGGCCAATTTCTGGTGAGTGCATAGTTGCCCTTGACAGGAGGGGGGTTGTACTTGCTAGAGTAAGGTGAATAGATGTGTAGAGGCTACAATCCTATATTCATTTATCTGGAAATAAGCTTTATTGAAATCAACTGGACTTATCAGACTTATTCCTGAGGTTTCTTTCGGCAGTTTTATTTTTATTTATTTATTTATTTATTACATTTTTATACCGCCCAATAGCCGAAGCTCTCTGGGCGGTTCACAAAATTTCTCTGGGCGGTTCACAGTTTTCTTTGGGTCCCTGATTGGGCTTTCTGTTCTCTGCACACTGATGCAGTGTAAATTCAGGAGATATTTGGATAAAAGGAGGAAAAGAACCTTGTCTAGCATTGTGATAACGGGCATCCATTCTGGCCTTTCTTTGTATTGCTACTGACCATGGTATTGTTTACATGGCTAATGAACCAGAGTTATAATAACAATTGTTTAGATTAGTTTCTCATTGATAAACCAAACCAGAAGTTGAAACAAGCTAAGAGGTGCTAGTGAGAAGTGACTGTAACAAGCCTTTAGTCTGTTTTGTTCCATGGCTAATGTTTGCAGGGTAAGAGTATTTTATACTCTTTCTGAATGCTCATTTGCTCGGTTGTTGTACTAAATTTTTCTGCACTTGTCAACTGCTTCATTTGTTCAGTGGTAACAGTATGCTGAATCTGTGAGTATAGATATGAGAAAGGTGATAGGGAAAGAGTGTTAAATGTTAGGAAAGGTGAGACTACGGTCATCCAGTGAAGGATTTACAGTGAGAAAAAATATTTGAAGGAGCGGAGACTGTACCACAGATAGTATAGCAAAAGCTTCAAAGTACAGCAAAAGCTACAAAAGTAGGCATGAGTGAAGTTAATTTCCGATATATTGAATGTCTCACTTGTTCTTTTTTTCAGTGATTTTAACATTAAGATGTTATGTAGAACAGGTTTGTCTTAATTGTGTGCTGTAAAATCAGACATGTGACCAAAACTGCGTTCATGTGGGTGCACCCCCTTGGGGCTGGACACACTCCTGGGGGGTGCCCATGTTGGGTGCCACCCAACCTCCTTGGGTGGCAGCCATGTTGTCTTCCTTTTTGGTTTTCAAAGTATGGTCAGCCTAGGAAATTGAAGTTCATTTGATGCTGGTGTTGCTACGTTCTGTCCTAGATTGAGCTCCTTTAACTTTTAATATCTGCATAGAAATTAAATATTCACTGGAGAGAGCTTCTCCCATTCAGGAAAAAGAGGCCCAGAAAACTACCATTCCCAGGGATCTTTGAGTTGGGAAGTTTGAGCTGCTAAGGCTTTCAGGCCTAATGAATGACCAGAAAGTACCCCTCCTCCCAGGTAGTGGCGCTGGTGGGAGGTACATTTGGGGAAATGGGAAGAAGCAGGAGCAGCTCAGAATAGCTTGAGCTTATTTATGAGTCTAGCTGAAATTGAAAGGGATTTGGCCTCAGATCATTCAAGGCTAATTCTTTCTGACACCCATTTTAAAACTCAGCAATACTGCAACCGTCCACCAATATGACTGCAAAAATAACACCTACAGGACTCTCTTCCTCCTCAGAGGGAGAATTAAGGGAAAGGTGAACATCTGGCAAAGAATGTAGAGCGAGCTACACATTTTAACAAAATTAAGATGAAGAAATAACAATACCTAACACCTGTATACTACTTTCAGGTGTATAAAGCACTTTACGCGCAGTATCTAGCTGTAATCCTGACAACAGCCTGAAAGGTAACGCAGTATTATCATCCCGCACAAGGCAGGTAGCAGACCTGAGGCTGAGAAAGAGTGGCTTGCCTAAGGCCACTGTGAGTTCATGGTAGAGGCAAGATTTAAACCACGGGCGTCTGTAGCTCTGTCCCTTACCCACTACATTTACGCCAGCTCTCAGGGATTCAATGCATCTGCAGGACTGCCAATGAAAATGGCCAGCCCTCCTCTCCACAAATTAAAAGATGATCAACAAGATACGTAAATGGTAAGGAGTGCCAAACCACCATAGTTTACCACTCCCAGGGATAAACTAGTCTCGTTTCACTTCTCCTGCTGCAGTAGAAATGTTTTTTAAAAAATCTCTCTGTGCCGACAGACCTCAGGACATGACAGCACACTGGTCTTCAACCTGTCCAGAACTAGGATCCACCTTTATCCCCAGCCTGCGACAGGGGACCAGTTTTTCCATTGTTATTTCATCTTTCATCTATGGCCATAGCTAGACCTTAGGGCCATAGCTAGACCTAAGGTTTATCCCTGGATCGTCCAGGGGTCAAACCTGTTCATCTAGGTCACACACAGGGGATCCAGTGCTCAGGCAGGGGCGAACCCTGGATGATCCCAGGATAAACCTTAGGTCTAGCTGTGGACTAGGTTTATATCTGGATCTTCCAGGGGTCAAACCTGTTCATCTAAGTGACACACAGGGGATCCAGTGCTCAGGCAGGGGAGAACCCTGGATGATCCCAGGATAAACCTTAGGTCTAGCTGTGGACTAGGTTTATATCTGGATCTTCCAGGGGTCAAACCTGTTCATCTAAGTGACACACAGGGGATCCAGTGCTCAGGCAGGGGAGAACCCTGGATGATCCCAGGATAAACCTTAGGTCTAGCTGTGGACTAGGTTTATATCTGGATCTTCCAGGGGTCAGACCTGTTCATCTAAGTGACACACAGGGGATCCAGTGCTCAAGCAGGGGAGAACCCTGGATGATCCCAGGATAAACCTTAGGTCTAGCTGTGGACTAGGTTTATATCTGGATCTTCCAGGGGTCAAACCTGTTCATCTAAGTGACACACAGGGGATCCAGTGCTCAGGCAGGGGAGAACCCTGGATGATCCCAGGATAAACCTTAGGTCTAGCAGTGGACTAGGTTTATATCTGGATCTTCCAGGGGTCAAACCTGTTCATCTAAGTGACACACAGGGGATCCAGTGCTCAGGCAGGGGAGAACCCTGGATGATCCCAGGATAAACCTTAGGTCTAGCTGTGGACTAGGTTTATATCTGGATCTTCCAGGGGTCAAACCTGTTCATCTAAGTGACACACAGGGGATCCAGTGCTCAGGCAGGGGAGAACCCTGGATGATCCCAGGATAAACCTTAGGTCTAGCTGTGGACTAGGTTTATATCTGGATCTTCCAGGGGTCAAACCTGTTCATCTAAGTGACACACAGGGGATCCAGTGCTCAGGCAGGGGAGAACCCTGGATGATCCCAGGATAAACCTTAGGTCTAGCTGTGGACTAGGTTTATATCTGGATCTTCCAGGGGTCAGACCTGTTCATCTAAGTGACACACAGGGGATCCAGTGCTCAAGCAGGGGAGAACCCTGGATGATCCCAGGATAAACCTTAGGTCTAGCTGTGGACTAGGTTTATATCTGGATCTTCCAGGGGTCAAACCTGTTCATCTAAGTGACACACAGGGGATCCAGTGCTCAGGCAGGGGAGAACCCTGGATGATCCCAGGATAAACCTTAGGTCTAGCTGTGGACTAGGTTTATATCTGGATCTTCCAGGGGTCAAACCTGTTCATCTAAGTGACACACAGGGGATCCAGTGCTCAGGCAGGGGAGAACCCTGGATGATCCCAGGATAAACCTTAGGTCTAGCTGTGGACTAGGTTTATATCTGGATCTTCCAGGGGTCAAACCTGTTCATCTAAGTGACACACAGGGGATCCAGTGCTCAGGCAGGGGAGAACCCTGGATGATCCCAGGATAAACCTTAGGTCTAGCTGTGGACTAGGTTTATATCTGGATCTTCCAGGGGTCAAACCTGTTCATCTAAGTGACACACAGGGGATCCAGTGCTCAGGCAGGGGAGAACCCTGGATGATCCCAGGATAAACCTTAGGTCTAGCTGTGGACTAGGTTTATATCTGGATCTTCCAGGGGTCAAACCTGTTCATCTAAGTGACACACAGGGGATCCAGTGCTCAGGCAGGGGAGAACCCTGGATGATCCCAGGATAAACCTTAGGTCTAGCTGTGGACTAGGTTTATATCTGGATCTTCCAGGGGTCAAACCTGTTCATCTAAGTGACACACAGGGGATCCAGTGCTCAGGCAGGGGAGAACCCTGGATGATCCCAGGATAAACCTTAGGTCTAGCTGTGGACTAGGTTTATATCTGGATCTTCCAGGGGTCAAACCTGTTCATCTAAGTGACACACAGGGGATCCAGTGCTCAGGCAGGGGAGAACCCTGGATGATCCCAGGATAAACCTTAGGTCTAGCTGTGGACTAGGTTTATATCTGGATCTTCCAGGGGTCAAACCTGTCCATCTAAGTGACACACAGGGGATCCAGTGCTCAGGCAGGGGAGAACCCTGGATGATCCCAGGATAAACCTTAGGTCTAGCTGTGGCCTAAATCCTTCTCCCTTCTCTTCCTTTCCATCCTTCCTTATGCCTATGTACACCAGTTGCTGGGGAACATGGACAGAAGGTTGCTGTTGCACTCGTGTCCTGCTTGTGGGTGGCCCTTGGACAGTTGTTTGGCCACTGTGTGAACAGAATCCAGGATGCAACGGACCCTTGGTCTGATCCAGCAGGGCTTTTCTGGTGTTCTTGTGCCTGTAGTTCATAGAGAGGACAACTCCCCTATAAGGAAAGGTTACAACATCTGGGATTGTTTAGCTTAGAAAAGAGGTGAGTAAGGGGAGACACGATAGAGGTGCACAAAATCATGTGTGGTTTGGAGAATGTAGATAGGGAGACATTTTTGTAGATAGGGGGATAGGGAGACATTTTACTAGAACCCGTTGGGGTCATCCCACAAAGCTGCTTGGTGGGAGATTCAGGACAGAGAAAAGGAAAGACTTTTCTAAACTAATTCACTTCCACAAGATGTAGTGATGGCCACCATTTTGGATGGCTTTAAAGGGGAGATAGGCAAATTCATGGAGGAGAAGGCTATAGATGGCTACTAGTACCAGTATCAGAGGTAATGTGCCTATGTACACCAGTTGCTGGGGAACATGGACAGAAGGTTGCTGTTGCACTCGTGTCCTGCTTGTGGGTGGCCCTTGGACAGTTGTTTGGCCACTGTGTGAACAGAATGGTGGACTAGTCGGACCCTTCTTCTGATCCAGCATGTCTCTTCTTACGTTCTGATGTTCATTTTTCTTCCTCTCCCCCTTCTCCCTATCCCTCAATCAAACTTTAAAAGGAAGCTGCACTTGCACACTTGGGGCCTTGCCAGACCTACCGGATAATCCGGCCGGGAGTTGGGCCGACGGCGCGCTACAGCTAGCGCGCGCCTTCGCCCTTTTCCACACGTACGACGCGACGGGGCAAGGGAAAGCCCCGTCGTGTCCGCCATTTATTTTTTTGAATTAAAGGGCCATGTGCGCAGGAGCGCACCACCGGAGAAGGTAGGTGTTTTTAAAAATAAATATAGGGTCTCCGCTTCCCCTGCCCCTGATTTCCGCCACACACAATGCCTGATGCCCCCCTACCCGCTCGCTCGCCCGTCCTCTCCCTGTCCGCCATGCCTTGTCCCCCGTCCTTCTTTTCCCCCCTCCCCGATGCCCTGTCCCACGTCCTTCTTCCCCCGTCCGCCATGCCCGTGCCCATGCCTGTTCTTCTTTTTTTTTCCTCGCTCCTGCCGGGTCCGGCCTTTTCCCCGGCCCCTATCTCTCCCCCCCTGTGATTCCCCCCCCCCCTGGCCCGATGGGCACAGCGCTCCTATGAGCGCTGTGCCCAGTCCGTGGTTTCTCCCGGCTACTCGTGAGAGCAAGCAGCCGGGAAAAGCCACGGACCCTGCTAGACCTTCCGCAGCCCCGGCCTCAGGCCAGGCCTGAGGAAAAGCCGGGCCATAAGCGAATCCGCTTATCCCGGCTTAAGGGAGGCGTTAGCCCGGCCTGACCCCGGAATCCCCTGTGCATAATCTGGATGCACAGGAGGGGGACCGGGCCTCACACCGCGCTAACGCCTCATCTAGCAATGGCCTTGGTGTGACTCGTTTTAGGTTAGCCCATGAACATCATCCCCACCACCATCGCTTTAAAGAGCAGTGCCTCAGCACTCCCTAACTCTGGAGCTGCCCTGGGCAGACTAGTGCATGATACCACCTAAGATCTAAAGAAGACACGCAGCTAGAGCTTTGCTTGCTCCGCCCCCGCCTCCAGCCCACAGCAGTTCCCACTGCTAAAGAGATACGCCACTATTCTCAGCTTCTAAGGAGACTTATCTCTTCAGCAGTGGGGACACAAAAGAGCGAAGAGAATGCTGGTTGTGCAAATTATTTTATCCTTCCTGTGCATGTCTCATCTTAATATCCTGGCAATGGTAGCTAGAATCAAGGAAGTGACTTGCAGGTTGTTGAGATTTGACCCTGTTATGAGCATTGGAGCCAGGCAAGGGTGGACATTCTCTCTTTTTGTAAACCACCCTGAGAATATGATTGATAGGTGGTATAGAAACATAATACATGCAGAGAAACGGACCAGACTACCAAGGAACCGTCTCAAGAGAGTGGCATAGATGGTGATGGTTGCACCACCAGTGTGTTGCAGAGTAAAAGAGGACCAGGTCCCTGCCCCAAGGAGTTTACAATCTGAGTTTACAATTAGATTGTAAGCCTATGCGGCAGAGTCTTGCTATTTACTGTTTTACTCTGTACAGCACCATGTACATTGATGGTGCTATATAAATAAATAAATAAATAAATAAATAATAATAATAATAATAATAATAATAATAATGAAATTCGACACAGGGGAAACAACAGGAGAACGTGTGGGGTGGTATTCCTGACCCTTCTAAAAGTCCTGAGCAACTGGGGAGTCTCTGCTCATATTGTTCCTTAGCTTGGCTGCAGACCTGCATTTCCTTCATCTTGTGTCATCTTTGCCTTCCTCACCTTGCCTCACTCCCAACTTGGATGGAGCTGGATATGACATAAGTATGATTGCAGGGGGACATGTGAAGTCTTTGTTGTTCATACCCCAAGAAAGTTGGTGTCTTCCTTAACAGGCATGTAGTAGCACGATTACAAAGAGCCCTGCCAGATCTATCTAGTCTGGCATTCTGCTTCCAAGAATGGCCATCCAGATGCCTCCAGAATGCTAATCCACGTATAGGTTTTTACCCTCCGAGGTATACTGTTTCTGAATATGGATCTTCTGCTTTCCCACTGTGACTTAACAGCCATTGATAGATACCTCCCCCCACCACGGTGAATTTGTCTATTCTTTTTAAAAAGCCATTGGCCAACTTGGTTCAATGAATTCCATGTGTCAATTATGCACTGCGTGAAGAAGTACGAGGGGTTCAATCCGTTCTCATTTGTAAGGCCCATGTTTTGAAATCCAAGTCATAGCCCTCCTTACTTCCCCTCCCCCACACACACACACACTGTACCGCCCGCTCAAAAAGTCATACTCATAACCCACCGCAACTTTAAATTCTCCAATCAGAAACCCTGCCTTTACAGAAACTTTATACAATTGGCTTTAAAAAAAAAAAAAAAAGAACCCGAAGTGCCAAAAATGCTCAAGAGTTTCAAAAGCAAAAACTGACAAAAAGCAGTGAACTCATTTGCATTGAAATCTGCCGTGATGTGAGCACAATACAGTTTTCTGAATTTCCTTTAGTACCTGAGTTATTAATAGAGGCAAGCAAAATCTAAGATAAAACACAGACACAGAGGGAGAGAGAAAGAGAGAGAGAGAGAGAGAGAGAGAGAGAGCAGGCCTCTTTCTGGTAAAAGGCAATTAATATATTATTTAGGAAGGGGATATTTCAGAACATAGATAACACAGCAATCACGTAATGGGAACGAAATGCCCACCCAAGCAGGGCTCAGTGATCACTTCATCTCGCAACCTGAGACTGAGAGCATCTTCCGTTTGTTTAATTACAGGAGCCAGGATGAAAGACAAGCAAACAGCAACCGGCAATGTTTCTAGTTCCTACCTTGGTCGTGACAATGCACAGACAATCCATTCCGAAAAGCTCCCCGGGAGTATATGGAAATCCTCAAGCAAATCCGCAAGGGGCAACAGAAGGATTTTACAAGACATAAAACAAGAGCATGCACAGAAACGGAGACTTGAATCTATCTACACAGCCTGCTGCCGCTTCGCACCCAACCCCCCCCCCTTTTTCCCTCCTAACAGGGCCCGCATAAGAAGTCCTCCACATCGCTTAAAGGCAGTCCTCATTCTCCCGGGGATCGGAAGCCCCACTAGAAAGCATCACCAGCAAAACTTCCTGGTGGCTTCTCCAGCTTGATTGCAGCATTGTTCAGCATGCAATCGGAAATATCCTATAGGCAATGCTTTCTAACAGCGGAGAGCCACGACACGCACGGGGGACCAGAGAGCATTGCATATCATCTCTGTGTGCACAGTTCTGATCGGCTTTCGGTATAGACCAAAAAGGCTTTCTCTGCCAAGTCTCTCTCTCTCTCTCTCCCCTTGCTCGCTCTGTCTCTCTCTCCCTTTCTCACTGTGTGTGTGTCTGTGTGTGTGTGTGTGTTATCTGCACTTTAAAAAAAAACTCTTTGGTTTTTGTATTTGTTTTACAAATTCTGGGCAAGAACAATGTACACAGCTATCAGGGCCCATCCATCAAAGGTCTCTCGCTTCGCTGCCGAAACGATCGCTTTGGTTGCAAGGCTCGCTATTAGAAGCCCGCTTCTCAAGTACACAATTTGCTGGAGTACTGCGGTGTGCAATGCAGTTTTTCACCTTGCCAACATCGCTCGTGGTTCCCCAAAGCCGATTCACAGCCAGAAATGGACTGGGAAGAGAGAGAGAGAGAGAGAGAGAGAGAGAGAGAGAGAGAGAGAGGTGAAGAGATGTTCGCTCGTGCTCTTCGCTCCTCTGATGCCATGCTTCTCGCCTGCCCAAGGGCCTCTACTTCCCTTGCTCGGCTTCGTCCATTCTCTTCTGCTGCCCCTTACGCCTGGAACGCTCTTCCAGAACATTTGAGAACTACAAGTTCAATCGCAGCTTTTAAAGCTCAACTAAAAACTTTTCTTTTTCCTAAAGCTTTTAAAACTTGATGTTGTGCAGACTTCTACTGTTACTTTCTACTGTTAGTTTTTCCCTACCCTGTGCCTGCTTACCCTACCCTGTACCTGTTTGCATTCTCTTCCCCTCCTTATTGTTTTACTATGATTTTATTAGATTGTAAGCCTATGCGGCAGGGTCTTGCTATTTACTGTTTTACTCTGTACAGCACCATGTACATTGATGGTGCTATATAAATAAATAATAATAATAATAATAATGTTGACTTTTTCAAAGTTAAGGAGAAAGTTAAAAAAAAAATGGAGTGTGCCTCGTTGATCCCATACGGATTTGCTGCTGATGGCCACTTTATGCTACGGATTCTAAGTCATAGAGGGCATTGGCTGAAGATAATCTTGAACAGAGTCCTTTGAGGGAGGCACACTGTGCGCATATATTCCTTTTGTCCCATTGCCACTACTGGTTGCACAGGTCTTGCAGGTTTTGAAACAGTTCAAAAGCTGGCAAGCCCTGTTTAGCACAAGTGCGAGTGGGTTGAGTGTGCATTCCACAAACCGCCAGCCCTCTTTCAAATCGCCTTCAACCCTCTAGGACAGTGGTTCTCAACCTTCCTAATGCCGCGACCCTTTAATACAGTTCCTCATGTTGTGGTGACCCCCAACCATAAAATTATTTTCATTCTTCTCTACACGATCCATTGTCATGGGATGGTTTGCTAATGAAAATAATACATAACAATAGCTTTAATAATACAAAAGATGATAATGACATAGTTCAGTCAATACAGTTTCCTAAGACCATCGGAAATATGTGTTTTCCGATGGTCTTAGGCGACCCCTGTGAAAGGGTCATTCGACCCCCAAAGGGGTCCCGACCCACAGGTTGAGAACCGCTGCTCTAGGAGGAAGAAAAGCATCATCATCTCTCTCCAGACCAAAACGCTGTGGCCTGATCTACACCTACAGCTCTTTCACAATGAAGGAGGGATGTTTGCGATGGTTCCCGGGTTCTGCAATCGGCGCTCACGTGGCACGTACCACCAATGTTGCCCGCAATTAAAGGAATGTGTGTCGGCAGAAATGGGCAGGACTAAGCAGATGGCTACGGGGCATGGAACTTTTTTAATAACTCCTGGGAGATGCGCACCAGCGCAGACACACAGCAACACAAGATGGGATAGGTATTGTGTCGAAAATCAGATATATGGTTGTTTAAAAAAACAACCTCACCAATACAACACGCTGATGCCCATGCACACGCCCCTGATAACAGATTGGCTGTTCACTGAGCCAGGAGCTTGCATCAAACTGCAATAGTTTTGCAAAGAGGAGGCACACCAACCGCGGGCTTCAGAATTATACCGAGAGAGCTGAGAAAACCGTGACAAAAGCAGTCAGCGATATTCCTGAATAACTGAGAGGTCAACCCAAGATCACAGCAGGATCAGCTGTGTGTCATGTGGCCCAGAAGGGACGACTAATATTATCCTGGAATAAACGGCTGGTGTAGACAGCCCCTATGGTTATTAGGGAAGTGTGCAAAAAAATCCCCCCAGATGTTGGAGTTCTGAATTTTGCACATTCTTAATTGATTGTAAAAATTAAATTTTCCAAAGGAAAACGAGACCGACAACAACATATTAAACAGCCAGCTTATAGCAGCATTTCCTCTTCCTTACAGTAACCAAATGGTTATTTCTTGACCCCTAAGGGCTTTTTTTATTATTATTAACAAACTTTAAAGAGCTGATAGATAAAAAAATAAGGAAATGCCCTTTGATCACATGATTGTCACTGCTAGAGCAGTATATGAAAAGCATTGGAGAACTAATCAAATCCCAAGAATTAGAGAGTGGTGTGTTAACTTATGGGATTTTGCCATTCTTGGGGTGCAGTCCTATGCATACCACAAGATGTAATGGTGGCCACCAATTTGAATAGGTTTAAAAGGGGGTTGGACAAATTCCTGGAGGAGAAGACTATCAATGGCTACTAGTCCTGATGGCTATGTGCTACCTCCAGTATCAGAGGCAGTAAGCCAAGGAAGATGTTCCAGTCTCTTGATCATTTTACCTGCCCTTTTTTCCAGCTCCACCTTATCTTTTTTTAGAGGTGATGACCAAAACCGTACACAGTATTCTAAGCGTGGTTGCACCATAGATTTGTATAAAGGCAGTATGATACTGGCCGTTTTATTCTCAATTCCTTTTCTAACATTGCATAACTTGGAGTTTGCCTTCTTTACGGCAGCCGCACACTGGGTGGACATTTTCATCGAGCTGTCCACCATAACCCCAAGTCCACTCTCAGAAAGGGAGGTCTTTCCCAACCTTGAGAATGGGGGAAAGAGATGTGGTCGTGTGCAGGGAAGTTAAAGGCCAAGTGCCATCCTAGCCCCTGGGCCTGCCCCCACTACAAGGAGCTGGTATAACCTATTTTCCTCCCATTGCTTGCAATGGAAGATCATTTTTCCCCACTGAAAAATAAACCCTGCGGAGACCGGTGAGGTTGGGGAGAGGAAAAACCTCATTTCTGCCCTGCTCGCAAAAGCCCAGTAAGGCTTATATATTTGTTTATTCCTTTATTGTTTACCTATCCATTTATTACATGCATATTCCACTTTTTTTCCTCTTGCAAAGAACTTGAATTGGCTTACACGGTCCTCTTTCTCTACATTTCATCTTCACAACAACCCTGCAAGGTAGTGTAGGCTGAGAGTCAGTGACTGGCCCAAAGTCACCCAGTGGGCTTCATGGCCAAGTGGGGACCAGAACCAGGACCTCCCAATTCTCACTGCTTGGAACAAGGGGGGCTTTTACGTTCCACCATAAAATGCACTCTAAACTCCAGAAGCCTTTCATCCCATCTAGCTTCCTTATCTGGGGAAGGAGAGGGAAATGGAGAAATTCATGGGTCAAGCAGATCCACGACTCTCCTTCCCCCTCACTGCCCAGTTTGAGGTTGCAATAATGACCTCAAGTGAGATGCTATTGCAGGGCTTTCCTCAGCAGCTGCAAGGGCAATGAGGAGGAGGAACAGCCTGCTCAGATTTTTCCCTTGTCAGGTCAAAGAATCATAGAATAGTAGAGTTGGAAGGGGCCTATAAGGCCATTGAGTCCAACCCCCTGCTCAGTGCAGGAATCCACCTCAAAGCATCCCTGACAGATGGCCTCTTGAATGCCTCTAGTGTGGGAGAGCTCACAACCTCCCTAGGTAACTGATTCCATTGTCGTACTGCTCTAACAGTCAGGAAGTTTTTCCTGATGTCCAGCCAGAATCTGGCTTCCTGTAACTTGAGCCCATTATTCTGTGTCCTGCACTCTGGGAGGATCGAGAAGAGATCCTGGCCCTCCTTTGTGTGCCAAGTTTTCAAGTATTTGAAGAGTGCTCTCATGTCTCCCCTCAATCTTCTCTTCTCCAAGCTAAATATGCCCAGTTGTTTCAGTCTCTCCTCATAGGGCTTTGTTTCCAAACCCCTGATCATTGCCCTCATCTGTGACACACTCCACCACTACAGCTTGCAATTGGAATCCACAACATCCTAGGTCAGAGAAATCTGCCACAGAATCAAATGAGTTCAGATTTCTATGTATCTCACCCACAGATTCCACAGCGGGCCAGTTTTCCTCCACACTTGTGGACCTGCTTTTTAAAAACAAAAACTTGCCAGAATTTCATGCAAATTGAATCACAGAAAATGCATAAAATAAATTAAAAACCACTGGCTGAATCTGCACATTCTCCCCATAGGCTAAAGCATGAAAATGCATATGGGGGGGGGGATTTGTGCATTTTGGGTAGGATTTGCACATTTTCGCACGAGTGAATTTGTGCAAATTCGGGAAACAGGGAGGGGAAACGATTCTGTCAATTCAACAAAATCTGAACATCCCTCCCAGTGTCCAAGCTTTGCACATCTACATAATTCTTCAGTGACGGCCACAAAGTTGTTTAATGGTTTAACACAGGCTGTTTAAATTTTTGGATTGTTTTAAAATTCATGGGATTTCTTAGTTGTCCTGAATTCTTACTGGAGAAAGCAGAGAAACAGAAATCCAAACCCTTGCTGAAGGGTGACTGAGAATTTGTTGCACCTGCAGAAGAGCCAAGCCAGCAATAGGAAGGCACCTGTAGCCCAGGAAGCCCTTGCACACCTTTGGAAAGCTGTCAGACATGAAAGTACCACTGCCGGTTTTCCCACCGGTGGTATTTATTTGATTTATTTACTTCCTAAATTTCTATACCAGCCAATATATGAAGCTCTCTAAATAAATAAATAAATCCAATGTTAAAATAACAACAACACAGGCCATAGCTAGACGGGGCGATATCCCGGGGATCACCTCGGGATCATCCCTGTGCATTCACATGACACACAAGGGATCCCGGGAGCAGGGAGGGATGATCATAGAATCATAGAATCATAGAATAGCAGAGTTGGAAGGGGCCTACAAGGCCATCGAGTCCAACCCCCTGCTCAATGCAGGGATCCACCCTAAAGCATCTCTGAAAGATGGTTATCCAGCTGCCTCTTGAAGGCCTCTAGTGTGGGAGAGCCCACAACCTCCCTAGGTAACTGATTCCATTGTCACACTGCTCTAACAGTCAGAAAGTTTTTCCTGATGTCCAGCTGGAATCTGGCTTTCCCCGGGATCTCGCCCTACGCTTCTAGCCTGCTTTTTCCACAATCTCAGGCTGATCCCGAGACCATGGAACATGTGGAAGGGCGCCGTGGTTTGTCCCGGCTCCTCGCGAGTAACCATGAGACGCTGGGAACCATCAGGGATGGGGTGCAGGGAGCGTAGAAAGTTTTTTTTTTTTTTTTTGCACCTGCACTCGTGCACTCCATCTGCTTTAACAAAAAAAACCAAAATGGTGGGTATGATGTTGCACACCGCATGTAGACCATGGCGACGATCTCACGATCACAAAATCACGAGGTCATCGCCATAAAACTCCCTAGAGAGAAAAAGCCAGCAGCAGTGTAAAGATTTTAAAACACAATAGCACATTTAAAAACAATACTGCTGGGCTAAAAAGCCTGGGGGTGATGGGGAGGCAATGTAGGTGCCAGGTGATCTTCTCTGGAGAGGGCATTTTCCAACCAGGGGGCCACCAATGAAAAGGCCCTCTGGGCAGGAGCCATAGGCCCCACCTCATTTGGTGAGGGCACCTGGAGAAAGGCCTCTGAAGATGATCTTAAGGTCTAGGCAGGTATATATGGGAGGAAGCAACCTTTCAGGTAACTGGGCCGCAAGACGTTTAGGGCTTTGAAAGTTAATACCAGCATTTTGAATTGGGCCAGGAAATGGAATGAAAGGAGGCCTTTAGACAGCCTAAATTATCTGGGGAAGGTGGCTGCTAAAAAAGTATGGGGCACAATTTAAAGACAACATTGTAAACTTTTTTTTAAAAAAAAAAAAGTAAGCAAAAAAAAAGTTGCCTGAAAGAAAATAGGTTGACAGGCCCCCTTAGACCGTCCCTGATTGGAAGCCAGTGGTAGGGCCCAAAATGGAGATTTAAGGCTGTGTGTCAGGGCAGCTTTGAATGTGCAAGACCTGAAGCTCTGTAATCCTTAACATGCCCATGGCTCAAACCCCTGAGTGAAACCAGCCAGAGGGGGGGGGTGAAGAAAGAGCTGCCCCCGCCTGGCTGCAGCAAGCTAGCAGGGCTTAGGAAGTAGCGGTTCCTCTGCCATTGAAACCCCACCCTCAAATTTAAGATTGCTCTGCTAGAAATTAAATTGAATAGAATAAACAACTTCGCATTTTCTTGAGACAGTCAGACAAATGTCAGAGAACACACTAGAAAGTTAAAATACATATAGTACCTGCCCAGATAGATAGATAGATAGATAGATAGATAGATAGATAGATACAGGAGGATTTATTTGAGATTTAGGTAATGATGGGTGAAAACAGACATGTGGCGTAGTGGCTAAAGCGTTGGACTGGGAGTTGGGAGATCCAGGTTCTGGTCCCCACTCGGCCATGGAAACCCACTGGGTGACTTTGGGCCAGTCACACGCTCTCAGCCCAACCCACCTCACAGGGTTGTTGTTGTGAGTATAAAATGGAGAGGAGGAGGAGGATTATGTACGCCGCCTTGGCTTCCTTGGAGGAAAAAATGTGGATATAAATGCAATAATAAAATAAATAAAACAATTTTAGTGGTTTGAACACATAATCACTGTCTTGAAAACACATTCCAGAATGTCTGTTTGAGATCACTTCTACCACACTTGCAATGCAATTCTAGATATTGCAGCCCTAAAATATGGGGTCTTGCCTTTATGCTTTGTTGTCCAATCCTTCTATATGTTGTGCATGGGACTTGCAGAAGGGTAAGTATCAGAAACTTGGTCAGAGCAGGAGGTAATTCACTCTCTTTCTTCCCTGGCTTGTGCATAACTGTCAAACTTGCATATTCTTTTTCCAAGAAAAGCAGCGCAATGTTTTAAAAGAAAGACATTCTAACCAACTGCTCTCTCTTATTTCTCTGTACTACCATTTGCCTAATAAAAAATATAAAAAACCGAAAGAAAGCATATTTCCATAAATACTTCTACTTATTTTATCCTCTGGGACTAACACAGTTAACAGTTTTCTGTTCAAAGAAATCTGTTAGGTATCTGTTTTCCAGACAAACAGTGCAAAATGTTTCAATTCCTTTTTTCCCCCTCCCTGCCCAGATCTACATGTTTGCTCAGAAAGCAAATCCTGTTAAATTCAGTCAGGCTTACTCCCAAGGAGACATGCACAGGATTGGAAATTTACGAAACAGTTCACTGAGTTTAGTGGGGCTTACTCCCCGGTAGATGCGTGCAGGATTGCAACCTTAATCACCTCGATGTGGGGCCACATCAGACTTTTGTAAGACGTATTGCTATTCCACGTCCCCATGCTTCCATCTCAACCCATCCCCACATCCAAAACACACCTTTTTCGTAGCCACACTGTTGTGGGGTTTGCCTTTGAGAAGTCGTACATGATTCATGCTGAGTTGGAGAAAAGCCCTCTGCTTTTTGGTTAAATCTTCCCCCACTTGCAAAAAGGAAAAAGAAAAGAAAGAAAGAGGAAAGCCACTCAAAATGAAAGTCCTGTCCGATGATTGGGGAAAATCAATGCCCTCTATTCACTTGAAGGCAGTAAAAAGTGGAATCGTACAGACATCCGTAGGGTATGATAGAGAACCCATTCCCTTTAGATCCTTTTCCTGGGAATCTCTTTTACTCATTCCAGTCGGAGTATGTTTCCAATAAGCTCTTGTAAAGAGTCATCTGCTTTCCGTGAATTATTCAGGTTATTATAACCCCAATATCATTGTGGTTTCTCAAGAGGCAAGCGGTTCAGCCAACCACAGGCCATTACTTTTGCAAAGAGTCAATCCCGGCTACCAAAGATCTAAAGCAATCGCGTAAAAATCCACAGCGTCTCAGATGCTCCCAGACGCCAATAAAGAAAGAGGATGGAGGGAATGAACTGCCCACAGACTCTTAAAACTTATGCAAAAAGAGATTGTAAAGAAAAAGAGAGACGCGTGGGGCAGAAGGGAAACTTTGCAGAACTCTGAAGAACTTGGGAACATCCGAATTAACAACTGTTGATGTTTCAGGATTTCTTTTCCATTCGTCGAATTAGAAATGTTGTATGGCGTGACCAGTAGGAACACCAGCATCTGAAATCTAAATTATCTGACTACACAGCGAGGGTTGCCACGTAGACACCTCTCAACCTGGACACTGGACAAAGCCCACGAAATCCCTCACTCAGGCAAAAGAAAAGACAGCCTTAGTGTCTTCTGCACATTCCTCCTGCAGACCTGTGGTTCACACACACACCCTCACCTGCTGTGCCGCCCAGCTGGAGGTAGGAAAGCACCGATGGGTTAATTTCGGTCTTGCCAAGATTCTTCAGGGTTTCAAGGTCAATTCATTCCATCACGATCCCTCGCAACTTTTTTTTGCTTCAAAGAAAATCCATGTGGAAATTCGTCTGCATTTTTTGCAATGCATTTTTAAATATTTATTGCATTTCTCTACAGCCCAATAGCTGAAGATCTCTGGGCGGTTCACAAAAATTAAGACCATTCAAAGTATAAAACAACAGTATAAAACCATAATATAAAATACAGTATAAAAGCACAACCAAGATAAAATCAGCAGCAATGCAAACATACAAATTTAAAATATAAATTTAAAACAGCAAAGTTAAAATTAATTCATAGACTGTTAAAATACTGGTAAAATAAAAAGGTCTTCACCTGGCGTCTAAAAGAGCATAGTGTAGGTGCCAGGCGAACCTCCTTAGGGAGCTCATTCCACAGCCGGGGTGCCACAGCAGAGAAGGCCCTCCTCCTGGTAGCCACCTGCCTCACTTCCTTTGGCAGGGGCTCACGGAGAAGGACCCCTGAGGATGACCTTAGGGTCCGGGCAGGTACATTCGGGAGGAGGCGTTCCTTCAGATAGCCCGGCCCCAAGCCGTTTAGGGCTTTAAATGTTAATACCAGCACTTTGAATCGGGCCCAGACCTGGACTGGCAGCCAATGAAGCTGGAAGAGGACTGGCCTGCACAAGTGGCTTGGTGGCCCTACAATTACCATATTTCTTCAATTCTAAGATGCACCCTTTTTTTCCCATATAAACATCTCTAAAAATGGGGTGTGTCTTAGAATCGCAGGTGCGTTTATTATTTCTTAGAATCAAAGCTTTTTTTCTGTTGGTGGTACTGAAATTAGTGTGCATCTTACAATTGATGGCGTCTTAGAATCAAAGAAATACGGTAGCTCTACGTGGGGCTACCTATGTATGTGGTTCGGAGGCTGCAGCTTGTGCAGAATACCGCAGCTATGGTGCTCACTGGGACACCTAGCTATGCTCGTATAAAACCAGTGTTAAAAGAACTACACTGGCTGCCTGTTAGCTACCAAGCCATGTACAAGGTTATGCTATTATCTTACAAAGCCCCAAACTACTTGGGACCAGGATACCTGGCAGACGTCCTTCCCTTATATACACCCAGACGACATTTACGATCTTCAGAGGAGGCCCTGCTCATCATCTCAACACGAAAAGAATGTCGCCATGAAGAACCTCGACGGCGGGGCCTTCTCTGTAGCGGCACCCACCATCTGGAAAAACCCTTCCTCGTGTGGCTCGGGAGGCGGAAAATGTAATAACTTTTAAACGCCTCCTGAAAACATATCTTTTTAGACAAGCCTTCCCTGGGCTGTAATTTATTCTGGTTTTATGCGATTGTCAAGTTTTAATCTGGATTTTATGGTTTTAGTTGTAAACTGCCCAGAGAGTTTAGTCTGTTGGGCAGTATAAATATGTAATAAATAAATAAAATAAATCAATAAATAAAATAAGCAGTAGGAAGCAGTCGGCACAGGCTGGGAAGGGCGGTGAATTGTTCCACCCCACCCCCACCCAAACGGCCCACTGCTGCTTAGCCAGCCACTCCCCCCCCCCTTGCTGCTGCTGCTTTCCTCCCTAGATGCCTGTTTGCTATATGCCTGTCTGCTTGTGGCTGCCTGATGGTGACCTCTCCTCCTCTCTCCCATGGCTGACAACTCCCACCTTCTGCCCCAGCCGCAGGGCTCCTGGCTGGGAGACTCAGCCAAAATATTGCAAGACCTCTCTCATTAGTTCGGCAGAGTCTCACAGCCGGCCGATGAAGGGAAAAGGAGCCACCGCCCTGCAAGAGCAGGGAGCTGTAAGCTAGGAGTCAACCACCATGGCATGAGAGGGGGGAGCCAGGAGCTGGCAGCTGCCTCCTCATGAGAACAGGGAGATGCAGGAAGAAGAAGCGAGGGAGGGGCAACAGCAGCTTGCTTGAGGCAGCGACTTCAGTTGGGCAAATGGCCTCTCCAAATTGTCCAGAGTATTTGCGGGCAGGGAAATGGGCGGGGACAATTTCACAGAATTTCATAGAATTTCTTCTTCGACTTTTCTGCATCATTTTCAGGGCATTTTGTAATTTGTTTTTGGTGCAGCTGAAACGCTCCCCACGGCCTGAGTTCGATCCCAGCGGAAGCTGGTTCTCAGGCAGCCGGCTCAGGTCGACTCAGCCTTCCATCCTCCCGAGGTCGGTAAAATGAGTACCCAGTTAGCTGGGGGAAAGGTAATAACGGCCGGGGAAGGCAACGGCAAACCACCCCGCTATAAGGCCTGCCAAGAAAACATCAGTGAAAGCTGGTGTCCCACCACGAGTCAGTAATGACTCAGTGCTTGCACGAGAGGTTCCTTTCCTTTCTTTCCTTTGAGCTTAGAATCATAGAATCATAGAATAGTAGAGTTGGAAGGGGCCTAGAAAGCTGTCAAATCCAACCTCCTGCTCAATGCAGGAATCCACCTAGAAGCATCATTGTCCTAATCACTGTGTGCGGCAAAGGATGGTGTACGTGTGTGTGTGTGTGTGTTCTTTCTATTACACATCTCCTAATTAATTGCTCTGCAGCCTCCCAGAATGCCCAGGCTTTCTGATCTGAAAAAGCCCTATGGGAGGAATGGTTTTATTATGTCTCCCCCTGGGCTTTAATTGAAGTGGAGGAAGCGGAGGAAGCCACAGGCTTCCATAGAGATTATTATTATTATTTATTTATTTATATAGCACCATCAATGTACATGGTGCTGTACAGAGTAAAACAATAAAATAGCAAAACCCTGCCGCAAAGGCTTACATTCTAATAAAATCATAATAAAACAATAAGAAGGAGAAGAGAATGCACCAAACAGGCACAGGGTAGAATATAACTAACAGTATAAAAGTCAGAACAAAATCAAGTTTTAAAAGCTTTAGAAAAAAGAAAAGTTTTTAGCTGAGCTTTAAAAGCTGCGATTGAACTTGTAGTTCTCAAATGTTCTGGAAGAGCGTTCCAGGCGTAAGGGGCAGCCGAAGAAAATGGACGAAGCCAAGCATTGCACAATGAAAGACGGAACACATGGGCACACACCTTGGCCACCCCGTAAGTAAGGTAAGCACAAGAACCCTGAACCTGACCCATGAGAATTTCTCTGAAAAGTCTTCTCCTTTGAACTTCTTTTCCAAAGCAATTTCTTTTCAATCAAATCGAATGAGAATGGTTGAAAACAATCTGGGAGAAATGTTCGCCACAGCACTCTTTTTAAATGCATTTTGGGAGATGTGCACCCAGTGATTTAGTTGTATTTGTGCTCATATTGGACATGTACGCATTTTGCTTTGTATATTTTTTGTATGTGTGTGTGCGCCAAACAAAATGTACACATTGCCTTGAACGTCTCTGGGGCTCAGAGACATTCTTACGAAATGAAGGCGGCAGGTGGTGGCAGGCTGACGCTTTTCTCCCCAGCATACCCATTTTGTGGTGGTGCTCAAGACAGTTTCTCAAATTGCCAAGTATGCCAATGGGACCCCAAAAGGTTGCCTGCTCCTACAAATGGGCATTTGACCCAATTGGAGTCCACCAGGAGAAGAGCCTTTAGTGTGGTGGCCCCTTCTCTTTGGAACTCCCTGCCCCTGTAGGTCAGGCACTGTGCTGCTTCTGGCACCTCCTGAAAACAACTCTTTTCCAGGAAGCATTCCTCAACTGACCAGCCAGTGTTTTTATTGGTACTTTGTTTTAAACTGAACAAGCCTTGTTTGTTTGTTTAGATAGGCTTTTTGTGTTTGCTATCTGTTATTAGTTGGTTTTCCTTAGCATTAAGTTTGGAATGAATTCCACTGAGAATGATTTATGGTGATTTTATAATGTTAGTCTATCTGACTGTTGTTTTTAAGCTGTGGGATAGCTCTGTAAGAAAGCCGTAATTGAAAACACTGGATTTAACCTTTAAAGTAAAGGTTACGGAAGTATTTGAATTTAGTATTTAGATTCAGCGGTTGACATTCATAAACTATGGAAGTGGAAAAGAAAGAAAGAAAGAAAGAAAGAAAGAAAGAAAGAAAGAAAGAAAGAAAAGCAATTGTAGTCTTTTCAGTTACAAGTGCACCCAACTCACTGTAAAAATTTACAGCCCATCAAAAGACGTCAAAACACAGCCACAGCAATATAAATAAAGCAGAAACATGTCAAAACTGCCATCTCAAGGGGACTTAATTCAATGAAATGTATTTATTAAAGGGTAATAGGAAAGGAATCATCACTGTCCTTTAACTAAAACACAAGCAGTGGTTTGGAATAGTCAGAATAAATAATTAGGGCTATCAGACGACAGAAGAAATCTTAGTCAATGAAATGTAAACAATTAACCAATTGCACCAGTTGCTGGGGAACATGGGTGGAAGGGTGCTGTTGCGCCGTGTCCTGCTTGTTCACCCCTGGCCGATGGCTGGTTGGCCACTGTGTGAACAGAGTGCTGGACTAGATGGACCCTTGGTCTCATCCAGCAGGGCTCTTCTTATGTTCTTAAATCTGCATCAATTTGCATTTTGTTACAATAGTTCTGCAAGAAAAAAAATAGCTTTGATATGTGCCTATGGGCTCATCTACACCAAGCAGGATAATCCACTATGAAAGCGGTATGGAAGCGGTATATAAGAGGCAGGAGCCGCACTACTGCTTTATAGTGGTACTGAAGTGCACGGACAACTGTTGGGGCAGGAGGGATGTGCAGGAGCACATGTGGGGGATAGGAACTCTATCGAATATGTGCTCCTGCACAGAGAGTATTATGTATTTTTAAAAAGCGACTTAGGCCTTAGCTAGACCTAAGGTTTATCCCGGGATTGTCCCAGGGTCGTCCTTGTTCATGTAAATGACACACAGGATATCCCAGGAGTAGGCAGGGATGACCCCGGGATCAACCTTAGGTCTAACTAAGGCCTTAGGCAGGATCTACACTACTGCTTTAAAATGGTTTACAACAGTAGTGACAACTGTTGGGGCCCAGGCCACACTTCCTATACAGTTTTCAAAACGTTTTCAACGTGTTTTATTCTGCTTGGTGTAGATCTGGCCACATTTGGCGATGAAACATCCAAAACATGTTGGGAAATGGCAGAGAGGTCCACTCCTGCGCACGTCTGATACCCATGCACACACTCTTCACAGCTGATTGGCTGTTCGCTGAGTCTAGATCTCGTGGCGAACAGCAACAACCTCGCAAAGTGGGGAGCACACCACAAACATTCCTCGGAACGTAAGCGAGAGCGCCAGGAAAACCGCGACAAAAGCAGTCATGGAAATTCGGGTATAACTGAGAGGTGAAGCCGAGATTCCCCGCAGGTGCAGGTGGATGTCATTTGCCACATTAGTGATGACTTCAATACAATCCCGCAATAAATGGCTGGCGTAGACTCCCCCGTTATTGTTTTCTAACAACCCCCTGAGGAATGCCTTTGAAGGAAGTACAGGCCGAAACACGTCGGGCTTTGCAAAAATGAACATTTGGCATCCTGAGAATGCGTTTCTTTTTTTCTGACCTGTTGTCAGGTTCTGTCCTGCAGCACCACCTGGTGGCTGCAGTGCACCTTGCCGACCGCAGAGTAGTTGCAGGATCCAGGCTCATATCGTCAAGCACTGACAGGTGGACTGATGCAGACCAGCTGGGAGCAGCCAGGAAAGGGCTATATAAGAACTGCATTTCCACTCCAGCTTTGCTACAGCAACACGGTCTCCTGTGCCTGCTGCAGCCTGTTCCTGACTTCCTGCAATCCTGGACCGTGCCGTGCCTTCTGTTTCTCCTGACCACGCCTTTTGCCTCTGACACTGCCTGAACTCTGTTTGCCTCTGAACCTTGCCTTTTCCCTCTGGCCCTGCTTAGGGTGACCATATTTGGGAAACCAAAAAAGAGGACACCTAGTGTGTGTGGGGGGGGGGAAGCAGCTTTCTGAGTCCTGCAGAAAGTACATTATTCCCCTGCCACCTTAAAGAACCAGATTGGAGTGGAGGAAGGGAAAGGATTTCATTCTGCACCACCACCATCCACTCCAATTGGGGCCTTTTCCATAATGTCCACGAATGACCCACTTTCCCCTTTAAGACCTCAACTGGAGCTCAGGGTGGGGGAATGATGCGCCTCAAGAAAGCATGTCATTCCCTCCTGCCATGCTAATGGCAGCCTTAAAGAGGAAGGTGTGTCATTCCAGGACATTATTGAAAATTATAGAAAATCCCCCCTGACACCATGGAAAGAACAAAAACCAGGACAAATCCGGGGAAATCCTGACAGTTGGTCACCCTAGCCCTGCTTGAACTCTGCTTGTTTCTGGAACTTGCCTTTTGCCTCAGGTCCTGCCTGGACTCTGTTTGCCGGTTCCACTGCCGTCCATCCCGGCCCCAGCGTTCCTGCGTTGAGGCCTTGCCACCCACACCCCGGACCCTGACACCTGTGTTAGATGCTCCCCTCCTTTTATTTTCGGTTTTTCACTCCAGCATAAGCCAAGAAACAAGGAACTCCTTAACTCTTTACCTCAAGGACGATGAATCTCTGGCTCTCGGGATGTTGAAGGACATCCCCAATGGCGCCAGAGAAAGGGGTTCATTCAGGAGAAGAAAATTCACCTGAATCTTCTACTGCTATTTTCTGCAAATAGGAGCTGAGGGCAGTGAATTTTCACTTGGGAAAAGGTGCAGAGGAAGTGAACATCCCCACAATAGCTGCTTTTTTATATAAAGAAAAATATGTCAGTTGCAAAATGCCCAATTCCACCCACACATCGTAAGGCCTCTTCCCTACTCAAATGCTTTCTGAATACCGCTTACATAGTAATGGTTATGATAATCTGCCATCAAAATTATGTGAATTACACATATGCCTCTGACTTCCTCACTTTCTATATAATGCACATAAAATCGCAGTTTAGGGGATTTTGTGCTTGCGAAATAACCCTACTTGATTGGGTGCTTCTCTTACCGATTCCTAGTTATCCATCACAGCTCCTGCCTTATGTTTCATATAACTGTTATAACCCATAATGATACAGCTGTTTTTCTATCATTACCTGCCTGCCCTCTTAGTCCAAATGGAAACCGGAGGCAGCTGAATTATGTATGCAGCGGCAGTTTATATGGCAAGAGGAGAAGATGATGAAGCTGCAAAGCAATAAAAAATGCAAGGTGCTTATAAAGGCTGCGTTTCTTTCCAAAGCGGCTCTCAGCTCTGAAGCAACACTGCGCTCTCCAGATTCCATTTTAATGTCCATCCACTTTCCCAGGAAACGGAATCTGACAGCATTATTCAAAAAGTGCCACGCATACATTTTAAACAGCTAATCCTCCCTATAAAGCAATGAGCTGTTTTTTAATAGTGCATCATTAACAGGTGGACAATATTGCTTATATACACAAATGCATATTCATAGATCCTGACAAATAGCACTCTTGGTAAGTGAGACAGTGGCCATGGCTAGACCAGGCCTATATCCTGGGATTGTTCCGGGATCATCCCTGTGCATCCAAATGACACACAGGGGATACCGGGAGCAGGCAGGGACAACCCCTCCACTTCCCTGGGATAATCCTTAGATCTATCTAAGGCCAAAGAAGGAGGGTTTAGGAAATCCAACTTGGTTTCTGCCCTTCTTCGAAAGGATCGGAACCAAGGAAGTTATATCCCATCCATCTGCTTCTGCAGCCATAGTCCAATCCCCGCCAGAGTGTCAACAGAATCTAATCCTATGATATGCCTTTCTAAACTGGATTATTTTATCTTGCTCTTGGTTTTAATATATGAAACTGATTTTAGTAGTTTAGACTGTTTTTATTTTAATTCGAACTGATTTTTAATTGTGCTTTATCTTTTTATTCAGTTTTTCAAAGCAATTTTCAGTTTATTTGATCAAGAACAGCAGGGATTTGTTTCACTCTAAATAAGGCCATGGCTAGACCAGGCCTGTATCCCAGGATCATCCTGGGATTATCCCTGTGCATCCAAATGATGCACAGGGGATCCCGGGAGCAGGCAGGGACGACCCCTCCCTTGGCCCGGGATTTCACCCTACCCTTTAATCCCGCTTTAATCCCACTTAATCCTGCTTTAATCCCACTTTAATCCTCCTTTAATCACCCTACCCTTAATCCCGCAGGCAGGGATGATCCCGAGACCGCAGAACGTTTAGGCAGGCGTCACAGGTTGTCCCATCTCCTTGTGAGTAACCACAAGGAGCCGGGACCTGGGCATGGGGCACAGAGCTCCTCAGGAGCTCTGTGCCCATCGGGGTGGGGTGGGGGAGGGGGAGGTGTTTTTTTAAAAAACAAAACAAAAAACACTTACCTGGCATTCGAGTGCTGCTGCACTAGGGTGACCATATTTTGGAAAACAAAAAGGAGGACAACATGGTCGCCCCCAAGGGGGCGTGTCCAGCACCAAGGGGGCGTGCCCACCCGAACATAGTCTGATTTTACATGTCTGATTTTACAGCACACATTTAAGACAAATCTCTTCTTCATAACATCTTAATGTTAAAATCACTGAAATAAAGAACAAGTGAGAGATTCAATGTATCTGAAATTAACTTCACTCACTCCTACTTTTGTAGGTTTTGCTGTACTTTGAAGCTTTTGATATTCTCTTTGTGTTATTTTATTTATTTATTTATTTATTTATTTATTTATTTATTTATTTATTTTATTACATTTATATACCGCCCCACAGCCGAAGCTCTCTGGGCGGTTTACAACAATTAAAAATAGTAAACATTAAAAGTATACAAAAATTTAAAAAACATAAAAACAGTATAAAAACAACAGTATAAAAAGTGTTACATTCTCCCCTTCCCTCAAATATTTTTTCTGACTGTATCTTCACTCATTGCAAGCTGCTGTTGTTGTTAACAGGGTTTACTACTGGCCCCAGATCTGTTTCAAATTTGGTATGGCTAAAGCTCTACCTAAAAGCTATCATGGTGCCAACTTTCAGCTCTTTATCTTTAAAAACGACAGTTTAAAAAATAATAATTTTAAAACCTCATTTTTAAAAAAATCCTAAAAAATCAATGGATGAACGGATCTCTTTCAAATTTGGTGTGGCTAAAGCTCTACCTAAATCCTATCATGGTACAAAGTTTCATTGCTTTATCTTTAAAAATGACGATTTTAAAAATAATAATTTTAAAATCTCAATTTTTAAAAAATTCCTAAAAAATCAATGGATGAACGGATCTGTTTCAAATTTGGTGTGGCTAAAGCTCTACCTAAGTCCTTTCATGGTGTAAAGTTTCATCTCTTTATCTTTAAAAATAACGATTTAAAAAATAATAATTTTAAAACCTCAATTTTTAAAAAATTCCTAAAAAATCAATGGATGAACGGATCTGTTTCAAATTTGGTGTGGCTAAAGCTCTACCTAAGTCCTTTCATGGTACAAAGTTTCATCTCTTTATCTTTAAAAATGACGATTTAAAAAATAATAATTTTAAAACCTTAATTTTTAAAAAATTCCTAAAAAATCAGTGGATGAACAGATCTGTTTCAAATTTGGTGTGGTTAAAGCTCTACCTAAGTCCTTTCATGGTGCAAAGTTTCATCTCTTTATCTTTAAAAATGACGATTTAAAAAATAATAATTTTAAAACCTTAATTTTTAAAAAATTCCTAAAAAATCAGTGGATGAACAGATCTGTTTCAAATTTGGTATGACTAAAGCCCTTCCTAAGAGCTACCATTGTGCCAAGTTTCATGTCTTTATCTTAAAAAATGACGGAGTTATAAGCATTTTTGTTAATTCCCATTAGAGCTGCTCTTTGTAAAAAATCCTGATTTCCCCTCCCCCTCCCGGATCTGCCGGTTTGCAGCAAAAATCCGGCCGTATCCGGACAAATCCGGGTCATATGGTCACCCTATGCTGCATGCATTTCCCTTTTAAAAAAAAAACACCAAAATGGCGGTCGCGATGTTGCGCGCTGCGTGTAGACTAGGGTGATGATCTCGCAATCATAAAATCACAAGATCGTTGCCCTACTACCCCCTCGTCTAGCTGAGGCCTAAATCTCTGGGCTGAACCAGAGTTTATCTCAGCCAACACATGCTTCCCAAATCCACCTTTGTCATATAATGGGGATGCAGGGGCACTTATAAAGAGAGCTGAGAGGCAGGAGAGAGGAGTGCTGAACCCCTCTCATACCCACCAATTCAGCCATTCGGTGCCCCCACCCCACCCCATCCATTTTCCCCTATGATGGATTAACTTCAGAATTACAATACAGCTGGGGGAAGGGCATTTGTAGAGAATCATTAGAAGGTGAAGGAAGAGTTTAGCATCACTCTCCCACTTGAATTTTCCCGTTTTAAGTGCTACACACATACATCTTTAAACAGAATTTATTTATTTATTTATTCATTACATTTTTATACCACCCAATAGCCGTAGCTCTCTGGGCGGTTCACAAAAATTAAAACCATGGAAAGCACACAAAACAACCAACAGTCTAAAAACACAAATACCAAATACAATATAAAAAGCACAACCAGGATGAAACCACACACGATGGGGCCAGAAAAATTTAAGGGATTGAAAGGGATTAGAAAAGGAATTGAAAATACACTGCCAGTATCATACTGCCTTCATACAAATCTATGGTACAACCACACTTAGAATACAGTGTATGGTTTTGGTCACCATACCTAAAAAAAAAGATATTGTTGAGCTGGAAAACGAGCAGAACAGGGCAACGAAAATGATCAAGTGACTGGCGCAACTCCCCTATGAGGGAAAGTTACAACAGCTGGAATTGTTTAGCTTGGGGGGGAAATGAGTAAGTGGAGACATAGGAGAGTGTATAAAATTATCCATGGTGTGGGAAAAGTAGATAGGGAGAGATTTTTCTCCCTTTCCCATAATACTAGAACCCGGGGTCATCCCATGAAGCTGACTGGTGGGAGATTCAGGGCAGTTAAAAGGAAGTACTTCTTCACACAGCGCATAGTTAAATTATGGAACTCACTACCACCAGATTTAGTGATGGCCACCAATTTGAATGGCTTTAAAAGGGGGGTGGACAAATTCCTAGAGGAGAAGGCTATCAATGGCTACTAATAAATAACCCTGATGGCTAAGTGCAACCTCCAGTATCAGAGGCATTAAGCCTACATACACTAGTTGTTGAGGAACATGGGTGGGAGGGTGCTTTTGCACCATGTCCTGCTTGTGGTTCCTTGGTCGACAGCTAGTTGGCCAATGTGTAAACAGAGTGATGGACTAGATGGACCCTTGGTCTGATCCAGCAGGGCTCTTCTGATGTTCTAAGGGCCAGTTCCTCCCAGAAGAAGCTATTGGCTCACTTAGATCATCTTTGGAATCCCTTCTTGTGTGTAACGTGTAGTTTGGTCCTTAGAGCTGATCCACACATTGTCTGGAGCTTCTGGGTTCTCCAGACAGCTGCCCCGTGTGGTGAACCACTGAACTGCAGGCAGCAGCTTCTCAGTGAAGTACCTTCTGCCCATCCAGGCTGCCCATTGGATACCCTGCGCAGGAAGGAAGGAAGGAGTATAAGGGGACTTCCTGTTCTAACTGAGCCTTGCTTGAGCAACAAGGTCTTTCTGAGCATTTATGTGTCCCTGTGTCCCGAGTTGGACTTTGGTCATTATTTCTGGTTTGCTTCTCAACTCTGCCTCCTTATCTGTCCTTTGGTTATGACTTACTCTTGAGTCCTGACTCCTGATTTTGTCTCACAGCTAACAGTTCACGGGAAATGGCTCACCTCAAACTGTTTCCGGAGCCCAACTTTGAGATGTTTTCAGGAAAAGGATGTAGCACAACACTTTGGGACCATACCACTTTGCCATGGAAGTAGGGGGATGATAACTGAATAGATGTCCAACTATGGAAATATTTATTTACAATACATACTGCTCCCCATTTAAGAATTTTGGAATGGTGAACAAATGGAATAAAAGAATAAACGCAGAATAAAAAGGGCATTAAAATTTCCATTGTGTAAAAGAACAGGGTTCAGATAAAACCATGGCTGGTCATTCAGGAAAGCTTCCTAGAACAACAATGTTTTTAGGAGACCCCTGCCTGACCTCCAAAGGCAGGGAATTCCTTAAGAAATAGGCAAGGAATTCCATGGAAATTGCTCCAGCGCTCCTCTGAAGCATGTCAGGGGTGCGATTAGGCTTCTACAACCCTTCTCCTTTTTTATGTTAGCTTTCTGTGGACTGGGAGTTCTTGGCATTGGGCCATTCAGTTGTACGCTCCTCCCTCGGCAAGCTAGAGGTGTTATCGAGCGGCATGCTTTTTCTCGACATGCATATTGGCGCCTCAGCCAGAAGTAATCATTCACATTTTCCATATTATCATTATTATTTTTAAAAGAAAAAGTATCATGTGACATTTGGGAGAGCAAGCAAGCGTACCAATCCCATCGGCTTCTGTTTTCTTTTTTTCCTTTTTTTATTTCCAACTTGAGGATACTAAAAAGGATACTTTTATTTTGAGGGAAGAGGGGAATTAAACGACCGGAGAGCTAAAACACTTTCTATGGCATGTTTTTTTTATAAAAAAAACACGCACGCACCTGAGAGAATTGTCACAGCCAAGTTGTAAACCTGTAAAAATACTGCATGAGTTATAATAATGGAAAGGATGACACTCTTCACTTTGCTCTGGCAGACTGATGGGTCTATTATTTATTACAAAGGAGAACTATAACAAAGAAAATTAATGACGTTAACCTATTTCTCCATTCAACTACACTGCTGAGCTGCACTGAGCTATAACTATCATTTCTTTGTCGATACAAAACTCATCTTGCTTCCCAGAGCATTCAGAGTTCTTTTCTAGTTACCTGGAAACTAACTCATGATTTGCTGGGGGAAGCAAGTAGAGACCTAAATGCAAAATAAATAATAATAATAATAATAATAATAATAATAATAATAATAATAAAGCTACCGCAAGATGTTACTGCCCCATAAATCCAGGAATGCCATCATTTAGAGAGCGACCCAAAGATGGCTTCTTTTTCAGTGTGGGGAGTTTGGGATCCTCTCCCGTCCCGTGGCAATGATGGTGGTAGTGGTGGGTGGGTGGGTGTGCGCTCACGATTTTGAACCACTATCGCACCGGCTACAAACTGCTACTATGCTGCTGGTGTGTCGCTGTTGTTTTAAATCATCTTCAGGCTGCAGCAGCCTGCCTAACCAAATCACGCTGGCGTATTCATGCCTGCTCCCTCTGGCATTCACACGTGCCAGCAAGCTGACGCGAGACACTCACATCAGTGAGATTTCTTTTATTGAGGAAATCACACGGTAGACATGCTTAATGGTTACAGAGTCTCCAAAACACACTTAAAGCTGAACAATGGTTAGGAAGCTTTAGGCTCTTTTTTCTGAAACTGATCCTTAAGGCAAACACTCGGAGAGGGAGGGGTGAACAGGGTACACCAATAACAGTTTTGAGCTTCTCCAGATGCCGCATACGCTGGCACCTCCAAGGGACATGACCAATCTCCTAAAGCAAAGTCCCTGCTCTGAGCCACCAGAGCCGGGCAGAGAGATCCA
The DNA here is from genome assembly GCF_023053635.1 of Elgaria multicarinata webbii. Lineage (NCBI taxonomy): Eukaryota > Metazoa > Chordata > Lepidosauria > Squamata > Anguidae > Elgaria > Elgaria multicarinata. The sequence continues at coordinate 126,822,415 of NC_086175.1, read as the reverse complement.
TCACGCACTTGTCAATTTCAGCCTACCACTACTGCGCTGAGCCTATTTCCATGACTTCAGGAAAGGTTAAGCCTCAGGCCCAGGACTCCCATCCTTCTGATAAGGACTGGGAACTCCTTGCCACCTGAGTCTGGGCACGAACACAGAATCCACTGCATATGTAAGTCCAAGGGCCTTGCTAGACCTACCTTAAAATCCGGTGGTGAGGAGGGGCCAGCCCATGCTAGAAGTAGCGCGGGCTGTCGCTCCTATCCACACGTCAGATGCGACGGGGTAAAGGAAGTCCCCGTGGCACCCTCCATTTAGTTTAACTCTTAAAGGGCCAGGTGTGCAGGAGTGCACCAGCGGCAAAGGTAGGCGTTTTTGTTTTAAAAAACAGGGTTCCCTGCTCCCCCCTGCCCCCGATTTTCCCCCCCCGGCCGCGATTCCCCCCCCAATCTCCGACACACACACACGCGATCTCCAATCCCCCCACGATCTCCAATTTCCCCCCCCCAAACTGACCCGATCTTCACTCCCTGGCTCCGATCTTCCCCCCGCCCCTACCCGATCTTTACCCCCCCTGCCCCCATCCCCCCCAGCTCTATTTTTCCCCTGGATCCAATTTTTTCCCCATCTCCCCTGGCTCCGCTTTCCCCGTGGCTCCACTTTCCCCCCCTCCATCTCCCCACCCTGCCCTCCCATCCGCCGCTTTTCCTGGCTATTCATGAGTAAATGCGGTAGCTGGGAAAAGCAGTGGACCGGTCTACATCTGAGCCCGAGACCGCGGGAAACACCAGGCCAAAAGCCTCACAGGATTTCTCTTCTAGATCTGTCTGTATCATCAATTATTTATTTATTTCATTTATATCCAACATTTTTGTTCCTCCAAGGAACCCAAGGCAGCACACATAATCCTCTTCCTCTCCATTTTATCCTCACAACAACAACACTGTGAGGTAGGTTGGGCTGAGCCTCTGTGACTGGCCCAAAATTTTCCTTGAGCTTCCATGGCCGAGTGGGGACTAGAACCCGGCTCTCCCAACTCCCAGTCCAACACTCTAGCCACTACACCACACTGGCTCTCAAAACTTAAGGATTGCCCTGCTGGATCATAGTAAAGGTCCATCTAGTCCCACATTTCACACAATCAAATGCCTTGGGAAGTTCTCAACCACATCTCATTTGCCTCCCAGACAATGTTAATCATTAGCACACCACCTTTGAATGTGGGTGTTCTAACGACATTAGATAAACTAGATAAACTAGATAAACGACATTAGATATCTAACGACATTAGATAAACCTATCGATCCTCTATGAATCTGAAAGCCATCAGAGCCCATGACCATCACTGTATTTTGCGTGGCAACAAATTCCACATATTAAGGTACACTCCTGAACAGTCCTGAATTTCATTGGGTGACCCTGGGAGAGAGAGAAAAGTTATTTCTATCATTTTTCTCTCCACACCTTGCATAATTTTATACACCTCTTTCATATCACCCCTTCATCATGTTCCTTCCGTCAGCATCCAGGCATTCTACTTCACCTTTGTTGTTTTGTTAGCGCATATCCCAACAAAGACATTGTGCAGATGGCAACAACTGTGAAATGCTCCCTTCCCGACCACAGTGCATGATCAAGCATATAAAGAACATGGCCACCATTCTTACCTTTGCGGTTTTATCTATGGAATGGTGATCAGAAAATTGGTTCCCTTTATCCTGGTTTTTGCATGTTACCCATCTGTCCGGCCCATTCGAACCTAGCGCCTAGAGATGGGGAGGGGAAGAATAATAATAATAATAATAATAATAATAATAATAATAATAATTTATTTCTTACCCGCCTCTCCGATTGGATCGAGGCAGGGAAACGTTTGGATAAAGCAAACGGCATTCACCGAAACACTATCAGTAGGGCTGTGCTCCGCTTCACATCGGAGCGTAGAAGCAATAGTGAGGCGGCCTGATCTGCCTCCAACAAAGGTGGAGACAAAGCAGATCAGGGGGGCTGTGGGTCGAGGTGAAGAGGATCGAGACCAAGCGGATCCTTCGCCTCGATCCGGAGCTCCGAAAAAAAGATAAGTGGGGGCTTACCTGGCACTGCCGCAGTCCATGCAGCAACGTAGGCAGGGCCAGTTAAGGGGGCAGAGGGAGGAGGGCTTACCTGCCTCTGTCACGGTCTGGTGGCAGCTTCAACTGAGGCTGAGGCTCAAACCGGAAGACCAGGCCGCAACCACAGCCTGCCCTTCTGCTTTGAGCCTTGGCCTCAGGTGAAGCTGCTGCTGGAACACGACGGACGCAGGTAAGGGGGGGAGGAGGGAGGGGGACTTACCTGGTGCCGGTGCCACCACCGCAATCCGTGCAGCGATGGGGGCGGAGCCATGTAAGGGGACAGGGTCTTACCTGAGTCCGTCACGTTCCAGCAGCGGCTTCACCTGAGGCCGAGGCTCAAACCAGAAGACCAGGCCACAACCGCGGCTTGGTCTTCTTGTTTGAGTCCTCAGCTTCTGGTGAAGCTGCTGCCAGAACATGATGGACGCAGGTAAGGGGGAGGAGGGAGGGCAGCCTTACCTGGTGGTGGCGGTGGCACAGTCCGTGTGATGGTGGCAGCAGAGCCAGGTAAGGGGGAAGGGGGGAAGGGTCTCACCTGAATCCGTTGCGTTCCAGAAGCGGCTTCAACTGAGCCCGAGGACTCAAACCGGAAGACCAGGCCGCGACTGCGGCCTGGTCTTCCAGTTTGAGTCCTTGGGCTCAGTTGAAGCAGCCCCCGGACTGCGACAAATTCAGGTAAGGGGGGAGGAGGGAGGGGGCCTTACCTGGCGGCGCCCCTGCCACTGCAGAGCTCCAATTCGGAGCCGGAGCTCCGCAGCAGAGCAGAGCGGACCATAGGCGGATCGACATGCGGGCAGAGCAGGCCTGATCCAGAATTTGCAGATCAGGTGCGGAGCAGATCGGGGGGTCCGTGCACAGCCCTAACTATCAGCACCAACAGAAGCATTTATTTACTTATTTATTCCTAAAACTGGCCTCCCACCCTTCAATGGACAAGAGGCATTTCTAGGGTGACGATGAATTCGGGTTGGATCAGGCGAATTTTTCATACGGCCCAGTGCCAGGCATGCAGAGAGAGGAACAAGACTTTAGGAGTTGGACTCTTCTACTAAGTTTCCTATTTTTCTGTTTGGTTGTTGGATTCGTTTAAAATAAGGGTGCAAAAGCCCCCCTAAGCCTCATTTGGCAGCCCCCAACATCTGCTGCTTCCAAAAAGAAGGGAGGAGAAAAGCTCTAGGAACAGGCTGTACAGTTTTTCCCATAGAAGCCTCATTCCTAGAGTGTCCCTGGAGCGCCTTAGGAAGCAGTGCTTGAAAGTTCCTGCAAGCTTCCTAGGACACTCTGGGGATGCTCTAGGAACAAGGCTTCTATGATAGGAATCATAATGTCCGTTCCTAGGGCATGTTCTTAACCCCGGAGAGTCATTGCTAACCAGTATAGACGATACTGAACTCAGAAGCGCCAATGGCCCAACTTGGTATAAAGCACAATAAGAGTGATAACACTCAACCACAAAGATTCACTTAGAGATGTAAAATAGACACAATACATTAGAGATATAGGTGATATATACAACATATATATACAGTTTGTAATCAATCAGTTTTGTAAAAACGTAAAATGCTACTGTGAACTTCAGTGCTGGGACATTGGACATTATTTCTGTTTCTGATTTTCTTTATTAATTTTTATTGTGGAGGTTTTGCACTGTTGGATTTGTTTAAAGGAGTTTAAGAACATGTACCAGCTAGGAGAAATTGTTCTGTAGATTGATTACAAACTATATAGTATATATCACTTATATCTCTATTTCATTGCGTCTATTTTACATCACTAAGTGAATCTTTGTGGTTGAGTGTTTATCAACCTTATTGTGCTTTGTTAATTCAACCACAGCCTTCTATCTACTTTATTATCCAACTTGGTATAAGGCAGCTTCCTGCGTTCCTAAGGGCATCTTCATAAATTGATGCCAGGGAAAAAAATGCTAAGAAATGTCTGTCAAACAAATGTCAGAACAAATGTTTGCAGCTCCAAACCCCAAAACGCAAAGAAGAACCACAGGAAACTACCCTCTACGCAGCTGGTATTTACACAATGAGTCTTTTCTTTAGTCCTTTTGTTTGATTATTAGATTTTGGTACATTTAAGGCTGGCATTTTCAACAAGCTGCAGTAATCTAAGAAGCTTATAGGGGCAAACATGTGCTACGATTTACTCCACTTCCACAGATTTTAGTACCAGCTTGCAATGCAGAATTTATGTGGATTTCATAGGGCTGCTATGCTGGAACATATAAATGCCACATGCTTTTTTTAATGCCGCAATCCTAAGCACAATTACAAGGGCGTAAGCCCCAGCAAACGCAGTGGGATTTACTTCTGAGTAAACATGCATAAGATTGCACAGTAAAAGTATTCGGGGAAAGGGAATGGTGCAATCAAGGTAGGGTGACCATATGGAAAGGAGGACAGGGCTCCTGTATCTTTAACAGTTGTACAGAAAAGGGAATTTCAGCAGGTGTCATTTGTATGCATGCAGCACCTGTGAAATCCCCTCTTCATCACTACAGTTAAAGCTGCAGGAGCTATACTAGAGTGACCAGATACAAAAGAGGGCAGGGCTCCTGCATGGTTTATATGTGGTTGAGTGCTGCGCACCCTTTTTGTGCCTTGTTGTTTCAACCACTGCCTCCGTTTATTTTGTAACTTGTGATTCCAAGTCCTGCCACCAAAATGTGAGACAGCAAAAAGATTCGCTACGCAATCCACAAACTCTTTATTCAGGAAATAGGCATCTCTTCACACTTGAAAAGAGTGTGAATGCTAGGAGCTATCCTTTAAGCTTAATTAGCCAAGCAAAGCAAAGCAGTTGCCTATCAACTAAATGGGTGGTTTCCTGCTGTGCCTAACAGACTTTTATCGGACTCCTCCTTCAGGGAAGGTCCTTCTGATGTGCAGCTAGTCTGGCAGGCCACCTCCCACCTCCTCTCAACTCTGCCCACTTGACCCTGTGGCAGACTCTGGGATCCGTCAATTCCAGTGTTCCCTCCCCCACCAACAAAGACTGAGGCTGTTGCTAGACAAAGGTTTAGCCTAGGCTGATACCCGGGCTCACCCCGGTGTGTCCAGATGACACACAGGGGATCCCGGGGTCAGCCCGGACTAAACCCTCCCTTGGCCCGGGATAACCGGCACCAGTTGTGGCCCGGTATTTCCGCAGCCACAGGAGCCACAGGAGCACTGTGCCCATCGGGCCAGGAGGGGAAATTGCAGGGGGGAGAGATGGGGGCCAGGGGGGAAGAGCGGACCTGGCGGGAGAGATGGGGGAGAAGAGCGGAGCCAGGGGACATCGGGGGGAAGAGTGGCCCAGGGGTGATGGGGGGGATCAGACATGGCTGGCTGGCGGGCAATGGGGGGGCATCGGACATGGCGAGTGGGCGAGCAGGCGAGCATGTGGGGGGCATCGGACAGGGCAGGCAGGGGGCATCGGACAGGGCGAGCGAGCGAGCGGGGGGGTGAGCGGGCGGGGGCATCAGACAGGGCGAGCAGGCGAGTGGGCGGGGGGCGGCACCCTTTTTTTTAAAAAAAGCGGGGAACCCTTTTTTTTAAGACCTACCTTGTCATTGGTGCGCTCCTGCACACATGGCACCTTTAAGATTAAAAAAAATGTCAGACACAACGGGGCTTTCCTTTACCCCGTCGCATGTCACACGTGGACAGGAGTGACAGCCTGCTCTACTTCTAGTGCGGGCTGGCCCCTTCACACGCCGGGATTTAAAGGTAGGTCTAGCAAGGCCCTGAGTTCCAGAGGGGGAGGGGATCTCTGAGCCTGTTCAATAAACCCCTAGGAAGATCCCCCCCAGACTCTTGGAGAGTCTTGGGGAATTTCCTGCCCTGAATCCTGTCTTGGCTGGGCTTCTTCTAGAAGAAGAAGCATCTGAAACCAAACCAGGGAGACCAGGCCTCATCCTGACACATATAGTGACAACTGGGCTGAGCTAGTCCTCTTATTCAGAAGAGTCCCTTCATGTCTTCTTATTAAATGCTTGCATTCCTAGGATTCTATGGCCATTGATCTGGGTCTCCCACCCCGCTCCCACACTAAAACTCTTCCCCCCTCCCCATTTTATTTCTGTTATTTTTCAGATAATTTCTATGTCACTTTTCTTTTTACAAAAAAAAAAAAACCCTCCCAAATCAGTTTTGAAACAGCAATGAACTTGCCACTTTACACTACATCACTCAGTATATCTAGTACACTATGCAACAAATAACAAATTGTCATAAACGGTCGCCATCTGACATATTTTATTTATTTTAAGATCAGTAGGCAGGCATCAATTAAAAATGTGCATATATTTAATAGCTTAACAAGTTCTTTTTTCTTTTTTCTTTTTTACAGATCTCTATCAAACATTTTGATCTTTAAAAACATGCTTTAAATTATATCTCTTTGATATACCAGCAAAGACAATCTGGTGACAACAAGAATCTGACAATGAATCTATCATCCTGATAATCAAAAGCTCCTAGGACTTGCACGGAGCTGGGAGATATTGACTTTTATTAAATTAACTGCTTTGAAAATAAATGTTATACCAATCATTAAACTGTTTAAAGAGCTACAGGGGAAAGAGCGAAATACATAACTACATATGCCCGTGTCACTAATTTCATAGTGTATTAATGTAAATTAATTAATTTAGCAGATGTACAACGACCGCAGAGCCTCCTGAGGAAGGAGGGGAAACAGGAGAATATGCAGATGCTTAAAAAGACTGAGTCACATGCCAGTGTATAAGGTTACGGGCTGGAAATTATCATCTGTGGGGAAAAAATGCTTGGCTTTAAGATAGCTCAGTGGGCATGTAACAAATAAACATCTTTTACTATGACAATTTCTGGGTAAAGAAATAAAATTATGATACAGGAATGACAATCAAACCAGGTTAGAAGATGCCTATCCCCAATCCAGCCTATGTACATATTCCCATCGGGGCAAAATAGGGATGGGTGAGAAATTCTTTTCCGTTCTTTTTTTAATCAGGATTTATCATAGAATCATAAAATAGTACAGTTGTAAGGGGCCTATAAGGCCATTGAGTCCAACCCCATGCTCAATGCAGGAATCCACCCTAAAGCATCCTAATGCATGAAAATACGCACAGATTTTCATGTGAAAGGGAAAAACAACAACCAAAGCTCGCAATCTAAGATGTACTCAAATTGAAACGAGCTTCAAAACAGAATTCGGAAAAGTTCAGTAAACTCATTTTTTTGATTCGCACATCGCTAAAAACATGTCAAATTCAATCCAGAAATAGAGCAACCAACAGAAGCTGCAGTGAAGGAGAGCCTCCCCTTTCCCTTATAACTGTGAGCTTCTCTACATACAGGAAAAATCCCGCAGCCTTACCAGGGTTTTCGTTCTCCGCAGTCTTCCTACCATCATGATGCACTCCTTTACACACAACCACATGATGCTGAATTGAAAACTTCCCTTCTCAGAAAGGCTCCATTGTTTTTAATGAGACATCACCATCTAGTGGTAGAATTATAGTGCAACGCCGACTTTACACACTGGAGGATCCTGCGATATCCAGATAATACCACATCATCTCTACTATTTTTAAAAAGCGAAATTCCTGGGGATAGTGTAGGAGACATTCTGGATGTTGATGATGCCATGTAATGGACCTGCAAACTTCTGTGAGTGGCCAATCACGAGTGTGCAATGAATTCCTCATTTAGAGAAGCGGTGGTTCCATTGGTAATGTTCCTTTATCTTAAATGTGTTATACACCTGCCTTTTGGGGCCACAGAGAGATAGCCATTTACCTTTTCTGTATGACAACCCTTTAAGTATTTGCAAATTACTCAGAACTGGGAAACAGAATTGAAAATGGAATTCTGTCTGAAGGTTTCTTGCCTTCTACGTTTTTGCCATACCTTGCACTCCAATTTTTATCCCTGCTCTCTCCTCCTTCCTTATCAAACCACTTTTACACATCTGCAGCCATTTGCCATCAGACAGATTCTCCTCTCCTATCTTCCAAATCTACAGTGTGATAGTCATTTTTGACCCTGATCAGCTCTGCCTCTTTCACAGGGCATCTCAGTTTCTGTGTCACTCACACACACATACAATCACCCTTTTTTGTTGTTGCATACTGTGGCCCTGTTCAGAAGCCACAGTGTTTAAGCATTTTGAGCTAAACATAGAATCACAGAATCATAGAATAGCAGAGCTGGAAGGGGCCTACAAGGCCATCGAGTCCAACCCCCTGCTCAATGCAGGAATCCACCCTAAAGCATCCCTGACAGATGGTTGTCCAGCTGCCTCTTGAAGACCTCTAATGTGGGAGAGCCCACAACCTCCCTAGGTAACTGATTCCATTGTCGTACTGCTCTAACAGTCAGGACGTTTTTCCTGATGTCCAGCTGGAATCTGGCTTCCTTTAACTTGAGCCCGTTATTCCGTGTCCTGCACTCTGGAGGGATCGAGAAGAGATCCTGGCCCTCCTCTGTGTGACAACCTTTTAAGTATTTGAAGAGTGCTATCATGTCTCCCCTCAGTCTTGTCTTCTCCAGGCTAAACATGCCCAGTTCTTTCAGTCTCTCCTCATAGGGCTTTGTTTCCAGACCCCCGATCATCCTAGTTGCCCTCCTCTGAACACGCTCCAGCTTGTCTGCGTCCTTCTTGAATTGTGGAGCCCAGAACTGGATGCAATACTCATGATGGCTTAGCGTGTCATGTGAACCATTCCTGACCATGGCGCTCACAAAACCCCAGTTTAAATACACTCAACAACCATTTTCTGCAAAAGGGTTAGCGGCTTAACCATGGTTGTCTGAACAGGACCATTATCAAAATTATTGCCATATCAATGGATACACATCCGCTGCTGCACATATCCAATATTATATTTATATTTACGTATGTAAGTAAGTAAATTGTGCCCATGACCCTGAAAGGAAGAAGCCTGTGCTGTGCTATGTATGTCCATTCCATTTGGAAAAGAAACTATGAGAGGGCACCAAATGCAAACATGAAGAGAGAGAGAAGATCTCAAGGATGCACAGAGGGAAAGATTTATTAGCCCAACATTTTTCAAGTCATCTTTTATTCTTCCATGGGGACAGATTGCTTCCAATCAAAAGATAACCTCCACACTATTTTCCACACAGCTCTGAGATGGAAGATGGTTTGATTATCCTTCAAATGAACTGTTGGCCCCCCAAGGAAGTGTCAAAAGACTTGAAATGCATTGGGCTAAAATACATCATCCCCTGTGTGCACCTGCGAGGTCTCCTCCCTTTTTTGTCCATGCATTCCGCTTGTCAGGTGAAACTCTGCTGGAATTACTTTCTGCCTCATACACAATTGCTGATGTGTATGAGGAACAAGTCCTGTGCAGCTGTATCACTGGCCCTTTCTACACCTACGGGTGGAGAGGGACGAAGAGGGGGCGATCACGGACTTACCTGCTTCTGGGATCATTGCCCTCAGTTTAAACGGGCCACGCAAAATCACGGGCATCATGCCTGTCACAGCCGCCATTTTTTAAAAAAAGGACCAGAGCTGAAGCTCACTTGTGCTCCAGCGAAAATTAAAAGGTGAGGGGGGGAAACCAAAAAGCCCCACCCCACACCTCACCCCACCCCTGAGGGCCCTGGGCTCCCCCTGTCCCAGCTCCTTCCCTCTGATGACTCCTACTACTCATGAGGAAGAGGGAAGAAGCCGGGACAGGTGCCCACACCGCCCGCGTTCTTTGGGATCATCCTGCGATCGGATGTAAAACCGGGATAACTGAGGTCTCAGTTATCTCAGGGAAATGGAGGGATCATCCCTCCCTGATCCCAGGATCCTCATTTGGACACACAGAGATGATCCCGGGATGATCCATGGAAAAACAGCTGGTGTAGAAAGGGCCACTATCTCCCTCTTCCTCCCTCTCCCTCTCTGGAAACCATTATCTTAAGAAACCTCTCCAGCCTTGCTCACATCTTATTTATTTATTTATTTATTTATTACATTTCTATACCGCCCAATAGCCAGAGCTCTCTGGGCGGTTCACAAAAATTAAAAACATTCAAAGTATAAAACAACAGTATAAAACCATAATATAAAATACAATATAAAAGCTCAACCAGATAAAAAAAATTTACCAGGGCTCAAGGACTGACCTGCACTTTGCCTGAGGCAAGTAACTGCCTCTCACTTTATCTGATTAGCTTGTTTCTCAACCTTGAACCAGTGTATCTGAGATTCACCAGATCAAGAGCAAATACAACACCTTTAAAGGACAGACCCCACCCAATGATAGATTTGCAAATCTTTACCAAGTGTTTCGGGCTTCACGAATTAAAGTACATGGGTTGTGTTTCTCTCAAGCCAGAAACACAAATATGGTATCAAAGAATACATTTTTATTGCTCAAGCAGCCTAAAGGCTTCAGCTAAGATGAGGCAGATCACAAACATTCCTAAATGCACATAAGTTATAAACACTAAAAATACAACGGATAGTAACAAACATATTGATAACATAGCAAAGCTTGGGTTTTTCTCAATCTAACAGTCATTACCGAAGGTTCATATTTACCTAAACGGAAGGCATGGTGGGCAAAGCCACCCTGAGTACGTATGGTGGGTGTTTATCATTCCCTTAAGATCTCTTTTCCAAACTAATCAAACCCTGGCCTTTTCAAACTCTCATGATGCCAATGACTTTGTCTTCAGCTTCAGATGTGTTCATAACACCACTGCTACTTTTCTCGATGTAACCAGTTCTGCCACTGACACCAGTAACACCCAGATGGAGGTAATCCTGCTAAGCTACATGCTGCTTCCAGCACTTGAATGACACATTCATGGCAGCCTCCTTCCATTTCCAGGAATATGTTCCATTATTCATAGTTATCTCACAACACATTCATATAGAAGTAGTCACAACTACAAGATACAATACATTCTTATCAATTCTACACACTACAAAGCATATTCCGCTATATGCTCAAGGGGCAAACTCTTCTATTTGTTTAAAAAACTTACATTTTGTGCATGAGTGCTCCTGCACTCTTCTCCGATTAAAAAACAAAAACAAAATGGCGGCCACGACATCCTCTTCCTCCTGGGATGTTGCGCCGCATGTAGACGAGGGGGACGATCTCACAATCATAAAATCGCGAGATCATCCCCCTCAACCCACCTCGTCTAGCCATGCCCCAGCTGTCACTATTACTGATCGATTGGTTGGTTTGATTTGTACCCCTCGCCCCTCTCCATCAAGGAAATAGCATTTTAGGCAGCTTACAATCATAGACAAATAAAATTTAATTCAAAGAAATACATTAAAACACAACAGAAAACGCAACAATGCGAGAATAAAAACAGCACCCAACCCAACACACCAAAGGCCTTTGTCGAGGAAATCAAGCTGGGTGGTTCTTTTACCTAATGCCCACAGGTATAGGAAAATGGTTCTATAACACACTAGCTCTATACATCATAAAGTTCATAGCTTCCTGCTTAATTAAACCCTATTTTTAATGTTGCACTTGCTGTCACAATTCAGCTGATGCTGAAACCACATGTCACAAAACAGTCAGACAGTTAAACAAATAGTAAGATGTATTTTTAAGGCAAGCTAACCACAACTAGGAAACAGATGGAGATGTATTTCCTGTAACTATTGCAATACCCATTATAGTATTCTAGTCAGAGAAGTACTTGAACTCTGTATATGCCTAAATGCTTTGCTTCTCATTGGTTATTGTATTGCAGAGCTGTATTATGATTGGTGGGAAAGTTCTGCCATTGTATCTGAGAGGACCTGACCCTATAAATATGTTAACCTTTCCTGAAATTGTTGGGCAGTTCTTCAGGTCTTCTGAGGACTGTCACCCTGCAGCGCTGCTTGTAATAAACCTTCTAAAGAGAGAGAAATTGTGTCTTGAGAGTCTGTGACCACCACTCAGCAAACCACAGGGACCCGTGGTTTCGGGTTCCACCACACCTGCTTAAGTAAAAACATCTTTGCCTGCCGGAAGAAGGTCAAAATAAAGGAGAGGTTCTCGGGCTGCAAATAATTTGTCTTCATGAAGCCCGACGTGTTTTGGCCTGTACTTTATTCAAAGGCCTTCCTCAGGGGGCTGTTAGAAGGTAGTGTCTGCAGAATTTCCTCTGGCAAGATAGTTGTCTATGATAATCTATGGCTACTATGATGCCAAAATAATTTGGCCCGCCTTGGGTCCTACACAAAGTGCAGGGAAATACCTTCCACCCAACGTTGCAAGACATCTTCCACCAGCGCTGGGACATGACAATAGATCTGATCCAGGTTGTCCTGGATCAAAAGAACATAGGCTTGCCTCCATTCATAATATTTATTTTTTGTTGTTTAGATTTATGGAGCTCTGCCCATGAAATAGGGAGAATTCCTATTATTGATGGAGTTTGCCTGCCTGTTTTGTTTTACGTGCCATCAGCCATTGTGATTTCATTTCTTAAGACAGAGAGGGAGAGACATAAATAAAATGAAATAGTTTTATCCCTCCTCTCAGATGCAAGGATTCTTATGGATGTTGACAATATAACAACATAAAAACCATTGATATGAAAGACGGCGAAATTTAAACCAGTCAACAGTAAAGCAATTGATTGAGGAGACGCATCGAGTATCAGATAAGATTAAGAGTAAGTAGAAACAATGGTTGACTTTCCTCCCTCACCCATGGGAGCCTTATTCTGGGTTCAGGGGCAGTGGAGGCTGGTGGCTCTGATTTCAGGGGGGGCTGTGAATCCATAGAATCATAGAATCATAGAATAGCAGAGTTGTAAGGGGCCTACAAGGCCATGGAGTCCAACCCCCTGCTCAATGCAGGAATCCACCCTAAAGCATCCCTGACAGATGGTTGTCCAGCTGCCTCTTGAAGACCTCTAGTGTGGGAGAGCCCACAACCTCCCTAGATAACTGATTCCATTGTCATACTGCTCTAACAGTCAGGAAGTTTTCCCTGATGTCCAGCTGGAATCTGGCTTCCTTTAACTTGAGCCCGTTATTCCGTGTCCTGCACTCTGGGATGATTGAGAAGAGATCCTGGCCCTCCTCTGTGTGACAAACCTTTTAAGTATTTGAAGAGTGCTATCATGTCTCCCCTCAATCTTCTCTTCTCCAGGCTAAACATGCCCAGTTCTTTCAGTCTCTCTTCATAGGGCTTTGTTTCCAGACCCCTGATCATCCTGGTTGCCCTCCTCTGAACCCCCTCCAGCTTGTCTGCTTCCTTCTTGAATTGTGGAGACCAGGACTGGATGCAATACTCTAGATGAGGCCTAACCAGGGCCGAATAAAGAGGAAACAGTACCTCACATTCTGGGGTTCAGTCAGAACCTGCCGGAAGGGGCTATCCAAGGTTATTTTGGGGGCAGGGTTCATCATTTTGGATAGCTCCTTTAGAATTCTGGCTGCTTCTGACTGAAACCCAGAATGGATTCACAGCCCTACCGAAATCAGAGCCACCCTGGCTGGGGGCATATTTATTGTGGCTATAGAAGGGAAGGAAACAATTAAACTTCCTCTCCCTACATAAAATCATAACCCAAATAAAATCAAGGGCTTTCTGTGCCTGCTTTTTATTAAGAAAATATCTGATATGGTTCTTAACAACTCAAATGTAGGCCATAGCTAGATCTAAGGTGTATCCCTGGATCATCCAGGGGTCAAACCTGTTCATCTAGGTGACACACAGAGGATCCAGTGCTCAGGCAGGGGCGAACCCTGGATGATCCCAGGATAAACCTTAGGTCTAGCTGTGGCTGTAGTTTCTCCTGAGTTATAGTAGGGCAGGGATTAGAACCTCAGGCCTGGGGGACAACGACAAATCTGGCCCTTCTATGGTCCCAATCCAGCCCCCCAGAGAGCCATGCCCCCTTTTCCTTTCCCCAACTATCAATCATTTGCCAATTCCCCAGCTTTTGTGCAGTTTTTTGTCCCATCCTAAAAGGTCGAAATGACTCTCTTAAGGATTAGTTACTAGCAGCAAGGGCCTTCAGATAAAACATGCTGGGGCAGGCGTTCATTTTGGCCCCACCCCTTTTGCCTTCAGGTCCACCCACCACAGAACTCGGCCCCCAAAAGCTTCTCCAGAATGGAATGCGGCCCTTGAAAGAGGTTCCACACCCCTGCAGTAAGTAGGGCATGGGAAATTGGCAGTTGACCCAAAGGCTTCATGGAAAACGTGGGATTTGAGGAGGGATTTGAAGGAAGGAGGGAAGTAACAGGTGTCCTGGGAAGCAGTTCCAAGCATATGGGAAAACCAGTGGAAAAGATCGGTGTCTTTTGAGAGAGCCGGAGACCCTTGGATGGCGGAGGCTCATGAAGCTGGAGGAGCAAAGTTCATGGACAAGGATTTATCAAGATACAAAAGGATAAGATGCTCAGATACTATACAGACTTGGATGTTAAGAACTATTTCTCCCAAGCAAAACAGATATGATTAGGCAAATCCCCAGAAGTCCCGAGGAAAAGAAAAGGCAATTCAAAGCGCAGGCATGTTGTAATGAATGTTCTTTTAGCGCTGTCAACTACATACTGGCCATTTCTACTCCAGTCTGAAAATCCGGGCTGGTCACAGTCGAGTCCCTGTGCATCCAAATGATACACAGGGACTCCCGGGGGCAAGGGGGGATGAGCATGGGTTTTCCCAGGGATAAATAATCCCTGGGAAAACCTGATTCTTCCCGTGGTCTCAGGATCGTCCCGAGACCGTGGGACATGCGGGCACCTGTCCTGGCTTCTTCCCTCCTCCCTGCGAGTAGCAGGGGTCAGTAGAAGGAAGGAGCCAGGCTGGGAGGAATTGGGGGTGGGGGAGAGACGGGTCGGGGCTTTTTCCCCCCTTACCTTTCCTACTTGGTGTAGATTAGGCCTTAGTGCACTTTTATATTGTGATTTTATACTGTGGTTTGTTTTATACCTTGAATTGTACTTGATGGTTTTATTTATTTATTTATTTATTACATTTTTATACAGCCCAATAGCCGAAGCTCTCTGGGCGGTTCACAAAAATTTAAACCATAATAAAACAACCAACAGTTTAAAAACACAAATACAAAATACAGTATCAAAAGCACAACCAGGATAAAACCACGCAGCAAAAATTGATATAAGATTAAAATACAGAGTTAGAACAGTAAAATTTAAATTTAAGTTAAAATTAAGTGTTAAAATACTGAGAGAATAAAAAGGTCTTCAGCTGGCGATGAAAAGAGTACAGTGTAGGCGCCAGGCGGATCTCTCTGGGGAGCTCATTCCACAACCGGGGTGCCACAGCGGAGAAGGCCCTGCTCCTAGTAGCCAGACTTTTGTGAACTGCCCAGAGAGCTTCAGCTATTGGGCAGAAATGCAGGAAATAAATAACAGTCCTTAGGCCAAATTGGGCCTTCTGAAGGGACACCATCCATGGCAACAGGGCTTAACAGATGTCTGGGCTTCCTTTCCCCCACTGAATTTTTGCTGCAGCAGACGCAAGGCTTCTCTGCTGGATTTTCCAAAATGTGGGCAGAGATGAATGGCTACACTATGAGCCAAACTAGATATGCTATTAGTGGCATGATTATGATCAACATGACTATTTTTACCAAATTAAATAGCAGGCTGCACTGGGTGGAGGAGAGGAAGAAACCTGACAGGACTGCAGCATGTGAAAGAGGACAGGGGGTTAACACATTCCCTTCATATTTCAGTCCCATTGGAAAAAAAAAACCATCCTGGCCAGTGCCGCAATTGATCCCAGAAAGAAAGATTCTCTTGGTCCTAATATGCTTCTGGTTTTTCTGCTACAACCTGGCTTTTGGTTTGATCAATGTTCTGATTCCTAAAAATAAGTAAACTGGGTTTTGGCTTTGGTTGTTTTGTTTTCATGATGACCTGAGCCTAATCTATATCAAGCAGGATATTTCAGTATGAAGGAAAGGGAAAGGAACCTCTCGTGCAACCACTGAGTCATTACTGACTCTTGGAGGGACGCCAGCTTTCGCTGATATTTTCTTGGCAGGCCTTATAGCGGGGTGGTTTGCTGTTGCCTTCCCCGGCCGTTATTGCCTTTCCCCCAGCTAACTGGGTACTCATTTTACCGACCTTGGGAGGATGGAAGGCTAAGTCGACCCGAGCCGGCTGCCTGAAACCAGCTTCCGCTGGGATCGAACTCAGGCCATGGGGAGAGTTTCAGCTGCAGAAACTGCTGCTTTTCCACTCTGAGCCACACGAGGCTCTTCAGTATGAAATCAGTATATAAAAGGCAGGAGCCACACTACTGCTTTATAGTGGTACTGAAGTGCACTGACAACTGTTGGGGCTCATTGACACTTACCATATACCGCTTTTATACCGCTATATCCTGCTTGGTGTGGCTCCTGCCTTTTATATACTGCGTTCATACTACTTTCATAGTGCAATATCCTACTTGGTGTATATTAGGCCCTGAATTTGCCTTTCTCTCTTTTTTTCATTTCCCCCACCTTAAACCTAATAACTTTTTCAAACTGTGTAGAATGATGAAAAAGATGAATCTTTCAGGGTTCAGAATTCTATTGAAGTTTATAGCAGAGTGGCCGGGTGGAAGATAGAGCATGACATTCTAATGCTGGCTAGACCTGTGTGCGGTAGACTGAAGACTGTAAGTAGGAAGAGGCCCATAATTCAATGGGAGAGCACATGGCTTGCACATAGAAGGTCCCAGGTCCAGCTTTTAGCATATCCAGTTAAAAAAGGATTGGGTAACAACTGATGGGAAAGTCGTCTGCCTGAAAACCATTGGATGTCCCAGTGGACAATAATTGGCTATGTGGACAAATAGTCTGACCTGGTTAGGGTCAGTATAACCAGAAAAAGGGGAATGGGTGAAAAAGCAGCAGATAGGAGAAATAGTGTCACTGAATAGGAGTGGAGGGAATGGTGAATATTCTCACCAGTCAAAGCATTTTTCAGGAAATAGCCTCTCCCACCGTAGTACTGGGCAAACTTCTAATGTTCAACACCGCCAGGATTTTCCACATATGCTTTCGCTGCTCATCTCATGCTCAATTACTGTTCACATTTGCAATCACTGCTCACTCTGCGGGAACGGGAATCCTGCACAAACCAAGCAGCAATCGAATGGGAGATTTGCGCAAATCTCTCCAAATTTGTGCAGATTTCCAAATTTCCGCAAATTTCCTCCATAGACTAAAGCGAGACTGATTCAACCTACCAATTCGATTGAATCAAACTGAGATATGGGAACGAGATGAATGCGAGCATGTGTCTGACAATTTGCAAATATTTTCAGGGGACATGTACTCACACACAGCACTTCGAACATGCCTGCATGTTTTGCGAGCAAAACCAAAATTCTCCTACATTCATTACCCTCGCCTTATTGATTGGACACAGTAGAAAAATGGAAACTCTATTGCCTCTATTAAGAGAAAGAGGCGGAAGCAGAGTAAATAGGGTGACCAACTGTCAGGATTTCCCCGGATTTGTCCTGGTTTTTGTTCTTTCCATGGTGTCAGGGGGGATTTTCTATCATTTTCAATAATGTCCTGGAATGACACACCTTCCTCTTTAAGGCTGCCATTAGCATGGCAGGAGGGAATGACATGCATTCTTGAGGCACATCATTCCCCCACCCCGAGCTCCAATTGAGGTCTTAAAGGGGAAAGTGGGTCATTCGTGGACATTATAGAAAAGGCCCCAATTGGAGTGGATGGTGGTGGTGCAGAATGAAATCCTTTCCTCTCCTCCACTCCAATCGGGTTCTTTAAGGTGGTGGGGGAATAACGTACTTTCTGCAGGACTCAGAAAGCTGCTTCCCCACACGCACACTAAGTGTCCTCTTTTTTGGTTTCCCAAATATGGTCACCCTAAGAGTAAACAGCTGAGATTTGGGGCATTCTGTGCTTAGCTTTGTGAAAAATGCCACCAGAAAGGCACTAGGTCCAGATGGAAGCCAACCAATGGCATAAAACTTTAGTGACACATTGCTACCATTTTGCATCAAAGCTTGACTGATGCTAGAATTAAAGAAATTTGTCTCCATCCATGCTCCATATTACCCCTCCAATGTAAAAACAAAACTGAGGGAGGCTTACAAGAGCTTGTATAAAATTACACAACATCATAAACCAATTAGCAAATTTATTCACTTGTAATTTTTAAAATAAATTGTTTAAATTAGTTATATTAATGTTTTTTTGCGGGGGAGAAACAACTTTGTGTAGAAAAATGGCTTTTTGAAATGACTAAGATAAATAAAATATTTAGGTATGGGTAACTACAGATATCAGTGAAATGGAGCAAATAATTTAATGATATTACAAGAGATAAATGTGGATCTAATGAGGTGATCATCATTACAGTTTTTAGTATGACAAACTTGCCAAGTATAGTTGATGTTATATGAGGATTACTAATATTAGGCCTTGTAAATATTTTGCTCAGCTTGATCAGCTTTTAATGGCATTGCTATGGGGAAACTAACAGATTACCTGTTACTGCCTATTCTGTTTTCTAACTATAAACCCGCAAAGAAAGAGGAAACTTTCCTAATCTATAATTGTCAAATTAACATTTGGCATTTTTAATAACTGAAGCTATGCATTGGATTAATGTAATGTAAAGCCAGTGTGGTGTTAGAATTGTGGCCTGGGATTTGAGAGACCCGGGTTCTACGCCCTTTCTTCACCTAAGGGGTTATCCAGGAAAATGGAGGGATATCCCTGCCTGCTCCCGGGATCCCCTGTGTGGCATTTGGATGCACAGGAACAATCCTGGGATGATCCCAGGATATAGGGCTAGTGTAGATATGCTCCAAGTCTCCACTCACCCATGAAGCTCACTGGGTGACTTTGGACTGGTGACTGACGCTTAGCCTAACCCACCTTACAGGGTTGTTGTGAGGATTAAATGAAGAGGAGGAGGATCGTGTAAGATCCTTGTGTTTCTTGCAAGAGGAAAAGAGGTGGGATATAAATGCAACAAATAAATAAATAAAGGTTCCGTCTTGAACCCCTTCCCCCATGGCCATTCTCATCCTTCTGAGCCAGCACCCCAGCAGGATTGATGCCTGCTTGTTGTTAGCCTGGACTGGCTGGCTGGCTGTCTCAGCCTTCTCCCTACCTTCCACAGGCAGTATTGCTGGAGAAGGCCCCTGACCAGACATGCAGGAAGGTTCACCCCGTGAGAAAGCCCGGTCTAGCTAAGGCCTTAGAGCCCAATGGAGTGAACACACTACTTTTATACTGCATGTATGTTGTGGGTATTTAATGTTCTTGTATTAATGCTTTCGTTTTATTGTAATTTTAACTTTTTGTAAACCAATGTGTGAAGCTGATGGAGGGAGCTTTATAAATAAGAGAGGGGGGCAACTTAAACCAACGGTCCCCTGTGCTTGACCCTTGTCCATTTTAGGTCAATCATACCTCTCCTATTGGCTTACAGTCACTCTATCTCTTCCTCTTCCTGTTGTGAAATACATAGATGTGAGATTTGTATGCAATCAAAATAAACATGTAGGATATAGAAAGTCTTTAAAGACTTTTGTGTGTGTGTGTGTGAAGAAATAGAATACAATCTTCAGCCACCCAGATTCCAAACTGGGTGGAAAACTCTGTCCTTGGGACATGGACAGCCGTGAATTCTTATGCATAGTGGCTTTGATTCCATAAACGATTAGAGGTGATAGATGCATAAGTGAGACAAATGACTCTAAGGATTTTAGAGAAAAGACCTGAACAAGCTATGTGCCCTCATCCTATCAAGTTTACTGATACATTTTAAACAATAGCTCCAAGAGAAGTCATTTTTTTAAAAAAAATGAGTAAGTCAGACTAAGTGTATGTTTGTTTTTGCAAGCTGTTAATGTACGGATGTTATTAGGAGCAATAAATATTTTTCCCCTGGTAGCACTGTCTTCCTGTCAGAAACCTGCTGGGACGCATATCTGCAGAATATGGATTCTTATGATTTCCAACAATACTTATGTATACATTCTCTTCATAAGGGGAAATGCTGCAACAATTGTAAAATGTAAAAGTCCTGGTGGATCAGACCAAGGGTCCATGTTGTCTATCATCCTATTTTCCATGGTGACCAGCCAGATCCTCTGGGAAGTCCAAAAGCAGGTAATCTCTCATTGAGGCTCCCAAGAAACAGGTTTTGGTGGTATACTGACTCTGAATTTGGAGATCCCTTATAGCAAGAACAGGCAGCAGGTCAATTGGGACCTACTGGAATCCCCTTCTTGGGTAAAATGCTTGAACAAGTGGTTTCCCATCAATTCCACGCATTCTTGGATGAAGCTGACTCTCTAGATCCATTTCGATCTGCCTTTAGGGCTGATTTGGGGACAGAAACAGCCTTGGTTGGCCTGTGTGTTGACGTTTGCCAATAGAGAGATGGGGGAGGCGTTCTGATGGTTCTCTTGGACCTCTCAGCAACTTTCAGTACCATCTACCATGGTATCTTTCTGGGTTGGCTGTCGGGGTTGAGAGTTGGGGGCACTGTTTTACAGTGGTTATATTCCTACTTGGTTGGCCATTTCCAGAAGATGGTGCTCGGAGATTATTGCTTTGTTCCATGGCAATTATGTCACGGGGTTCTGCAGGACTCAAGTTTTATCCCTCATGCTATTCAACATCTATGTGAAACCACTGGAGGAGTTATGTGAGGATGTGGGCTGAGGTTGTTATCAATATGGAGATGACACCCAGCTTTACCTTTCCTTTTCATCGAAACCAGGCAAGGCGGTAGATGTCCTCAACTGATGCCTGAGCAGAATAATTAACTGATGGGGACAATAAACTGAAGCTTAATCAAGACAATATGGAGGTACTCTTAGGTGGTTCATCTTCCCAGTTGAATGGTGTCCAACTGCACTCCCCCATCGCACCCCTGAAATATCAGCTGCACAACTTGGAGATGCTCCTGGATCTATCATTGTCCTATTGGTGGCCAGCAGCACCTTCTATCATCTTAGGCCAGGGATGGGAACCTCACACCCGCAGGTCATATGGTTCCTCATCTGGATTTCTAGCTCTTTAGTTAGGCTCCTCCTCTTGCCCCTCCGCTCCTAGAGCTCCACTCTCACTGGGTTTCTCCAAGCTCAGAGATGTGAAAAAGCAGCCCTTTCTGTAGAGCAGAGCTGGGAATGGATGGTGTAGGTGACAGGGCTTTGGCTGGGAGGGTCCTTCCTGATACTTACCAACTTCCTGGCTAATATCCAGCACCCAGAGTCAAAACTGTTTCCCACCTCTGGCTTAGGCTAATATACCGGCTGCAGACGGGCGGCAGCAGGGTGAGCATCTGACAAATCGGACACAACTGAGTTCGCCCATCCCTAATTTGGGGGCAAAATACAGGAAAGAATCACAAAGCTCCACATGTTATGTACTTTGAAACTAGGGGCGTTACTAGACGAGGCTCTAGCGCGCGTTACCTTCCGCAGTCACGTCGAGGCTTCCAGATGACGTTCACGAGGATCCGCCGTTATCCCGCGGTGAAGCCTCTTTCTCCCGACTTTAAAAAAGTGAGTTTTAGGACGCCTTTTCCTGCTGTCCCGCGGTAATTCGGAGTACGTGTGGGAGGATGTGAGGTCACTGCGGTCCGGACTGGGCAGGAAAAGGCGTGCTAAGGGGGAGTGGTCAGCGGCTTCGGTCAAGCCGCCTCCGCCATTTGCGCGCAGTCCGGCAGCTGGGGCAGCGCGGCGGAGCGGCTTTTTTTTTTTATTTCCCCAGTGACAGTTTGCGCAGGAACGGAGGACCGCAAAAGTGGCTGGTGACTCCTTGCGGTGGGCAGCTACCGTGGCCGCATAATGGCGGTGCTGTACGCTGCCTGTTAGTGTGGGTACCAGGCTGGCAGAGGGCAGAGCTGTTTGTGGGCTGCTGCCATGGCTACGGCCAGATGTGGGTTGGCTCCTTGGGATGGGGCACAGGGCACAGAGGCGATCATCGCCGCCGACACCTCAGAGGCATGATGGGAGATGTAGGCACAGAGTGGCCATGCAGACGATTGACCTCGGGTCATATGACACCCGCCACGACCCCCATCAGGAAGTGAGCGCATCAATGTTGACCCTCAACAGCACCAGCAGCACTTCGGCTGGCACTGGCACTGCCGCCGCTGCCGCCGCCAGGGCCGGCGGCGGCATCGCTGACGGCTGCGCAAGTTTGCGGTCTTTCGGACGTGCGCAAACCGTGCAGCGAGCGAAAAAAAAAGCCGCGGCAATCAGGCCGGTGTGGCTGCGCAACCGTTCTCGCGGCGGCAGCAGCACAACCGGCGCAAACTTCCGCCACAAATCGAAGGCAGGTGTGGATGATGAGGCGTCACGGCTGAACGGGAAAAGCCGCTTTCACCACTCCTCAACGACGGAACACCCGGTACGTCTAGCAACGCCCTATGAGATAGAGGCCCTTTCTGCACCTAAGGGTTATCCCAGAAAAATGGAGGAATCGTCCCTGCCTGCTCCCAGGATCCTTTGTGTGGCATTTGGATGCACAGGAACGAGCCCAGGACAATCCCGGGATATTTTTGTGAACCGCCCAGAGAGCTTTGGCTATTGGGAGGTATAAAAATGTAATAAATAAATAAATAAATAAAGCTGGTATAGACACCCCGTAAGTTGTGACTCAGGAAAATCCTGGTTCAAATTTCATCTCAGGCCATAGCTAGATGGGGCGAAATCCCGGGGTGATCCCCGTGATCGTCCCTGTGTGTCCACATGATGCACAGGGGATCCTGGGATCAGGGAGGGATGATCCCTCCCTTGACCCAGGATCTCGCCCTCCCCTTTAGGCCCGTTTTTTCCACGGTCTCAGGCTGAGCTCGAAACCGTGGAATGTTTCGACACCACGGTTTGTCCCGGCTCCTCACGATTCCTCGCGAGGAGCTGAGACCCGCGCATGGGACACAGAGCTGCTCAGGAGCACTTCGCCCATTGGGGGTGGGGTGAGGTGGGGGAAGCGGGGGAAGTAATTATTTTTTAAAAAAAACTGACATTTTGTGCACGAGCATTCGTGTGCTGCTGGCCCTTTAACCAGAAAAAAATGGCGGGCACGACGCCTCTCCATCTGAGGTTGTCGCGTGCCATGTGTGAACTGAGAGGGAGATCTCACTATGAAAAAGTCACGAGATCTTCACCCCTCCATCTCGCTAGGTCTAGCTAAGGCCTCAGTCATGAGTTCACTAGCCAGCTGTAAACACGCTACTATGAACTCATAGCTTTGACCCATATTAGCTTACCTGCACTTTTAAGGGCAGCATCAGAGGCCCTTCTCAGTTGCCCACCTTTGAGGGCAGTTAGGTGGGTAAGGACCCAGGAGAGGGCGTTTTCTGCAGCGGCCCCATACCTCAGGAATGAGTTGCCATTAGGGCTCTGTCAAATGCCATCATTGCATGCTTTTAGGAAGGACCTGAAGCCTTTTAAGAAGGCCTTGAAGTGGGAGGGGCTATAGGTCAGTGATGGAGCAAGCCTTGTATGCCAAAAGCCTTAGGTTCCATCCCTGGGCTAGGAAGGTATCCTGCCAAAACGCTGAAGAGCCATTGCAAATTCCAACAACACTAGGGTGACCATATGGAAAGGAGGACAGGGTTCCTGTATCTTTAAGAGTTGCATTGACAAGGGTATTTCAGCAGGTGTCATTTGTATACATGCAGCAGCTGGTGAAAGTCCCGCTTCGTCACTACAGTTAAAGCTGAAGGAGCTATAATAAAGTGACCAGATACAAAAGAGGACAGGGCTCCTGCAGCTTTAACTGTTGTGATGATGAGGGACTTTCACCAGGTGCTGCATGCATATGAAGGACACCTGCTGGAATTCCCTTTTCTATGTAACTCTTAAAGATACAGGAGCCCTGTCCTCCTTTCCACCCTAAACAACACTGGGCTAGATGGACCAATGTTCTGACTCAGTTCCGATGTCCCTACTCAGGTTCTGATGTTTTTTCTGGCCTTCCCCTGATTATGTTTTACTAGACAGTTCTGGTTTGTAGCTTCAATTGTGTTGCAGGTTTTTAGTGCTGTCTGGGCCAGATGTTTTATGGCTGGTACATATTGTTTTTATGAATGTTTGCTGTTTTATTGCTGTATCGGCTTTTATTTTATGAATTTTATTGCTGTAATAAAATTCATATACAATTCATCCAGGAGTCCCCCAAGCAGGACTAGAGATAGCCAGACCCTACCCCTGTTCTGCAATATGGCCAAAGCCAGGCCTAGGATAAATATTGCTTTGGCTGAGGAGTCCCTTTGGTGCTCACCATCTCCCCGGTGCAATTACAATTTCTTCCATTACTATCAATGGCCTTTTATAGTATGTGCAGTTCTTATGATCAAATCATGTTCTGATAGTTTTCATCTAGAACAAATGACATTAAACTGGAAATTGTACAAGGAAATACTTTAAAGCTGATGGAAGTTCAATTTTATAGTTCACACCCAAACGACCTGTAGAAATTAGAGGGCAGGTGGAAGTTAAAGCAGGGTGACCATATGGAAAGGAGGACAGGGCTCTTGTACCTTTAACAGTTGTGTAGAAAAAGGAATTTCAGCGTCCTTTGTATGCATGCAGCACCTGGTGAAATCGCCTCTTCATCACAGCAGTTAAAGCTGCAGGAGCCCTGCCCTCTTTTGTATCTGGTCACTCTAGCAGCTTTAATTATTGGGATGAAGAGGGACTTTCACCAGGTGCTGCATGCATACAAAGGACACCTGCTGAAATTCCCCTTTCAATACAACTGTTAAAGATACAGGAGCCCTGTCCTCCTTTCTATATGGTCATAGAATCATAGAATCATAGAATAGCAGAGTTGGAAGGGGCCTACAAGGCCATCGAGTCCAACCCCCTGCTCAATGCAGGAATCCACCCTAAAGCATCCCTGACAGATGGTCATCCTAGTTAAAGGCAGGCGACAGTATCCAACTGTGTCATTCTGTCAGCGCAAATGATGCTATGCTAGTGGAGCTAGCTTCTGAATTATGCGCAAGAGAAGAATCAAACTAAAGTTATGGTTGCGCAACCATGGTTGTGCAAGTGGTTGTGCATTACGCTTGTGCAACCCATTGCACAACCCACTGCCCCACTGCACGTAACACTAATGCAACCCATTGTGAAACCTGTTGCACAACATTTGTGCATCACTCTCATGCAATCCACTGTGTGACCTGTTGTGCATAGCACTTGTGCAACCCGTTGTGCAACCCCTTGTGCACAACACTTGTGCATCAGGTTACACAAGCACAAGGCACATCCACTTGTGCAACCATACTTGTGTAAATGTAACTGCCATGTCTAACCCTACTGCCCCTGTTTTGGGAGAAGGTGTTTCAGGTAATCAATCAGAATCAGATTCGGACCTAGAGGAGGAGGCGTCAGACACCAGCCAGCCTGTACCAGTGGGGGAGGAAGCTCTCACGGGCGATACCCCAGCTGCGTGTCAGCCCTCTCCAGAGCTTATCTCCTCAAGGCCAAATCCTACACACTCAGTGAGAAGTGAAGTTTCTTCCAGAGGAGAGTGCCCTGACAAGCTACCTGATGCTAGGGTCCGACGGAACCTAAAACGCACAGAGTGGAAGGAAGGTGTGAGAAAGTCAGTCCGACTAGGATTGCACCAGAACCTGCCTCTGCACCAGGCTCTCTGAAGTTACGGGCATTTAGGAAGGGGCTTCCTGTTCTCTTTGGTCAGACAATTGTCTTGCTTAGTTTGCATAGTTTTGCCTAGGGAGAAGATTCCAAGAGATTAGACTCTCTTCAGGTCAAAGAGATGCTTGCTGCTTAATAAAAGCTTTGTAGATTACCTAGCAAGCCTCGTCATTTGTCTCCCATCGAAAGCAAGAGCTTTCTGAGAAACACAACAGTAACTTTAGTTGTTGCGCAACCCCATTCGCAATGGGAAGATTCAACGGATCTCCACTAGCACTATTTGAATTGGGGAATGATACTGTTGGATACTGCCCATGTACTGCTTTCTCTTACCAGAGCTCACTGAAGATAGTAAACTCAACAACTCCAAGTCATCAAGCTCAGTTTGACACAGCCTTCAGCTTCATGCCCTGGGACAAGTGCCCAGCTCACCCACTAATAAGGCCGGCCCTGAATATGAACTACCTTAATTTTTTTATTGTAGGGAAGACAAGATAATGCACGCAAAGTTCTTTGTACATTCCAAAAGCTCTATCTAAATTGTTATTAATTAAATAATGTTGTTATTATTTAATTAAATAATGTTAACCAATAAATAATGCTAATGCTCTAAATAAAACTTGATAGGAAGCAGACCTAGTTCCAGATTCTGTGCTGTCTTTGTGCTTCATGCTGTCTCATGCCTGGGCACGGACGTGCGTGCTTTGAGAACAGGAGAAAAGAAAACCCATTCAGTACAACTACATATTTTTTGAATTGCTCTGCAATGGGAGGATTGATTAGACTCTCCTAAATCTATGTAGATGTGGGTCTTAAATAGCTCCAGGTTCCCAAAGGCGAGCTGCTGATGCGAAATAGATGAAAGGCTTGGTTACTACTCAAGGCAGAAGGATTCTTAAATGAGGGTTTTTATTGCTGCAACCTTTTAACAAGCAGGCAGTTGAGCTAAGGACAAAGAAGTAATTACAATGTTTGTAATAACTGGGTACGGAGAACGGGGAGGCAGTCCCAAGACAAGAGGCAATAGAAGCATGTATTTAATGTACTATACGTGTTCTGCTTTGCTGAGTGCTGTCCTGAACATGTGAAAGGCAGAGGACCACCGAAGGGGGGGGGGGCGGAATAACTTTAAAAGGATTTGAGACAAATTTGTCTCTCATCGTGGCTCCAGTTTCAAATGCAATATGCCACTGAATAATACCAGGGTTTTTCATTGGGGGGGGGGAATAAATATGAGAGAAGACTGTGGCTTTCACACCCTGTTCGTGAGCTTCCTTCCGGCATCTCATCGGCCGCTGCACCAAAAATGGAAGCGTGTTTTTCTCTCTCATTCATAATACTAGATCCCAACAGGGTCATCCCACAAAGCTGATTGGTGAGAGACCCAGGACAGAGAAAAGGGGAGAAGTCTTTCCTTTTATCTGTCCTGAATCTTCCACCCATCTCAGCTTCATGGGATGACCCTGTTGGGTTCTAGTATTATGAATGAGAGAGAAAAACACGCTTCCATTTTTGGTGCAGCGGCCGATGAGATGCCGGAAGGAAGCTCACAAACAGGGTGTGAAAGCCACAGTCCTCTCTCATATTTATAGTGAGGGAGAAAAGTGTCTCCACATTCTCCACACCATGCATAATTTTGTACACCTCTATCATGACTCCCCTTTCCCTCCTTTTTTCCAAGCTAAACAATCCCAGCTGTTGTAACCTTCCCTCATAGGGGAGATGCTCCAGCCCCTTAATCATTTTAGTTGCCCTTTTCTGCACTTTTTCCAGCTCTACAATATCTTTTTTTTTTAGATGTGGTGATTTGTATAGATTTGTATATAAGAACCTTTCATTTGGCCCTTAGACCAGTGAAGTGGTTAACAGTCACTGCCACGGATTCCTCTCCATTGTGGCCCAAAGGAGCTCTTCCACAAACAACCCCTCCAAGCAAGCTCTACTAGATCATTTATAGTCTATTCGTGTTGTGATACAAGCACAGTCAGACCTGCAGTTTCCAGCCAAATATTGAAGACTGACAGCAACTGGTTTCTTTCTTTCACCTCAATTTTCTCCCTGAATAAAAGGGCGAGAACATTACTGACTAAAAATACGCAGCTTCAGAGCCTGGGCTAATGAAAGCAGAGGTTAAAAGTGGAAAGAAGTGGAGTCTTTTAATAAAAATGCATGCATCTGAACAGAAGCCTAGTAACTCTAAGATGATGTTATTACTTCTAGTGCAAAACAAGATTGTTTCTCTCTCTCTTTCCTTATATCCAGAAGGATGAAAAACATTGGGCCTTGCTAGAAGAGGCCTTAGCGAGCTTTGAGGCCCGGTTTCCCTGCTGTGCGTCCACATGACGCACAGGGGAATCTGGGCCCAGGCCGCGCTGAAGCCTCCCCTAACACACCATAAGCGAAGTCGCTTATGGCGCGCCTTTTCCACAGCCCCGGCCTGAGGCACGTCTAGCAAGGTCCGTGGCTTTTTGCGGCTACTTGCTTACTCGCGAGTAGCCGGGAAAAGCCACGGACTGGGCACAGCGCTCAGCACTGTGCCCATCGGGCCAGGGAGATCACGGGGGGGGAGATAGGGGGGAAGGCCAGACCGGCAGGAGGGGGGGGAAGCCGGACATCGGGGATGGGATGGGGCCGAGGGACAGACAACCGGGGATGGGATGGGGGGAGGGACGGACAACCGGGGATGGGATGGGGCTGAGGGACGGACAACCGGGGATGGGATGGGGGAGGGACGGACAACCGGGGATGGGATGGGGGGAGGGACAGATAATTTTAGAAAAAAACCCACTTACCTTCTCCGGAGTTGTCGGGGCGCACGTGGCCCCTTTAACAAAAAAAAATGGCCGACGCTGCAGGGCTTCCATAGTCCCTGCGCATCGGCCGTCTAGGAGGCGGGGCGGCACACGCTAAAGTTAGCGCGCCGTCGCCCCGCCTCCCTGCCGTCTTATCCAGCTGGGTCTAGCAAGGCCCATAGTTTCCAAAAAGTTAGAGCATTAATGACTTGTGTTTATGAATGTAGCTGTGTTACATCAAAGAACTGCAATGTGGAATCGTTCGTCAAGCAGATTTGTCTACAAATCTGTGAGAGGATGGTAAACTAGAAGAGGAATGGGTTGTGAGTGGGGGAATGAAGAAGAAAGCAGGAAAGCAGAGATTGAACTAGCTCACAAGCAATCAAAACCCGTACTATGGGTTGTTGAATCATGAGTTGTAGTTACATGCAAACCCAGAACTATGGGTTAACTATGGATTGTTAACGATGAGCAATTTATGAAGAGAACCCATGGTTTTTTGTTCGGTTGTTTAAACTATCGGTTGTCATTACATGCAGACCCAGAACTGTAGGTTGTTCCTGAGTTGTGCTTTATTCATTTATTTATTACATTTTTATACCGCCCAATAGCCGAAGCTCTCTGGGCGGTTCACAAAAATTAATGCCGGTACTACAGCACTGCAAAGGTGTTTGGGATACAAGGAGGGAGCAGGCAAAGGGTGTAAGAACCAAACAACCCAGGAACGGCCAAAACAATCCGTGGTTTGTTCAATTGTCTGGCAGTCAAATCATTGGTTAACTCTGGGTAAGGCAATAACCTATTGGTTAATTAACCTATGGGTTGTTGTTACATTCAACTCATGATATAGGAAACAGTCCCTGTGGTAGAGAAGAAGCGGAAGATGGACAACTTAGCCTAAAAGTTAGGATGTTTAAAATCTGGCTGTGACAATTACCTTAGAGAAAGTTCTCGGAGTGGTTGCTTTTTCACTAGTCAGAAGAGAATCGAGTGGGAAGTGGTTTGCTTTCTCCTTCAAGCATGCATGGCTGAGGATGGATGAACCTGTCAGTTTCGTTTTTTCTCACTTTCCCAATCTTAAATCTGTTCCATCCCTTTTCCTCCTCAGTGTGACTTTTTCCCTAAGTCCGCATGAAGATTTGTATGCATTTCGGAGCACATTGCACCTGATACACACTTTTTTTGTGAGCCGTTTCCCTTCCACAGAATGCAACTTTGTACGTTCTTTTCACAAACGAATGCATTTTCCTGCACACTTTCCCTGCCTAATATCTAGAATTTTGTATGGATTTAAAAACAGAAACAACAAAATCTGGAGAAGTGTGAATACAAAAGGATAACAGCATTTTGGTTGGCCTATTGGCTCAGGAAATGGAAATCAAGTAGGTTCGAATTAAAATGGAACCCAGTGAAGGTCTCCTCCATCCTTACACATGGCAACGAGTGAGGACCAAAAAAGCATGTGGCATTAGTCATGTAGTTTTCCATTGAGTGCACATTGCCAGTGCATGGTCACTGGGGGCTGGGCTGGTTGGGACCACGGCATGAGGAGTACGGGGGCTTTAACCTCTCTTTTGCCCCCAAATTCCCATCAGGCCTAATCACTGCAGTCCAAGGCTGGCAATTTGCATTGGGAAAAGGTTCCCATTCCATTTTATAGGACTCCCCCCCCCCAAAAAAAATGTGAATTGCATTGATTCGGGCTCCCTGTTCTGAATTGGGACCACAGTGGGGGACACAGGGTCAAAGTCCTCCTAATCCCCAATTCAGCAATGTCAGAAATGCAAACCTTGCACTCAAGGGCAAATTGCATGACTAACGTCATGTGCTTTTCTGGCATTCAAGAGTAGGGTGACCATATGAAAAGGAGGACGGGGGTCCTGTATCTTTAACAGTTGTATTGAAAAGGGAAGTTCAGCAGGTGTCATTTGTATATATGGGGAACCTGGCGAGATTTCCTCTTCATCACAACAGTTAAAGCTGCAGGTGCCCTGCCCTCTTTTAAATCTGGTCACTCTAGTATAGCTCCTGCAGCTTTAACTGGTGTGATGAAGAGGGAATTTCACCAGGTTCTCCATATGTACAAATAATACCTGCTGAAATCCCCCTTTCTATGCAACTGTTAAAGATACAAGAGCCCTGACCTCCTTTTCATATGGTCACCCTATTCAAGAGTGCTCTAGCAGAGGTGGAGGAGGGCCTACTTTCTGGCTAGAAGGTTCAAGAAGTGGCAAAAAGCAAAACCAAAACCCAAAAAAGTTCTCCCCATAAAGTTTCTCCTCCCTCAATTGTCTTCACCAACAGCTATTCCACCTATGTCCTGCAAAATCCCTCTTCCGCTTCTGATGCATCCATAAACTGACCAAAACAGATAAGCTATGCAAAAGTGACTTTCTGGTCTGAACTGAACAACTGACTTAACAAAAAAAACTTTTTTAGTGTCTTTGGCTACTGTTTTGATAAAATTCTTTATCCTACTGATGAAGACCCTTGGGGTTAAAGCACATCTGGTACAGCTAGATGTGTACTAATATAGACTAAAATATGACTATTAGAAACAAGTTAAGTCACTATGCTTGTGGACTGTCTAGATTTTCTTTGGGTATAATTTGATATGGTTTGTTATATAATTAAAATTTTAGAACATACATAAGAAGTGCCATGCTGGATCAGACCAAGGGTCCATCTAGTCCTGCACTCTGTTCGCACTGTGGCCAACCAGCCATCTGCCAGGGACCAACAAAGCAGGACGTGATGCAACAGCACCCTCCCACCCATGTTCCCCAACAACTGGTGCACACAGGCTTACTGCCTCGCATACTGGAGATAGCACACAACCATCAGGGCTAGTAGCCATTAATAGCCTTCGCCTCCAGGAATTTATCCAACCCCCTTTTGAAGCCATCCAGATTGGTGGCCATCACTACATCTTGTGGTAGTGAGTTCCATAATTTAACTATGTGCTGTGTGAAGAAGTACTTCTTTTTATTTGTCCTGGATCTCCCACCAATCAGCTTCGTGGGACGACCCTGAGTTCTAGTATTTTGAGAGAAGGAGAAAATGTCTCCCGAGCCACATTCTCCATACCATGTAAAATTATGTACACCTCTATCATGTCTCCCCTTCGCCTCCTTTTTCCAAGCTAAACAATCCCAGTTGATGTAACCTTCCCTCGTAGGGGAGATGCTCCAGCCCCTTTAGTTGCCTTTTTTCTCCAGAGTGAGGCGAGGTTGTACAAGGCAGTGTCAAGACAGCCCCAAAACCTTGCTCAGGAGTCGCAGCAGAGGAGTGGCCGGGCAGTGCCTGCTGGAAGGCAACCTGCAATTGGTCGCCTTCCACCAGGAAGAGGGCAGAGGCGGCTCCGGTCCCTGGATGACCACCCATAAACTCCACGCTCCCTCCTTTGTGTCAGGATAATCCAACACCACCTTGTGGGAGGGAAAGTGCAGGGTTTTCGAGGGACGTGGTTCTGTGAAGACACTTCCCTTATGGTAGAATGCTGTTTTGCCTTCTTGTATAGGGCTCATCTACACCAAGCAGGATATTCCACTATGAAAGCAGTATATAAAAGGCAGGAGCCAAACTACTGCTTTATAGTGGTATTAAAGTGCACTGCAGGATCTTCACTACTGCTTTACAGTGGTACTGAAGTGCACTGACAAGTGTTGGGGCCCATGTCACATCTACACCAAGCAAGATATAGCACTATGAAAGCAGTATGAAAGCAGTATATGGCATGGGTCATGGGCCCCCACAGTTGTCAGTGCACTTCAATACTTCTATAAAGCAGTAGTGTGGCTCCTGCTTTTTATATACCGCTTTCATAGTGGAATATCCTGCTTGGTATAGATGAGTTCCTTGGGATGGAGGACTCAAAGCACTTCTGTAGCCCATAGGCAACTTGTTGTCTTAAACAGTACATTTCTACTCCTGAAACTGCAGAAAATTTAATCAAACTTTTTGAAGTACATATACAAAAAGAAGCCAAAGTTCTCACTTTCAACTTATGATTTCTATCAAGATTTTTCAACTTCTTTAAAAACAATAACACTGCCTCAAATACTGGAGATAGCACACCACCATCAGGGCTAGCAGCCATTGATAGCCTTTGCCTAAGTGCTGTTCTTAAACCTCTGACATCTAGGAGGTTTTGACTGATTTCTCCTGAAAGGGCTTGAGCTGCACTCTGTAGCAGCTGGCACTGGTTATAGCTGAAAGGTGTCTACCTAGCAACCATCCTTCATGCCTTCATAAACTCAATCCTAAGTGACTCCCACAGGGCTGCCTTTCGTTACTGCTTGGCTGCACAGCTTGTGTGGAACGACACAGCTCACCTCTTGCGCAAAGTAAGCTGACACCCGCGTCCCAGAATTACAGAGGCTTCCAACAGCTTCCTTGTAAAGATTACTGTGACCTGACCATGTATGCAATGAGCTTTGAGGACACGGGAAAAGCCTGTAGAAGTCCTACGGGTATCAAGGCCAGAGCTGTCTCACTAATGGGGACAGAGCAATTGCTTGCCCGTAACGTGCTCCGAGCTCATCCATGAAGATGGTGCATGAATACAGGTGCACAAGGTGCATGCACATATGGTAGCATCAATTTTGAAAACCTCTTTGAGGACCCTGGCTGGAAAATGGACATAGAAATGCCAGTGGTGCATAAATAATGAAAGGTATGTCTTAGGTGCAACATTATGACTCAATTACCAACCAGCCTGCTGCAGGAGTAGCAAACGCAGCCCTGCTCGTTACTGTTGGGGAGATGCACATGCCAGCTTATTTATTTATTTATGGGATTTCAAACCTGCATTTCCACCACCAGACTGGAGCGCTTAAGGCAGCTTCCGTAAGACATAAAATAATTGATCATCAAAACTAAAAAAAAAACCCACCTCAAAAATCAAATCTATGATAAAACCAATGTTTTGTTTTGTTTTTAGTTTAAAGAAGCAAGCTTTGGCCCTGTTCAGATAACATGCTAAACCATGATAGTTAAGTGTTTTGAGCTGAAAATTATGGCTTTGAGTGGTGTGTGAATCATTCCTAACCATGGTAGCTACATAGCCACAGTTTAAACATGCTCACTAACCATGTGCTGCAAAAGGGTTAGCAGCCTAACCATGGTTTAGTATGTTGTCTGAACAGGCCCAAATAAGTTCAGCACTTCAGATAGCTCCTTTAGGGTTTTGGCTAGTTCTGACCCAAATTCAGAATGGATTCACAGCCCCACCTAAATTTGAGCCACCAGCCTCTACTCCATCTGGTCCAGCACTCTGTTCACACAGTGGCCAACCAGCTGTTGACCAGGGAGCCAGAAAGCAGAACATGGTGCAACAGCACCCTCCCACCCATCTTCTTCAGCAAGTGGTGCACACAGGCTTACTGCCTCGGATACTGGAGGTAGCACACAACTAACAGGGCTAGTAGCCATTGATAGCCTTCTCCTCCAGGAATGTATCCAACCCCTTTCTAAAGCCATCCAAATTGGTGGCCATCACTACATCTGGTGGTCGTGAGTTCCATAATTTAACTGTGTGCTGTGTGAAGAAGTCCTTCCTTTTATTTGTCCTGGATCTCCCACCAATCATCTTCATGGGATGACCCCATTGGGTTCTAGTATTTTGAGAGAGGGAGAAAAATGTCTCCCCATTCACATTCTCCACACCATGCATCATTTTGTACACCTCTGTCATGTCTCCCTTTAGCCTCCCTTTTTTCCAAGCTAAACAATCCCAGCTCTTGCAACCCTCCCTCATAAGGGTGATGCTCCAGCCCCTTAATCCTTTTAGTTGCCCTTTTCTGCACTTTTTTCATCTCTATAATTTCCTTTTTTAGGTGTAGAGACCAGAACTGTATACAGTGTTCTAAGTGTGGTCGCACCATAGATTTGTATAAAGGCAGTGTGATACTGGCCGTTTTATTTTCAACTAAGCTTTAGGAGAGCATCAGCTCATCTTTTTAAAATGGGACAAAAACTGTGGGGAAGAGGGTAGGAATCCAAAATAGGGCACCAGTTGAATAAGAGCCAAAAAATACATGCTAAAAAGCATACAACTGCACAGAAATATTATAATGAGTGACAAAAAGGGGTAGATAAACCAATTCAATAGAAAATTACTATATAGCAACGTATAAAGTAAGCAAAGCCGTGCATGGCTAAATAGGACTGAAACCGGATTTCTGTTAAAAAAAATTGCTCATCTGAAAAACCTTTGGTCATGTGTGTTTAGTAATATTCACATTTTGGAGTTACCTTGTATTTGCTGAATACCTATCAAGTGTGGGGTGTTTTTTATGTATATGTTTAATTACCTTGTGTGACAGCCTATCTTTGCTTACTTTGTATGTTGTTACGTAGTAAATTTCTATTGCATTGGTTTATAATGAATTTTTTGTCATTCATTATAAGTTTGTGCAGTTGTATGCTTTTTAGCATATTCTTTTTTGTGAACTGCCCAGAGAGCTTCAGCTATTGGGCGGTATAGAAATGTAATAAATAAATAAATAAATAAAGCATGGCCACCTAGAAAACCCCAGAGGGCCAGATTGGGAACCCTGGGCCTGAGATTCCCCATCTTGCTTTAACGTGCGATATCAGTGTGATGACCACCTCTGCTCTGGGTTTACTCTGGGTGGGAATCTACACTGGTGTTATTCTAACGTTTTGAATGGGTTACTGTAACGCATAGCGTCACGTGACCCTGGGTCTCCAACATTGTAAATGAGTCATACTTCCAGGTTCTACTTCTTAGTTCCAGCGTGGCTACAGATTCATGTGCCTCCTACCGGTAATTTTCCTCTCCATTTCTCAGAGTTGCTGGGTTTGCTCCGCCCACTTCCTGTTCTCCTTCCTTCGCCCCGTTTGCTATCTTATCTGCTACAGCAGATAAATCACACCAGGGTTATACTGTGCAATCACTGACAATTGCATGCAAAGGACTCAGAACTTTTCCACCTTAGAATCTGTTTTTATTGTGAAGTACTCCCATGCATCCTGCCTTAAAATTTGAATCAAATTCGGTCATCGGTTGATTTTTTATGATTTTTTTTAACATTTCCCCCCTCTTTGCAAAGGAGCTGAGGAGCGCTCAAAGGATCGCTGTAGCTCCGTGCAGGAAAAATTAACAAGGGTCTCTTGGTCCCAGTCCAAAACTCATGACCAGCGGGACTTAAATGCAGCTGCTGCTAAAACTTTTCAATTTGGTGTCCCATCCCAACCCTGACCAGACCCAACCCTGCTTAGCTTCAGCAAAGTGGCTGGCTCCTATGCGTTCAGGCAATTCCCTGGGACTTGTGTTAAGATGTTTTGGGAGTGAGTGAGTTTGTGTGTGCTTATGACTATTGCCCTGCACTTCTGGCTAGGAATGAGGCAGGCAGTGGGCGGAGCAAACCCAGCAGCTCTCAGAGAAGAGGGAGGGAGAACAACGAAAGGATTTAACAATTTGCCCTGCAGTAACGTTACAGCTACAGAGAACCAATACAGAGAACCACGTTAGAAAGGGACACTAGCAACGTTATAAGACTAGTGTAGATCCGGCCTGGATCTCTCTTCTTCTTTCTTGACCCCAAAGGACCCATCTCAGGTGCCTTCATCAGGGGTTTGGGATGCTAAAGCCGTCCCTGTGGTGCGCCTACTTCTGCTTAGGCCCCACAGCTATACAGATCCGCACCCTCGCCCCAAACTTCTCTCTTCCGCTGCCACCATAGATCGACCTGTACCCTTCAATAACCACACCAGGTGTAAATGAATGTAATTTAATAACAAGACATGAATGCAGGTTCAAAAGCTTAATGGTTTCTCTCAGTTCGCAAGCGTAACGGTTTCAGATGGTAATTTCACTTCAGTGTTTCAATTGTAACTTTATAAGTACTCCTACCTACTCTATCCCTTCTAAACTACACTATTCTCTCTCCCACACACTAATCCATCAAAACAACAAAACACAGAGACCCTTCCTATCTCTATTCCAAATCTCTCTCTCCACATATTCCCTCCACATATATATGTCACACAGTCCTCCGACTCCTCCCATTCTCTCACACCGATCCAGACGCTCCACACAAACATCCAATCAGCACTCTCTTTCAATCCAGCACTCACTCCCCACCCCACCCCTCTATGGCTTAATACTTACCATTCTGCTACAAACGCACAGTGGGTACCTTCTTTAAACTCCGCAAACCTTAGTAAACTTTTATATTACACTTAACATCATAGCCATATGCAGTAAAACATCACAGTCAGATATCGAAATCAGGACCTACTGCATGCAAAACATGTGTGTGGATGTATGACTTTATACTAACTAATCCATGTGGGGTCTGAGAACCAGCACTCAGTATGATCCATTTTTCCAACTCCTGAGCCACAATTCTGTTTTGTTTATGTATTCACAATGGAGCCGTTAATTAAAGCACTGTACCTCTGGGGTTTTGTTCTGACTTTCGTCGTCGGTTACCAGAGAATGCGTCTTCTCCCATTTTTCTGCAACTTGGTTTGCCTCTTCAATCTTTTCCTGGCAACTTTTCTGGGAGTTTAGCAGCGTCACTTCATAAAATTCTTGGATGTCTGTTGGTAAATGAGAAATAATGTTGTTGTTGTTGTTTTAAAAAAAGTCTATATTTGACATACCAGATACAGAGGTGACGGAGTGTTTACTCTTTAAAAATCAGCATGCATTACGTGCTTGTTGAAAACTGCATTGCATTAAGATATGCGTATTGTCTCTTTTCTAGCAGGAAGGTGCTGACAGACAAATTACCATTCTATAATGCTGGGACTTTTTTTTTTTAAAAAAAAAAAACCACTTTCCTTTTAAAATATTGTATTAATCTTTTCATAAATATTACATGAATATATGAATAATGCATGGCTAATCATTACTGAATGAAAACTCGGAGTAAACAAACTCACTGGAAGAGACTCCTGCAAGTATATTGCAAAACAGTGTAATATTTCCTCCCTTTCTCCCACTTCACACAACCCTAACAACTCCCAATCATGGATTGATGCAATGCTAAAGGAATAAATATCTTCAAATAAACTAGATACCCGCAGCCACAGATGTCACTAGGTATTTCAAAACATCGTGTGACTGTCAATATTCAAAAACACAACTCCGAGGGAGCAATCCTATGCCCCCTAGACAAAGTCTGGGAGGCGGGGAAAGAGGATACGTCTGATTAGTCTGATACGTTAGGCCTCATCTAGAGTATTGCGTCCAGTTCTGGGCCCCACAATTCAAGAAGGATGTAGACAAGCTGGAGCATGTTCAGAGGAGGGCAACCAGGATGATCAGGGGTCTGGAAACAAAGCCCTATGAGGAGAGACTGAAAGAACTGGGCATGTTTAGCCTGGAGAAGAGAAGATTGAGGGGAGACATACTAGCACTCTTCAAATACTTAAAAGGTTGTCACACAGAGGAGGGCCAGGATCTCTTCTCGATCCTCCCAGAGTGCAGGACACGGAATAACAGGCTCAAGTTAAAGGAAGCCAGATTCCAGCTGGACATCAGAAAAAACTTCCTGACTGTTAAAGCAGTATGACAATGGAATCAGTTACCTAGGGAGGTTGTGGGCTCTCCCACACTAGAGGCCTTCAAGAGGCAGCTGGATTACCATCTGTCAGGGATGCTTTAGGGTGGATTCCTGCATTGAGCAGGGGGTTGGACTTGATGGCCTTGTAGGCCCCTTCCAAAGCTGCTATTCTATGATTCTATGATTCCAAGATCTGAGGTTGGAGATAACACTCTGAGCTCAGTCCCAGAAGTCCGAGCTCCCGTCTGCTGCCTCCCAAGGTCACAAAGGTGATCTCAGAGGGAAGGGGAAAGGGTGTGCCATTGGGCAGGGAGGAGACGGGACTGGGAAGCCTTATGGTGTATCCAGAGCCTCCCCAGCTGCCTTCACTCCCACTTACCGACAACTCAGCTAGATGGGCAAAAAGCCCATCTAGCTAAATTGCAGAGCAGGGGGAGCACAGGGGTGAATATTGCCTCTGCTGGTCCCCCACTCTGTGTTGGACATTTGGAAGCCTTGACATGTGAATGTCAAGGGTGGATCCGACAGGATTGCACCCTGAGGCTACTAACTAGTCATCAGGGGAAAGGCTTGTATCACAGTAGTATAACACATGCTTTAGATGCAGACGGTCCCAGCTTCAATCCCCAGCATCTCCAGGAAGGGCTGGAAAATATTCCTGAAGAGCTGCTGCCTTGCAATGTCGATGATACTGCATTTGGACACTACTTTATGCCAAGCATGCTGGATTAATAAGCCACAATGTGAGAATGCCGTGTGCTAGTGATTGCAGCTTGTTCATCATGTAAACCAGGTAAATAAATCAAGAAAGGATAGCTTTGTATTATGTGTCCAAACTCACAATTCAGGGACAGTACATCCAAATAAGCTAGGACTGTTTTTAACCATGGTTTAAAGATGGCTTACAATCCCAGCTTGTTCGGGCACAATGAACCATAAACTTGGGTTTGGACGTAGCTCAAATCTCCCCATTCCTGTTGTTTCTCCTCTCATACAAAGGAAGTAGTAAAGCTGGAGCAAATGAAGTGCATGCACCAGTAGGCTGCTCATTCACATCATGGTTTATTAAGCCAGGATTCCTGTTTTAAAGTGACATCCGAATATGACCATTGGGTTCAATAAGAGTTAGGCAATATATGTCCTATGGGCTGCATCTAGACTCAGAGCCCCCAGTGTAGCCCCTGCCCCCACCCTCAAAATATGGGGGACCCCCAAAATGTTTTTTTTTAAAAAAAAATCAACCAAAATGGAGCACCAAAAGGGTCAAAATTAGCTTGTTGGCAAGCTTATTTTGACCCTTTTGGTATTCCATAGCAGCTCTGGATGCCATTTTGTTTTTATTTTATTTTACTTATTCCCCTTCCCTATTTTTGGCACCTGCAGAGAGGGTCTTAGGGAGCAAAAATGGCCCTTAGAACTCCAAATTTGCCCAGCCCTCAGCTAGATGGACCAATGCTTCCTATTACATCTTGTTAATCCTCACAGAGCTCACTGGCTCCAGTCCAGATAAGTATTGAGAAGTGACAACTATTTGGAGTTCGTGGACTAAGAAAAAGAGTGGATGGCATTTGCATGGAGATATCAAATAATACAGATCAGATAATACTGATCTATGAATCTGTTCCAACTGCTTGGTGGACAATGAAAGTTCATCTGAGACCCCCATACATCAACTTGGGCCTTTGCTAGACCACGGGTTAGCCCAGGGCTCACCCTGGGCTCGCCTCTGTGCGTCCAGATGACGCACAGGGGATCCCGGGCTCAGGCAGGGGTCAAGCCTCCCTTGCCCTGGGGTAACGGGCTCCAGTTGTAGCCCAGTATTTCCCACGGCCTCGGGCTAAGCCCGAGACCATGAGCGTGTAGACCGTTTCGCCGCTTTTCCTGGCTACCGCAATTACTCGCGAGTAGCCGGGAAAAGCGGCGGACAGGACGCAGAGCTCCTCAGGAGCGCTGTGCCCATTGGTGCAGGGGGCGAGATCAGGGCGGGGGGGAGCAGCGACATAATTTTTTTAAAAAAAAATACTTACCATTGCCGCTCGAGCGTTCCTGCGCAGCGGCCCCTTTAAACAAAAAAAATGGCGGACGCGATGAGGCTTTCCTGCAGCCCGTCGCGTCTGATGTCTGGATTAGAGTGACGGCCTGTGCTACTTGTACCGCAGGCTCGTCCCTCCTCCCACATGGATTCCCAGGTAGATCTAGCAAAGGCCTTGGTGGCTTGATGTTTTGTTTTTTTGTTTTTTTTAATATTTTTATTTTCTACAATACTTAAACATACACCATTACAATTAAAGAAACAACATACTACATAAATGTTGAATAACATCAATATCATATCTATATAACATGATCAAACTTAACATATAAGTGCACCCCCCACCTCGGGATCTCATTCCTGATTCCAAAATCTCATTGTTTCTTCTGCTGGTGGTTTCCCACTTCCTTTAGAAAACACGAATATTAGGAACTGTTTCCAGATTCCTTCAAAATCATTTGTTTTAGCTATACCTCTTCTGAATTTAATATTACAAGTCAATTTATCATTAATAGCTATGTCCCATACTTCTTTATACCATTCTTCAATACAATAATCCCCTTGAAACTTCCAGTTCCTAGCTACAATCAATCTTGCTGCAGTCAGCAAATTCGTTATCAATTCCTTAATTTCTTTTTTACATTTTAAATCTTCAAATAGTGACAGTAATGCAACTTTTGGTGTTCGTTCTATCTTCATTCCCACAATTTCTTCAATCTCCAAAAACACCATCTTCCACAATTTTTGAACATATTTGCATTCCCACGTTCCTTTTCCCCCACATCCTCTCCAACAATTTGCTGAGTGCTGATTATTTATTTTATTTAATCTAACCGGGGTTAGGTACCACCTCCATATAATTTTAAAGTAATTCTCTTTTTTTCTTACTGACATATTTCTCAATGCCCTTTGTTTCCATAGTCCTTCCCAGCTCTGTTGTCCTATTTGTACATTCAAATCTGTCTCCCAAACCATTTTACCTGAACTATCCATCGACCCTTTCTCCAACAATATTCTATATATTTCACTCATTAACCCTTTTGACGCTGTTCTTTTTCCCTTATCATTTTCTTTTTTAACTATTAATTCCTCAAACTTCGTCAATTCTCTACAATCTCCATTTTCTCTTACCCACTTTTTGGTCCACTGTTCTAATTGCCAATAATTTAACCAAGTTAATTTTTTATCTTTTAAAACCTCTTCCAAATCCTCTCTTGTATTCATTTCTCTTAACCATTCCCTTAATTTCATTTTGTTTTTTTCTATTAAAACTTTACTTAATCTACTCTTTAATTCCTCCGGGAAATTCTTAAGCATTATTACCGGTGATAAAGGTGAGTTGCTCGGGAGCAACTCCCCTTTATATTTACTCCAAACTTCCCAGTGAAACCTCAAGAGCGGATTACCTATACTTTCAACCCATTTTTTTTCTCCTTCCCTAAAAAATACATTTTCCAACTTCATCTCTATGTTACTTGTAGCTTTATCCTCCATCCAGTCTAAATCTCCTACTCCTATAATTGCTTCCACAATATGTCTTAACCTATTAGCTACGTAATATAGGTTAATATTTGGGAGACCAATCCTCCCTTTTTTTGACTTAAATACCATTTATTCTTATTTACCCCCGCTTTCTTATCCCCATTACAATAATTGTTTATGATATTTTGCCAACTTTTTATCTCTGATTCTGAAATTTTTATTGGTAACATCCTGAACACAAAATTAATCTTTGCTAAAATCTTCATTTTTATTAATGCTATTCTTCCAAACCAGGATAAATTTAATCTTTTATATTTTTCCAATTTTGCTAAAATCTCTTTTTTTAAACTATTTAAATTCTCCTTCTCTAAACTCTCTAAATTTTGTGTAATTTTAATTCCCAAATATCTAATCTGTTCCTTAACTCTCATTTCTCTTCCCTTTGCTTCCCATTCCTTCTCTTCCTTTTTAGTATAATTAAATAACATCATCTCTGATTTGGACCAATTTATTCTTAACCCAGTAATTTCCTCAAATTCTCTCAATTGCTGTTTAATTCTTTCCATCTTTCTTATTGGATTTTTAATAGTTAGCAAAGTATCATCCGCAAACATATTCAATTTTATTTTTTTAATACCACCTATTCCTTCTATCTCCCCATCATCTCTTATTGCATTCGCCAATAATTCCATAACCATTACAAAGAGGACCGGCGAGAGTGGACATCCTTGTCTTGTCCCTCTGGCTAGTCGTATCTTATCCGTGACTCCATCGTTCACTACCACTACAGCTGTATTTTAAGAGTACAACTGTTCTATTATAGGTTTAAATTTATTTCCAAATCCCATTTTATTTAAAACCATCTTTAATGCCTGCCAGCTCACACAATCGAAAGCCTTAAAAATATCCAATGCCAAAATTCCCACTTTAATCTTAGACTTTTTTATCACCTGTATTGCATTTAAAACCCTTCCCACTAAATTATGCATTTGTCTACCTGCTACAAATCCACATTGGTCTTCCCCTATATATTCAGCTATAAATTTATTTAACCGTTTTGCTAAAATAGTAGAAATTTTTTTAGCATCTTGATTTATTAATGAAATAGGTCTATATGAATCAGGGACAGTCAGGTCTTTATCTGGTTTTGGAATTAAAATTATCAATGAATGTTCCCATGATTCTGGTGTCTTCTCTCCTTCCAATATGGCATTGTACAACTTCAATAATTTCGGTACCAAAAACGTTTTTAAAACTTTATAATATTCCAGTCCTAAGCCATCTACCCCAGGTGATTTACCCACTTTCAAATTCTCAATTACCTCTTCAACTTCTCTTTGAGTTATTACCTTCTCCATTAAGTCTTTATGTTCTATTTTTATTCCCTTCTTTATATACTTTTCTATATAGGCTTCCAACTTCTTTTTTTGGATATCCTTTCCCTTATATAATTCTTGATAAAATTCTTGAAAGATTTTTATTTTACCCTTCATTATATGACAATAATTCCCTTGTTTTAACATCAAGCCCTTGGTGGCTTGATGTTAAACTCTGTCCAGACATGCAAAATCCATCATGCGTAGCCACATTTCATGTGCATTACAGTTTTGTTTAAGTACCGCAGGGTTAGGCACCTTATGGCCCTCCAGATGTTTTGGCCTGCAGCTCCCATGATCCTTCACCATTGGCTAAGCTGGCTAGGGCTGATGGGAGTTGTAGGCCAAAACATCTGGAGAGCCTCAAGTTGCCAACCCCTGAAATATCACTTGTATTTGCAGCAATTGTTGCATTTGC
Source organism: Elgaria multicarinata webbii (assembly GCF_023053635.1). Taxonomy (NCBI): domain Eukaryota; kingdom Metazoa; phylum Chordata; class Lepidosauria; order Squamata; family Anguidae; genus Elgaria; species Elgaria multicarinata. The sequence continues at coordinate 126,779,060 of NC_086175.1, read as the reverse complement.
TTGCTTCTCGTTATATGTTTTCATTGTTTGTAATGACATTATTTTTAAAACAAAATTAAAGTACATAAAAATAATGAACTGCGAAGTGTTAATTTTCTAATCTAATCAAGCCTTCATTGGATCCACTTTTTGGTGGGGAAATATTGACTTCAGATATTAAGAATTTCAAATATGTGCACAGAAACCTGGGCAAACATCAGCCTGGCTAATTTTAACCAATTTGTAAGATGTCTTTCTTTTAACATGACATGCGCAAAGTTCCTTTATCATCAGACAGTAATATGTTTAGATTATTAAAAATCCCCCACAGTTAACTGTTGTTTTATGCTCCTTTATCATCAAGCAGTGGTAATTTCATACCAGTCCTTCTCTTGGAAGAAGGTACAGTGGAGGCTTATGCTGCCTTTCACATGGTGTTTACTTACAAATATGTTTGTTTACAAAATGTATGAATCAGGTCCAAACTGCTGCCCTCCAGATGTGTTGGATTACAACTCCCATCATCCTCAGCCAGGGTACAGCCAGGGCACTAGGGTGCGGGAGGCGGGTATAGACTGATTAGTAGGGCCGGCCCTCCGACAAACTGGTAGGAAGCAGGAGCTGCAGGCGTGGAGGATGGGGAGAGTGGCGCTCTCCCCTTTCAAAGGGTCTGCTACTGCTTAGTCCTGCTGGCTGCCTGCATGGCTGGCCATGTAGGAAGCCAGCAGGATTAGAGATGTAAAATTTCCAGAAATTTTGAAGCCATGAAAAAAAAAACTGGTTTTTTCCGTGTTTTTTTTTTCCCCTATAAAAAAACGGAAATTTCCGGAAAAATTGAAATAATGCAATATTAGCTTTTTTTACAGATTGAAAGTCACTTTGTTACTTCAGGAACATAAAATGTAATTATGTCCAAGTTGGTTTGGCATAAAATTATTACATTTGGTATATTAAAACTAGTGTATTCAAACAATTATTACAAATTTAATTTACTTTTTTTATTGGGGGGGGTGGTAACAAATGGAGCTACAAGTTCCTGAACTGTTAGGAAAACCTGAACTGTAAGGAACTTCTTTGGTTCTGCCAGTTTATGAGGAGCAGGCAAAAAATCAATTTTATAAAACAACAACTGAAGAAACCACCAACATTAGTAACAAAGAAAATTATTTATGTCTCCTCCAGTATCAACACATAAAGCCCCCATTCCCATAAAAAGAACTGAGAAAAATGGGGGGATGGGATACCAAGATTCAATGAATATGCATGAAATTTAATCAGACTCATTTTCTGACCTCTAGCTATCACTACCACTTTCAGTCTCTGCTTCCATGGCAGTGCTGCCCCCTAGAGGCAGAAATGCATCTTCCTCTTGCATTTGAGAGTTGTAGTCTCAGTTTGCAACCTAGGACTTGCTTGTCCTCAGTGCACAGCCATTGTAATAATCTGATACTGTACAGTTTTTAGAAATCATTTGGAGAAGTAAATATCTGAACATCATGTCTTAAACATTTTATTCATCATGCTAACATAAACATCCCGTAATCCATTTTTTTCTGGCCTTCACATCTCTAAGCAGGATCAAGAAGAAGCTGCTTGCTTGCCCACTGTTGTCACACGCTGTGTCCCTCTGTGCCTCCCAGCCCTGTAAGAGAGCCGCTTACACATGCTCTTCATGGTTTTAATTTAAAAAACCAGAAAAATTCAGAAAAAAACTGTTTTTCTTCATTTTTTTCAATTTTTCCAGTTTTTTGGGGGGGGACAAAAAAGGCTTCAGGAAAAAACAGGGGGGCAAGAGCATAATAAAACAACCAATAATTTAAAAACCCAAATACAAAATACAATATAAAAAGCACGACCAGGATAAAACCACACAGCAGAAATTGATAAAGGATTAAAATACAGAATTAAAACAGCAGAGTTTAAATTTAAGTTAAATTAGGTGTTAAATACTGAGAAAATAAAAAGGTCTTCAGCTGGCGACGAAAGGAAAACAATGTAGGTGCCAAGCGAACCTCTCTGGGGAGCTCGTTCCACAGCCGGGGTGCCACAGTGGAGAAAGCCCTCCTCCTAGTAGGCATTGCCTCACTTCCTTTTGTAAACTGCCCAGAGAGCTTCGGCTATGGGGCAGTATATAAATGAAATAAATAAATAAATAAATAAATAAATAAAGACTGATCTCTTCTGGCAGGCCTATCGAGTGGAATTTTAGGATGCTTTTAGTATGTTTTTAGTATGTTTTTTTAGGAAGTTTTAACCATGTATACTATGTTTTTAATCAATATTTTATGTATTTTATACTTATTGTTATTCTCCGCCTCGATCGGGATGGAGAGGAAGGTAAGAAATATTATTATTATTATTATTATTATTATTATTATTATTATTATGTGTATATATATATACACACACACGCACACACACACACCAATAAGGATGAAATGCTCTCTATTCCATGAAGTTTATGCCGTGATACATTCGTTAGTCTTTAGATCGTTACGTGATCATGATGGTTTATTGTTTGTTTTTAATTTATTTATTTATTTATTTCATTTCATTTCTATACCGCCCAATAGCCGAAGCTCTCTGGGCGGTTCACACAAATTAAAACCATGAAGAGCATAATAAAACAACCAACAATTTAAAAACCCAAATACAAAATACAATATAAAAAACGCAACCAGGATAAAACCACACAGCAGAAATTGATAAAGGATTAAAATACAGAATTAAAACAGCAGAGTTTAAATTTAAGTTAAATTAGGTGTTAAATACTGAGAAAATAAAAAGGTCTTCAGCTGGCGATGAAAGGAAAACAATGTAGGCGCCAAGCGAACCTCTCTGGGGAGCTCGTTCCACAACCGGGGTGCCACAGCAGAGAAAGCCCTCTTCCTAGTAGCCACCTGCCTCACTTCCTTTGGCAGGGGCTCACGGAGAAGGGCCCCTGTGGATGATCTTAAGGTCCGGGCAGGCACATATGGGAGGAGGCGTTCCTTCAAATAACCTGGCCCCAAGCCGTTTAGGGCTTTGAAAGTTAATACCAGTTTTATTTCAGTGACTGTGTTCATTTTTTATCGAATAAACACACACCTCTGTTTGGCAAGTCATCTACTAGATCTTCAGGAAAGTCCCAAATGCAACCGGGATATCCCACCCAAGACAACACGTATACATACAGCAAAATTATTAACATTTCATAATATAAAATTGCATTGAAAGACAGAAAATATAATCATGGTGCGGATCACTTCCGGACACTGCTGCAAAACCACAATTTGTGGCATGTCTTCCTTGCATTGCTGTTTTTTGTACCCGATGCTACATGTTTAACTGCCGGCATGAAAGCTCTGTGTTAATCTAGGCGACCATGTTGGTCTTTTGCCCTCCGTTTTAATATGACGTTACAATAGGCACCCGGACGGCCTCACACCTTTTGCCGCGGCAGTTTTATACTCGAGTTTGTGTCAGGCAGATTGTACGATTCTGGTCTGAGACTCGTTTATTTTAGAGCTTCAAGCAAAATGTGTTGAACTAGGATGTAGTGAGGTTGAGCGAAGAATGCCCTGAGGAAACGAGCTGGGGGGGAAACTGACCCGGGAGCTATTGACTACAAATGCTGCAACCAGAACTGTGGAATGTTAATTGGGATGGCAACCGGCAGTCAGAGAAGGAACAGCAAGGCAAAATGTTCCAGGTTAATCATGCTGACCCTTGGGACATCCACGGTCCGATCTACACCAAGCAGGATATAACACGTTAAAAACATTATGAAAATGGTATTTGTAATGTGTCCTGGGCCTGAACAGTTGTCATAACCATTATAAACCGTTATAAGCAGTAGCGTAGATCCTGCTCTAGTAGGGTTGCTACAGTAGCAAGTAGAAGCATCATTCATTTTGCCTTTAAATTGGTCAACACCGCTGTAACCTATGGAGTAGAGGTAATATCAAGCCATGACTGCTAATCAGTGGCTGAGGGGGAAGGATCTCCCATCCAGAGTTGAGGGGACCCTGGGTAAAGTGCCTCTTGAGGACCTCCTCCTCTGTTGGTAGTCTCCTGCAGGGTGGATTCAATTTAAATCAATTTGATTTAAATCACAATTTAAATCACTACTCAGAAAGGCTCGATTTAATCATGTGACTTCCCCCCTCCAAAAAAAGTGCACTCTATTCATTGAATTTTTTAGAACTTAGCACTTAAGCATTAAGGGGGTTGATTCTGTGAACGTAGATTTGCAAAGGCACAATGGGATTGTGATTGCTGCAGACAGAAATTCTCAGTTTTGAGAACTGTAAAACCAAGCATCTGTGATAATATCTTCTAGATAGAAAAATTGCCCAATCATCTTACAGAAACCTCTGGAAGAGCATGACATTGTGGATGGATTAAGGGAATTCATTTACCAAGAAATTTAAACATTGTATGCATATACAAACTCATGCTACATAGGCCATAGCTAGACCTAAGGTTTATCCCTGGATCATCCAGGGGTCAAACCTGTTCATCTAGGTGACACACAGAGGATCCAGTGCTCAGGCAGGGGCGAACCCTGGATGATCCCAGGATAAACCTTAGGTCTAGCTGTGGCCATAATTAAAAACTAATCCTTATTTCATGATGAATAACCTTTGGACTATAATGTATCTTAAATAGAAAACTATCTTTAGATAGACTTTTCCTCAAAAACCATTTTATTTTTTTAAAAAATCCAATTTAAATAAAAAAATCCAGTTATTTTTTTTAAATCATTGATTTTTAACCACCCTGGTTTCCCGTAGGCTTTCCTGGCACCTGCTGTGAATGGCAGCAATCACACTCCAAGCAATTTCCCACAATGCCCTGGAGAGACACAACATCAAGGGCATTTTCAGAAATTAAAATGGCGGCTAGACTAACCCATTTAATGTGAGACCCAGGAAAGGGAACAGCAGTGAGAGCCCTGGCAGATGCCCACAGAACTTCGATTCTGGTGTCAGCCATGCTCACGTCCTCACTAGGAGGGGTTGAGAGGCAGCAACACAAGTACAAGAAATCTGGATCAGCATCCTCCAGCATCCTGGAGGAGCAATATAATAGGTGCTCAAAGCAGTTTATAATAGAGAATTAAAATGCAAAGAGAGAGATTCATTTTCAAAGCAGCAGTTTAGATCAGCAACTGAAAAATCACAGCACATCCCAAATATTAGGAAAGCTAAATCGAACCCCTTCCCTTCAGCTGATCTGAATAAGAATATAAGAACATAAGAAGAGCTATGCTGGATCAGACTGAGGATCCATCTAGTCCAGCACTCTGTTCACACAGGGGCCAACCAGCTGTCGACCAGAGACCAACAAAGCAGGACACCGTGCAACAGCACCCTCCCACCCATGTTCCCCAGTGACTAGTGCACACAGGCTTACTGCCTCGGATACTGGAGGTAGCACATAACCCTCAGGGCTAGTAGCCATTGATACCCTTCTCCTCCAGGAATTTATCCAACCCTCTTTTAAAGCCATCCAAATTGGTGGCCATCACTACCACTTGTAGTAGTGAATTCCACAATTGAACTATGCGCTGTATGAAGAAGGGGAGTGCAGCTTCCACACACACACACACCAATACTGTCTTGTTGAACAGTCTTACCTCCTTCCTGGGCAGTGCTACAGCCTCAAAATGGAAGCCCAATTTTCTCACGGACATCTCCTTCCTCACCTCACTGGAAGCGGAAGGCTGGCAGCCATGGTTGGAACTATTTGTTGCTCCAGAAGCCGGACTAGAACTAACAGGTGTAAATTGACAGGGCAGCAGATTTTGGCTAAACATTAGGAGGTTGAACGTCCTAACGGTAGTAACTATTTGCAATGGAAGTGACTGCCTGAGGAGGTGATGGGCTGTCCTTCGCTGGAGGTATTTAAGCAGCATCTGGGCAGCCATCTGTCAAGGCAGCTATGCTGTGCTTGCATCTTGCATTGCAGATCACGCATCGATCAGGAGATTCAGTCAGATGACCTCTAAGATCACTTCCACGTCTATGATTCTAGGACTTGGTGAACATCCTTGGCCAGAAAAGTTTGTTTGTTTGTTTGTTTGTTTGAAATATCTATACTTTGCCTTTCCACATATATTAAAACAATAAGAGAGCAATCCTATAGTCCCTGGCCGAGCATCCCAGAGACCATAGGATGGTTTGGTTTTCCCCCCACCTCCAAGGTTGGAGACAGTGCTACAACATCAGAAGGGGGAGTCGGAAATCCACCTCCTGCCCTCACCCCTCACAGCTGGCATGGAGAGAACAGCACTGGCTGTTTCTATGAGGTCAGAAAATCATCCTCAGAGAGGGTGTTCCAGTGGGCAGGGAGGGGAGGAGGCCAGAGAGGCCAGGAGGATACAATTTCTCCTGAATCTCCTCCAGGGTCCTTCCTTCCCTCTCCAAAGTGGCCTTACTAGACTTTTGCTAGACTTGCTGAAAAGTCAGTCTAGCAAAAAACCAAAGTTTGGAGGGCGAGGAGACAAGGAGCATCATAAGACGGAGAGAAATCGTGTTTCCTTACCGTTGCTTCCCCACCCCACCCCGCCGGTTCTGTCCCACAATACTTCCTCTTCCTTCAGGGAAGAAAGAGGAAGTAAACAATGACAATGTGGCCTTCTCCTGCACACAGCAGGAAATGGTGGCACGTTTAGCTACAAGCTGGAAAAGTCAAATTTTCTGGGAGTGGGAGATGTGTGGGAGGCAAATGGCGTCATCCCTGCCACCTGAGTGGTCCCTACAATGATGGTGCATGTGCCAGGAACAGAGGGGGGTCCACGTAACTGTAGCAGATGGGGATGGGAGAGTGAGTGAACAAGTTTGGGGCAGTGGTTTAGTGCTAACATTTGAAGTGCAGGCACCCATCATGACAATCCTCATAGTCCAAGAATTAGGAGAAACGTCCTAACAGTAGTCCAAGAGAGTCCAAGAATTCAGGCACCTGTGTTGATCCACATCAACAAACCAGTAGGAGCTGTTTTCTCCTCTACCAGGAACAGGTCTTATGTAAAGCTAATGGGTCTTAATTGCCCATTCAAGGCTAAGCCACTGGACAATACTTTGCATTAAAACACGGGACAATATATTGTTACTGTGAGGATTGCAGCAAAACTCAGCAGGAAGAAAGAAGTCTGGGAAGGGAGGCAGAGTGATGTTGCTGCACTCCTGTGGACCCCGGCTCCACTACACCACTGGTGGAGGCAGGAGAGAGCAGTCTTTGTCTAGCTCAGAACACAATCCAAGCTGGAGAATAACTCTGGGGTCATAATGCTCGGCTTGGAAACAAACATTATGAGTTGCTGTGGTTTGGGTTCCAAGCCAAGAAATTCCAAACTTTAGCAATGTTTCACATTTTTATAAAGGAACACACACATAAAGGAACACATTCTATGGAGGTTGTGGGCTCTCCCACACTAGAGGCCTTCAAGAGGCAGCCATCTGTCAGGGGGCTCATGTACACCAAGCAGGGTGTTCCACTGTGAAAGTGGTATGAAAGCGGTATATAAAAGGCAGGAGCCACACTGCTGCTTTATAGCAGTTTTGAAGTGCACTGACAACTGTTGAGGCCCATTGACACAGACCATATACCGCTTTCTACTAAATCATAGAATCGTAGAAAAGCAGAGTTGGAAGGGGCCTATAAGGCCATCGAGTCCAACCCCCTGTTCAGTACAGGAATCCACCTTAAAGCATACCTGACAGAAGGTTGTCCAGCTGCCTCTTGAATACCTCTAGTGTGGGAGAGCCCACAATCTCCCTAAGAAACTGGTTCCATTGTCGTACTGGAACCAATTACCACCAACACCATGACACATCTTTCATAGTGCAATATCCTGCTTGGTGTAGATGTGTCAATGGGCCCCAACAGTTGTCAGTGCACTTCAGTACCACTATAAAGGAGTAGTGAAGATCCTGCAGTGCACTTCAATACCGCTATAAAGCAGTAGTGTGGCTCCTGCCTTTTATACACCGCTTTCATACCTCTTTCATAGTGGAATATCCTGCTTGGTGTAGACGAGCCCCAAGGATGCTTTAAGGCAGATTCCTGCATTGAGCAGGGGGTTGGCCTTATAGACTCCTTCCAACTCTTCTATGATTCTATGATTACTTTTCATAAAGGAGCACACATTTTTAATATCCTTTATCCAGTGGAGTCTAGTGGATCCAATTTAATTGGGGCTGAGAATCCATTCTGGGTTTCAGTCAGAACCAGCCAGAACTCTAAAGGAGCTATCCAAACTACTGAACCTATTTGAGACCTAGGGCTCAGCACCATCGGTAGCTTTCTTAGAGTTCCAGCTGGTTCTAACAGAAACCCAGAATGGATTCACAGCCCCACTGAAATTGCAGCCACCAGCCTCCACTGCCTTTACCTGATGCCTGAATTCTCTATACATCTGTATGTTCCCTACCCCACCCCATCAGTAAGAAATTAAGCAGCAGGAGAAACATTGTGACAGAAGGATCCGGTTTTTTCCCCACTTAACGGAAGCAGGGCCCATTTCGTTTCTGTCAGACATGAGCCACAGATAAGAGCAACATGTATATACCTTCACCTGGGCCAAAATTTGAAACAACTTGAGATGGGAATTTGTGTCAAGATAAGAAGACCTGACTCTTGTGACCAAAAGACACCAATAAATTACCCAACTGGATAAAACAGTTTCCAGCTCTTACATATGAGTGGACTATTACTAATCATGGATGGCAGCCAAGATTAATTAGCCCTTCATATTAGCCTTGTGTGCAAAACAGCATAAAAAATAGACTTAATTAGAGAATCCCAAAGACAGGGGAGCAGCTACTGGCTGTATCAACTTCACACACTCACACACACACACCTGGGAGGATTAGCTAATCGAGCCAGGAATAACAGTCGCTCTAAGACTATCCAGTAATTTTATGGAATATTTAGCTTTGCTGATATTACAGTAAAATGACTGATTAATGTAGCTGGGTAATTAGTTTGCTTTGTATTAAAGAATTAATCAATCAATAAAGCTCTGCATGCTTTGACTAAAATTGGACTAGCGTGCCGTGCCTCAACAAGAATTCAGTAGTAAAATATTGGATAAGGGATTAAACTCTATCATCTGTTTGGACAATAAACTTTTCCCCTTTTGTGTAACATATCCAGCCCTTCCCCCTGATCACTTACTAAGCCTAGATAGATAGATAGATAGATAGATAGATAGATAGATAGATAGATAGATAGATAATTACATTTACTTTTCTCCAAAGAAAAAGGTTCTTTCTCCCCATTTTTTTCTATTCTTCACAACAACCCTATGTGGCAGGCTAGGCTGAGGTCACCCAGTGAGTTTCAAAGCTGAGTGGTTGACTTGAACATGCGTCTCCCTAGTCCTGGTCCAACACTAACCACTAGATTATACCGGCTTTCAATGCCTGGCTCTGTGATGCCCCCATAAGTCAGCTGACTGGGTCATATGAAGCTCCAGAAGGCTTTTCTCATATCCTTTATTGTACAGGTACAGGTCTACCACCTGACACTCTCTCTGGTTCAGCCACCTACTTAACTCTATCACACGAGGGTTCCTATAGGTGAACATGTATCCCAAAGTCTCTGCTCCCTCATCAGCAAGATGGGACTAATAAGTGGACAAGATAATAATGAAGCTCATCATTTGGTGCCCTTGTCCATATTATTATTAATAATAATATTTATTTATTTATATAGTACCAACAATGTACTTGGTGCTGTACAGATAAAACAGCAACGCTATCCCACCCAGAGGCTTACCTATCTGGATCCATATGCAGCTGCCCATGTGGTGAACCACTGAACTGCAAGTAGTTAAGGGAGGCAGCTTCAGGCTCTGGACTAACTCAGCCGACCCTGGCTGGCCATTGGATCCTCCTGGGCAGGAAGGAGAAGAACACCTTCCCGTTCCAGTTGCGCCTTCCTTGAGCTCTTCTGGCGCTCTGGTGTGTCCCTGCCCCTTTGATTATTCTTTCCTTCTGGCTTTCTCCTCAATCCTGACTCCTGGTTGGCTCTTTGTGCTGACTGATAGCTTGCTCTGCCTCCTGGTTTATCCTTTGGTTATAACTTGTTTTTTGGGACTGACCACTAGTGGGTCCTATGGCTCTTGGTTCACCGGATACTATCGCCCTAAGCCCATTTCAACTTTCAGTTAGGATGTTGGAGGAATCTAATTGTGGTGTGGAGCTCAACGATCTTTCATCACTTCTGCTAACTAGCCTGACTTGGCCTACAGTGAGTTGGGCCACTTAGCAGACCTTGGGTGATTTTGAATTTGCGCAAATTACGGCTGCAATTTGCACATGTTTGCATAATTTGCGTAAATTGTGTGGAGTGTGGTTGCAATTTGGGCAAATTATGGAAATATGCTCAATTTCCAGGCATAAATGGTGCAAATCTCTATTTGCATAAATTGCGGGCAAAACAAACGTTTTAAAGGTTGCTGGAATTTGGGGGAAATGCACGGCTTGTCTCATAAACACAAGCTGAGTCGGGAACACCACAGAAATCCACTGAGCTTAAAAAGAGCCAGATTCCCCTCACTTTCAAAACGGATATGGATGGATACTAGATGGAGGGCCTTTTCTGTGGTGGCCCCCTAACACTATAATTTCCATTCAATGGAGGTTTCCCTGCTGCTATCATTGTTATCATTAAAGCACCAAGCCATGTATGTCCTGTTAATCCAGGTTTATCTGTTAATCCAAGTTTATCACTGGCTTTTATTGTGTTGTTTAGTTAAGTTTTATCCTGCTTTATTATACTGCTTTATTATCTTATTTAGCTAAGTTTTATATGGCTTTATTTTAGCATTGTTAGCTTCAGAGTGCTTTTCATTTTTATATCTTTTAGTATTTGCTGTAAGCTGATTTTTTATGGAGAGGGAAAGGGGGGTAGTTTTGTTTTGTTTTTAATCAATAAACCAACGTTTGGTTTACACATTCAGGAGAGAGGAGGAAAACAAAACATGGGCCACAGCTAGACCTAAGGTTAATCCCTGGATAATCCAGGGATCAAACCTGTTCATCTAGGTGACACACAGGGGATCCAGTGCTCAGGCAGGAGCGAACCCTGGATGATCCCAGGATGAACCTTAGGTCTAGCTGTGGCCATAGTCTGCCTTGTTTGGCAGTACTCTCGTGTTCCTTCTAATGAGTAGTTCCTTCCTTTCTGCATTCATACGCATTTGGAAAGGTCTGTGGGTGTTCATAGAATCTCTGGCCACAGCTAGACCTAAGGTTTATCCTGGGATCATCCAGGGTTCGCCCCTGCCTGAGCACTGGATCCCCTGTGTGTCACCTAGATGAACAGGTTTGACCCCTGGATGATCCAGGGATAAACCTTAGGTCTAGCTATGGCCATAGAATAGAAGATTTGGAAGGGGCCTATAAGGCCATCAAGTCCAACCCCTTGCACAATGCAAGAATCCACATGAAAGCATACCTAACAGATGGCTGTCCAGCTGCATCTTGAAAGCCTCTAGTGTGGGAGAGCCCACCACCTCCGTAGGTCATTGGTTCCATTGTCATACTGCTCTAACAGTCAGGCAGTTTTTCCTTATGTCCGCTTGGAATGTGGCTTCCTTTAACTTGAGCCCATTATTCTGTGTCCTGCACTCTGGGAGGATCGAGAAGAGATCCTGGCCCTCCCCTGTGTGACAGCCTTTCAAGTACTTGAAGAAGACTATCAAGTCTCAGACTCCTCTTCTCAGCGCTAAACATGCACAGTTCTTTCAGTCTCTCCTCATAGGGCTTTGTTTTCAGATCCCTGATCATCCTCGTTGCCCTCCTCTGAACACGCTCCAGCTTGTCTGCGTCCTTCTTGAAATGTGGTGCCCAGAACTGGACACAATATGTAAGAGGAGGCCCAAACTCTGCTAAGCAAGCTGGACCTGCAACAAAATGCTGCAGTGCTGGATTCTCATGGTGAGGGTTCCAAGACAGCCAGTTATGTCCCTTTTCAAGAATCATAGAATAGTAGAGTTGGAAGTGGCTTATAAGGCCATCGAGTTCAACCCCCTACTCAATGCAGGAATCACCTTAAAGCATCCCTGACAGATGGCTGTCCAGCTGCCTCTTGAATACCTCTAGTGTGGGAGAGCCCACAATCTCCCTAGGGAACTGGTTCCATTATCGTACTGGAACCAATTACCACCAACACCATGACACATCTTTCATAGTGCAATATCCTGCTTGGTGTAGATGTGTCAATGAGCCCCAACAGTTGTCAGTGCACTTCAGTACCACTATAAAGGAGTAGTGAAGATCCTGCAGTGCACTTCAATACTGCTATAAAGCAGTAGTGTGGCTCCTGCCTTTTATACACTGCTTTCATACCTCTTTCATAGTGGAATATCCTGCTTGGTGTAGATGAGCCCCAAGGATGCTTTAAGGTGGATTCCTGCATTGACCAGTAGCTACAGTTGTGTCCTGAACAAACAGTGGCTGTTCTTGAGAATGGGGAAATATCTACCAAAAATAATCATAGAATCATAGAATAGCAGAGTTGGAAGGGGCCTACAAGGCCATCGAGTCCAACCCCCTGCTCAATGCAGGAATCCACCCTAAAGCATCCCTGACAGATGCTTGTCCAGCTGCCTCTTGAAGGCTTCCAGTGTGGGAGAACCCGTGACCTCCCTGGGTAACTGGTTCCATTGTCGTACCATTCTAACAGAATATAAAAATTCCATTATATTCTCCCCCTCACCCCTGCCTTACCCGATATTCCATCCCTCCCAACAGACTCTTAGCTTTCCGTGTTCACTGAGCATGCTCAGTATTCACTAGCCTGCTTCCCCACCCACCTTAGGTTTTGTTTTGAGTTGTTTTCGGACATCTGCAAACCTTCAGTTTCCCTCAAGCCTGCTGATTCCCTTTCCCTTGCAAGTATTCACACTCGTAAAATCAGCTCACTGCTAATATGGAACATTTGGGTGAAAATCATAGTTGCAGACATAATCTTTCCATGGAGGAAAAAAAAGGGCCCTCGTTTGACACCGAGCTGTTGCTAATTGCTCTTCCCGGGCAGGCTTCTGACTCCAAACCACTCTGGTTGTTCTTCCTTCCATCCCGTGCTCCACCAGCTTGTTTAGGAGAATGCCATCTGAAACTGTCAAAAGTGTTGCTGGAACTGAGATGCAATATTCCTTCTCCCCTTCCCCCAACCCATCACCACCACGCCTAAATCCACAAATGCCTGTTAAGCTTGTCATCAAAAAAAATATATAAACACAACAGTTTTATTTGGCATGATACATTGTCAAAAGCTCCAGGTTGGCCACTAACTATCTTTCCATCTTGGTTAGGAACAGAAGGTACTCCCAAACACAATTCTGTCAATATGTGTGTATACATACATTCTTTTTTTGAAGGCAAGCTAATCTTTGCCCAGCTCCATTTTCATCTACGTGCCATTTTCCATGACAACATATAACACATAGTGCAGCTGTCCCTACTGAACAGGGACAGCCCTGGAAAATCACTGTCCTTGTTCTGTTTTACTTTGGGGCATCTCTTGGTGGGGGTTTTTAACGTTATTTATTTATTTATTCGGGCTGAGAGTCTGTGACTGGCCCAAAGTCTAGCAGTGAGCTACCATGGCCGAGTGGAGACTAAAACCCAAATCTACCAACTGATAAATTCCTGGAGGCAAAGGCTATCAATGGCTACTAGCCCTGATGGTTGTGTGCCATCTCCAGTATTCAAGCCTGTGTGCACCAGTTGATGGGGAACATGGGTGGGAGGGTTCTGTTGCACCATGTCCTGCCTTGTTGGTCCCTGGCCAATGACTGGTTGGCCACTGTGTGATCAGAGTGCTGGACTAGATGGACCCTTGGTCTGCTCCAGAATGGCACTTCTGATGTTCTTATGTTCTTAACACTCTTGCCACTACACCACACTGGCTAGAGGGCTGGTATCAAAGGTAGGTATGGTTGAGCACCTTCCAAGGGCCCTCACCACAGCAGGGTCCAACTGACATTGCTCCTCTTCACCATGGCAACCTGCTTGTCCTCCTTCCTCTCACTCTGGCTCAGACAATGGTGGTGGTGAAAAGAAGCAGCAGTAGATGCCACTGCCTACCTGCTCCCTGGCTCTCTGCCTGTCAAGCAAGCAAGTGGTAGCAAAGATGGGAAAGAACATGAGGAGCAACAGCAGCTGGTGACCATGGCAGGAGGCAGACTCATTGAGCAACAGAGTCCATTGAGGGCGTCTCGGACAAGGGCATGCAAAAACCTGGAGCCACGACTGCTTGTCCCTCTTTGGGGATCTGCTCCTTTGCCCGAGGTCTCTAGCAGTTAAATAGGGGGAATGCCCCAGCCTGCACTTTTTCCAGCTCTACAATATCTTTCTTTAGGTGTGGTGAGCAGAACTGTACACAGTATTCTAAGTGTGGTCGCACCATAGATTTGTATAATGGCAGCATGATACTGGCCGTTTTATTCTCAATTCCTTTTGTAATAATGCCTAACGTGGAGTCTGCCTTCTTTACAGCAGCCGCACACTGGGGTGATGTTTTCATCAAACTGTCCGCCACAGCCCCAAGACCTCTTTCCTGATCGGTCACCACCAGCTCAGATCCCATCAGGTTATACTTGAAGTTGGGGTTTTCTGTCCCAACATGCATCACTTTACACTTGCTTACACTGAACATTTGGTTGCCCTCTCTCCCAGCTTGGAGAGATCCTTTTGGAGCTCCTCACAATCCCTTTGTGTTTTAACCACCTTCAAAAAATTGGTGTCATCGGCAAACTTGGCCATTTCACTTCTCACTTCTACAGCCCTATACAGAAGGGCTGTGTCCCTTTTCTCCCCCCACCCTCTTTTTTAAAGTGAAACTGCTTCTAGGAAAACCATCATTGGATCCCACCACTCCAGATAAGAACATAAGAAGAGCCCTGCTGGATCAGATCAATGATCCATCTAGTCCAGCATTCTGTTCACACAGCGACCAACCAGCTGCCCATTGGAAACGCACAAGCAAGACATGAGTGCATCATCACCTGACGACTGCATCATCACTGCCCCTGATACTGGAGGTAGCATATAGCCATCCTCACTTCTCCTCCATGAATTTGACTAAGCCACTTTTAAAGCCATCCAAACTGGTGGCCATCACTACATCATATGGAAGTGAAGTCCATGGTTGACCTATGTGCTAGGTAAAGAAGTCTTTCCTTTTATCTGCCCTGAATCTCCCACCAATCAGCTTCATGAGATGACCCCACTGGGTTCTAGTATCATGAGTAGTGTCGACATTCTCTGCACCGTGCATAATTTTGTGCACCTTGTACGTAATTATGTAGAGCTTGTACGCTTGCGTACATAGTTTTGTATACCATAAGTTTGTACACCTTTTTAAATTGAGGCTTAATCCAGATAAGATGCAGGTACTGTTAGCAAGTAGACAACCCAAATCCAGCATGGGCAGTCGAACTCCCTCTGAATGGCCAGATTTGCAACATACGAGTGCTTCCGGACTTGCATTGCTTCCAAAAGCCACATGGCTACAAATGGATAGGAAAGGGGTAGAAAGGGGGGGAGTGTTATCCCTGCTATCCCTGCTTGCAAGTAGGTAAAGGGAAGCGGGGGGGGGGGGACATTTCATTCCCCGAGCTGAAATGGCTTGAAATGAACCAATTTGTTTCTTTTCTTTTTTGGAAGCCAATCAGTTCATTTCTGTGTCAGTCCGAGGAAACCCCAGTGGGGTTTGCCTGCCTCTAGCCAGAATTGCTTGCATGTGTGTTGTAAAAGACATTGCACGAACCAACCCAAGACTTTCATTTTTAATGAGACATCAAAACAAGAGAATTCGCTCATTCATTTTACTTTATTATTATTATTTTAAAAACACACCAAACCCCAATATTGACTCCTATCTCCAATTATCTGCAGGAATGCCTTATATTTCCATTTTTATTTTTTTTCAGGGGAGGGGGAGGAGAGATCAGTATCAAATAATCATATTACTTCATTTAGTTAATGGAATTGCGGCAACCCTCAGGAACAAAAGTATTAAATTCTGCAAAGGAAGAAAACGGTGTCAGCGTTGAAGTGGAGCAAGTAGCTGATTATTATTTCGATATTAAAAGAAAGAAGGAAAAACAGCCACTACCAAACAATTTCCTACATCCACAGGAGATTGCACAAACATTCTAATGAGAAAGGGAGAGATAAGAGATTCTTACTACCTTTGAACCAGTAAGGAAGAGATAAATGGAAGGGAAGTCGGTGAGGGACAGCACCAATGATTAAAGGGATGGGCGCACCAACTGCGGAGGAAAGATGAAAGGCGCAGAATAACAAAGCCTTGCCCTTCTGCGGCGTCTTTCACTGCCGGAATCTCAATACATATGATAAGTGGTAAAAGGAGAAAGGGAAAGAGCTGCACCCTGGGCTACAGCAACAGCTTTGCAAGCTCAACGATCCGGCAGTCAAACTGGGTCCAGCTTCGGTAGCAAAGGGTTTGCTTTCTATCCAGTGCACAATGCAATGGGCATCGCATACAAGACTTAAGAGTCCCACTGATCCAGAATGCAGCCACCTGGTTTTTAAAGAGCAATCCTTAGGCCACAGCTAGACCTAAGGTTTATCCTGGGATCATCCAGGGTTCGCCCCTGCCTGAGCACTGGATCCCCTGTGTGTCACCTAGGTGAACAGGTTTGACCCCTGAACAATCCAGGGATAAACCTTAGGTCTAGCTGTGGCCTTAGTTCCATAAAAAAAAACTATGCAAGAAGTGGAGAAAGTTGGATACAGAGACTGCGTTCACACAAACATGCTGAACCCACACTCAGTGGTTGAGCACGGGTTGTTTGTTGGGCCATGGGTTAGCATGTTGTCTGAACTCATGACATTTTCCAGAAGGTGGCTTGTTAACCATGCAGTGTAACTTGTTTCCTTGAACAAGCCATCTTGAGAACCCATGGTTTGTTGTTGGGTAGCTCAGGGTGGTTAACAAGCCACCCTGCAGAACATGTCCTGGGTTCAGGCAACACACTAACCCATGATTCAACAAACAACCCACGGTTCAACGAGCAACCCACTAAGTGTGGGTTAGTGTGTTGGGTGAACAGTCTCAGTGGCTTCTTTTACTCTTTCTAGTAATACTAGAGCTCATCAGGGTTGGCCTACCAATGAAATTGATTAGCAAGTAGACTCAGGACAGACTATGGAAGGAAGGAAGGAAGGGAGGGAGGGAGGGAGGGAGGAAGGAAGGAAGGAAGGAAGGAAGGAAGGAAGTTACATAGGAAGCTGTATTCTGTTGAGCCAGACCACATGTCCTTCTAGATCAGTCTTCCACAACCTGGTGCCCACCAAACTACAAATCTCACCTTTGGCCAGAAGAACATGAGCCATGATGGATCAGACCAAGGGACCATCTAGTCCAGCACTCTGTTCACACAGTGGCTAACCAGCTGTCAACCAGGGACCCACAAAGCAGGACATGGTGCAACAGCACCATCCCACCCATGTTCCCCAGTAACTGGTGCACATAAGCTTACTGCCTCAGATACTGGAGGTAGCACATAACCATCAGGGCTACTAGCCATTGATAGCCTTCTCCTTCGGGAATTTCTTCCACCCCCTTTTAAAGCCATCCAAAGTGGTGGCCATCACCACATCTTGTGGTAGTGAATTCCATAGTTTAACTCTTTGCTGTGTGAAGAAGCCCTTTCTCTTATCTGTCCTGAACCTCACACCAATCAGCTTCATAGGGTGAGCCCATTGGGTTCTAGTATTACGAAAGAGGGAGAAAACTGTCTCCCTATCCTCATTCTTCACACCATGCATAATTTTGTACACCTCCATCATGTCTCCCCTTAGCCTCCTTTCCCCCCAAGCTAAACTATCCCAGCTGTTGTAGCCTTCCCTCTTAGGGGAGATGCCATGATGCCTGGGGCTGTTGAAGTCTAAAATATCTGGAAGGCAACAAGTTGGGCTCATGACCCTCCTTAGCATTCTCCCATCCTATTCAGCAATCTAGTCCATGTTTCCAGGGCAAGAGTTGCCTTTTCCTTTTTTCCTTGGCCCAACTCACTGCTTTGTAGGCACAGATAGAACTACACTCTGACGAAGCAACCAAAACAGCTTTCTGGATGACTTCCATTCATGATGCAGCCTAATCATTCTGTGAGCTCAATATTTCTGCTTAAGACACTTGCAGCTCTCTCCTCTCTAAGTAAGTGACCACTGTCTGTGGGTGGTGGTACTCGTTTTATTGCACACCCTTCACAATTCTAGGGAGTCATGCCTACACAGTTTAGAAGAACGCAGTGTTACTATTTACAAGGTGTTGACTCTAAGACCACTAGCTTATTCTTCAATGGACAAGCAGGGAGCATAGGGCAGGGTCTCCAATCAAGCAGAACCACCTTCACCCACACACTGGTAGCCAGTTGGCCTCCCTTCCCTAAGTTCCCTTGGCTCTTCTCATGTATGTTATTTTCTTTGGAGCTGTCCGACAACCTCATTTTTAGCTTCTCCATCCCAAATTCTGTTTCTATAATCCAAATTGTATGGGTCCCTATTTCATGAACAAAAGCCTGTAGACCAGGGGTCGCCTGTGCCTGCTATAAGTTTCCAAGTGTCTGTGACCAACCAGGAAGTGGGATCCTTCGTCCTCCCCTTACTCTGAAACGAGATCAATATACCCGTTCGGACTCTATTTCCTCCCCTTTCTCATAAAATTGAGTCTATCCGTTCTGCCCGTCGCATGGCCCATCCTGTGCTATCATCACCCAAAGAAACACCTGCAGCATGTTGTCCTTCAAGCTCTGCCTCCCCTTTTCCCCAGTACCCTCCCTCCTTAACTGGCATTATTCCAATTTCCCACCTCTGCCTTTTCTCTCTCTTTCTTATTGCTGTAAAGAATAGCGTGCCGCTCCAAATGCAAAGAGGTTAGCATGCTCAACGGGAATTCTTCTCTTCCGTAAAATGTTTTGTGGCCAAATGAAACAGGCATCCCTCACCCTTGACCGTTGTTCTCAAGGTCCCCGGGCCCATTTCACTGACGTACAGCGCATGGTCTGTCATGTGCGTGCCACAACTGGTCCCTAGAGTTCCGGTTTCATCGGACCCATGTGTACACACATGCGAGATTGCTTCCGTGCCAGCAAGGACACAGAGTAACATCCTGCAGGCTCAGCAGCGGTGCTACAACACAGCTGAGATCAGGCCGGCGGTTCGCATTGTCTGCAAGCTGCTGCTGTTACACAGAGAGTAAAGGGCCTTGGAGTCATGCCTCCAATATGTCCTGGTACAAGACCTCCCAGGGCCATACAAAGACTGTCCCACAGCCCCTTGTAGATTAACTTGTGTGATCCAGTACACGAGCAGAACGGTCCTTGGAGTTCTCATAATTCCTGCTGACTCAAGCAAACAACATATTGCAAAGAGAGGCAAATGCAAACCCTTTCAACGTCCTGGAGTGAGAGGCGGGGAGGAAGACCCCTTAGCAAAACCCATGCGCTATGCCTCATCCCAGTGAATCTTCACTAGCTGCACCAGCCCATCTTTAATTGTGGCTATCCCTGACACCTCTGTTTGGGGAGGGAAACATTGCATCAGAATTAATGAAAAAGTCAAGGTCACTTGCTGAAGGGTCCTATTTCACCAGGGAGAAACTGTAGCATATGTTTAGTGGAGACATTTATACCCAGAAGAAACAGATTGTGCTATGTGTTAGGTCAGCTTCATTTGTCTGGTCTTGAGGAAGGAACTGATGGAGGAAGGAGGGCAGAGAGAAGAGGCGGGCAAATAAAGGTAGTAGTGCAGAATTCACAGCAGAAATCTGTAAAGTATTATTGTCTTCTGGTGCACACAGGGTTACTGCCTCAGATACTGGAGGTAGCACACAACCATCAGGGCTAGTAGCCATGGATATCCTTCTCCTCCAGGAATTTAATCAACCCACTTTTTAAGCCATCCAAATTGATGGTGGCCATCTCTAAATCTGGTGGTAGTGAGTTCCATAATGTAACTATGTGCTGTGTGAAGAAGTCCTTCTTTTTATTTGTCCTGGACCTCCCACCAATCAGCTTCATGGGATGACCCCATTGGAGTTGATGGGACCCCACCAACATAAGAGAAGGACCATGGATGACTTTGCTGAGGACCCTGTCAAGCCTAGTACCAGAGCTAGTCAATAGGGATGCTTCTGAGACCCTCATTCAAAGTTTCCCAGATTTCGGAGTTCTAAATAACCTGGTCTTGTTCCCTAACCAGAACTGATGTTTTAGGAGTTTTCCGTTGTTCCATTTTTATTATTTTTGTTATTATTTTTATTCATTTATGTATTTTGTACAAATTAAAGTATTGTTTTTCTGCAGTTTTCAATTTCTCTCCTCCTGGCTGAGCGTGAGATTTTATATTATTTTTGAAATAAGGTTTAAAAATAGAGGCAAGAAAAAAGAACACACATAAAAATTACAAGAAGATCACTAAAGAAATAAAGAGACTTGCTGATTATAATTCTTTGTATAACACGCTAGAAGATTAGCTGGAGTCAAACAGTCTAAGACGAAGCTCACTAAGTAATAAAATATTGGATATCTAAGTTGTATAGCAGATACAGGGTATGTACTGGGGGAAGTGGAGAACATAAGAACCTAAGAAGAGCCCTGCTGGATCAGACCAAGGCTCCATCTAGTCCAGCACTCTGTTCACACAGGAGCCAACCAGCCATTGCCCAGGGATGAACAAGCAGGACATGGTGCAACAGCACCCTCCCACCCATGTTCCCCAGCAACTGGTGCACACAGGCTTATTGTCTCGAATACTGGAGATAGCATACAACCATCAGGGCTAGTAGCCATGGATAACCTTTGCCTCCAGAAATTTATCCAACCCCCTTTTGAAGCCATCCAGATTGGTGGCCATCACTACATCTTGCGGTAGTGAGTTCCATAATTTAACTTTGTGCTGTGTGAAGAAGTACTTCCTTTTATTTGTCCTGGATCTCCCACCAATCAGGGGGAGATCCAGGACCCCGGGTTCTAGTATTTTGAGAGAGGGAGAAAAATGTCTCCCTATCCACATTCTCCATACCATGCATAATTTTGTACACCTCTATCACGTCTCCCCTTAGCCTCCTCTTTTCCAAGCTAAACAATCCCAGTTGATGTAACCTTCCCTCGTAGGGAAGATGCTGCAGCCCCCTGATCAAGTTAGTCGCCCTTTCCTGTACTTTTTCCAGCTCTATAATATCCTTTTTTAGGTGTGGTGACCAGAACTGTACACAGTACTGTACACAGTATTCTAAGTGTGGTCGCACCACAGATTTGTATAAGGGCAGTACGATCCTGGCAGTTTTATTCTCAATTCCTTTTCTTATTATGCCTAACATGGAGTTTGCCTTCTTTACAGCGGCCGCTCACTGGGTGGAAAATACAAAAATAAGGCATCATACTTGATTGAACTTTGAACAGAGGTTTGAAGGGCTTTTACATAGCAAATAAATGAAAACCATTCTGCCATAGTAGGTATTAGGATTTCTTGCTTTCTGTTCTTGCTGAGTATGTTTGCAAATGACCATAGCCTCCAAATTGTATAAACCCACTACTGTTACATTGGTTGCTTTGAGACTTTCAATTATGTGCTATACACAATGTTGCTACTGCGTACAATTAATGAAGATCTTTATGCAGGGTCTCTTCAATTGATTTGGATTTTCCGCACACATCCTCTACCTTAACTATATACATGTGATTACTGAGAAAACAGTAAAAAAAAAAAAACTCATTAAATTTAATTCTGTGCACGACACTGAGATTAATTATCAGTGGTGATATGCCAATGCAGCCAAGTGCACAATCATGTTGGTAAAACACTAATTAACAAATATCTCCTCGATGAAATCGTACATGCTGCCGCCTCATCAACCATAGCGTCTAAATTTGTCTGGAGCTTTTTTAATACAAAGACTGCCTAGTTGATTTCTACTTCAGGTTTTCACCAGCCAAGGGACTTGTCTGCTTCACCTGGATGGAGACAGTTTTGAATTCACAGCTGGATTTTATATTTTTCAAAAAATGGAGGCTCTGAAACTGTCTGAGACTTTACTCTACCCAGTGGTCCCTAACCCTAACCTGAAACCGTGACATCACCTGTAATAACATGAAAGAACTGCTGGATTTGGCCTAGATGAGTTGTACTTCCTGGGAGGAGTCACGAAGTCGTTGAGGGCAACACCCACTGATCCTGGCCTGAGGAGAGAGAGGCCACAGCCTGATAGAGCTCTGTGGGAAAGACTGCTTAAATACAATGCAAATGAACCTATTTTGAGGATAAGGTTCAGCACCTGAGTTAAACACCTTGGATCGCTCCTTTAGAGTTCTGGCTGGTTCTGACTGAAACCCAGGGTGGCTTCACAGCCCGACTGACATCAGAGTCACCAACCTCCACTGATAAAACTTCGGTTTGTTTCATAGACTCATAGAATCACAGAATAGTAGAGTTGGAAGGGGCCTATAAGGTCATTGAGTCCAACCCCCTGCTCAATGCAGGAATCCACCCTAAAGCATACCTGACAGATGGTTTGAATGGTATAATCTGTTTGCATCTGCAGGCTGCAGTCCACCAACTTTGAACCATCACTTGGCAGGGCCCAATTTGAATTTCTGCAAGCCCTCCTCTTCCATATCATCTTAATACTCTGACCATGCAGATATCCTGACTACACCATCAAATCACTCTTTCCCCTGAACCCATTCAGCCTACCTGCCTTCTGCCAACCTGCTTTTTGTAACATCTCACCTGATGAAGAGCTCTGAAGATCACAAAACCTTGTCAATTTTTTGTGATGATTCAGTTGGCCTAGTAAAAGTATTACAATATATAGATTTGGAAATTTCTCTTATAGCCAACATGGCTGTGTTGTTGTTGTTGTTGTTGTTGTTGTTGTTGTTGTTGTTGTTGTTGTTGTTATGGCAGTTGTAGCTTTGTATGAGCAATGCAGAGAATAAAATATGTATATAATCAGGATGGATATTTGTTAGGCATCCTGCTCAGCAGACTTGTGCAACAGATTTGCAAGATGCTTAAACAAGGGTGCAAAAAATTATTGTGCCAATGTTCAATGTTGTGTTGTTTTTACCCTTTCCTCAGGCCAGGTCAGACCAGCCTCCACTGCTCTGTTATTCTACCTGTTGAATAAAATAGTTCTATTCAACTATGGTTCTCATGCATCAACAGCAGTGACAAAATTCAAGACTTCACTCACAGTGTTTGGACCCAAGCTTATTCAGAACTAAATCTGATCTTTGTATTTACCTTTTTATTATTCTTATTCCAAGAGTGAATCAACCGTAAACTCAATTTTCCTTAATGCAGCAAAGAAAGAAAAGCCCTGGAGCAAGAAATAGAATGGCATCGTCCCTAAACGATTTGTAAAAAGCTCTGTTCATAAAAGAAAACGTCTGCCTTTATCCTCTAAAGAGCTCAGGGCAGGATTCAACAACTTTGTGAGGTAGGTTAGGCTGATATGTTTTGTGCCCTGAGTGGGGATTTAAATCCAGATCTCCCCAGTTTAAGCCCAACACCACGCTGGCAATCAGTGACCCTGTTCAGACGATACGCTAAGGCATGGTGGTTAAGCATTTTGATCTAAACATTATGGCTTAGTGTGTCATGTGAACCCAGGGCTGGGCGGGGGGGCGGGCAGTGGAGGCAGTTGGCATGGGCCTACGATTTTGAGGGGCCCTACTCCGAGTCCCCCTGGTAGAGGCAAAGGGGGACCCTTTGGTGAAGATTTGTTACAAAGTAGCTCAAATGTTGAACTTGAGATTGGGCAATATTTTCCCAAATGTCCTCATCACATTGCACATTTTTCTGTCATTGCCAGCAACAGTGGCCTCTAATGAGAGGAGCAACAGTGTCCTAAAACGAATCAAGTCATACTTTCGGTCCGCAATGGTGCAAGAACATGTGAACGGATTAGCAGTTTTGAACATTAACAAGGCAAAGTTGCTTGATTTTTCTGTTGTTGATGATGAATTTGCCCAAAGAAAAGCACGTAAAGCATTTCTGAATGTGAAGTGATGTCTTATATACATCTTGAATAAAAGCGCCTTTTCTATAAAACATTCTAGTTCATATGTATTTAGAACTGATTAAAAAATACTTAATGAGCAGTTTGAAATGGGGCCTACATTTCCCATCTGGCCTGGGCCTATTACCAGCTTTGCCCTGCCCTGAGTGAACCATGACTTAGTATGTGGTGTGAACCATTCCTATCTATGGTGACTATATAACCATGGTTTAAACATGCTCACAAACTATTTGCAGCAAAGGGTTAGCGGCCTAACCATGGCTTCGTGTGTTGTCTGAACAGGCCCAGTGAGAATGCAGGAATTAAATTCTCTTGGCTACACAAAGAATATATTTTCAGCTAGTTCTTACAGCCAAAACTACAAGCAAGCAAATATTCAACCGGTGAAGGTTTACCCAATATGACTATTCAGAAGGAGATGGGTTTTTTTAAAAAAAAAATCTGGCTTATGTACTGCTGCAAGAAACATAGGGCTTCTTTCAGCACCCCAAGACAATGGTGAAATAGGTCCTCAACAAGCTTTGATAGCAATAGATAGTGGCTACTGATCAAACAACTCACTCTTTCAAACGAACAAACCCAAAATTAAATCTAGCAATTTCCCTGGTTTAAGAAATTCAGAGCCTCTATTCAGAGCCCTGCAGTGTTTCCATACTCTGACAGAAATATAGGTTTAATATTATTTGGAATAATATTTGCCCTTTTCCTGCTTTCTCAAGTAAAAAAAAAAAAAAGGCAGCTCTGAGATTAATTTGAGTTTGTCAAGCTGGCAGCAGCCTAAGATGAAAATAAATCATGTCGGGAAATTTAAAATCATTTCATTACTTAAAATTAAAAGGAAAAGATTTTAAAATGCAATCTCAGATGCAGGCGCAAAATTACTACAGATTCATCATCCCTAATAAATTATGGAGGCGCTGTGTGACAGCAGGCAAACACACAATAGGCTTCAAACAATGGTAGGGATGGAAAGAACATCTTGAAAACTCTATTTCTTATTAATTAAACATTTTCATAATGAAGAAGCACAAACACACACACACACACATTTCTGACATGTCCTTGAGAGTGTGTAGGCTCTACAAAACCAAAAACCCATCGAAAAGCTCTTCCGATGAATTGGAAATCGTCAGACCCAGAACAAAACTGCCTGTCCTGCATTCATAATCATTGGATCTACAAAACATTCCCTCTGTAACATCAGAAATACCATATTTCTTCAATTCTAAGATGCACTTTTTTCCCCATATAAACATCTCTAAAAACGGGGTGCGTCTTAGAATCGCAGGTGCGTTTATCATTTCTTAGAATCAAAGATTATTTTCTGTTGGTGGTACTGAAATTAGTGTGCGTCTTACAATCGACGGCGTCTTAGAATCGAAGAAATACGGTAGTTGCTCTAAGGCAGCTGTGGCGATACTGAGTGGGTGTGGCTAGTGATTGCAGTGAGGGAGGGGGAGAGAGGAGTATAAATAGCTTGGCTGAGGGGATTGTGCGTTTTTAGTTTTGTTGGTTTGGTGGGAGGTTTGGTTTTAGTCTAGGAGTTTTAGTCTGGCTTGTGCTTCGTGAGAGTGTTTGGTGTGAGGATTGAGGATTTTAAGGGACTTGGGATTGTTATTTTGAATATAAAAATATGCAGGTTTGATTTAAATTAAAATACTAAAGTTTTGTTAAATTTCAATAAACTTTACTTTGTGTTCTGTTACCACAAACCACGTGTCAGCTCGGAGTGATTACCTGCTATATTACACAGTGTAAAAACATCTAAAAATACACCTGCTGTTCCGTACCTCAGTAATAGAACCTATTTGCCAAAACCCTTTACCTTGTTCCCTCACATATAAGGGAGAGGTTGTGTTGTTTTTACCCTTTCCTCAGGCTTTTCAAGAGGTGGCGGTTGGCTTGAGAAGGGTGTGCTAGGTCTTATAACCTTCTGTATAAGGTTGGTGTCGTCACAGCAGCGTTCCCCAACCTGGTGACTTCCAGATATTTGGGACTACAACCCCCAGCATTCCTGACCATTGGCCATGCTGTCTGGGGCTGATGGGAGTTGAAGTCCAAAAGATCTGGAGGGCACCAAATTGAGGAAGGCTGGTCTAAGGGCATGATGTGATGAAGGCATATAATGCAGAAGCCTAGATCTGGTCAGTATCTTGATGGGATTCCACCTGGGAACACCTGTGTAGAGCATCCTTTGAGTTACATCATGGGAGAAAGGTAGGATAAAAATGAAGAGCTCCGTGCTCTATGCCCCATGCCTGGCTCCTCGTGTTTACTTGCAAGGAGCCAGGACAAACCAGGACAGCCGCCCACACATCCCATGGTCTCGGGATCATCCCGGGACCACAGGAAAAACTACGACAAAAGTGTAGGGCAATTTCCCAGGGAAATACAGGGATCTTTCCTGCCTGCTCCTGGGATCCCCTGTGCATCATGTGGATGCACAGGGATGATCCCTGGGATATCCCATCGTCTAGACATGCCCCCCCCCAACTCTATCTCTTTTGCAAGGAACCCAAAGCAGCTTAGAAAATCCTCCTCTCCATATTATCCCCACAACAACAACCCTCAGATGTAGGTTAGGCTGAGAGTCAGTGACTGGCCCACATGGCCAAGTGGGGAACAGAACCTGGATCTCCTGAGTCCTAGTCAAACACTCTAACCCCTACACTGGCTCTAAATAAGATTCCACATGAAAGTCATGAAACAGGCTACAAGTGCAATTTGAAAATAAGGTATTCTAAGGTGGAATGAACAGAAGTCGACACCAAATATTGTCCTTGCATGGGCCACTGTTTCTACATCCAGCTGATCCATCACCATGAGGGCCATTTTGCTGATGTTTATTATCAAGTGTTAATTTCTGAAGAAAAAAATAAAAAACCCAATTCTTCTTTTCTAAAATCCCTTGAAAGTGTTTTCTTGATTGATAACTCGATCAACACAGAGAAAAAGCTGATCTGAAAGCAAGAGCTGCTAGTGAGATCACAGGCCCTTCTGATCTGGAGGTGTCTGTCAATGAATTGTACCTTTTGCAACATGTGCATGCTTTGGAGAGGAAGGGGGTTGTTACATTTTTAAAAGCAGGACGACTCTGTTCCTTGAAACTTCCCTTCCAGTGAGGTCTTTGTGAGCAAAAGGCAACATTACATTAAGTGACAAGTGGGAAATCCTCATTTATCAACACCTTGCTTTGTCGGTTCAGAAACCTACGGCCTCGATGCCCTACAGATAGACCTCCAGGTCCTCCATGCACCTTCACACGCGAACAGTGTATTTTTAGCACAACAGGCCATAAGGCAGATAGCAGCATGAGGTGAAAGAACATTTCCAGCAAGCCTACGACTGTCAGTTTAGGATTTTGAATGACAGGCAAACCCATGCACTGATTGTTATTCATATATCACCAAATGTGGCCGAGGGAGAATAAATCCAGGCGAATTGGTAGGGAAAGTATTCAAAATTGATAGGACGGACATTTTCCACTTGCATATAATGCAGTTGGGAAATAGACAGGACAAGACATGAATGAGGCTCAGGTGGTGGTATTGGGCGTGGTTGGGTTACGGCGTTAGAAATACGTAAGGCAAGTATGTGTGAAGGTTCTACCCTAGGGTTAGATGGTGGGACTGGGGCCAGATCTACACCAAGCAGTATGTGACACTTTGAAAACGTTCAGAAAACTGTATATGGCGTGTGTCCTGGGCCCCAACAGTTGTCACTACTGTTATAAACCATTTTAAAGCAGTAATGTAGATCCCGCCTTGGAGGCGTCTTGTGCCCTTGATTCTAGTTAGGGGGAACACAACTTACGTCTGATTTCTAGTTAAGCACAATGTTTATTTTTTATTTTATTTATTATTACATTTATATCCTGTGGGGGGTTTTTTCCTCCAAGGAACCCAAAGCGGTGTACATAATCCTCCTCTCCATTTTATCCCCAAAACAATAACCCGATGAGGTAGGTTGGGTTGAGAGTCTGTGACTGGCGCAAAGTCACCCAGTGAGGTTCCATGGCCGAGTGGGGACTAGAACCCGGATCTCCCATCTCCCAGTCCAACACTCTAGCCACTACACCACACTGTATAGAGCTGAATGTTCAGTCAGTCAGTCATTCGTCAGCTTACATTTCACTCGTCAACTTAACAGTCTACTAGCATTCAAGAAAGCTATAAATACTGATCTCTTCCAGCAGGCCTATCCAGTGGAATTTTAAGATCTATTTAAAATGTTTTTAGGATGTTTTTTAGGTTGTTTTTAACAATGTATATTATGTTTTAATTGAGTATTATGTATTTTATCATTTATTGTTGTTCCCTGGCTCGATCAAAATGGAGAGGCGGGTAAGAAATAAATTTATTATTATTATTATCATTATTATTAATGATAATATTATTATAGTTCTAGAATAACAATATTCTAGAATATTATTATTATTCTATAATAATAACTATAATATTATTATAGTTCAAAGCTCTCTGGGTAGTTTACAAAAATTAAAAACCATTAAAAACACATTATTCAAAATACAAAAAGAAATAATTTGCATAATTTGCACAAATGTCAGCCTCAATTTGCAGCATTTCTGCAAATTTCAGCTGCAGTTTGCACAAGTTACAGCCCAAATTTGTGCACATTGCTATTTGCTCCAATCAAAACATCAGCCTGGAAAAGTTCCGGAATTTCAGGACGAAACTCGTGAATCAGCTCACAAAGGCAATCCGAGTCGGGGGCACCGTGGAAATCTGACGAGCCCCCAAAGGGTTGGATTTCCTGGTGACAGACGTCACTAAATCTAACTCATTCACGATGTGTTATGTGAACAAGGCTTAAAAAAGTAGGGCAGCTGCATCAGGCGTTGGATACTGAGAAGGCAGAGGAGTAGTGGAAGCTCCCCACACACCCCTGGCACACCCCTTCCTAGAGTTGGAAGACCTAAAGATGGTAGTGCATGCGCTGGTAATCTCGATGCTCGACTTCTGCAATGCACTCTACATAGGGCTACCTTTGTGCCTAGTCCGGACACTTCAACTAGTTCAAAATATGGCAGCCAGGCTGGTCACGTAGGAGTGAGCATATTACACCAGTTTTAAAATCTCTTCACTGGCTGCCAATTAGTTTCTGGGCAAAGTATAAAGTGTTGGCTATTACTTTTAAAGCCC
The DNA here is from genome assembly GCF_023053635.1 of Elgaria multicarinata webbii. Lineage (NCBI taxonomy): Eukaryota > Metazoa > Chordata > Lepidosauria > Squamata > Anguidae > Elgaria > Elgaria multicarinata. The sequence goes on along the minus strand of NC_086175.1, from coordinate 126,749,868 downwards.
TACATGGTTTGGGTCCCAGTTACCTGCGGGATCTCCACACTCAGGTCCTCTGGGAAGGGTTTACTGCAGTCAGCCACAACTAGGCTGGCAACTGTTACCCAGAGGACCTTCTCTTCTGCTGCTCCCAGATTGTGGAATGGCCTGCCGGAGGAGATTCGTCAACTTAAGAGTCTTTCCGAATTTAAGAAAGCCATGAAGACTGATCTCTTCCAGCAGGCCTACCCAGTCAAATTTTAAGATTTCTGACTATTATTTTAATAAAAAATATGTTTTAAACAGTTTTATGTATTTTAGAGTATTTTTGTATTCAATGTTGTTCCTTGTTTCGATCCAGAGGGAGGGGCGGGTAAGAAATATTATTATTATTATTATTATTATTATTATTATTATTATTATTACCCCTAAACCCCCAAACCTAGCCTATAGCCCTCAAACAAAGAGGAAGATGCTCTCCTGTTGCCAGTGTTGAAGTAAGATTCAATTGCCAGTCCAGGATTCCTACTGACCAGTAGTGCCTCCATCTTGCTTGCATTTATTCTCAGCTTCTTCCCCCTCATCCAGCCCATTGTCGAACTTAACAATGTTCAATGGTTCATCGGCTGCTTCCTTGACCACTATTTGATCCTTTTTAACTGGAGACACCAGGAAATGATCTGGGACCTTCTGCGCTTAAAACGTGAGGCCTGCCACTTAACTATGGTCCTGCCAATTTGTATTTCTTAAGCTATTCATTATAATAATTAAATGGAACCTCCACATTCAGCAGAAGTGTATCTGTGAACACATGATGGTGGAAGCAAGTACCAAGAGAAGGCTGTTGCCTTCCTGCCCTCCTTGCAAGCTTTCTAGAAGCAACTGCATGGCCATGAATAGAAATGTAGCTCTGATCCAGCGGGATCTTCTTAACAGGTGATCAAAACAAGAACACATGTCATAATGTTAACGCTCCAGTTTCGCTCATAATTTCAAAACATGACAGCAGTGAATATTTTATAATTTGGTCAGCTCTTGGCTCTCAAATAAGCCATTAATTCTTGAGCACAAGATTGCTTATAAATCATGTTTTTCCCATAATAAATGCCACGCGAGCTACAAACTGTCAAAATTCTCCATTAAATATATTCTGACAGCATTTCAGTTCTGCCCAGTTGAACAATATCAATGTTTAGTCTGCAATATATTACTTAACAGTCTACAATCCTTTTGCTAGGTGGTTCATTTATTAGAAGGTTGCTCTTCGGATGGGTCAGGGAGGACGGAGAGACGGATAACTGGTGGGCCAGAGGAATGTTAGAACATATTTCTCGTCATCCTTCATCAGTAAAATCTTGCCATGATCCATCATGAGTGGCAAGTATGGTCTGGCCTGACAAGACAATTCATTTCATTACAATACTATCACTTTTTTTTAAAAAAAATGAACCTGTTACAGACTTAACAGCTGTATGGATTGTATATTTTCTGCCAGGCCCTTGCTGTACTCCTAGAATTAAGCACAAGACTGGCATTTTCATCTTGTGTTATCAGTGGTGCAGTGAAGAGAAAACATGGGAGCGCACAACTCTGGGACTTTTTCAAAGGAAGAGCAATTCCATCAGCTGCCAGTGTGCCCGGGTTATTGACAGACTCTCCTTTCCCTGGCATGTGAAGGCAGTGATAACAAAGCTTTCAAGTTTTACTGTTGTTTGAGACTGATTAGCGTCCGATTCCTCTGCATCCTTTCTGTTCTGGCGAATGGGGACGGGATGCGCAAGAATCTGTCCTGCTCGTGATAGCTGCAGGACGGAACTTTGCGCAGCCCGCCCCAATATCGGCAGATGGCTTTCTCCCGTGGTTTGATGTTACACATCCAGCTGTGGGAGACATCCTTTGCCCCTACCCTGCCCTGTAAACCACTTGGAGATCGGCTTAAGGGGATCGAAGGAGCTCCTTCCATCCCTTCGAGCTGATCTTCAGCTGGATCGTGGGGCAGGGCGGGGGCAAGGGATGTGCATGTCCCTGGGAACATGTGGTGCACTTTGATCAGCAGCGCCCCACCCAGGGATGATGATGATGATGATGATGATGATGATGATGATGATGATGATGATTTCTTACCCGCCTCTACATTTGGATTGAGGCGGGGAACAACAATATGTATAAATACATAAAACTGATTAAAAACATAGTACATAGTACATATTATTAAAAACATCCTAAAATTCCACTGGGTATTTCGCCCATGTGGGGAAGCATGTGGGGAGCCCTGATCGCTCTGCCCCACCCAGAGATGGCATGATCGGTGGCTCCCCAAGAGACTGAAACAGCTGGGCATGTTTAGCCTGAAGAAGAGGAGACTTAGGGGAGACATGACAGCATTCTTCAAACACTTAAAAGGTTGTCACACAGAGGAGGGCCAGGATCTCTTCTCGATCCTCCCAGAGTGCAGGACACGGAATAATGGCCTGAAGTTACAGGAAGCCAGATTCCGGCTGGAAATCTGGAAAAACTTCCTGACTGTTAGAGCAGTACAACAATGGAACCAGTTACCTAGGGAGGTTGTGGGCTCTCCCACCCTAGAGGCCTTCAAGAGGCAGCTGGACAGCCATCTGTCAGGGATGCTTTAGGGTGGATTCCTGCACTGAGTGGGGGTTGGACTCGATGGCCTTATAGGCCCCTTTCAACTCTACTATTCTATGAATCTATGATTCCCAGGACGGGATTATTACCCATGACGATAGAGACATGCTGGGCAAGAGCAGCAGGGGTTTCTCCCGCTCTTGTCTTGCCACTCTGTAAACATGTGAAATAATCCACAAAGTCCGCTACACGACACGATAAGCAACGGTTGAGCAGAGACACAACTCTGCAAACTGTTGGTTATTTCCATTGTTTATTTCGTGGAAATAACCAACCACGGCGTGGTTTTTGCCCGACACATGACATATTAGTCAATGGAGGACTATTTATGCAAAAGTTGCTTAAAGAGTTCACTGTTGACTAACAAGTTGTCTGAATTGAGCCTTTCTCTCACTCTCTGTATTATCTATGTCTTTTGTAAGTCTTTTGTAAATACATTCCTGCTGTAAAAAAATCCATTTCACTCCAGCTATTATGAGGATTGCAGGTAAACTCAGAAAGAACAGGAAAGACGAAGTCATTGATGCTGCTAATGAAAAAGTCCTGGGACTTTGACCCTATGAGCCTTGATGCCAAGACACCACTGGCCATCATCACCCCACACACTTCCTCTTTTCTCTTATGATCATCACCAACCCCACAGTTTCCTTCTTCCTTCCTTCCTTCCTTAGAAATGTCTTGGTTCTACACATGTGATTGCAGAGCCTGCCTTTTACAGGCCTCCCAATTGCACTGAGAGTCCCTAAAAGCATATTAGTAGTAGTAGTATTTATTTATTACATTTTTATACCGCCCAATAGCCGAAGCTCTCTGGGCTGTTCACAAAAATTAAAATCATGAAAAGCACCACAAAACAACCAACAAGCTAAAAACACAAATACGAAATACCATATAAAAAGCACAACCAAGATAAAACCACACTGCAAGAATTGATATAGATTAAAATACGGAATTAAAACAGCAAAGTTTAAATTAAAGTTAAATTAGGTGTTAAAATACTGAGAAAATAAAAAGGTCTTCAGCTGGCGACGAAAGGAGTACAGTGTAGGCGCCAGGCGGACCTCTCTGGGGAGCTCATTCCACTGCCGGGGTGCCACAGCAGAGAAGGCCCTCCTCCTGGTAGCCACCTGCCTCACTTCCTTTGGCAGGGGCTCATGGAGAAGGGCCCCTGAGGATGACCTTAGGGTCCAGGCAGGTACATATGGGAGGAGGCGTTCCGTCAAATAACCTGGCCCCAAGCCATTTAGGGCTTTGAATGTTAGTACCAGCACTACTAGTAGTGGTAGTAGTAGTATTGCTGCAACCTGCTTTGAAAAGCGATTTTAAAAGTGGGTGATACACATTCACAGCTATATAGATCTTGCTGGAAAATCACTACATAACTTTCCAACTCATTTTTAAATGTAACTGCGGTTGATTGCACACCACTGCCGATCGACAGGATGGCAGAGTTCAGCCGGAAGTCTTCGTTGCAATTATCAGAAGAAAGATGGCTCCTTCCTTCAAGTTGCTGTTTGATTTCATTAATTGCCTGTTCAACAGTGGCATTTTAAATTAAGCTCATTATAGGTAGGAGCCTTTCACAGAGATGCCTCTATTCAGTAAAGATGCCTCATTCTGTGCCAAGAGCTGCTAATTAATCCATCATTAGCCAGGCCCTAGAACTTATGTTTCCATTCATTTCGATGATGGCTAACGTGAACTTTGCCCATTGGGGCACCAGGTTAAATGCCAATTTAATGAGCATGTGTTCATTATCATCACTGTGACTAAAATGCTACTGGTGTATTAGCAACAGGTTTTTTTTATAAAAAATCTTTGATTTCTTTGTCCTAAAGAATGTGAAAATCACATTTCTAATTCTAATCTGTCCTCCTCTCCTTGTTAACTAAGCTGTTTCAATGGGAGTCTTTAGGATGGAGGGGAGGCGGACGAAGCAATCATCTCAATTAAGCCAGGTAAAAGCACCAATAAAGACTTGCCAATTAAGGAGAGGATTCATTATTGTTGTTAATAAGACTCAGCTTTTCCTGGCAGACAGCTCAATGGCCAGCTTCCAGCAAGATCTCCTATAAGACTCTGCAACCAATGGGATCAATTCACTGAACTGTAGCTGTCGCTGAAATTATTGGCTTCTTTGTGAACTGCCCAGAGAGCTCCGGCTATTGGGCGGTATAGAAATGTAATAAATAAATAAATAAATCTGCCAGAAGGGTTTGGGCTGGGTTGCCCTGTGTGGTAGGTAACTTGGGCCAGATCTAAACCAACCAGGATAGGATGCTTTGAAAACGTTTTGAAAACTATATATGGAGTGTGTCCTGGGCCCAACAGTTGTCACTACTGTTAAACTAGGGTGACCACATGAAAAGGAGGACAGGGCTCCTGTATCTCTAACAGTTGTATTGAAATGGGAATTTCAGCCAGTGTCATTTGTATGCATGTAGCACCTGGTGAAATTCCCTCTTCATCACAACAGTTAAAGCTGCAGGAGCCCTGTCCTCCTTTCCATATGGTCACCCTAGTTATACTCCATTTTAAACCAGCTAGGCACAGTCAAGCGTGGATCTGGAAGCAGAGCTGTCCTAGTGCATCAGGATGTAGGGTCAATGGAAAACTGGTCAGAGGGAGCATAGTCTTCCTTTGTCACTCAACGTTTAAATGCCCCCTGGAGCACAGAGCACCTTTCACCAATTTAGGCTGGTGCAGGCCAACGGTGACCTCTTGTGATAACCTAACAAGAGTCATCCATGCTCTGACAAACTCCCGATTAAACCGCTGCAATATGTTGCATGTGGGGCTGCCCTTAAAGACAGTCGCCAAATTGCAAGTAGTCCATATTATAGCTGCAAAGATACTAATGGGGACCGATGGTTGGTAAGACATTTTGATGGTGTCGGAACAACTCTGCTAGGTCCCAGTCTACTTTTGAGCACAATTCATAATGCCACTACAAAGCTTGGGATGCAGGACCTAAAGATGTGTCTACCCTATCAACAATTGCCCAATGCACCAAGATCATCTGCCAGGTGTCTCCTCTGGGTGCTCTCACCATCTAAGTGGAGGTGAGTGATAATAGGAAAACAGGTGCAGCTCCTCATTTCTGGAAACCTCTCCCCAAGGTGGTTCACCTATATTTTCTGTACCAGGCAAATCCTTTCCACACCCTTAATTCTCGGTTGAGCTGCAATCCTGGGACTTACTTCTGTGTAGGGTAACCATATGGAAAGGAGGACAGGGCTCCTGTATCTCTAACAGTTGTATAGAAAGCCAGTGTGGTGTAGTGGCTAGAGTGTCAGACTGGGAGTCGGGAGATCCAGGTTCTAGTCCCCACTCAGCCATGGAAACCCTCTGGGTGACTTTGGGCCAGTCACGGACTCTCAGCCCAACCTACCTCACAGGGTTGTTGTTGTGAGGATAACATGGAGAGGATGACGATTACGTACGCCTCCTTGGGTTCCATGGAGGAAAAAGGCGGGATATAAATGTAATAATAATAATAATAATAATAATAATAATAATAATAATAATAACGAATTTCAGCAGGTGTCATTTGTATGCATGCAGCACCTGTGAAATTCCCTCTTCATCACAACAGTTAAAACTTCAGGAGCTATACTAGAGTATAGCAGGGAAGAGCTCCTGCAGCTTTAACTGTAATGATGAAGAGGGAATATCACCAGGTGCTGCATGCACCCAAATGACACCTGCTGAAATGCCCTTTTCTATGCAACTGTTAAAGATACAGGAGCCCTGTCCTCCTTCCCATATGGTCAGCCTGAGTACAAATGCCTGGGATTGCACCATTAACCTGTTTTATTTCTTTTGTTGATTGGTGTTTTATGATTGAATTGCATCTTCTGATGCTATGCTTTATTGTGTTTATGTGTCTGTAAAATAACCTGTAAATTAATGTTTGTTGAAGGACAGTAAAAAAAAAAATCTAGTAAATTAACCAAATAAATAAAACATAATATATTGATTTTTGGCACAACTGCCCTGGTTGCCCATTAGTTTCTGAGCACAACAAAAGTGCTCTGTCACCTTTCAGCATCTTGGCAGCCTGAGCCCAGTCCTTGCTGACTATACTGGGCGAGATGGACCAATGGTCTGACTCAGTGTAAGCAGCTTCCTCTGTTCCAAGCTGTTTGAATCCTTTCTCATCTGTAGGCTGGGAAAAGCTTTGCTGGCTCAACGTAAACTCTTAAAAGCTTAGGAATCCCAGACAGGAAAAACTGTCTCTCTTGAACTGGGGGGATTACAGAGATTTAGAGAAGGTGGGTTTCATGGCCAGGTACAGCCAAGGAATCAAGGAACGACGATAAAGGGGGCTACCGCTCAAGAGAGTATTTTGACCCGAGCTATTTTGGATGGCTTTAAGTGGCCCTGGGTTGGGCCATCCACAGAACAGCGGGGCTGTCTGAAAACATGGTGAACAGCCGTGAACAGCTGTTTGCAGTAAGCAGCTGCCCTCCTCAAGGGAGATGAAACCAAATCTGCAACCACCTGCTGTTACCACTTTCTAAGAATGAGTGTAATATTATTTGTGGGGGGGTTGGAAGGTTGACTTCCAAATGCTAATGATTTCCTGTGCTCTTAATCCATTGGAGACATTGCTAGGGTGTATTTATTTATTTTATTTATTACATTTTTTTATACTGCCCAATAGCCGAAGCTCTCTGGGCGGTTCACAAAAATTAAAACCATAAAGAGCATAAAAACAACCAACAATCTAAAAACACAAATACAAAAATACAGTATAAAAAGCACAACCAGGATAAAACCACAGAGCAGAAATTGATATAGATTAAAATACAGAATTAAAACAGCAAAGTTTAAATTTAAGTTAAATTAGGTGTACTGAGAAAATAAAAAGGTCTTCAGCTGGTGACGGAAGGAGTACAGTGTAGGCGCCAAGCGAACCTCTCTGGGGAGCTCATTCCACAACCAGGGTGCCACAGCGGAGAAAGCCCTGCTCCTAGTAGCCATATGAAAACGAGGACAGGGCTCCTGTATCTTTCACAGTTGTTTTGAAAAGAGGAATTTCAGCAGGCGTCGTTTGTATGCATGCAGCACCTGGTGGAAGTCCCTTGCCATCACAACAGTTAAAGCTGCAGCAGCTCTACCCTCTTTTGTAGAGTGACCAGATACAAAAGAGGGCAGGGCTCCTGCAGCTTTAACTGTTGTGATGTAGAGGGAATTTCACCAGGTGCTGCATGCACACAAATGACCCCTGCTGAAATTCCCCTTGCAATACAACTGTTAAAGATACAGGAGCCCTGTCCTCCTTTTCATATGGTCACCCTACCAGTCACTGACTTTTCAGCCTAGCCTACCTCGCAGGGTTCTTATGAGGATAAAATGGAGAGGAGGAAGACGCCTGAATAAGACACCTTGGCTTCCTTGCCAGAGGGAAAAGGAGGGATATAAATGCACTAATTATTATTTTTTAAATTACATTTAATCAAGAGTGGACAACATGGGAACAGTGCCCCCACTGGGCCTTTTTGCAGCCCCTGCTGCTGCATCACTGAAGTTGAGGCTCTCGCTGGGTTCCTTTAGGGAGGGAAGGAATTGGCCCCAGACAAGAAGAAATTCACATCTGCCATATTTACATGTGGTTTAAAAAATAAAAAGTATCTATCATGGTCCCAATCCAGGGTGGCACAGTTTATTTATTTATTTATTGCACTTATATACCGCTCCCATAGCCAGGGCTCTCTGGGCGGTTTACAGAAATTCTAAAATTGGGGGGAGAACTTAACCCTTTCCCTCATTCCACGTTCCTGAAGACATTCAGCCTCTCCCTGGAAGCTTCTATTGGCATGGAGGCGGGGGGACTGCTATTGTAGCTTTTCTTCCACGGCAAACAGGCACTTTGGAGAGGGGGCAGAATGAGAATCATGACAGCAGCACCAGTGTGGAGAGGTCCTGCAATTAATATTTTACAATACGCTCATGCACAAAAACAAATACATATTTAATATGATGTTCATTTTGGCCCTGAAATAGTTATTTCATGTATTGATTTTTGCTTTGGCTTATTTCCATGCTACGCAAGGCTGTATATGACATCGGAATAAAACGAGCCTAAGAATAAAACAGTAGTTAACTGTCAGCTGCATTCACACATAATGTTAAGCCATGGTTTGTGTTGACCATGGTTTGTTGCTTTAGCCATGAATTGTCTTGCAGACAAGCAAACAAGCCACAGCTTATTTTCCCTATTTCAGGCTTGTTTCTCGCCTGCCTATTTTACCAGCCTTCAAAGGGGTTTCATTTGGAGGCAGTTCTCACTGGGCAATCCTGCTTCAGGGAAGACAGCAGCACAAACAAGCTAGGGATAAGCCACAATTCTGGGTTCAGACATCAAGACAAGCCATGGCTTAAACAAGCCAGGGTTTATAAACTAACAAACTATGTCTTCTATTTGTGGTTTGCCTCTGGTTAACAAACCATGATTTGTTTGTGGGGATGTGTTCGGACAAACCAGCTAGATTTCAACAAACCACACCAAAGCTTAGTGTTACGTGTGAACCAGGCCATAGAGCGAAAATCACTAGTACCGTTCCCAATCAAATCAGCCTTCCAGAAAAGCCCTCCTGAATAGGGTGATCATATGAAAAGAAGGACCGGGCTCCTGTATCTTTAACAGTTGTATTGAAAGGGAAATTTCAGCCAGTGTCATTTGTATATATGGGGAACCTGCAGCTTTAACTGTTGTGATGAAGAGGAAATTTCACAAGGTGTGACATGCATACAAGTGACACCTGCTGAAATTCCCTTTTCTATGCAACTGTTAAAGATACAAGAGCCCTGTCCTCCTTTCCATATGGTCACCCTACTTCTGTATGAAATCTTCATTATCCACCTAAAAGCCTGCAGTGATGAGGCCAAGCAGGGATAGCAGAACCCTTGGCATGATGCTGGTGATAGCCTCCCTACTGCTGACCTGGGACCCCACCTGATGCCATTAAGACCCCTGACCATGGAATCCCCAGACAGGTTTAGCTTAACCTGGCTCCCATGGTTGCATCACTTTTTCATGCTTTAAAAGCATTATGTAATGTACAATCATCTGGTCTGAAATATTTAATAGGGGTTTTTTTGCTCTTCTTCGGGGGGGGGGCTTCGGGCAGAGTACATGGTTCCACCTTTTACTCTCACAACACCCCTAAGAGGTAGGTTAGGCTGAAAGAAAGAGTCCAGTCTAAGGTTACTTTGTTGCTTTCTTCTAGGGTGACCATATGAAAAGGAGGACAGGGCTCCTGTATCTTTAACAGTTGTACTGAAAAGGGAATTTCAGCAGGTGTCATTTGTATATATGGAGAACCTGGTGAAATTCCCTCTTCATCACAACAGTTAAAGCTGCAGGAGCTATACTAGAGTGACCAGATTTAAAAGAGGGCAGGGCACCTGCAGCTTTAACTGTTGCGATGAAGAGGAAATTTCACCAGGTTCTGCATATATACAAATGACAACTGCTGAAATCCCCTTTTCAATACAACTGTTAAAGATACAGGAGCCTTGTCCTCCTTTTCATATGGTCACCCTATTTCTTCCCAATAGTATTTTACAGACCCATGGCAGATCTACACCAAGCAGGATATGACACTTTGAAAACGTTTTGAAAACTGCATATGGAGGGTGTCCTGGGCCTGAACAGTTGTCACTTCTGTTATGAACTGTTTTAAAGCAGTAGCGTAGATCCTGCCCCTGTCTTATCGCTCAGCTGTGTCTATGTATCCTCCTATACTTGTTTTTAAATAACGTTTTAATGGTCTGTTGACTGCAAATAAAGATATACTTACTTATTTCCCGGTGGAAATAGTAGCACCAAGTAGTGGGCGTCTTCACTGGGACCATTGCGCTGACACCCTGCCTCACCCCTTACCTGTGGTTATTTACATTTTTAAGTGCACATTAAATGCAATAATGCATTTAATATCACACACCTAGTTTAGCTTTGAGTAACCTTTTTTCCTAAACTATAAATATATAGCATATATACTATATATCATCGAATCATAGAATAGTAGAGTCAGGAGGGGTCTATAAGGCCATCAAGTCCAACCCCCTGCTCAATGCACATTAAAGCATATGTTCACACACACGTGTGCACACACTTCAGCATAAAAGAGGAACACCAGATCTTCAAAGTGCACACCAGTCATATTCCATAAGATGCGAGGGAACGCAAGACAATAATAATAACAATGACAAAATAATAATGATAATAATGATAATAATTAATAGCCATTTCCAGCTATAATAATATTTTTCTGATTATTAGAAAAATAATTATTATTTCTGTAATACTTCTTGCCTAATAAAGATTTAATTAGACGCCCACCGTCTTCGGCATCTTAATGCTTTTGAAGGGGGACTCGTGTGAGCAAAGTTCCATAATTAGATATAAAAGAGGGGCAAACTGACTGAACCAAACAAAGGATTCAAATCAGATCAATTTCCCTTTCTTCCCCATGTAGTTTGCAAAAGGCGCCGAATCGGAAAGCAAATTAAGCCACTTACAGTGAACCAAAACTTCCCGCGTTTCCATGGAAATCTTTAGAAGTTCGAGCTTCGAGTTAACCAGACTCCTAAACACAAATGCTTTTTGTCGCCGGCGAGTCTAATTCACCCCACCCACCCTACACACACATACCCTCCTATGTGTACAGTCTGTAACCTTCTCCCTTGCAGAGAATGCCTTCATGACAGCTGGTGTCCAGTCCTACTTTGCAGGCTTGCTCAGATGTTCGGTGAAAATGTTGAACGTTGCTGCAGAAAACAACTGTGAATGTTACCCTTTGTGTCTGTCCACATACTGCCTTCCCTTGGACTATCACTGATTTTTCAGTAAACCGGTAAATTAGAACATAAAAGCTGCGTTGTTGGACTCAAGTACCGGCCCATCTACTGCAGGATTCTGTTTCCTTCAGCAGACAGCCTTTGGAATTCACAACCAGGGCCAGATCTACACCAAACAGGATATAGCACCATGAAAGCAGTATCAAAGCAGTATCAAAGCTCCACAATACAAGAAGGACGCAGAGAAGCTGGAGCGTGTTCAGAGGAGGGCAACCAGGATGATCAGGGGTCTGGAAACAAAGCCCTATGAAGAGAGACTGAAATAACTGGGCATGTTTAGCCTGGAGAACAGACGATTGAGGGGAGACATGATAGCACTCTTCAAATACTTAAAAGGTTGTCACACAGAGGAGGGCCAGGATCTCTTCTCGATCCTCCCAGAGTGCAGGACACGGAATAACGGGCTCAAGTTAAAGGAAGCCAGATTCCAGCTGGACATCAGGAAAAACTTCCTGACAGTTAGAGCAGTACAACAATGGAATCAATTACCTAGGGAGGTGGTGGGCTCTCCCACACTAGAGGCCTTCAAGAGGCAGCTGGACAACCATCTGTCAGGGATGCTTTAGGGTGGATTCCTGCATTGAGCAGGGGGTTGGACTCGATGGCCTTGTAGGCCCCTTCCAACTCTGCTATTCTATGATTCTATATAAGAGGCAGGAGCCACACAACTGCTTTATAACAGTATTGAAGTGCACTGACAACTGTTGGGGCCCATTGACACATTCCATATACCTCTTTCATACCTCTAGATCTTTCTTGGTGTGGCTCCTGCCTTTTATATACTGCTTTCATACCACTTTGCTATATCTTGCTTGGTGTAGATCTGGCCCAGGACATGGTCGCCACAACTTTTCCCCATTCATTGTCTCCAGTTTCTGGTATTCAGAAGGACGCTATTTCTCAATATGGAGGTTCAAGTTAGTGATCATGGATAGCTGTTGAGAAGCTTGTCTTCCATGAATTTGTCCAATGATCCTTCGACATATAGTCCATATACATCTGTGAAACAGACACAGGATCTGCACTACTCTTTAAAATGGTTTATAACAGAGAGTGGCAAGTGATGAGGGCACCAGTAGCAAACTCTTTTTTATTCCAGCAGTCATGAAGCTGCAATGATTTAAGTAAAAACATAAGAAGAGCCCTGCTGTATCAGACCAAGGGCCCATCTAGTCCAGCACTCTGTTCACACAGTGGCCAATCAGCAGTTGACGAGCAGCCCACAAACAGTATGTTTAAAATGCAACTGCATATGCTCAGAATATATATAGAGAGAGAGAGAGTTGGTAAACAATTTTGTTATTGTTGTTATTCTAACGTATCGGAAATGTAGAAACAGTTCTAATGCACGGAATGGCAGTTCAGGGGCCAGGGAAGAGCAGAGGAGGGTCTATATTTGGGGTGAATGGAGCAGCGCCCCCCTGCCTGTCCCCCACCCACTTGTGACAGAGAGATTTCCCCAACAAACAGGTACATTTTCTCCAGTGTGTAGCTGATGACTACTCCATCTGAACTGCGCCAGCCTCTCCAGCCTATGGGCAGTGGCTGCCCCTGAGAGAACCGTCCGGTGTATGCTTCCCAACTGAACCCATACACCTGGCCATCTAAAGGGGGCTGCCCCATAAGGACGTGAAGACCAAGCTGTAAAATTGCCTAGCTGCACCACTGTGCCCAGAGAACGCTTGCATTGTTCTTTGGCTGCTGGGCTTTCAGCATGCTGGCACAGGCTGCCTTTGGTCCTGGGGTGGCTCTAGGCAGGCTGCCAGCAACTGGAGCCCTAGGCGAACCATGCAATCAGCACCCCCACCCCTAGATCTATGCTGACGTTTTCGGTAAACTGGGGAACATTTTGCCCCTATTTTTCATTTAATGAAGAGGCGACAAACATACCCCCACATCGTCAGAAGGATGTTCTGGCTTCCTATAACATGTATAATAAAATGCTCCCCAAATGGGCTTACTTTTTCTTTTCTTTTCTTTTCTTTACTAAGCACAGTATCAGCACAGAGGTTCCGATAAAAACAACAAAGAGGATGACAGAGCCCTGGAAGAAGGCTCCTGGTTGCAACCTCAGGGCTCCCAGGTTCAAGGCAAAGAAAGTGGCTGATCTCAGGAGTGGGGGGACAGTCTCACTCCCTGCCTCCAGCTGGGAGAAGGAGCAGAGCACATCACCTGATGGAGGACCGGGTCCCGAAGGCGCGCGGCCTGACTTAGCCCCAACATTCCCAGAGGTTCAGCAGATGAGCATTTTAGCGTACACTCGCAACTGCCCACTTACGGATGTGCACGTGTCCTTTGGAAGAAGTTGTCTGCCTCCTGCACACCTCCCGCTCCTTCCACTCATTTTTCCTTAGCAAAATAGACCCCTTTTAATCCGACTTTATTTTTAAATGGAATGCGCTGCCATTTTTATACCGCCCAGAGAGCTTCAGCTATTGGGCGGTATAAAAATGTAATAAATAAATAAATAAATGATGATCAGGGGTCTGGAAACAAAGCCCTATGAAGAGAGACTGAAACAACTGGGCACGTTTAGCCTGGAGAAGAGAAGATTGAGGGGAGACATGATAGCACTCGTCAAATATTTGAAAGGTTGTCACACAGAGGAGGGCCAGGATCTTTTCTCAATCCTCCTAGAGTGCAGGACACGGAACGGGCTCAAGTTATAGGAAGCCAGATTCTGGCTGGACATCAGGAAAAACCTCCTGACTTTTAGAGCAGTACAGCAATGAAACCAATGACCTAGGGAGGTCATGGGCTCTCCCACACTAGAGGCTTTCAAGAGGCAGCTGGACAGCCATCTCTCAGGGATGCTTTAGGGTGGATTCCTGCATTGAGCAGGGAGTTGGACTTGATGGCTTATAGGCCCCTTCCAACTCTACTATTCTATGATTCTATGATCTCCTGCTGACTGCAGGAAAAGTGGCATGATAAAAGTGGCCCCCGAATGGGCCATGTGGTCTTTGTTTACTTCCTCTTTCCCCTCTGGGCAGGAAGAGGAAGTAATGAGGGACAAAAGTGGGGGCAGAGAAGCAACGGTAAGGAAACGTGTTTTTCCCCCATGTGATGATGCTCCCTATCAGTCCCTCGCTCACTTCCACAGCCTCGGTCGTGTTCCCTCTGTACACACACAGAGATTGGAATAACGGTATCTTCGTTATTTATTTGTATATTTCTAAAGACAAAATTATATTTTTCCTTTTATTTGGTGCCCCACTTAACTTGGTGCCCGAGACAACCACCAGGTTCGCCTATACGGATGGGCCGTCCCCCAATTTGGACGCACCAATAGATTGTGAAACATTTTCTTTTGAGATGAAGGCAAAACCTTGAGGTCTCCAATGCAGTGCCTGACACTAATATTGAGAGCTCAGATCAGAGCCCAGTCTTGAATGCGTTAATTTGGGGTAAAATAAATAAATAAAATAAATAAATAAATAAATAAAATAAAATAAAAGCTACTGAAGATATTTTGATATTGCTAAAAGGAAAAGTCAAGTGGTTTCACAGCTGCCAGAACAGTCATGTACTATTTACCAATGTGGAATTACAAATATTATTATTTTTTCAGTCCACTTTATCCCACATTACATGGCAGCAGACAGCTGGCAACTGCAGGCTGAGGGCCAAATCCTTTTTACATTGCTCCTGGGGGTATTTTTACGTGCTCTGCTCCTATTACAGAGCCAGATTGCTCACTCGCAGCTGAAGGACCAAAAAGTAAAGAGTTTGCAAACGCTGAATCAGGCAAAAGTTAGTGTGTTTCTCAACAACATTTGTATACCCACCGTAGGGGGTTATGCACCACCACCCCAATTCTCTAAGAGCCCCCCCCCCCATCCCCAGAGATCAACTTCTCAGATGCACAATATGTTGTGTGGGGCACACATTTCCACTCCACCAAAATAACTAATTTTGACCTGCCGACTCTCACACACACACACACACACACCAGAAGCACAGAATAGTCAACACAAAGACAAAAGCCCTTTGAGCTGCATCAGTAAAACAGACGCATACAGAAAGCTTGGTGATGTAATATATTTAGTGCGATCATCACCTCGTAAAGAAGAAAAATTAAACTCAGCAGTTGGGAAACTGAGCCGGCAGTTTTTAAGAACCTCGGTCATGAGTCGAAGTGCAGCACAGTGTAGCACTTGCCTGGATTTAGCGTGATTTAATTTACACAAGTTTGATTAATCTTTCAGTTATGCAAGACCCGGAGAAGGTTCTGAATTGTTAGCAGCTGGAGATGGAAGAAAATGAACGCAGCAGACAAGAACGTCCGTGAATGCTTGGCAGGGCGGGCCCATGACATTTTGGCAAACCAAGAGACAGAAGCGCATGACTTGAAAGGTGTGTCCCAAGATCCTTTGAGATGTCACAAGGGACCCTGAAATGTACCTTTTGGCTGGCACGTTGCAAGATGAGTGAAGCAGTATAGAAGCAGTGACATACCTCTCAAGTGGAGAAAAAAAGAGTCGAGCTCTGGTGCTGTGTATGAATGAGCAATGAATGTTTTATTATTTCACGATGCAAAAAGCTCAACGTTTCGGTTTTGGAAGAATCCTTCTTCAGGAGCTGTAGTGAACAAGAAGGGAGGGGTTCGGGTAGCAAACTGCTATCCTACAAAGGCAGTTCGCTTCATTAGAAAGCCTCGGCGTTTGTTAAAACGTCCTGATATCAGAACTGAAGATCTTTTCCTCTGAGTTATATGAGCAAGCTATCCAGAGGGAATCTACACATCGTACTGAAGGCACACGCAAGCGCCTTCAGTGCGACCCAAAAGCGCATGTGTAGATCCTGCTGGAAGAGGCGCAGGAAGAGGCGGAGAAGGAGGCAGCTGGGGTATCTGGCCGCGTCCTTGCCGCCGCCGCCCACCACCTCCCCGCCGGCCTCCTGCTGCCAGTACCCATCCTGGCTTCTTCCCTCCTCACCGTGAGTAGCCGGGGTCAGCAGAGGCTCTTTCGCCAGCAGGAGGAGGCCGGCAGGGAGGTGGTGGGCGGCGGCGGCGGCAGCGGCGGCGGCCGGATTCCCCAGCCGCCTCCTTCTCCACCTCTTCCTGCACCTCTTCCAGGGCAGGATCTACACACACGCTTTCGGGTCGCACTGAAGGCGCTTGCATGCGCCTTCAGTACAACGTGTAGATTCCCTCCTAGTCCAACATTCTCTGAGTTATATGAGCAAGGCCTATCTAGTCCAACATTCTGTTCCCACCGTGGCCAACCAGATGCACAATTGCACACTGTCCTGTGCCAAGCTCCTCAGGTGACCCTGTTCAGATAACACTTTGGGGAACAGTGTTATTCTAACCACATCTCACTGTGGTTAGCACTAACCACACCTAGTGCTGAACCGTGGAACCACAGCCCATTGTGTGTTCTGCCTAACCACATACCTCTCTGCTGATCTCTTCAGTCCTCTGACTGGTCCGTTCCGCATTCCAGCATCCCTTGCGGCAAGCATGGCCCTGGGCTACTATTTCCTGGCTAAGGTTGGCGGCCATGTTGAGGCTGTGGCGCTCGTGGATTATGTAGCAATGGGGCTATGCAGCAACCATGGTTAGGGAAAATACCATACACATGATACGCTATGCCTTCGTGGTTAGCCAAAAATGGTCAACCAGCATGGCTTAGTGTATCATCTGAACAGGGTCAATGACACTAGGGTGTCGTGTCACACCCGGGATCCAGGAGAACATTGGCCAGGGAGAGCCACCCTCAACCAGGCTGAAGTAGTTGGTCATGCTTACAGGAAGGTACTTGCCGAACACCATGCTTG
This sequence comes from Elgaria multicarinata webbii, assembly GCF_023053635.1. Taxonomy (NCBI): domain Eukaryota; kingdom Metazoa; phylum Chordata; class Lepidosauria; order Squamata; family Anguidae; genus Elgaria; species Elgaria multicarinata. The sequence goes on along the minus strand of NC_086175.1, from coordinate 126,732,600 downwards.
TTAATGTATCCACACCCTGCTCACAAGGAAAGTGAATGGAACAGAAGAAGAGCCCTGATGGATCAGTCCAAATCAGACCTACCTCTGGGAAGATCACAAGAGGGACAAGGGAGCAATTGGAGGATTGCTTCATCAGACCAACAAGCCATCTGGTTCAACATTCAAATCAGGCTGGGAACAGAATTTTGGACTAGCCAGGACATTGTTTGGATTCAGCAAAGCTCTTCTTCATATGTATGTTTGAAGAACGCCAGTTGCTGGGAAACAACAGCAGGAGAGGGCTCTTGCCTTCATGCCCTGCTTGTGACAAATCCGGTTACCCAGTGTAGGCAAGAAGATGGTGGACTAGATGAATGTTTGGTTTGGTTCAGCAGGGCTCTTAAGTTCTTGACTAGAGATGACAAATGGGACAAAAGGAATATGTGCTTACATGCTAAGGACAACGACACTTCTACCATACCACCTTCAACCCTTTGAAAAGCGATTATCTGAGCTCCATCTCACCTACTTTTTTTTCCTGGTATGCATCTGCAATTTCCACCTCCGTTTCATTAGCGCATCAAGTGCTGGTCACTTTCACATGTGTGCATTGTTGCACTATTTCACCTTGTTTACCTTTTCACCTGTGCTGGCTCACGCTTCCTGGTATCATGGCCCCTTTCCTTCCCGCTCCAGTTCATTGGTTCTTGTGGTTGATGCACATTTTGATGGACATGTGGTTAAAGCAACGAAACTCCTTTCGACTGACTCGGCATGCAGGTGGAGAATCGCCCCCACCTTCCTCTTTCATCAGCAAGACTGCCCTTCAACACACATGCACCCAAGAAGGGACATTCTGCAACATAGTGCGAGGATGGCAATACACAGGGATAGAAAAGCGGTTTTATCCTACATGGAGAAAAAATACCACACTTTCCCCGCCCTAGAAAAACACGGAAAATGGAGGGGAAGAGGCAAGATGACTGCAGGACAGGGTTGCAGGGCAAAATGGTAAACAAGGCAGGATGACAGTGCAATAAAATGCTGGTGTGATGGAACTCTCTGTCTCCTGGTACAGTAAAGTTGGGTTGCCACTGGAAAGGGCCCATAATTCAGTTCTAGAGCACATGCTTTGCATGCTGCAGGAGCCATGTTCACCAACACTTTAAAACAGCTTCCCACAACCTGGTGCCTTCAGATGTTTTGGAATTCAACTCCCATCAGCCCCAGCCAGCATGGTCAACAGCCCAGTGTGCTGAATGTTGAAGTCCAAAACATCTGGAGGGCACCAGGCTGGGCAAAGAGCTGAGGTGTCAGTGCTAGTACAGAAAACTTCCAGAGACTTTGGGGAGCGTTAGCCAGAGCAGAATAGAGGAAAGGCACCTCAACTCCCCAGATGTTGATGGACCCTGACCATTGGCCATGCTAGCTGGGGTTGATGGGAGCTGTAGTGCAAAGACATCTGGAGAACCAGAGCATACCCATCTCTTAAGGAGACAATACAGGTCTGGAAGGAGCAATATCCTGGTTCAGTAGAAGGAAGCAGCGGAGGCTAGTGACTCTGGTGTCAGTGAGGTGCTGGATCCGCTTCCACACCCTGGATAGCTCCTTTAGACTTCTGATTGTTTCTGGCTGAAACTTGGAGTGGATTCACTGCCCCACTGACATTGGAGCCACCAGCCTCCGGTGGAAGGAAGTTATTTGAAATTGTTTATCTGTGAGTGGTGAATATAGTTCAAAGAACAGCCTTCTCTGGCTTCCTTCCCGCAAGAGAAGAAGAGAAGGAGGCATTTCTTTTACCAAAGCAAGACATTTCTGAAGGACTGGAAAGAAAAGAGAGTGTGGCAGCAAGAGCATCACATGAATGTTTTCTAAGGATTCTGTATCACCAACAGCTGAAAATCTGGAGAATATATATATATATATGAACCAAAGGCATAAAGACTATCTAGAAAATGAAGGCAAATGGAACAGGGCTTTGAAATAGGTCACGAGAAAAAAACCAAACAATAGAAATTTTAAAAGGGTGTCAGCACCTCTCATTGCGCTGACTATAATTCCCACAAATTTCCACTTTGAACACAGGTCTGCCACACTTCATACCTTAGAAGCAATCCTGCCCAGCTGCGTTTTTGCTCGCTACTTAGTAAATTACTCCCTGCTCTATCTCTTAGTGGTTTGTTTAAAAGAAACGTACAATAAGAGTCATTACTAAACAGGAAAAGGCTGACAGTGGTTCACCTCTCATTGACTGAATTATATGGCATGATTTGTGGGAGGCTGGTGTGTGCATGATTAAACCTGTCTCAGGCAGCACAGATGCAGAGGGTGTTGGGGAGGTTACAGAACTTCTCGATCCTCCCAGAGTGCAGGACACGGAATAACGGGCTCAAGTTAAAGGAAGCCAGATTCTGGCTGGACATCAGGAAAAACTTCCTGACTGTTAGAGCAGTAGGGCAATGGAATCGGTTACCTAGGGAAGTTGTGGGCTCTCCCACACTAGAGGCATTCAAGAGGCAGCTGGACAACCACCTGTCAGGGATGCTTTAGGGTGGATTCCTGCATTGAGCAGGGGGTTGGACTGGATGGCCTTGTAGGCCCCTTCCAACTCTGCTATTCTATGATTCTATGATTAATTTTGGTAGTTATTTCCCCATTCTCAAGAACAGCCACTGTTTGTTCAGGACACAACTGTAGCTATATCTGAACCACTGGCAAGCAAAAGAACATAAAAAGTGCCATGCTGGATCAGACCAACGGTCCATCTAGTCCAGCACTCTGTTCACACAGGGGGCAATCAGTCATCGGCCAGGGATGAACAAGCAGGAGATGGTGCAACAGCACCCTCCCACCCATGTTCCCCAGCAACTCGTGCACACAGGCTTACTGCCTCGAATACTGGAGATAGCACACAAGCATCAGGGCTAGTAGCTGTTGACAGCCTTCACCTCCAGGAATTTATCAAACCCGCTTTTAAAGCCATCCAAATTGGTGGCCATCACTACATCTTGTGGTAGTGAGTTGCATAATTTAACTATGCGCTGTGTGAAGAAGGACTTCCTGTTATTTGTCCTGCATCTCCCACCAATCAGCTTCATGGGATGACCCCCCTGGGTTCTAGTATTTTGAGAGGGAGGAAAATGTCTCCCTCTCCACATTCTTCACACCATGCATAATTTTGTACACCTCTATCATGCCCCCCCCCTTAGCCTCCTCTTCTCCAAGCTAAACAATCCCAGCTGATGCACACTGCATGCATATGTGGCTTGCACATCATTCCCCATCCAAAGGCACTGTTGGTTGAAACATTATGATTCTGAACCAGACACTGTTGTGCATCCCTTGTGCAGCTGAGTTAATTAAGGAACAGCATGTGCAATTAAGTCATGTGCTGAAGTCTGTGAGTCAGCCATTTTGGCAGCTCCAAGTTGTCCATCATTAGCCTTGTCAGTGGGCCACCAGAAACAACAGTTTGGTTGTCTGCTATTGGAAACAGAATGCTAGACTAGATAGACCTTTAATCAATCCAGCACGGCACTTTTTATGTTCTTACTGGCACCATGAGCTCTCCAGTGGTAACCAGGAGATCAATATATTATGAACATCATGTGGATTTGGGATGTTTGAACTACAGTCACTGCATTTAGTCAACACAGCCACCCCCAAAGAAAAGCACTATGGGTAGCATCAAACTAAAATTATTATTATTATTATTATTATTATTATTATTATTATTATTATTATTATTATTATTTTCTCTTTATCCCTCATGGCAGTCTTTCTAGACGGACATGACAAGCTTTGCCAGGTCATGCTGTCTTTTACTAATTCACTAATTTCCCGACAATTAAGCATGTTTTAAGTATGACTGCTTTCTGGATGTTGGTGTTGATGTATTTTGGTAGACCTAGTTTTTGAAGATTTTCTGTATAGTTTTTTTGATGTGATGCCAGTGACGGATGTGACTAGCAGAATAATTGTGACCTTTTCCTGTTGCCATAGTTCTTTGACTTCCATGGCCAGTGGTGTATATTTTTCTCTCCTTTCCTCTTCCTTTTCAGTAACATTTTTGTCATTCGGTATTGCTATGTCGATGAGGTATATGTGTTGTTCTTGTTTGTCTATGACCGTTATGTCTGCTCAGTTGCAAGGTTTTGTTTTGTCAGTATGAATTGTTCTGTCCCAGTATATTTTGTGATCTGCATTTTTCCAAGATTGTTTTGGGTGAGTATGTATAGTATAGTGTAGGTTGTTTGATGAGGTTGAATTTGATAGCCGGTTGTTGGTGAATTATTTTTGCAGCTGTATTATGTCTGTCCATATAGTCCATTCCTGGCAGAATTTTACATCCTCCTGTTACATGGTCTATTGTTTCTTAGAATTGATGACATTTCCTACATAAATCAGTTGTTACACTGTTATCTTTCATGATGTATTTTTGGTAGTTCTTGGTTGCTATAAATTATTATTATCATCATCATCATCATTTCTATAATGCCCCATAGCCAAAGTGAGTCATAGCTAAAGTAAGTGTCATTCATTTCAATGGGTCTACTCTAATTAGGACTTGAATTGGATTTTACCCTTTGAAAGCAAGCTCCAGCAATTTCAGAGGCACTTTGTTGAGATGCTTTCTGCTTTCCACTATCACCTGAGAACCTTCAATATATCTTCCTCATCATCGTCGTCATCATGATTAATATTTAGCATGATCAATGTACATGGTGCTTTAAAAACTAAGGCTACCAAACCAGGTCCCTACCCCAAGGACCTTACAATTTCAATTCCCAGACGATTAGCTATTCTAAAACAGAGCCTTAGGGAATCTTAATGAGTAATGCATTTATGATGGAAAAAGGTTTTTTTGGAATAGATACTTCATCAGATGCATCTGAATTAGGGTGACCATATGAAAAGGAGGACAGGGCTCCTGTATCTTTAACAATTGTATTGAAAAGGGAATTTCAGCAGGTGTCATTTATATATATGGAGAACCTGGTGAAATTCCTTCTTCATCACAACAGTTAAAGCTGCAGGTGCCCTGCCCTCTTTTAAATCTGGTCACTCTAGTATAGCTCCTGCAGCTTTAACTCTTGTGACGAAGAGGGAATTTCACCAGGTTCTCCATATATACCAATGACACCTGCTGAAATTCCCTTATCTATGCAACTGTTAAAAGATACAGGAGCCCTGTCCTCCTTTTCATATGGTCACCCTAATCTGGATAAGTGGATCCTAGATCACAAAAGTAGGATGACTGCCATGACACAGGCTCTGAACACCAGGCCTGGCCGCGCCTACTCCCTGCTCAAGCCAAGCACCACCTCTTGATACGCCTGAGGCAAGGGATAAAACCACCTTCCTCCAAACTATGTGGAGAAAGGGGTTAAATGGAGAAGGATTTCAATAATGAAACAATGTGCTATGAATTTTATGTGCTGAGGGGAATTACTGACAGAGTGGGTGTTAAATAAATAAACTTCAGATGTTAAATGCCAAACAGACACGTGGGATTTTTGTGGTAGTTAAAACAAAGTAATTGAAATTTATTTTTAAAAGTTCACAAGCTTTGTTTCAAAATAAAACTTTTAAAAACCTTTTTGAAACCTTTCATCCAATCCTTCCACCCATTCACATACGCGCTTTCCTTTCTCTCACACAATCACTCTTGAGCTTTCTTTATTATCAGTATTGTTTAATATACATCAGCTATGTGCACACCACACTCCAAAGACATGACTCTCTACCCTGAACCTCAAATTCTCCAGACCCAAGTACTCTAAACCCCAAGATCTAAAGCACAGAGAGCGCTAAAGACTCTAAGAGTACATAAAAAGTCTCCCTCAATCCCCCCAGTCCTTCCCTTATATATCGCTCCTCCCCAGACTTTCTAACTCCACCCACTTGGGCCAACATTCTAAAACCCACAGACTTACAAACTGCAGACATACATTTGGGAACTGACTTGTGGGGTGTAACGCCACAGTGACCATATGAAAAGGAGGACAGGGCTTCTGTATCTTTAACAGTTGTATTGAAAAGGGAATTTCTGCAGGTGCTATTTTTATATATGGAGAACCTGGAGAAATTCCCTCTTCATCGCCAGAGTTAAACCTGCAGGTGCCCTGCCCTCTTTTAAATCTGGTCACTCTAGTATAGCTCCTGCAGCTTTAACTCTTGTGATGAAGAGGGAATTTCAGCAGGTTCTCCATATATACAAATGACACCTGCTGAAATTCCCTTTTTCTATGCAACTGTTAAAGATACAGGAGCCCTGTCCTCCTTTTCATAGTGTCTCCCTACACAAAAGTTTATGCCATAATACATTTGTTAGTCTTCTAGCACCTGAATGAGCCATCTATTGTTGGCATTATATGTGCGCTATCCCACCATCGCCTGTAATCCTTCTTTTCTCTCCTTCCCGACAGACCACCAGTAGAAACATCTGCGATACAAGGAAATAACATGTCAAAACAGAGAACGTTGAAGGGTTGGCAGGAAGGAAAGAGGTCCCAGCTGATAATGCAAAGCTAGGTGATTTGCATCAATTGTGTGGGAGGAAGGAGCCCAGAGGAATCTCAGCAAGACTTTATCTGGATGTGAAGAAGAGGGCAAGAGCTGCATTTCAAATCTGAAGCAAGTTCGTTCTAACATGATACTCTTTGATGGGAACAGAAAAGATGAACTAGATACACAAATCTGATGTGGTGAACTCAGGAGGAGTCCTAGCTTAGTGCTATCCCGTGCAGAACATCTGGGCCAAGGGCCAAATAGGGTCCTTTAGGGGTCCCAATCCAGTCCTCTTTTCTCATGTTTTCACTATGAAATTCTCCAAAATCACAACGATGAAGAAGAAAAACACAATTTCTAAAAAAAAAATAGAAATTTTAAAAATGCTAAAAGCAAGATTAACAACGCAAAATAGAGCAGCAGTACAGGTAAGTTTTTGTTTTGTTTTTAAGCATGATGGCTTCAAACTCAGAATGGCCATGGCCTGTTGCCTAAAAGATAGCAATAATACTGGCAGGTGAATCCCCCAGGGTAGATAATCAGTGGGCTCTTTTTTCAGTGGAGCTGTGAGTTGGGTTTCAATCAGAACCATCCAGAACTCCAACATGTTCCAGAATAGGTTCAACCCCTTGGATAGCACCTTTAGAGGTCTGTCTGGTTCCGAGAATGGATTCACAGCCCCACTGAAATCAGAGCCACCACCCTCCAATGGAGAGAAATTTAAAGGTACTGTACCACCACAGAGAAGGCCCTTCCTCTAGTAGTCATCTGTCTAAGATTGTAAGCCTATGCGGCAGGGTCTTGCTATTTACTGTGTATAATCTGTACAGCACCATGTACATTGATGGTGCTATATAAATAAATAATAATAATAATAACTTCCAAAAGGAGACAGCCCCAGAGGAAAACCTCAGAGGGGCCCTATTCCTTTCTTGTTTTTTCAGCTTGCTTGATCTTGAAGAGCTGGGTGTGAAGTGTTGCAACCCATCCCAGCTGGCGATCCCCGGGTCACAATTTAAAATAGAAATCGCAGGCATGGGATGGGGGGGAATCCGGATCAGCTCTATTGGAGAGGCAGTGAAGGCTGGTGGCTCCTATGTCAGTGGGATGTTGAATCCACTCTGGGTTTCATTCAGGACTAGTCAGAACTCTGACTGGTTCTGAATGAAACGCAGAGTGGATTCAGCAGCCCTCTGATATCAGAGCCACCAGCTTCCACTGAGTGAGGGGAATAGTTAAATCTAGGGTGACCATATGAAAAGGAGGACAGGGCTCCTGCATCTTTAACAGTTGTATTGAAAAGGGAATTTCTGCAGGTGTCATTGGTATATATGGAGAACCTGGTGAAATTTCCTCTAAATCCCCCCTTCCCTAATTTAGAGACCCAATCTGGATCAGTACCCTGTGTCGTCTACAGTAAAAATGAACATAATCTCTGCTTTGGACCCTAGTCCACCAGTGTTCCTAACCCATCTGGTCTTTTATCTTTTTCTCTGTCGCTCTCTCGATTATCAACGACATCGTTTCACTCACACACTTAGTAGTATCCCTACAGAGGCCGACCTCATTTCTTCGCTTATACTCCATATAGATTTTTCCCCCAATCCATAAAACACTCCTCCTGAGCTGAGCGAATATGGACCCACTTTGCCAGGTCTGACTTCCATGGTGTCCGCGAGGTTCGCTGAGCATAAGCAAACACAAAGGCAATTTTCTCTGCTAGGATTTGTTCTCTGTCTCTCTGTGATGCTTTAATTCACATTGGAGGGAGCCAGAAGTGTTTTACAGTCTTCAGATAGCTGTTTGTCTTTTATGAGGCGGAAGGGCCAGATATTTACAGAGCGAGGAGAATTTTATAAGCTAGAATGGAACGCCAGGGGTATTCGCAGCGCCGGCTTTAGGTTTCCGAGGGCCCGTGAGCAAGACACTTTCAATGGTGTCCTCAATGGGTGTTCTCATGACCATTGTTGACCGCTGCTATTGCTTTTGTTACGTGACGTGCTCTCATTAGACCCCTGTACAAACTTACACACATTCTAACGAGACCTACACCTGCTTATAAGGAATCTTTTGACATTGGCAATAGAGTGTCTGTGGCTAAGTAAGGCGATTCTTACTCAAGAAATCTACACCATTGAAGAGGATAACGCCACAATGTCACCATTTATTGAGGTTGAAGCAGATACAAATGCACAAGCTAGTTTTGGGGAAATTAGCTGAGCAAGTGGAGGCTTAGAAGTAATTTCAAGACTGAAAAATAGACTTTCTGAGACTTAAGAGCATACACACACAGCAGGGGAAAGAGTAGAGGGAGTCTTTAAAGGCAATATACCTTTCCTAGGGCAGGAGCCCTTTCCTGTAGATATGAACTGGGGAGCATTGCAACTCCTGGTCTCAGGTGAAGAGGGAAAAAAATACAGGGAGCCTTGGATAGGGGAGGCAAAACACTCACCAATGGCAGCTTGCTCTTGAAAGCAGGATTTGGTAGCCATGCTTTGTGCTTCTGGAGAAAGAGAGAGCCAGCCTCCCTTCTCTAAAACCCGGGGTTTTTTATATGATTTAAAGAGAAGCAGTGACATCACTGCTCATAAACATGGAAGTGATGCTACTTGCTATGGGAGAGAGATGTAACAAAAGAGGGTGATTGGGGATGATGGCTGTACTTGCTGAAAACATTCTCTTTACAAAAGATGACTTTACACAATAATGATTGCTTTAAAGACATGTGTTCAGGCTGGATTCAGCAACAGGGCTGTATTAGCATGTGCATGACTGGGGCCACAGCTAGACCTAAGGTTTATCCTGGGATCATCCAGGGTTCGCCCCTGCCTGAGCACTGGATCCCCTTTGTGTCACCTAGATGAATAGGTTTGACCCCTGGATGATCCAGGGATAAACCTTAGGTCTAGCTATGGCCCAAGTATCACTCTTGCCATCCAGAATTCATATTCTGCTTAATTTTACCCCCCACCTTTGTCTCTGGGGAATGCATTTGAAAAAGCCTATCAGAAAATGATTACTTGATCTATCCTTGTGTGAATGCTCTCAGGGCCTTGCTAGACCTACCTTAAAATCCTGGCGTGTGAAGGGACCAGCGCGGGCTTCTAGCGCAGGCTGTCACTCCTATCCACACGTCAACGTGACGGGGTAAAAGAAAGCCACGTCGCATCAGCCATTTTGTTTTAGATCTTAAAGGGGATATGTGTGCAGGAGCGCATCAATTATTATTATTATTATTTATTTATATAGCACCATAAAGGTAGGTGGGTTTTTGTTTTGTTTTGTTTTTAAAAGGGTTCCCCGCAACCCCCCTGCCCCCAATTCCCCCCAGCCGTGATCCCCCCTGCCCGCCCGCAATCTCCGATCCCCCCAGGCTCCGTTTCCCCCCCCCCCCATCTCCCCATCCTGCCCTGATAGCCACAGCACTCCTGTGGAGCACTCCATGCCGTCCGCTGCCAAGAAAAGCGGCGGACCAGTCTACACACCGGTGCCAGTTATCCTGGGCCAAGGGAGGGTTGACCCCTGCCTGACGCCGGGATCCCCTGTGCATCATCTGGACACACAGGGGCCAGCACCAGGCTAAACCCTGGTCTAGCAACAGCCTCAGTCTCATTTCTGCTGCAGGTGGGGTTTTGGCTGCATCAAAATGGAGTCAGTACTGCTCACAGAAGCAACTATTTCTCATCACTGTGACCATTTGCCTGCTTGCCATGCAGAGAGCCAATGGCCAGTGTAGATTTTAACAATGCTTAAGAACGGTATTGACATCCAGTGTGTACGACATGCAGCATAAACTTTTTTAAACAGAAAAAAGAAGCCATTAAAAATTCACATAGAACTATTAAAGCCACATGGAGAAATTCCAGGTCTGAAGGACTTGATAGCTTTCAATCATGTTATAAATGCATAAGGTTTAAATGATATATAACTCCATACACACAATGTGCATAATGTTCAAAGTCCATTTCAGTATGAAAACTACGAGGGCAGGTCTATATTGTTGTGTAAATCATCAAACAACGGGTGTTGTTCCAGTTTTTTCAAGCTATGTTGATATATATTTTTAATGTACTGTGAGAATATTGAATATGTGCAGCTTTCTAATACCTTGATGTATTGACTTCTAGCTCCTGAGGAAGGGTCTGAAACGTTGAGCTCCCAATACACATTTTTACTATTGTTTTAATCATTGGATTATTTTTGAAAGAATACTATTAAAACCATTTATTTACTTCATCGAACACCAGAGTTTTACTCTCTTTCCAGTACCAGTGTTTTCGTGTTTTTTCCCCTCTTTCTACTCCTTCTCACAACCATTATTGTCTGGCCCAGAGCGAGAGGCAGGTGGACAAGCAGGTTGCCATGGAGAAGAGGAGAAAAAACTCCAGGGGGCTCTTGTCACTGGGCCCCCGGTGGGCTGTGGGCCGTTGGCAGCTGCCCAATTATGCCAACCTTTCTACCTGCCGTTTCTATGGCAGACAAGACATTTTCCAGGGAGAGAGGAGTTTGGGCTTTCATCTTCTACACTATGGGACAACCCCCATTGCAGATCTCTCTCAGTGAGAGCTCTTTATGAGATCAGGAGAGATCTCAAAGATTTGAAGTGATTCTTTTCAATGAGAACTGGGCCCTCAGAGCTAGATCTACTCTACTGCTTTATAGCAGTATTGAAGAGCGCTGGTAACTGTTGAGGCACAATCCACATTCGATAAACCAGTTTCATAGTGTTATATCAAAAGAACATAAGAAGGGCCATGCTGGATCAGACTGAGGGTCTCTGTTCACACAGTGGCCAACCAGCTGTCACCGGAACCCACAAACAGGACACGGTGCAACAGGACCCTCCCACCCATGTTCCCCAGCAACTGGTGCACACAGGCTTACTGCCTGCGATACTGGAGGTAGCACATAACCATAGCCATAGATAGTCTTCTCCTCCAGGAATTTATCCAACCCCCTTTTAACGCCATCCAAATTGGTGACCATCACTACAACTTTTGTATCTGGTCAGGAGGGCAGGGCTCCTGTAGCTTGAACTGTTGTGATGAAGAGGGCATTTCACCAAGTGCTGCATGCATACAAATGACACCTGCTGAAATTCTTTTTTCTACACAACTGTTAAAGAGACACCAGCCCTGTCCTCCTTTTCATATGGTCACCCTAGGCTGGTGGCTCTGAGGTCAGTGGGATGGTGAATCCGCTCCAAGTTTCACTCATAACCAGTCAGAGCTGGCTTATTTATTTATTTATAGCTCATTTATTTATTTGTTGCATTTCGATCCTGCCATTTTCTTCCTCCAAGGAACCCATGATCTTATTCCCATTTTATCCTCACAACAACAGCTCTGTGAGGTAGGCTGGGCTGAAAGCCTGTGGCTGGGCCAAAGTCACCCAGTGAGTTTTCATGGCCGAGTGGGGATTAGAACCTGGATCTCCCAACTCCCGGTCCAACACTCTAACCACTACACCACACTGGCTCTTTAGAACTCTGGCTGGTTTTGACTGAAACCCAGAGCGGATTCACCACCCTGCTGACCTCAGATCCACCACCCTCCACTCGTAGACGCCATTGGGCTTTTGGTAAACCTTCTTCCTGCTCCTACTGATACCCCAGCTGACAGCTTATCTACATGTCCCACCCCTTTGTTTGCATGACCCCACCTTCCCGGCTTCTATTTCTTTGTCATGCCCGAATGTAGTCAAGCTTGCTTAATATACCTACGGATCATACAGTCAGCTCGCATAACCTTGCAAGTCATTCTGAGATTGCAATCATCTCAGGGAGAACGCATGTTTCGACACAGCTGAAAGTGTCTGCGTAAAAACCACCAGCCGCTTCAGCTTAGCAGTAGCTTATTAACGAAGTTGTCATCCTGTCTGCAGCTCACATATGCCAGGTTGTAAACAAGCTTATTCTATGATCAGCCATACTCTTACAAATGAACCTGAACCCTCTTGGCCATCTAGGGCCTTAGCTAGACCTGAGGTTTATCCCAGAGTCATCCCAGGGTCGTCCCTGCCTGCTCCCAGGATATCCTGCGTGTCATTTACATGAACAGGGATGACCCCAGGATGATCCCGGGGTAAACCTTAGGTTTAGCTAAGACCCTAAATTTCCGCAGATTGTCATTCTTTTTCAAAACATTAAAAATAAAATAGAACCTTTTGATTAGACCTAATTTTTGCCAAACACACACATACCCAAACACACACATACACACCCAGCAACTCTCACATGTTTTCAGTATGTATGTTTATCATAGAATCAGAATCATAGAATAGTAGAGTTGGACGGGGCCTATAAGGCCATCAAGTTCAACCCCCTGCTCAATGCAGGAATTCACTTTAAAGCATCCCTGACAGATGGCTGTCCAGCTGCCTCTTGAAGACCTCTGGGAAAGCCCACCACCTCCCTAGGTAACCACTGTCATACTGCTCTAACAGTCAGGAAGTTTTTCTGATGTCCAGCTGGAATCTGGCTTCCTATCACTTGAGCCCATTAGTCCGTGTCCTACACTCTGGGATGACCGAGAAGAGATCCTGGCCCTCCTCTATGTGACAACCTCTCAAGTCCTTGAAGAGTGCTATCATGTCTCTCCTCAATCTTTTCTTATACCTACCTCGCTTTGTTGTTTTTATCTTACAACATTTTTTTCTCCCTTCCACCACCACCACCCCACATTTTCCAGGGCAAGAGGCTAATCACTATATTTTCCCTCTACTAGAATTGTATTTTCTAAAGCTTCAGCTAGCACTTTCTGAGCAATAAGCGGCATCGCTCCCAATGTCTGAAAACCCATTTTATACTTTATCCTGGGGGAAAGAGACACTAGGAGCTACAGGGCTGCAGCCCAGGAGCCTGGTCTGGTTCCAAACAGCTAGTGCACACACACACACACACACACACACACACACAGAAGTACACAAACATATAGTCAGTACCACATAAGGTTACACAGTTTTTAATGAGGCTCCAGGTGGAAGGAATCAGACACTCTGGAACAAATGCATGTAATATTAATCTGCACAGAAGCCAGGACAGTTCCCTGGTTACATGCAACCACTCAATTTCCACAGATGCTCGAAGCAAGCTTTAAATTAAGATACTGAAGGGAGGGAAGACATTTTACTATATTATTTATGCATTCAGAGAGAGAGAGAGAGAGAGAGATACATCTATATAGGGTGACCATATTTTGGAAACCAAAAAGGAGGACAACATGGTCGGCATGTTAAAATTATTTTTAAAAAATAATTTTAAAACCTCAAACTTTTTTAAAAAATCCTAAAACTCAATGGATGGACAGATCTGTTTCAAACTTGGCATAGCTAAAGTTCTTGTTAAGAGCAATCATGGTGCCAAGTTTCATCTCTTTATCTTTAAAAATAACTTTTTTTAAAAAAAATAATCCTCACATTTTAAAAAATTCCTGAAAATCAATGGATGAACAGATCTGTTTCAAATTTGGTATGGCTAAAGCTCTACCTAAAAGCTATCATGGTGTCAACTTTCATCTCTTTAACTTTAAAAATGACAATTTTAAAAATAATTTTAAAACCTCAATTTTTAAAAAAATCCCTAAAAAATCAACGGATGAACAGATCTGTTTCAAATTTGGTATGGCTAAAGCTCTACCTAAAATCTATCATGGTGCTAACTTTCATCTCTTTATCTTTAAAAATGACAATTTTAAAAATAATAATTTTAAAACCTCAATTATTAAAAAATCCCTAAAAAATCAACGGATGAATGGATCTGTTTCAAATTTGGTATTACTAAAGCCCTTCCTAAGAGCTACTATCGTGCCAAGTTTCATGTCTTTATCTTAAAAAATGACAAAGTTATAAGCATTTTTGTTAATTCCCATTAGAGCTGCTCTTTGAAGAAAATCTGGATTCCCCCTCCCCCTCCCGGATTTGTCATCAGAAACCCGGACAAATCTGGGCAAATCCGGTCACCCTACATCTATATCTACAGAGATCATTTCTACACCCGGAAAATCCCACAACTTTACCACGGCTTTGTGCTTCCATTTTTGTCCCATGATCACAACGTGCTCTCTTTACACACACTTGCCTTCCACCTCTCCTTTTCCCCCTTTTCATCTATACAGCCACAAGCTGGCACTGTTGTCTGCCTCTTCTTATAGCATGATTTCCTCTTCTTATGCTGAAATGGAAAGGAGGTCTTTTTGTCACTAGTTCATTTCCGTTTCAAATTAAGCCGTGGCAATCCTTCCAAAGTACAAGAGAGGCACTGGAGGTTTACAGCATCATGTAATCGACCCGAAAACTTCCTTGAGTGGCAAGTCACGAGCATGCTAGAAATCACTTGTTTAGAGAAGCTCAGAGTAAATAATGTGCCAACTTATTCACAGAGTCAGCACATGATACCCTCAGATAGCCTTGCACTCAGGTTTCTAGCAGTGCCCACCACTGACTAAGAATAGGTGAGGATTTCAGTTCAGTTCAGGTTTGATAAGAATTTACCAAACTTCTCCCTAATTGGCACAAAAATAACTTGAGATTTAAAGAATTTGAATGTGGGAGAAATAAAAAACTGAGAGATTTGTCCATCTAGGCCCCACCATCTTTTCTAAGATGGAGGCCACCCAGACTGAGACCACAGTAAACCCGGTCTGTAAATCCAGTTGGTTGTCTTGCATTTCTGAAATGGCATCTCTACTTTACAAGCAGGGTTTTGAAGCAGCCACTACTGGTAAAATGTTTCTCAGAATCTCCCCCAAATTAAAACACACACACACACACACACACACACACACACACACACACACACACCACATTAAGGGTTGAGACAAGGGCCTAATCTACACCAAGCAGGATATAGCAGTATTAAAGTGGAATATGGTATGTGTCCATGGGCCCCAACAGTTGTCAGTGCACTTCAATACCGCTATAAAGCAGTAGTGTGGATCCTGCCTTTTATATACTGCTTTCATAGTGCAATATCCTGCTTAGTGTAGATTAGGCCAAGATGATTCGGCAGTGGTATATAGACTGTCCTGGCAATCCCATTATGAAGGATTTGTTTCCTGAGTTCAGTGCCATTGTTTCGCAGGCATTATTAATCTCTTACTGAGATTAATAATCTTAGCTAGGGAAATGCATGTCTCTTCTGAAGATATAAATCAGCAGAATATCTTGGAACTGGACCATTTTTCTTGCTAGGGACATTAGAACAGCAAAAGATGAAAAACAAGGTGATTATGGAATGTGATAGTACAATCTGTATTGTAAAGCACAAACAGATTTTGTTTTGGTGAAGCCTCTCCTGACGGTGATTGGTTGAGCTGCCCTGATGTCACAATGCAGTGGGAAGGTAGAGGATGTCTGGCTGCTGCTGGCTGACCTGATTTTACAAAGCGTAGGCAGGAAGGCCTAAGAAAGGAGCAGACAAAGGCTTTCAAAGACAGAAGGCCCAGGGAAGTGGGGGATGTCTAGAAATAGAGGGCTGGAAGAGAGAGTGGTCAAAGGGAATGAAGGCAAGGTGACAAGGCTGGAGTCAGGGAAATTGGGGAAGATGGTGGATAGAGAAGAGAGGCTCAGACAACCAGGAGCTACAAAAAGTCCACATATCGATTTGAAATCCAGTGGAGGCTGGCGGCTCCAGTTTCGGTGGGGCTGTGCATCCATTCCAGGTTTCAATCAGAACCAGCTAGTACTCTAAAGGAGCTAGCCAAGGTGCTAAATCTATTTTGGAGTTATATGAATGAATTAATCTCAGATACTCACTAGGACCACCTAGGTCAGCGTTGCCAGCCTGTAGCCCTTCAGATGTGTTGACCCACAACTCCCATAATCCCCATAATGGCTGAGACTTATGCAAGTTGTAGTCCATCACATCTGGAGAGCACCAGGTTAGGGAAGGCTGGTCTAGTGAGTTTGTGGCAGGCGTACGAGTTGAACCATGGGCTTTCAAGTACAGGCATTTCTTCTATTGATGTTCCATTTCTTGTCCTGTGGGGACCCCACGGAAGCATGCATGGGAGGACAATGTTATCTTCACAATAACCCTGCAAAGCATGTTAGGCTGCAAGAAAGTGACTGGACTGCGGTCACCCAGCAATAGAGTGGAAAGGAGGACAGGGCTCCTGTATCTTAAACAGTTGCACAGAAAGGTGAATTTCAGCAGGTCTCATTGTTATGCATGCAGCACCTGGTGAAATACCCTCTTCATCACAACAGTTGAAACTGCATTAACCCTGCCCTCTTTTGGATCTGGTCACTCTAGTATAGCTCCTGCAGCTTTAACTGTTGTGATGAAGAGGGAATTTCACCAGGTGCTGGGTGCATAACGATGACACCTGCTGAAATTCACCTTTCTGTGCAACTGCTAAAAATACAGGAGAAGTCCTCCTTTCCATATGGTCCTCCTACCCAACAAACTTCATGGCCAAGCAGAGAATTGAACATGCATCACTATGCTTCAGTCCAAACGAAGATCCGCACTCAGGATCGGTGTCGGCACCTGGAATTCTCGACCAGCTGCTGGGGCCCTGGCAGGGCTCACTGGCACGGTTACGTCTTTGGCCTTCCCACTCAACGGTTACTCCAGCGAGGGGATTACCTGGCAGCAATCTGGGAAGCCGCCCATGATGTCAAATTTCCCACCATTCCCCAGGACACCCAATATAACATTGCTTTGTCAGATGCTCTGGGGAATGGTGGGAAATTAACATGGTGGGCAGTTTTGTAGGGTGGCCTCTTTAATAGAGGCTAGCCCTCTATTTGAAAGGTTATTTGAAGGGCTGCCACAGGACTATACTCTTTTCTGAAAGAGTCCTCTGTTTGAAAGACTGTTCGGACCAAGCCCAGTTTAAAGACAAAGAACCATCCAAAGGAAGAAGAGCTAAAGGGCCTTGAAGCTGCCCATCAAGAGCACCTGGACAGCAGGCTGAGCAAGGGGTGATCAGGGGTCTAGAAACAAAGCCCTATGAAGAGAGACTGAAAGAACTGGGCATGTTTAGCCTGGAGAACAGAAGATTGAGGGGAGACATGATAGCACTCTTCAAATACTTAAAAGGTTTTCACACAGAGGAGGGCCAGGATCTCTTCTCGATCCTCCCAGAGTGCAGGACACGGAATAACGGGCTCAAGTTAAAGGAAGCCAGATTCCGGCTGGACATCAGGAAAAACTTCCTAACTGTTAGAGCAGTGCGACAGTGGAATCAGCTACCTAGGGAGGTTGTGGGCTCTCCCACACTAGAGGCATTCAAGAGGCAGCTGGACAAGCATCTGTCAGGGATGCTTTAGGGTGGATTCCTGCATTGAGCAGGGGGTTGGACTCGATGGCCTTGTAGGCCCCTTCCAACTCTGCTATTCTATGATTCTATGATTCTATGACACACAGCTGACCTGGTCACAGCCTTCCTGTCAGGTTCTGTCCTGCAGCACCACCTGGTGGCCGCAGTGCACCTTGCCGGCCACAGAGTAGTTGCGAGATTCAGGCTCATAGCATCAAGCACTCCCAGGTGGGCTGATGCAGACCAGCTGGGAGCAGCCAGGAAAGGGCTATATAAGAATTGCATTTCCACTCCAGCTTTGCCACAGCAACATGGTCTTCTGTGCCTGCTGCAGCCCATTCCTGACTACCTGCAATCCTGGGCCTTGCCTTGCCTTGCCTTGCCTTGCCTTGCCTTGCCTTGCCTTGCCTTGCCTTGCCTTGCCTTGCCTTGCCTTGCCTTGCCTTGCCTTGCCTTGCCTCCTGCCTCTTGCCTTCTGTTTCTCCTGCCTCTTGCCTTCTGTTTCTCCTGCCTCTTGCCTTCTGTTTCTCCTGGCTACAACTTTTGCCTCTGGCCATGCTTGAACTCTGTTTGCCTCTGGACTCTGAACCTTACTTGCCTGTGGACCTTGCCTTTTGCCTCTGGCCCTGCCTGGACTCTGTTTGCCGGTTCCACTGTCGTCCATCCCGGCCCTGGTGTTCCTGCACTGAGGCCTTGCCGCCCACACCCTGGACCCTGACACTTCCACACAATGGTGAGAGATGTACTGTATTACTATTTAAATTATAATACTAATGTCTAAATTTGCATATATACATATAAATGAACATGTGGAAATTTAATGCAAATTGGTGTCCTCTTTTAGCCTCCTTTTTGGTGTCCTCTCTTACCTTCCACTCTACTGCATAAAGCTAAAATGATCACGGGGGAAGGTTATCACAGCTGGGATTATTTGCTAGGGGGGAAAGCGAGAAAGGGGAGACACGATAGCGGTGTACAAAATTATGCATGATGTCACCCCCCAACCCCGATGGGCATGGATTGCTTGAAGAGCTACGTGCCCAGTGCCTGCTTCCCAGCTCCTCGCAGTTAGTCACAAGGAGCCTGGAAGAAACCGGGATGGCTGCCCAAACATACCATGGTCTTGGAACAATCCCGAGACCACAGGAAAAGCCAGGATTAAAGCTGTCCCAGCTATCCTGAGGCAAGGGAGAGATCATCCGTCCCTGCCCCCGGGATCCCCTGTGTGTCATGTGGACACACAGGGATAATCCCGGGGCAATCCCCAGGATATCACTTCGTCTAGACATGCCCTAGGACCCAGTGGGCTCATCCCATGAAGAAGATTGGTGGGAGATTCCAGAGAGATAAAAGGAAGGCCTTCTTCAGACAGCGCATAGTTGACTACTACAAGGTGTCTTTAAAAGAACATTAGACAAATTCCTGGAGAAAGCTATCAATGGCTACTAGTCCTGATGACTATAAGCTACTTCCAGTATCAAAAGCATTATCCCTATGTACACTAGTTGCTGGGGAGCATGGGCTTGGGTGTGCTGTTGCACTCATGTCCTGCTTGTGGGTTTCCCATGGTCAGCTGGTCAGACGCTATGTAAACAGAATGCTGGACTTGATGAGCTTTGGTGTGATCCAGCAGTGCTCTTCTTAGTAGGGCTGTCCAAAATCCAAGCCAAGATGGACCAATTCAGACTGAATTGATCCAGGTCAGTCTGAAGGGGTCCAAAGCGGGTAAGATGAATCTGAATTGCTTCGGAATGCTTTGGACCAATCCGGACAATGCAGAAGCCCAGGCAGCCTGGATGGCTGGACAGGCACCTGGCTTTCCCAGGCACCCACTGAGCAGATGCCTACAGTCGTGCACCTCTCCAGATGCGCCCGCTGAGCTGCATGAGCCTCCTGCTCCTTACCCAGACCCATCATGAGCCCAAGAAGTTGTCCGCACCTGTTCAAGGCAGTCGCCATTATTATTTTTTGAAGAGGCGCAGACGGCTGTTAGATGTCCGAATCCCAATTCAGATGTCCAAATCTCAATTCGGATCCATATCCAAAGCAGGTTAGAATGGGTCCGAATCAGGCCGAGGAATGGTTGAGGAAGTTCCGAATCTGAAGATAATCTTAAGATAAGATAATTCTTATCTTCGTATGTACTGCTGCTGTCAGGTAAGCAAAAAGCAAGCTAGGGCTCAGTGATAAGTGAACACTACTTTGCCAGGGACATCGTCAAAATGGGCGCAAGCTCTGCTCCCCCTCTTAGCCCCTTGCTACATCAGTTCTTAGGCAGAGAACCCTGTATTAATAACAAAAACAAGTGGAAAAATGGATGCTCTGCTTTTTTAAAAAAATGTACTTTATTGAGTATGGTATTAACATTTGAATGTGTTGTTAACATGCTCATTTTGAACAAACATATATTCAACGCTGATAATTTCATTTTACAAAATGAATTACAGTAGCAAGGGCAAGATAAATACAATTCTAGAGGAAACAGTGTTCCTTTCATTTTAGAAATTGTTTAAGGCTTTTTCTCCTCCTTCACAGCAACTAATTGCATTTCATTATGAACATGTCACGGCACATTTTCTAAACAGTAGATATTCCTGATTAACACCACGATCCTGAACCTAAATGCATTTGCTGGCAAGCAGGCTTCTTTGGAAGGAATTTTCTCAGGCACGCTTCGGTTTTCAGCCGAAGTAGGCCATAAACCAGCACAGTTAGCCTCCTGCCGCTGGAAAGAATTTCATAGAAATTTGTGATTACCATAAAAATAAATTAAACTTGAAGAGCAATAGTTCATCATATTGTGTCACATATTCTACACAGTCGGGAAATCATTGTCCCTAGCTGGGGGCAGGGAAGAGGAAGACAGCACAAGGGGTGGGGTTATTAGCAGGGGAGAATCAAGACCCATGTGAATTGCCCCTGTGTTCACTTTGGGCGTTGCTAGACCTGCCGGGATAAGCTGGCAGGGAGGCGGGGCGACGGCGCGCTAACTTTAGCGCACATCGCCCAGCCTCCTAGATGGCCGACGTGCAGGGACTACGGAAGCCCTGCAGCATCGGCCATTTTTTTGTTTGTTTGTTTTAAAGGGGCCACGTGCGCCCCGAAGACTGCGGACAAGGTAAGGGTTTTTTTACTTAAGCCCCCCCATCCGCCCTCCCTCGCTGTCCCCGTCGTCGCCCTCCGCCATCCCCTCGCTCTCCCCGTCGTCGCCCTCCGCCATCCCCTCGCTCTCCCCGTCGTCGCCCTCCGCCATCCCCTCGCTCTCCCCGTCGTCGCCCTCCGCCATCCCCTCGCTCTCCCCGTCGTCGCCCTCCGCCATCCCCTTGCCATCTCCCGTATGTCGCCCTCCGCCATCCCCTCGCCGTCTCCCGTGTGTCGCCCTCCGCCATCCCCCTCTCCTGCCAGTCCGGCCTTCCCTCCCCCATCTCCCCCCCCCCGGGATCAACCCCCCTGGCGCGATGGGCACAGCGCTCATATGAGCGCTGTGCCAAGTCCGTGGCTTTTTGCAGCTACTCGCGAGCGAGTAGCCGCAAAAAGCCACAGAAGTCTCTAGACGTTCCGCAGCCCCAGCCTCAGGCCGGAGCTGCGGAAAAGGCGCGCCATAAGCGACTTCGCTTATGGCGCGTTAGAGGAGGCCTCAGTGCGGCCTGGGGCCGGATTTCCCTGTGCGTCATGTGGACACACAGCAGGGAAACCGGCTCTCAAGGCGTGCTAAGGCCTCGTCTAGTAAGGCCCTTTACCTCAGCAAAACACACGACTAGGGACAATGCAGGCTTCAGGTTTTGGAGGGCCCTCGGGCAAGACACTTTCAATGGGGGCCCTCCCTCCTCACAGTCTACCTTCTCACAGCCATGGTCATCAACTGCTATCGCTCCTTATCCTTTTCTTCATCCTTGCTACCATTTGCTTGCTTGACAGGCAGAGAGCCAGTGAGCAAGGAGGCTGTGGCATCTGCTCCTCCTCCTCTTCCTCACCAGCACCATGTCTGGGCAAGAGCAAGAGGCTGGTGAACAACCAGGTTGCAACATTGAGCAGGGGAAGCAACTCCGGGAGGTTGTCAGTGGGGCCCTGCTGGGATGTGAGCCCTTGGCAAGTGCTCAATCATGCGTATCCTTGATGCCAGCCATGACTGGAGACCCACATTGGCTAAGATGACATGTAGTTTTGAGCTAAGATTAATTAGCCAAGTTTTGAAGTAACAACAAAGCATGGTTTGTCGCTACGAGAATGAGCCCACACGAGCCATTACTCTGTCCTCCAGCTCTGTGCATACAAGTATATCAAAAGCATTCACTTCTGAACTAACTACAGTTCCCCATTTTTTCTAAATGTGATGAGTTCAAACAAGCCAGGATCAAACCATGGTTTGATATCCTGGTTTATTAAGTCATTACAGTTAAAACAAACCACCATTCTCTGAGTTTGACTGTAACAAGGAACTGCAATTTGCTCATGTCTGTACAAACTTGGCATCAATGCATGGCATCCTTAAGCAGCTTCAAGGACCCCGGGGCCCCAGCAAGGTTTAGGACTGCGGCCAGCCCAGAAACAATTTGAGAAATTGTTTGAGTTTGGGAGCTGCCATTTTAATTTCACAAAATGCCCCGGAGGAAAGCTACATCAGGGGGATTGTGGTAAAGTTAAATACTAGCTCCTGAAACAGCTGTCTGTTTCCTAAGCTAGAGGAGGAGGGGGCCCACCAGAAGACACTTTGTCCAGGGGCCCCTCAAACTGGGAGCCAGCCCTGCCTCCCCTCTCAGTGTGGGCTCAAGGTTTTAGAAGACCCATTGTCAATAGTTGCTGATGCTCCCCAACCTCTGCTTGACCGGCAGAGAACAAGGAGACAATGGTACAAGGAGCCAGAGAACAAGGAGACAATGGTATCT
Source organism: Elgaria multicarinata webbii (assembly GCF_023053635.1). Classification (NCBI taxonomy): domain Eukaryota; kingdom Metazoa; phylum Chordata; class Lepidosauria; order Squamata; family Anguidae; genus Elgaria; species Elgaria multicarinata. The sequence continues at coordinate 126,709,961 of NC_086175.1, read as the reverse complement.
ACTGTTCCTTCTTTTCACCAATCCTGTTGTCTGGGCCAAAGCAAGAAGCAGGTGAAGAAGCAGGTTGCAATCGTGAAGGGGAGGAACAACTCCAGGTGGTCCTTGTTAGTGGGCCCATGGTGGGGTGGTGTTCCTCAGCAGGTGCCCAACCATGCTTACCCATGCGTATGAAGAAAAAGAAGAGAGGAAGGAGAGTGTATGAGCTTGGGGCTCACTGTCATGTCTCAGATTGGCCAATTAGCAGTTGGGTTTCTGCAGGCATTATTGTTATTTTCTTCTTATGAAAGGAGGAATAGATGGTAAAACAATAAAAGTGAGTTCTCTCTTTGGGAGTTAAATGTAGACATGAGAAAGGCAAGGTTGAGCACTTCTACACTATATGGAGATACTGTTACTCAAAAGAGGCAACTGAAGTACTAGTTCTCTCAAAAGAATATAAAATTGTTCCTTCTTGATTGTTTCTTCATTTTTCATAATTTTATTCTGCGTTTTCACACCCAAACATGTGCGGAGGGCATGGGGTCCATCTTAAAAGAGATGGATATGTTCCTATATTTTGTCAAATTTAGATTAAGAAAGAGACATGAACGCATACAAAACACATTGGAGCAGAGCACCAATTTTGGCAGAAAGGCAGGATATAAATAACATTAAATAAATATGCCTTTGATATGGCTGAAGTTGGATTCAGTGGCCACAACAATCACAGCTAAAGACCAATTTGGGAGTCTCTGTATTATGCCAGGTTTACACCTCTCATGGCTGCCATTTTGGTGCAACAGGAAGCATGAGGAGAAACCATGAGGTAATCTGTACTTTATAAAGCTGGAACACTGTAGCATGTTATCACGATGGCGGGCCCTGGATATAGCCACAATCCTATCAACAACTGTGTTGTTCTACCATTTGAATGTCCGAATTCAGCCTTCAACCCCTTCCTGCAGTCAATGAAGATATTTTCTTGCAGGATCTTGGAACCAACGGAAGATGTGGTGGTCGGAACAAACCTGTCAAAAGGGAGGATATGAGAGAGACATTTCAAACCTGGAAATAATACATTATTTTTACCAGATGAAAACAATGCATCATGAAAGAGGCAATTAGCCAGTACTCAAATGAGAGAATCCAACCAAAGCAAAATTCACAAGGTCTAGTTTGAGACAATCCATAAACCTCAGAAATGAATGTGTGCTTATTTATGTGTGTTTCAGGGAGGCTCCGCTCTGAATCATTTTTTCTGAGGATGGAGTCATCTCATGGGTTTAAGGCACAGATGGGCTTTTTGTGGCCCTCCAGATATTTTGGCCTACAACTCCCATTGGCCCTAGCTAGCATCCCAATGGTGAAGGATGATGGGAGTTGTTGGTCAAAATACCTGGAGGACCACAAGTTTCCCACCAGTGGTCTAACTGGAAAGATTTTCCTTGTTTGATGTACTTCAGCTGTCCAGTCATGGGTGACTTTAAAGGGGGTTAAGATTTTTCCAGTATCATAGGCAATATGCCTCTCAATGCCAGTTTCTGAAGAACATGAACAAGTGTTTGCTATTGCGTTCATGTGCTGGTTGTGAGTTTCCCATAAGGCATCTGGTTGGCCACTGCGTAAACAGAATACTGATTAGATAGGCCTTTGGTCCGTTCCAGCATGGCTCTTTGTAAGTTCATAAAGATGTCCAACCATGTTAGATTTCAGGAAGGAAGTCAAAACCATCCTATTTGACAATGCTTTTAATTTAGTCTTGGGATTAACTTTAGTATAAAACTTTGTTTCTGTTGGAATTGATTTGTATTTGCTAATTTTAAAATCGTTTTTGCACTGTACACTGCTATGAATTGTCTAAGAAGTGCTAATCATAATGATACCCATGTTTTAAGTTGTGATGTCACACCAAGGCTCTATCTCTACCCCAGTTCCTTTCCCTTATAGTCTGAAGGTAAGAATCACAGAAATCCAGGGGAGACCTCAAGGATAAAAAAGCAGAAACAGACTCAGAAAAGGGATACATCTCCCTCAAACCCATCCCTTCTTGACATCCACCACTCCACAAGAAGCAACTGGTCATTAAGGCCACAGCAAGACCTAAGGTTTATTCTGGGATCATCCAGGGTTCACCCCTGCCTGAGCACTGGATCCCCTGTGTGTCACCTAGATGAACAGGTTTGACCCCTGGATGATCCAGGAATAAACCTTAGGTCTAGCTATGGCCTAAGATATTCTCCATTTGCCACTAACACATTGTCCATATTCCTGTTCCCACTTTAAAGGATTTCCTTGCCACTTACATCTGACCTGGATTCTATCCTTCTCTTACAGTGGGCTTCCACTTGATATACTAGCTTTCAACAAACACAGAGGTTTTAGATTATTTTTTGACACCCCTACCCAGACACACATATTCTGATGTGGTATAACCCAAGTAAGGCTATACCATCCAATCTTTCCGACCTTGTAGTACAGGTTTTATCTCAACAGGATTCCCATAAAAGAGGAATAATAATAACAACAACACAGGGCTACCTTTGGGTCTAGTCTGGAAACTTCAACTAATGCAAAATATGGCAGCCAGGTTGGTCACCGGTACATCTTTAAAATCACTACACTGGCTGCCAATGAGTTTCCGGGCAAAGTATAAAGTATTGCTTATTACCTTCAAAGCCCTACATGGTTTGGGTCCAAGTTACCTGCGGGATCGCCTTCTCCCATACATTCTGGTCCACACACTCAGGTCCTCTGGGAAGAATTTACTCAGTCAGAAAAACTAGGCTGACAACCCTTACCCAGAGGACCTTCTCTAATGCTGCTCCCAGACTGTGGAATGGCCTGCTGGGAGAGATTCATCAACTTAACAGTCTTCTGGAATTTAAGAAAGCCATCAAGACTAATCTCTTCCAGCTGGCCTACCCAGTTGATTTTTAAGATGCCTTTTAATAATATGCTGCATTTTAATAATGTATTAGTTTTATATGTTTTTAATCAATTATATTTATTTTATGGTGTTTTGAATTCAATGATGTACCCTGCCTCGATCCAGAGGGAGAGGTGGGTAAGAAATTATTATTATTATTATTATTATTATTATTATTATTATTATTATTATTACAATACTAGGAATTATCATCAACACCCTATCATTGTTGGTGGGGAAATGAAGGATGTATTAGTTTTATATGTTTTTAATCAATTATATTTATTTTATGGTGGTTTGAATTCAACATTGTACCCTGCCTCAATCCAGAGGGAGAGGTGGGTAAGAAATATTATTATTATTATTATTATTATTATTATTATTATTATTATTACAATACTAGGAATTATCATCATCAACACCCTATCATTGTTGGTGGGGAAATGAATAAGATGAGTATTGCAAAAGTACTAAACGTGCTATGTAAATGATAAATAACCAAAATCACTGTCATACGGTGGAGACAGATGGGACTGTGGCGTCGGCCTACAGAGATCTACTTACTAGCCCAGTGGGATAGTAACAAAACACTTAGTTTTGATAGTTTTCCCAGAAGAAAATGGGAAGGCAGCCACCTGGATTCCAGACTAAATATTTGTCTCAGGTGGGGAATATAGCATAATGAGGGAAAGGACAACGTCTTAGCATCACAAGAGACTCAAATGAGCTGGGGTGTGGGGGAGAAAACCAAATGCAAAGGCGAAAAGAAGATTGGTGGTATTGAAAAGGCTGCAGGTCCATTAGCACATATCAACTTGCATTCATCTCCAGTACCCATAAAGCGAGGCCTAGCTCATAAGTAGGAGAGAGTGATGGTAGAAATGTTTGTGGTTGTTCCATTCCAGCAGCAAAATTACCAAGCATTGACCTCAAAAATTCCAGTACCTCAGTGGAGTCGAGACGAGGGAGTGTCGGGGGAGATAGAGTCCACCGTTTCATGGCGGAGCTGAGGTAGCAGAAGCCAAACACAAGAAACGTGTGTTCACCTATGGTGTCCAGCTTTTTAAAATTTAAATTTACTTTCTAAATTTTTGCAGAAGGAACGAAAGAACCGTCTTTAAATTTTTTGTAGAAGGAAAGAAAGCAATTGCCTCGGCAATTTCGTTTTTGTTTCTGTTTTTGAAATGAAGCTGTTCCCGACGATGCAGCCGCAATGGCGGTTGAAGAAGAACTGAGGCATTGGGCAGGAACCCTCCGGAAAATGCGGTGGCGGAGGGGTTCCCGCCAAAACTCTCAGCTAGGGAAGTTTTTCCCGAATGGAAGCTCCGCACAGGCGCAGATCCCATGTGTGTGATGGACAGAGACCACGATGAAGAAGCAAACCTTGCCTTTTGCCTCCCTCTGCACACACCCCAACACCTAGCCTAAAGTAAAACAAAAATACCCTGCCAAGCCCTCTTTTGCAGGTCAGTTTGATCATCTTAGAACAGCCCGTGGGCAAGATTCCATTTCGGAAAAGCTCTCAAGAGCTACATGCCAGCCAAGGGCAAAGGAGCAGGGCCAAGATAACCAAAATAATACCAGCATATTTTAGTTTAAAGCTCTTACTGCCAGTAACAACCCTTCAAAGAGGCATTTTAATGACTTGGATGAGGAGGTGAAGGGAACGCTTATCAAATTTGCAGATGATATAAAATTGGGTGGGATAGCTAATACCCTGGAAGACAGAAACAAACTTCAAAGTGATAGGCTGGCTCGCTGGGCTGAAAACAATAGAATGAAATTTAAATAGGATAAATGCCAAGTTCTACACCTAGGGAAAAGAAACCAAATGCACAGTTACAAGATGGAGGATACTTGGCTCAGCAATACTACAAGTGAGAAGGATCTTGGAATAGTTGTAGATCACAAGCTGAATATGAGCCATCAGTGTGATGTGGCTGCAAAAAAAGCAAATGCTATTTTGGGCTGCATTAATAGAAGCATAGCTTGCAAATCATGAGAGGCATTGGTTCCCTTCTATTCGGCCCTGGTTAGGTGTCATCTGGAGCAGCCTAACCCAACCTGATGCCCTCCCTATAGTTTGGACCTCATCTCCCATTAGCCCCAGACAGCATGGCTAATAGACCGGAATGCTGGGAGTTGTAGTCCAAAACAGCTGAACCGGACCTAGTTGGGGAAGACTGATCTGGAGTACTGCACCAGATGTACACCAAGCAGGCTATGACACTTTGAAAACGGTTTGAAAACTGTGTATGGAGTGTGTCCTGGGCACCAACAGTTGTCACTACTGTTATAAAATGTTTTAAAGCAGTAGTGTAGATCCTGTCCTGCATCCAGTTCTGGGCACCACACTTCAAGAAGAATGCAGACAAGCTAGAGGAGGTTTAGAGGAGGGTGACAAGGATGATCAGGGGTCTGGAAATAAAGCCCTCTGAGGAGAGACTGAAAGAACTGGGCATGTTTATCCTTGAGAAGAGAAGACTGAGGAGAGACATGATAGCATTCTTCAAATACTTGAAAGGTTGTCACACAGAGAAGGGCCAGGATCTCTTCTCGATCCTCCCAGAGTGCAGGACACGGAATAACGGGCTCAAGTTACAAGAAGCCAGATTCTGGCTGGACATCAGGAAAAGCTTTCTGACTGTTAGAGCAGTACAACAATGGAACCAGTTACCTAGGGAGGTCATGGGCTCTCCCACACTAGAGGCATTCAAGAGGCAGCCGGACAACCATCTGTCAGGGATGCTTTAAGGTGGATTCCTGCACTGAGCAGGAGGTTGGACTCAATGGCCTTATAGGCCCCTTCCAACTCTACTATTCTATGATTTCAACATTTTAGAATGGGGGGTACCAGGAAATCACCAGACAGAGTTGTCACAAGTGCCCAACTTGTCCAGGAGGACAGTGGGGGGAGCTGCATCCAGCCCGACACCCCCAGCTGTGACACTTAAGTAAAACAACTAGGCCCAATCCTTGCCATACCAGGGACGGGAGGGGACTTCAAAGCCAATGGTGGCAGGAGTCACCACCACCAGCGACACACCCCAAATGCTCATTCTTTCCTGAGGAAAGAACAAACATCTGGGATGCGACACTAGCAGTGGCAATTCTTGCCCCTGCCAGCTCTGAAGTCCCAACTGTCAAACATTTCCCCGCCCCTTGTGTAAGTGGCAGCCATGAAGGTCCCATTTGCACAAGAATAAAGGCGTGGTGGGACCATTTGCGCCTTTACACTTGAGTAAATGGAGCCTTTAAGGCCCTCATGGGCAAAGGGGGGCAAATGCAGCAATGTATGCAGTAATCCATATTCTAGAAGACAGTAATCATGTCGGCCAACTGGGGCTGCTCCTTACCAACCAGGGCACAGAGGTGTATTCAGGCCACACATTCTGTGAAAGGGCAGAACCGACCAAGGCTAATTGTACCCCATCACCACCCAACGCTGAGGGTTGCATTTTTTGTCCCTTACCACAACTGCCAGAAGCTAAACGACGCGGAATATATGAGAGGTTATTTTCTTTGCTTCATTTATTTAGATTGCAGAACACAGCTGTCCTCAGTAGAGGATTTAAGATGTAGGTGCTGCCCAAATTGCAAGCTGGCTGAGACAGAACTGTTTGGCCTTCCATCTCTAAGCCCAAGCGCAAACGGGGGGGGGGGGAGGGAACTGGACTAGGCAGAAGTAGTTACCGTGGGAAGGATCCAATGGTATCCATGTGTTTTCACTACAGATGTTGCACTAGCATAACCCAATGCTTGTGCAACATCAATAGCACTTGCAAGCATGATGGGTTTCCTGGAGATCCATTGATTAGTAAGCACAGTTGATGTTGCGCAAGCATCGATTTATGCTAGTGCAATGTCAATAGCACTAGCGAGCAGATGCTATTTGATTCTTCCTCATGCTTCCACTAGCAAGATCCTGTGCCTTTGGAAGTGCACAATTTGGGAGTGCATGAGATCAAAAAATAAATGCGTCATTTTAAAATAGATATGTGTATATACCTTCTGGTGATGGTCCTCAAAGTCACAGCCGGCGAGAAGAAAGCACTGTGTCTTCCACCCCACAATGATCTGAGCGGTCCAACTAATTTGCATTAAGTTTTCCTTCTTCTGCTTTTCATTTGCATGGAACTAGGGAAAAGAGATCAGGATTAATACTTGTCCCTCGCATTTTAAAGACCGCAATACCCCTTTACCCTATACATATCCAATTTCTCGTGTCCTGATAAGACAGCCTTTCCCACCTTGGCACCCCAAAGATATATGTGACTACAACTGCCAGCAAGCATTCCCCATTCTCCAGTTGTGTTGGACTACAACTCCAAGAATTCCCAGGCCAAGATGACTGGGAGATGCTGGGATTTGTAGTCCAACACAACCGGAGGGAACCAGGTTGGGGAAGGCTTCAATAAAGCTATTCTTTCCTGCTCTATTACTTCGCAGCTGTCCCAAGAGAGGCACATCATGTTTCAATAGGCATGCACACCAGAATCTCCAGTGGGGCTATTTCACCGGAGCTTCTAAAGCTATTGCAATCCTGCATGACTTCTTGATCTGCTTGGGCTGTCAAGCTAGCCGCACATAGATATTATGAAAATCTAGGCTTTCTTAGGAAGGTGCGGAGAGAGAAAAGAGACACTTACCGGAAACGTAGCTATGTAGATGGAAAGATGTCCACGATGGGTTCTCATTAGGTGAACAAGGCCAGAAGCTACAAGATCCTCATCCTTCTATGGTTTATATGTAGTAAATGTTGCTGGAAGAATTTCAAAAAGTTGTTGCTTTTGTCTTTCTCTCTCTCTCTCTGCAGGAATGGTGGAACTTGTATTAACTTGCATGATGTCAGTAATGGAAATAGGTTAACTTGCATGATGTCAGTAATGGAAATAGGTTAACTTGCATGATGTCAGTAATGGAAATAGGTTAACTTTGCAACACCGGGTCCATTTGTACCTATTCAATAAAATATCTACGTTTTGCCCCATGTACCAGTTTTTGGGGTATATCTATAATATACCATATTTGTACCACATGCTGGAAAGTTCTGCTACTTTCACCTCTTCGTTAGGTTGTCTATTTGCCATCATTATTGTTTGGCTGGCACCCAAGTTTGACGACCAGCCATGATTTTAGCAGCCCCACCAGTAAAACTGTGTTCTGGCAAGGAACCAATGTCGTGATCATTGGATTTCAAAGCTGGCGCAACAAAGAAGTTTTTGCTACTGACTCCGCCCTTAGACCCAGAGGGGCTACAGTTCAGTAGTACTGCAGGAGTATAGGATCAATCCCTGGCCTCTCCAAGCAAAAGATCCTGTAGAGCTGATGCAAATCAATATTGTGCTAGCTAGACCAATGGTCAGACTCATTATAACACAATTTCATAGGTTTGTATCTACCCACTTGACCCATAACCAAAGCCATTGCTAGGCCTGGTCCCAAGAACCCAATCATTTCCTTTCCTGACCCATTTCTTACCATCTATTCCAGAACATGCTCCTGGAAAGCTACACACCTACATGACCGCAGCAGTTGCTTTCACTCCTGAAAATCGATGCCAAGATGAAAACTTGATAGTGGTGTATTGTAGAGTTTTGGTCTAAGACCGGGAAACCTGGATTGAAATCCCCACTCAGATATGAAAAACGTACTGGGTGACTTTGGGCCAAGCACTCTTTGTCCATGGCTCACTCACTCTCCTGCTTGCTCTCCCTTCCAAGGAGGCAAGGATTTGAGAAGGGGAGGAGCCATGCTTAAGACTCCATGGAGTAGTAGACACCCTAGTATGACATAGCTTCAGCTGGCCTCAGGATGGGACACTGAGGTGGGTGGGAAGGGAGCTAGAGGCCCCTCTCTCTACTCACTCAGATAACTGTGAACATAAGAATACAACAGCCATGCTAGATGAACCAAAGGTTCATCTAGTCCAGCAATCTGTTCACACAGTGGCCAAAGTGCTGCCCATTAGAAACCCACAAGCAGGATTTGAATGCAACTGCACCCATGTTCCCCAGCAACCAGAGTACAAAGTCCTCTGATACTAGAGGTAGCACATAGCCGTCAGGACCAGTAACCACTGATCACCTTCTCCTCTAGGAATTTATCCAACCCCCTTTTAAAGCCATCCAAATTGGTGGCCATCGCCACATCTTGTGGTAGCAAATCCCAACGTTTAACTCTGCACTGTGTGAAGAAGTCCTTCCTTTTATCTAACCTGAATCTCCCACCAATCCTCTTCATGGAATGACCTCTTTGGGTTCTTGTATTGTGTGTGAGAGAGAAAAACGTCTCCCTAACCGCATTCTCCACACCATGCATAATTTTGTACACCTCTCTCATGTCTCCTGTTACTCGCCTTTTTTTCTAAGCAAAATAATAATAAAAAAAAGTCCTACAATGCTGGGAATTGTAGGACTTTTTTTTCTGTCTAAACATGCATAGGATTGTGTCCTAAATTTGCATAGGAGGAAAACAATTGTTCTGAAGCAAGAAAAAATTAAGAACACTTTGTTTTCCGATCATGTATCCATGCAAAATAAGCATTGTCTTAGGGAAAAGGGAGAATAGCTGGCTCTTTATAAATTCCTGAATTAATAATGGGATGTGTGTTTTTAAAACAAACAAATCTGATTAATCAGGCCACCTCTTTGAGTTGATTAAACGTTTTTAATATCTGAACTAATTGATTAAACATCGCAGCCCTATTGAAAACCACAGACAAACCACAGGCTCATGAATAACACAAATGTCTCCCATGCATAGGGAATTCTCCCCTTCCCAAATTTGCATACAGGGCAGTCCCCTCCCCTACCTCATGCCTCCTCCCCCAATTGGCCGCCTCCATCCCCTTCCCCCTTCGCACTGGCTGTGTCAGCCTAACCATGCACCTCCACCTGGGGCCTGCCTTCACGACACAATGATTGGCCAGGCAGGGCTGTCCATCATCCTGCTGGCAGAGGGGCTGCCCTGCCTGCTTGGCACGGAGGAAAAGAATTGCTATAAAAGCTCGAGCTTTGAACTTTTTCAAGCTTTCGCAACTTTCTGCACATCTACACTGCTCAAGCTTCGGTATATAACAAAAATGAGCAAAATCGGTCTGGTAGATCTAGACATGTAAAGGCCCGGAAAAATACCGGGAAAATTCAGAAAATAACCCTCTTTTTTTTCATTTCTTCTGAAGCCTTTTTTGGGTTTTTTCCAAAAAAATGGAAAAATTGAAAAAAATGAAGAAAAAACGGATTACATGATGTTTTATTTTAGCATGATGAATAAAATGTTTAAGACAAGGTGTTCAGATATTTACTTCTCCAATTGATTTCTAAAAACTGTACAGTATCAGATTATTACAATGTCTGTGCTCCAAGGACAAGCAAGTCCTAGGTTGTAAACTGAGACTACAACTCTCAAATGCAAGAGCAAGATGCATTTCTGCCTCTAGGGGGCACTGCCACTGAAGCAGAGACTGAAACTAATACTGATGTAGGTCAGAAAATGAGTCTGATTAAATTTCATGTATATTCATTGAATCTTGGTCCCCCCCTTTTTTTCTCAGTTCTTTTTATGGGAATGGGTGCTTTATGTCTTGACACTGGAAGACTAGCAGAGACATAAATAATTTTCTCCGTTACTAATGTTGGTGGTTTCTTCTGTTGTTTTATAAAATTGATTTTTTGCCTGCTCCTCATAAACTGGCAGAACCAAAGAGGTTCCTTACAGTTCAGGTGTTCCTAACAGTTCAAGAGCTTGTAGCTCCATTTGTTACCAAAAAAAAGTAAATTAATTTTGTAATAATTGTTTGAATTCACTACTTTTAATATACCAAATGTAATAATTTTATGCCAGACCAATTTGGACATAATTATATTTTATGTTCCTAAAGTAACAAAGTGACTTTAAATCTGTAAAAAGTGCTAATATTGCATTATTTCAATTTTTACGAAAATTTATGTTTCCCCCTGAAAACCCCCGGTTTTTCTCCATGGCTTCAAAATTTCCGGAAATTTTACATCTCTAGGTAGATCTCGAGTCATAAGCCTTACACTACCATATGATTATATATGATAAGGCATTTCTGAGTCTCAGCTTTGCTCTGCTTTTCCACTTATTTCGCCAGCCATGATCTAAGCTGAATTAGAGGACAAAGACAAATCAGTAGCTATGTGATGCATGTGCTTGTATTTTGAATGGGCAAATGAAAAGGGGTGGGGTGAGAAGCCAGTCACGCCCTCAAGAGACGCTCTTGCACATTCCAGATGGGCCTGAAATTGTTGCTGAATGAGAGGGAATAACTTAGGAGAATTCTGCATGTTATTCTCACTTTACAACACAACAATTATAGTGCAATTGGAGACCGTGTGCTAGCATAATTCCTACAGCCTATTCAGGTGGTCTTATGAGTCATATCTTGTCCCTTTTTTCTCCCCAACACACTTTTGGAATATTTTCTTTGAGTGGGGAGGGGAAAGAGAAAGCCGCTCCTGTTTAATGTCTTCCTCAAGTCTTTCTGGGTTGGCAGAATTTGATCAATTAAGTAGTACCCACTGCTGTGCGAGACATTACCATGGCCTCCAACAGCTTCACAGATGAAAACAGAGACATGATTGTATCACCCCTGTTCTCATACCAAAGAATGCTATGCACCGTCCACTGCTCCTCTGATGCATCATTGAAGGCTCTTCCCTAACTTGGTGCTCTCCAGATATTTTGGACTACCACTCCCATCAGCCCCAGCCACTGTGGCCAATGGTCAGTTGTCTAAAACATCTGGAGGGTACCAAGTTAGGGAGGGTACCAAGTTAAAGCTGCAGGAGCCCTGCCCTCTGGTCAAGGGGGTCAAAGCTCCTGAAGCTTTAACTGTTGTGATGAAGAGGGAATTTCACCAGGGGCTGCATGCATACAAACGACACCTGCAGAAATTTCCTTTCCTATACAACTGTTGAAGATACAGGAGCCCAGTCCTCCTCTCATAGAACCATAGAATAGTAGAGTTGGAAGGGACCTAAAAAGGCCATCAAGTCCAACCCCCTGCTCAATGCAGGGGGTCACTCTAGGCAGGTTCCCCCAACCTTCCCCCACCCCTGTAATTCAGGGGTTTGTTACACACAATTCTGCCCTGGGATATAATGTGGGCCCTAAAAATGATGGCTTTTGTTGTCGTTTGGGTCTAACTGAAATGAAAGGGTCTGTTCTTTCAAAACCCTGAACTTTACTTCCCCAGCACGAAACAGCTGCGTGGCTAGGCCGAGAAGGGAAGCAGACCATTGATCGCTTTTCCCTACAACAGCCTTGACAACAAGGTTTGGAGCAGCTGGTGAGTTTCATTCGTTTCGTTTTTTTCTGAATGGCAAACACTGATGAGACAAAGAGGCCAGGCTGGCCTGCTTTACAATCTGAGTGCTTCCACTGGTGAAACTATGCCGGGGTTGGGTGCTTGTGAATCATCAGAACTATTCCATTCAGGTTGCAAACATCGCTCCAAACGTTCTCAGGCCCAGTGAGAATGAGGCGGCATCCCTTGGACTAATTTGCAGGTTCATCTGCCAGGGGTCTCAAATTGTGACACAGTTCATCAAGGACAATATCTGAGGGAAAGAAGAATTAGGATATTGTCATCATGTTTGCGACCCAACTGCTCTTCCTTCTGGGGGAATGGTTAGATGGAGCGATATCCTGGGAATCGTCCCAGGATCGTCCCTGTGCGTCCACATGATACACAGGGCATCCCAGGAGCAGGGAGGGATGATCCCTCCCTTTCTCCGGGATATCGTCCTACCCTTCCATTTTGATTGTTCCTGTGGTCTCGGGATGATCCCAAGACTGTGGAATGTGAGGCCCACCATCGCGGTTTTGTCTCGGCTCCTCACGAGTAAACAAGAGGAGCCGGGAACCTCCCATCGGTGGTGGGGTGGGGGAGCGGGAGGGGGGTTGTTTAAAAAACATACATTTCATGCAGGAGTGCTCCTGCGCTCTTAACCGATTAAAACAAAAAACAAAATGGCGGCCACGACATCCTCTTCCTCCTGGGACGTCACGTGCCGCGTGTAGACGAGGGGGACGATCTCGCGATCATAAAATCGCAAGATCATTCTCCTCAACCCCCCTCAACTAGCCATGCCCTGGGAGGGTGTCACAGTCAGGAGCTCCTGCTGAGGGAAAAGGAGCTGGGTGGAAGGAACTGCTGGAGGTGGGAGGACAGGCAAGTGAAGGGTTAAGTGACCGACTTCATCTGCTGTTTTTCCACCATAAGTTGGCCCCAATCAGTCCCGCTTTACAAAGAAGCAGTGGGCACACTTGGAAGAAATGTGGTAGAGGTAGACAACGGTGTAGTGGGGTCAAGGCTGACAGGAACGCAGCACGAAAGGTTTTTTATTAGCAGGGATGGTGGCATCATCTAACGCTATCAAAGAAATCCATTTAAGGGGTGGAGTTTGATGCAAATTGTGATGCTCTGTGGATTTTCTGGGAATTCTGCTCCTATTGAGGGAAAAGGAAGGTTCTGCAACCTGTGTAAATTTCTGAGAAATTTGCACAAATTACAGCCGAATTTGCACAAATTACACTGCCGGATTTGCATAATTTCCAGAAAATTCATTTCATTTATTACATTTTTATATCATCCCACAGCCAAAGCTCTCTGGGTAGTTTACAAAAATTAAAAACCCTTACAAACACCAGATACAAAATACAAAAAGAAAGGCATTTACATAAAACCACAGCTAACATACATGGGGGGGGGAATAATTCGTTAAACCATCAGCCAAGACGACCCAAGAACTAATTTAAACTCATTGTGTGATGCCAAATGCCTAAGGGAAGAGGGCAGTTTTAATCTGACGCCGAAAAGCCAACAATATTAGCTATACTTTGTGCACAGTTGGCTGTAATGTGTGCAAATTGCAGAACTTTCCAAAAAAACCACAAATGTGCGAAACATTTCACGGAGTTCAGGAAACATCCCACACCTTGGCTCGCAGATAGAAAGCGAGTTGTACACACTGCAGAACACCATCAAACCAAGAAAGAACTGGATTTCCTGGTGACAGACAATCCCAATCTACCAGCTCACTCATTCTTCGCTATCCTAGAGTGACCATATGAAAAGGAGGAGAGGGCTCCTGTACCTTTAACCATTGTATTGAAAAGGGAATTTCATCAGGTGTCGTTTGTATATATGGAGAACCTGGTGAAATTTCCTCTTCCTCTGCAGTTAAAGCTGCAGGTGCCCTGCACTCTTTTAAATCAGATAACTCTAGTATAGCTCCTGCACTTTAACTGCTGTGATGAAGAGGGAATTTCACCAGGTTCTCCATATATACAAAAGATACAGGAGCCCTCTCCTCCTTTTCATACAGTCACCCTAAATTTAATATTTGTATTGAAAAGGGAATTTCATCAGGTGTCATTTGTATATATGGAGAACCTGGTGAAATTCCCTCTTCATCACAACAGTTAAAGCTGAAGGAGCCCTGCCCTCTTTTGTATCTGGTCACTCTAGAATACCTCCTGCAGCGTTAACTGTTGTGATGAAGAGGGAATTTCACCAGGTTCTCCATATATACAAATGACAAATGCTGAAATTCCCTTTTCTATGCAACTGTTAAAGATACAGGAGTCCTGTCTTCCTTTTCATATGGTCACCTTAGCTATCCCCACTGAGCTTAGTTGCAATATTCACAGTAGGTAGGAGTAAATGAATTTTCCCAGCAACAATTAATTGTTCCCTTTTACAATGCAACATACTTTGGGGTGGCTTGGATTTGAATGGGCAATTAAGCTTTACAAAAGACCTGCTCCTGAAGGAAGGGAAAATGGCTGGGATGGGTTGGCTGGGATGGATCAACACAATGGTCATTGGGTTGGAATTCCCAGCATCCCTCACCTTTATCTATGCTGGCTAGGGCTGATGGGAGTTGCGGTCCAGCAAAAGCTGGAAGACCTCATGTTCCCCATCACTGCTCCAGTGCCCGGTCCCATTCTGTGAGGCACGAGGGTATTGCTGCCATTGCAGAAGTAAAAAGCCAACCAATTAATGTGCTATTTCCCTGGCTATGGGCATTCCAGGTAGTGTCCGTTGCTGGGCTAGCATTAAAGTTTTCATGCAGGCATCAACCAACCCTTGTGCAATGCAACTAGCAAAACGAGAGGAAAGGTGATCTGCCACCAAAATTCAGCAGCAAATGGCCACTTTTTCCCATCATGCTGGTTACGTAGCACAACTGTCAGTTTACCTTGAGTGACATCCTTAGCTCTAGCGAGATCGTACCATTGGAACTTTCCCTCTATCTGGAAAGACGCATAACAGTCATCCGTGGAAACCTCTGAGGAATAAATAGTAGGGATGTGCTCCGCTTCTCTTCGGTTCAGAGAAGCAGGAGCGAGGCGGCCTAATTCGCCTCTGGAAAAGGCGGAGGCGAAGAGAGCCAGGGGGGCTGCGGATCGAGGCGAAGAGGATCGCCTCGATCCGGAGCTTCGCCTGCAGGTAAGTGGGGGGGAGGGGGACTAATTTGGCGCTGCCGGCGGCGCCATCCATGCGGCGGCAGCGCCAGGTAAGGGAGCAGGGAGGAGGGACGCTTACCTTCCTCCGTCGCGGGCTTCAATTCAGGCCCCGGTTGAAGCCGGAAGTGAAGGCCTCTTCCGGCTTCAACCGGGGCCTCAATTGAAGCCCGCGACAGAGGAAGGTAAGGGGGCGGGGTGGGTGGGTGGCTTATCTTTCGCCGCTGCTGCCGCCGCCGTCCATATAGTGATGGTGGCGAAGCCGGATCTCGCTCCACAGAGCGGAGCGGGAGACTGGCGGAGCGGCGCGAAGAGGATCGGGCCCGATCCGGATTTTCAGGATCGGGCCACGAAGCGGATTGGGGGGGTCCGTGCACACCCCTAATAAATAGGATTATTCCGTACATATTTTGCGAATATAAACATAATCTCAACGTCTTTAGAAGGACACCGAAACAAGTGGATTACTGGGAAAGATAACATTCTCCTTGAAATAATGTTATGGCTCTGCACCCATTCTACCCCCTCTCCATGTAAAAAGCCTGAGAAATAATGAGGTATCTGGTTAAAAAATCTTTTAAATGTAAATAAGGAGCAAGACAAAATTAGAGTCCTTTTCCAACTCATTCATATGGATGATGATTTAGGAAAGGCTGTTGCTTGCTTTAACAAGCAGAAATGAGAACTCCTGTTCAATGGCGCCACCTGGTGACAAATTGTGTACACTGTTCTTTAACTCGTTTATTGTCACTGCCTCTCCCCTTTTCTCCAACCGCCCCAAAAATCCCTGAAAATGAAGTGAATCCCAGAGTGTCGCACTGTTAAAATCTCTGTAAACAACCGTGATTCTTTTCCGAAAGATTTCGAATGGTGATGAGGCCAATTGTTTGCAACTTGCAAAAGTTTTCAAAAATTAACCCACCTTTGAAATACCAGGCGATGAATACGGGCTTTCAGGTGTTTAGAAGGGGTTCTTGACATTTGATGATCATAAAAGAGGAGGGAGATTCCAGAGGACCTGGAGGCTGTTACAGCTGGGATGGGGAAAGTCAACAGAAGACAGAGTGGTGCTTAAACCTCCCTCACCCACCCACCCACGCTACTGCCAGGTTCAGACACCAGAAATAAGCCAAGTTGGGGAGACAGCTTACAGTGGGGAAGGGTTGCATACATCTCTTCTTGTCACTGATTTACCCCAGCAATTTCTGCCCTCCTCCCTGGTCCTGTATTAGTGCTACCTAGCCGGGGTGGGTGGGTGTTAAGCAAATTTTCCAACTGCACAAATGCCCTGTCAGACACATACACCCACGCCCACGCCAAACACATTATTTCTCTTTTGCAACTGGACAGATGGTCACCAACACTAGTAGCACCTTAAACTTAAAGACATATTGACAGGGCCATATGGACACCCAGGAAGGACGACCGACCCAGAGAAGTTCACCACTGGTTGTCACCTACAGCCCCCAATTGAAACCACTGCAACGGATTATCAGTGAACTCCAAACTATCATCAGCACAGGCATTTCTCTCTCACAAACCATGGGAGGCAGACCTGTCCTGGGCAGGATCTACACTACTGCTTTAAAGTGCTTTAAAGCACTTTATAACAGATTTGACAAATGCTGGGGCCCAGGACACACTCCATATATCATTTTCAAAACTGTTATAAAGCACTTTAAAGCAGTAGTGTAGATCCAGCCTACAGACTGAAGCAGATGGTAACCAGCAAAAGTACACAGGACAGAGACACAGAGGGACCAGGCCATGCAATAGACCGAAGTGCCAACTCTGCCCCCACATCTATTCAGGCAACACTGTCACTGTCTAAAACCTGCATTTTAAAGCTCTGCATTGCCACTGGGTTTTATTCTGGTTGTTACTTTTATATGGTAGTTTTAAGCTTTTAAATTGCTTAATACTGTATTTGTAGTTTTAATTTTTGTGAACTGCCCAGAGAGCTTCAGCTATTGGGTGATATAGAAATGTCATTCACAAATAAATAAATAAATAAATAAATAAATGCCCTTCCATTCCCCTGACACGTTCTTGCAATGTGTGTGTGTGGGGGGGGGGAGTATGCTAGCCCTATGTCGGCATATCCTGTCTTCCCTCCAGCACACACACAGGCCTTAGCTAGACAGGGCTTTATCCCGGGGGTAAAACCAAGGATCGTCCCTGTACATCTACATGACAGACAGGAGATCCCGGGATCAGGGAGGGATCATCCCTCCCTTGCCCCAGGATAGAGCCCTACACTTTGGGCCTGTTTTTTCCACAGTCTCAGGCTGAGCCCAAGACAGCTGAACATGTGGCCCATTGCCACAGGTTGACCCGGAAAGGCGCACATGCTCTCCTCAGGCTGCCTGAGGCCCATGCAATGCAAGAGAGTTTGGTGAGCTTGGCTGGTTGTGGTCACAGCTTTAGGGTAAGCGCCGGGCAGAGCTGCTGGGTTATTTCTGGGGGAAGAAAGAGAGTTTTGTGGGGGGGAGGGGGGGAGGGGTGAAGGAGAGGAAAGGAGAGAGGGGAGAAATAAAAGGAAAGTCATCGTCCCCCAAAAAACACACGTTGTCCTGGTTTTGTGGATATGGCAACCCTAGCCTAAACTGGTGTTTTCAAGAAGGGAATCTGAGGAACTGAGGCAAATAATGTGTGAAGATGAAGTTCTCAACCTTAGTGATAAATTAAAAGCAATTTATCCAGATGGTATCCATGCTAGAGTTCTCAAAGCTCCCCTCAGGTACTAACTTGACTGTGGCTGAGGCCGGACACCAAGTCAAATTACCACTTGCTAAGTGGGCTTCTATATTCTTCCAGAGCCTTTACTGACACCTGACAAAGTGAGTCGATAGTCCTGAAATGCCTCGAGCTCATGTGAATTGGCAGGAAACAGATTTAATGTCGTGGAGTTTGTGTGTATATGTGTGTGTGTGTGTTTTCTCCCTGCTAAAAAACAATCTTTGCTGATGGGATTCCATTTGACAAGTAGGAAAAGCTCATCTTTAGAGGCTCAAATGTGTCTCTCTCAACTAAAGCGACTGATGTTTGCTGGATCATTGGTCTGGATATAATGTAATCAGGGAGCAGTTTAGATACTATACAGAATAAAGACCTGTTGGAGGAAGACACAAGAAATTTAACTAGAGAGCTGTTTCTGAAACTGTAGGCTGGGTTGTTTCCTTCAGTGGTGAACAAGACTAAAGGCTTCAGAGCATTTTAGTTGGTTGCACGAAGCACAACGAAGCCACACTTCACACTTTCTACTAAACAGCCATAATAGTGAAGACTCTTAATACGCGGGAGATTCCCATCATGCGCCCAGGAGGAAGTATTCGCATTTGCACATGTCCCATTCCCAAGTGGGCAAATAGTGGAGTGACTCTTCAGCTTTGATGGAGACCTGACATCAAGGGCTTCTCTAAATATACAATTTATTAGCACACTTGTGATTGGCCACTCATGGAAGTTTGCATGCCCATTAAATGACATCGCCAGCATCCAGGGCCCCTCCCGCACTATCCCCTGGAAATCGCGGGTTTAAAAAAAACCAGATAATGTGGGAATATCTGGGAAATTGCACATCTCCCAGGCCTAATCTACATCAAGCAGGATATGGCACTATGAAAGTGGTATAAAAGTGGTATGTAAAAGGCAGGAGCCACACCAAGCAGGATATAGAGGTGTGAAAGCAGTATATGGTATGTGTCCATGGGCCCCAACAGTTATCAATGCACTTCAATACCGCTATAAAGCTGTAGTGTGGCTCCTGCCTCTTATATACCACTTTCAAACCGCTTTCATAGTGCCATATCCTGCTTGGTGTAGATTAGGCCTCAGTGTGTAAATTAGGCCTCGGTGCTGCACTATAATTCTGCCACTAGATGGTGATGTTTCATTAAAGTGAATGGAGCACATGGAGCACACAGAGAGGGGAAGTATTCAATTACAAGCCACAGGGCCTCCCATGTAATGGCACCAATCCCTGCTTAGCCATAAAGTAGATCAAAGGATACTTTGAGCTTAGCCGTTCTCTCTCAACCTAACCGATCTCACAGCGTTATTGTGAAACTAAAATGGGATGTTTCAATGTATGGTGCCTTTGGTGGAAAGATGGAGCACCAAAAGGACTAATGCATGAACCTGTCACAAGCTTACGAGGAGAAATCTCACCCAGTTCTTCATTTGCTACTAGAAATGGAAATATGAATAGGTTTGAAATAGTTGGCTAGTCACATCTTAAAATGCTTGGTAGGTTGTCATCCTTCTCTCTCTTTTTTTTATTTATTTATTTATTACATTTTTATACCGCCCAATAGCTGAAGCTCTCTGGGCGGTTCACAAAAATTAAAACCATGAGGAACATAATAAAACAACCAACAATATATTGGTTTAGTACAGTCAATTAGCTGTGTAATATTTAATGTTTTTCTTTACTATTGGAAAATCAGTTTGATCTTTATCTGTATGAGAAATGACTGGATTACTAAACTTTTCTATATAGAACAGATCCTGAAACGATCCAGGAACGATCCCAGGATATAGGGCTGGTGTAGACATGTCCCAAAATAATTGTGATAGAGCTGATGTTTTGGATTAAACTCCCAGTGGCCAGTGAAAGTGAAAGAACGCACAATTTCCTCTTGTGTATTTGCGCTATTCCTCTAAACCACAGCACCATCTTGAGGCTATCGAGCACAAAAGCAGGAAAGAAAATGTTCCTCCTGGGGTCATTTTCCTGGCAGCCTCACTATGCAGCATGGCCTGAAAGTTCCACATGATCCAATACTGTTTAATGGTGCAGGGCACTTGAAAATGGCACACATAGCCCCTTCCCGACTAATTGTAATTGGAGATGTTAGCAAATTATCCTGGATCAGGAAGGAGCACCAAGACAAGAGCAACAAAGTGAAGGTAACAACAGGTCTTCATAGGTAGCTGTTCGGCTGAGAACTCAATATGCCTCCCTCCTGAAGTGGAGTTTTAGTCCAATTGCCTGTCTGCTCTGCGTCTGACCCTGCTGGGGTCCACCAATCCCAGGACGGGAACCGGGAGCGCTGGGAGGTTGTGTCTGCCTTTTTCTTTAGCCTTCTGAGAGCCAGAAAATCTGTTAGCCTCTCTTGTGTCTGTTAAAGGCTCAGCCTGTCCTGTTGTCTTCCCTGTAGGAGGAAAGAAACTTCTCTTCTGTTTGAAAGCACAATCTTTTGGTCTGCCTTAGCAATTACAAGGGAGATTTTGCTAATTGCAGTGCCTTTCATATTTTTAGCGCACGTTCTCATCAGCTTTGCAATTAGAAGCCCACCTTTGGGGCTGTCAAGTGATTAAAGAATTCTAAGTTGATTAATCATTTCCCTTTTAACCCATCAATTACATATATTTATCCAGTTACAAAAGCCCTGGTGCGTCTTTTTGGAGCTCTCAAAGGAAGGGGGGAAACTTCATCAGATGTTGGCAATCCATAAGACAGGATAATGCTCTCTTTCATGTCTTTTCTAATTCTCTTCTCGTACAGTTGTACCCCAGTGCCAAAATAACTACCAAAATGAACCAGGATGCCCTCATTCGCTGCACCAGATAAGACTGACCTGCACTGATCAATCAACTAAAATTTGGTTGAGGTACAGGAACTACTGCCATGTGCCCCAATTCCACACCACACCAGTAGCATCTGTAGAAGGGAAATACATTATTCCAAACTTGCATAGTTTCTCTTAATTTATAATTAATAATGCATAATACCTGTATTACATTTCCAAGTGTTCAAAGGGATTCACTTGCGTTATCTAGTTGTGATCCTTACAACTTTGTGAACCGCCCAGGGAGCTTTGGCTATTGGGCAGTATAAAAATGCAATAAATAAATAAATAAAAAACAACCCTGTAAGGTAACTCAGTTTGCCTGTTCAGAAGACACCTTAAACCATGGCTTTAACCATGGTGGTTAAGCCAGAAAGCCAGGCCATATTCAGAAGACACCTTAAACCACAGCTTTAACCACGGTGAATAAGGCTTTTTGCTTTATTCACCATGGTTAAAGCCATGGTTTAAGGTGTCTTCTGAAGGGGGCCAGTATTTATCAGCCCTCGTATTATACATGGAGGACTGAAGCTGAGAGAGAAAGCGTCGTTTAAGGCCAACTAGGGCAGGATCTACACTACTGCTTTATAATGGTTTATAACAGTAGTGACAACTGTTTACGCCCAGGACACATTCCATATGCAGTTTTCAAACCGTTTTCAAAGTGTTCTAACCTGCTCGGTGTAAATCTGGCCAGAGAAATGTTTTGAACAAAGCTTTTTCTGATCTGCAGTGTAGTCTCTTAGCGACTACGCTACACTAATAATTCTATCGGAAGTTACAGAAGCCATTTATTTGGTCTTTTACATTTTCTTTGAATCTGAAGGAGGCATAACAGAAGCGAACGAAGAGAAATTTCCTGTCAGGTGAGCATTACCAGGCCCTGGTGCAGATAATTCGCCCCTCCACAAATTTATTGTATTGACTATATTAATTTCTAGAGGTGACGCATGTGAACTGCTTTGAGAGGAGGGGCTTTTCAGGGCTGAAAGCAGCAGGCATATTTTAACATTTAAAAAGATGTGGCGAGAATGTTCCTCGGTACACAATACTGGGAAGGAAGTGTTGGACACTGGCCACCTTCTGTTATCATGCCAAGCACGCAGAATTATGTTGGGGTGGGGGACCACATTGCCCCCCACCTGGGCCCTCTACAGGTCACATCATGTCAGTGGGCGTGGACACAGACATTATGTTATCGCCCTATCAGTGGAGGCTGGTATCCGATGTCAGTGGGGCTGTGAATCCATTCTGGGTTTCAGTCAGAACTTTAAAGGAGCAATCCAAGATGCTGGATCTATTTGAGGGAATTCTGGCTGGTTCTGACGGAAACCCAGAATGGAATCAAAGCCACCAGCCTCCACCGCTCCAGAGATTTAATTCTATCAATTGTGTGCTTTTTTGCACCTTTGGATTGTTGTTAGATGGTGGCCACCATTTTCTCTCTGTCCATAACAAAGCCACGTGTGGAGGTGGGGGGTGGGATGGCAGCTCCCGGTCAGTGGCCACCAGGAGGTGGACTTCTGCCATCTCCAGAGAAGCTTCATCTTCTCACCCCACAAATACTTCATTCAAATTTTGCTACCAATAGAAAACAAGGGAACAAAGTTTTTCCACAGGGGACTTGGCCACAAATCAAAGTAAGATTGCCAGCTGTTTTACAGGCCTCTGCTCTTATGCCTTTACAGTAACTTAGTCTGTGAACAATCGCAGCATACGTAGCTTTCCATTATTCTGTAAAGAGCTTCAGCCCACTGATTTCTGTCCACCCCTATGCTCTTAAAGGCACAGGAGCAAGCCAAGCAGGGTTTTGTGGTCAGTTGGCAACTCTAATTCAAAAAGATGCCTGCTTCTAAAAATAGTTGGAGACCAAAGACATAGACTTCCCTCGGTGAAGATAAAATAAGTAATAATTTAACGTTGAAGCTTCTAATTACAAAGCTGACAAGAACTTCTGTTTTAAAAAGTATATGAAAGGAGCTCCAATTAATATCATTTCTCTTGTAATTGCCAAGAAGGAACAAAGATCATGCTTTTGAAATAAAAGGAGTGCAAATCTAACAGCATCGCTAGATAGAATTTTTGCATTGCACTAAGCACTAAGCTTAGTATTTGTCGCTGTATCTTATGAAACCTAAAAGGCATACAACTAATTACAGGGAAAGCATTTTCATGTTAAGTAGGGCACCTACATTTCCACAATTACTTGTCCCTTTGGATTATCTCTGCTAGTCAGAGGGGATATTAAAATATTACTGTAGCTGTTCGGGGCTTTCTTTTCTCTGGTCATCCCTCAACTGCACGGTGTTTTCTGTATTTAAAGCAGTGCATTGAAAAGAAGAGCTCAATAAACACATATTAGTTTTACATCTCGGGGGTGCCTATAAGCATTCACCAAACACTATTTTTCCCCAAGTAGCCATTTGCAAAGATGTAAAGAGCCATCGGCTTCTTTTCATGGAGCTGCTATGTCTAGCTGCACGTTTATTTTTTTACACTGCATCTAGAGCATTCAGAAGAATGTACGAAGTGTCACACTGGATCAAATCAAAAGTCTTCAACAACAGCCAGGGCAGGATATTCCACTATGAAAGTGGTATGAAAGCGGTATATAAAAGGCAGGAGCCACACTACTGCTTTATAGCAGTATTGAAGTGCACCGATGACTGTTGGGACCCATGACACACACCATATACCACTTTCATACCACTTTCACAATGTTATATCTTGCTTGGCTGTCAGTGCACTTCAGTACCACTATAAAGCAATAGTGTAGATCCTGCAGTGCACTTCAGTACCACTATAAAGCATTAGTGTGGCTCCTGCCTTCTATATACCACTCCCCCAGTCAGAGGAAGGCAGTGTGTCACAACCTGGTGCCCTCCAGATATGTTGGGACTGCAACACCCATCATTCACACCCAGGCCATGCGGGCTAGGAATGATGGGAGTTGCATTTCAAGACACCTGCAGGGTACCTGATGGGCGAAGGCTTAGAATGTCAGACAAGAACAGGAGCAAATGTTTTCCTCTTACCTCCCAATCCCTTCTTCCTTTTATGTTGTGTGTTTTTAGATTGTAAAACTGAAGATAGGAACTGTCTTACTTTGATTGATCTCTAAGCTCCCCTGGAGGAGAGTGGCATATAAATGCCACTCAGCTCAAGAGTGGCATATAAATTCTTTGAATGAATGAAATCCCTGCTCAGTCATGAAGCTCTTTGGGTGCCAGTGGCCATTGGTGTGTGGGTCAACCAAAACAACTTAGAAGTTGTAACGAAGAAACGGTTGGGGGGGGACGACGACCACATTCACCAGGGATGGGAAATCTCCGTCCTGCCAGTTTCGCTTCCAGACCCTGTCTGTTGCTTACTGCTAGAGAAAGGCAGCTCTATGACTCTTTCTGTGTGGAGGAATGAGTTTGGTGATGTCAGGAAAGGGGTGTGGCTTTAGGGGGAGGGGCTTTGGAAGGGAGGGGCTTTGAAGGAGGAGGAGGGGCTTTGGAAGAGGGAGGGGCTCATTCCCTCCCTAGCAAGAGTGGCTGAATAACTGAATCCACAAAGTGAAGGCTTAGCACAAGCAACCTTTACTTGTTTGCAAGAGGCACACGCAAACACTGAAAGCAAAACGGAACTGACGTTTTCTGTACAAGAAGGAGCCCCAATTACAGTAGCAAAACTGGTTTAGCTCCGCCTTGCTGCTTGGCAGTGTTCTCTGCATGTATCATGAGAAAGTGTTTAGTTCCGTGCCCCGGGTGACCCCACCCTCACATCTCTAACACCACTCTAAGAGCAAATTTGGAGAAACGTTCTGTTAATGTGTTCTCCTGCCATCACAATTCCAACACCTGCCTTATATCATCAAGCCCTGGACCCGGAGACATTCCCCACGCCTGATGTACACCACCAAGAACTCCTTTGAGGAAGGGAGGGAGGGAGGAAAAGGGAGACGTCTTAACATTATGAAATGTCATAAGTGATCATAGTTCGCCTTTTGTCACCAGCATGTTAGCATACGGCTTCCGTACACAGTCAATTAGAAATGCACCCCAACACCACAAGTAGTTGTTATGGCTTTTAGGCTTTGCAATGTAATAATGGCAGAGAGGTAAGTACACTTGTGGTTTTATTGCACCAGACACTAGAGTTGCCCCTTTGAGATCCAACTATCATGTAGCAGTCTACTAGATGATCCATAACTGCATGTGTATGTGTGTGTGTGTGTGTGTGTGTGTGTGTGTGTGTGTGTGTAGTCTAGCTATGCAAAAGAGCCGTGGCTCAGTGGCACAGCACCTGCTTTGCATAAAGGTCCCAGGTTCAGACCCTGGCATCAATGATCTGGACGTCTCCTGCAGTATCCGTTGTAAATTCTGCCATGAAAAGAACGTGGTATCCTGAAAATGTGGGATCTCCCACCACTAGATGGTGTTGTCTCAATGGAACTAGAGGGAGGGGAAGTATTCAATTCAAACTTTGCAGTCACCCTTCTCTGCCCATGTAATGTAGCCCATAACAATCATGCCAAAAAGCAGGAAGGACAAACGACTTGGGTAAGAAACATAATTTCCCCTTAATGTAAAGATGCCCTCACTGTATCGGTGGTCTGATGCAGTGGAGGCTGGTGGCTCCCATGTCAGTGGGGCAGTGAATCCACTCCAGGTTTCAGTCAAAACTCTAAAGGAGCTATTCAAGATGCTATCCCTATCCCAAAAATGGGTTCAGCACTTTGGATAGCTCACTTAGAATTCTGATTGGTTCTGACTGAAACTTGGAGCAGATGTGCCGCCCCACTGCCACCAGCTTCCAATGGTCTGATGAGCCCCAACTCTCTTCTAATTCGCAACGTTTGGACAAATGCCTTGGATAAATACGATCAAGACATATATTGAAGACATGTATTTCCCCATGAATGTTACCACAAGATGTCACTCTAAACCACAGGTATTCACTAGGTAGGATGTCATTCAGGGCTTAATATATAGTGTAGGACACTATGAATAAGGCCACTAGGTTAATGTTTACAGCATTGACAGTGGAACATAAATGGATATGAAATTGATTATTAAAGATAGATACATATCACATTTCAATACCTCTCAACCATAAAATACTTCTCAACAAACAACAACAAAAATAAGAAGAGCCATGCTGGATCAGACCAAGGGTCCATCTAGTCCAGCCCTCTGTTCACACAGTGGCCAACCAGCTGTCGACCAGGCACCCGTAAACAGGACACAGTGCAACAGCACCCCCACATCCATGTTCCCCAGCAACTGGTGTATATAGGCTTACTGCCTCTGAGACTGGCAGTTGCACATAGCCATCAGGACTAGTGATAGCCTCCTCCTCCAGGAATTTATCCAACCCCCTTTTAAAGCCACCCAAATCGGTGGCCATCACTACATCTTGTGGTAGCAAATTCCGTTGTTTAACTCTGTGCTGTGTGAAGAAGTCCTTCCTTATATCTGTCCTAAATGTCCCAACAAGTAACTTCTGGGATGACCCCCTTGGGTTCTAGTATTATGAGAGAGGGAGAGAAAATGTCTTCCTATCCACATTCTCCACTCCATGCATAATTCTTTACACCTCCATCATATCCCCCTTTACCCTTCTAACGTAATATACCCTCCTAACATACTATAACCTTATGTTTAAAACACAACAAAAGTAGAGCAAAAGTAGAGCAAAAACTAGAGCAAAAGCAGTACAAAGAAGTAAAAATGGACTGATGCATTTTTAAAAAAACTGAAGGAATGCCTGAGAAAATGAGGTCTTCAGTTGGTAGCAAAAAGACCACCATGCAGTCAGCAGAGCCTTTCTACACCTAAGAGTTATCCCAGGAAAATGGAGGGATCGTCCCTGCCTGCTCCCAGGATCCCTTGTGTGTTATTTGGATGCACAGGTATGATGACCTGGGGAATTAATCTTGGGGGGGAAGGCAGGTGTAGAAACGGCCTGGGAAACTCATTCCACAAATGGGGTGCCACAGCAGAAAAGGCCATCTTCTTAGTAGCCACCTGCCTCAAATAATTTGACAGGGGCACCCAAAGTACAGTTTATGAAGATGATTGTAGGGTTCAGGCAGGTATACATGGAAGGAGACAGTCCTTCAGGGAACCTAGCCCCAAGCTGTTTAGGACTTTGAAAGTAAATACCAACTTTTGAACTGGACTCAAAAACAGAATGGAAGCTAATGTAGGTCATAACACACTGGCATGATATGATCATATTGGCCTGTCCCTGTTAACAGAACTGGCATGAGAGAGAGAGAGAGAGAGAGAGACAGAGAGAGAGAGAGAGAATATTTTATATAGTAAAATAATATTAAGTTGAAAGGAAAGGAAAGAAAGAGTATGGATGTATATTATCTCAAAAACTCCAATTCGAAAAATAAATAAAATCCAGATTCCACAAATGCATCTGTTATTCCAACTTTCATTTTTCATAATGTCAATTAACACATTCCTTGCAAAAACAGTCCAATATAGACACAGAGTTTGGAGTTTTCCATTTAGTTGCTACGCAACTTCTTGCAGCTAGTAAGGGATATGGTACAGAAATCTTCAGCCAGATTCAGTTTTTTCTTTTCTTCATAGGTTATCCTTAACTAAAACAAGGGTAGGCGACACACACAATAGATAGATAGTTCAATGATAGATAGATAGATAGATAGATAGATAGATAGATAGATAGATGACAGAGATATGGATCAATGCAGCTGCCTGCATATCTGGAGGCATGGCTATCCTTGGAGGCGTGGCTATGGGTACTGTCATAAAGAGCATGTGCACATCAAAATTTACCATTACACCCCTGCTTTTTCTATGCATGACATGTGTTTTATCACTAAGCCAAAGGCCTTCCGATAGTCTAAAGCTTCCGGACAGTGGAGGCTGGTAGTTCTCATGACAGTGGGGGACTGAATTTGCTCCGGGTTTCAGTCAGAACTCTAAAAGTTGCTACCCAGAGCTCCTTTACAGTTCTGACTGAAACTTGGAGAGGATTCCATCAGTGCACCTTGGGTAGTTCCTTTAGTGTTCTGACTGAAACCCAGAGCAGATTCAACGCCCCACTGACATAGGATCCACCAGCCTCCACTGTTTCCAAATTGAATCTGGACTACAATTACTTATATAACAACATGTTTATAGTTGTCTGTCAGTCTGTCTTCCATTTCCTGAACAGAGGTTCAAAATCTATTAAATTAGCACGGCAGCCTCGTTTCTCGTCGCTTAGAGACGATCTGCCCGGCGATTCTTGCTGGTCTTCATTATTATCTTGGTTTGAATTGTGCCCTCAGCAACATTTCAAGAAAGGTAGGATTATCTAAAAATATTACTTGATGACTTCTCTTTTTTTTCCCCGCTCTCACATGACTGGCCATTCTAACCAGAAAGGGCTATATTTGGCAGAAAGGGAAAGCAATAATAAAGGCTGACCGAAGTATTTGTGCTGCAGTCAAAGCCATAAACGTCTGCATAAATCCTGAATATCCCATACCAAGGAATTCATGGGTGAAGCCCAGCCAAAGTGAAGCATTTCAAAATCCCTTTGATTTTAAATGAGATGACATGGGTTTCAAGTTGAAATCAACTGAGCTTTACAATGTGATCCTACACTTAAGTAAGTACCATTAAGTTCAATGGGACTTATTCCCAGGAAAATTGGCTCAGGATTGCAGTCTTAAAGTGCTTATTTATTTTATTTATTTATTACATTTTTATACCGCCCAATTGCCGAAGCTCGCTGCTTAGCCTTAGATGGCTTGTGTTTTCCTCCACAACCTGGTTGCCGCCCCAATTTTTTACATGATGTGGACCCAAAAGTACTTCACAATTTTCTTTTGTGCCTTGGGGCGTACAAATAGGCTGGTCTACAAACTTAACTAGCCAGTGTTTTTTTCAGCTTTTGCATGGTGCCTTTTGAGTAGGGTGACCGTATGGAAAGGAGGACAGTTAAACATCTTTAACTGTTTTGCACAGAAATGGGAATTTCCGCAGGTGTCACTTGGATACATGCAGCACCTGGTGAAATTCCCTCTTCATCACAACAGTTAAAGCTGCAGGAGCCCAGCTGAATTTTGTATCTGGTCACTAGAGCAACTTTAACTGTTGTGATAGAAAGGGAATTTCACCAGGTGCTGCACATTCATTCTTTGCTATTATTATTACTATTATTATTATTATTATTATTATTATTATTATTATTATTATTATTACTGAGTAGTGTAAAGCCCATGTCACCATGGGTGCCAGTAGTCCTGCTCCTTTCCTGCTGTTTTGCCCTTCGGTCTCCTCACTACCGAGTAGCTGATGAATAATGACAATATGGCTCATGCATATTTATTTATTTATTTATTTGTTTGTTTGTTACATTTATATACCGCCCCATAGCCGAAGCTCTCTGGGCGGTTTACAAAAGTTAAAACAGCAAACATTAAAAGTATACAAAATTTAAAACATAAAAACAACAATATAAACAACAACATTGAATAGTGAATCTCCCCTCTGAAATTTGCATGCGGCGTGGCCTCACCTCCTCCTCCACACACCCCAATTAGACCCTTCCATTATCTTACCTTTCCTCACCAGCGGCAACAGCCTAACCGCGTGGCTTACCTGGGGCCTGCCTTCACGCCACACCGATTGGCCAAGAAGGGCTGTCTGGAAATTAATTACTATTAAAGCTAGGGCTTTGGACTTTTTTGAAGTTTCCACTGGGCCAATACTACCATATTTTTATATAAGATTGCATTTATATCCCACCTTTTTTCCTCTAAGGAACCCAAGATGCTGTACATAATCCTCCTCCTCTCCATTTTATCCTCACAACAACAACCCTGTCAGTTAGGCTGGGCTGAGAGTCTGTGATTAGAGTAACCCAGTGAGCTCCCGTGGCCAAGTGGGGACTAGAACCCAGATCTCCCAAGTCCTAGTCCAACACTCTCACCACTACACCACCCTGGCTCTCTCGCCTCTTTTCCCCACGCCTCATTCCTCAGTTTAGATAGGATCATCAAAAGCTGCCTTACACAAGGTCATATTATTTGTCTATCCAGCCCAAAATGACTGTCACTCTCTGTGGCCTAAGGGCATCTCCTGTCTTTCACTCCTGATGCTTTAACCAGAGGTGCTGAAAACTGGGACCTTCTGCATGCCAAACTTGTCCTTGACCCCTGAGCTGGGTCCTCAGATTGAGTGTAAGTACCCCAAGGCTGCTTATGTGGATCTGCTGCATCACAGAAATTCATAGTGCTATCTAACAGGCAAACTCCAGTTAATTTGTAGGTTGTTTTTTCCACCGCACTATCGGTGTGTGTGGCACTTTGCAGGTCCCTGTCTCAAAGAGCTTACAATCTGACATTCAGCACAGGGAAACAACAGAGCAAAGGGAAGCAACTCTTCAAATACTTAAAAGGTTGTCACACAGAGGAGGGCCAGGATCTCTTCTCGATCCTCCCAGAGTGCAGGACACGGAATAACGGGCTCAAGTTACAGGAAGCCAGATTCCGGCTGGACATCAGGAAAAACTTCCTGACTGTTAGAGCAGTACGACAATGGAACCAGTTACCTAGGGAGGTTGTTGGCTCTCCCACACTAGAGGCATTCAAGAGGCAGCTGGACAACCATCTGTCAAGTATGCTTTAGGGCGGATTCCAGCATTGAGCAGGGGGTAGGACTCAATGGCCTCATAGGCACCTTCCAACTCTACTATTCTATAATTCTATGAAGAGGCGGCTGTTTCAGGGGCATGTGGTTAAACTTCGTAACAGGCTGAGTTACAGTAGGGCATGAGAATTAGAGAGTTGTGGCCAGTGGATATTGGTAGCTCTGATGTTAATGGGGTAGTGAATCCTTTAGAGTTCTGACTAAAACCTGGCATGGATTTACCACCACCAGCCCACTGGTATCGGAGCCACCAGCCTCCACTGCCAGCAGTGTAGCAGAGCCAGGGCCCACAGGGTCCAAAGCCTGGGATTCTTTGATTTGCAGGAACAATAAGATCGTCTGCCTCTGAAATCACCTCCGAAATCACCCCTCAGCTTCCCAGTTTCCACTGACCTTCACTGGAATCATCACAGTAGCTGGTGAGGAGGGGGAGGACTGTCCCAAGCAGCATTATATATCATTGCGAGTTATCCCTGCTGAAGTGAAAAGTATTTTGGGGTGGCTTGGTCCTGAATGGGCAATTATGGCCCATTCGTTTTGAAAAAGTGATTCTGGCTCGGAGGCAGAGACAAAGGGGGTGTCTTTACAGCGACGCATTACTGCTTGGTTCCCACAAAACCCCGCAGAAAATGATAAATCCTGGTGGCAGGAGGAAGCGGGGTCTCCGTCCGGAAAAGCCGCAGTGCTGGTAGCCATTCAGCTTATTGACCACCACCACCACCACCCGCCTTCTGGTCTGCCTTCCTGTGCTTACCCAGGCCAACCCCTGGCTTCAATCCGCCCCCAGGGACGTCTATTGGCTCAACCGGTTAGACAGAAGAAAGAACGTGGTGACCTTGGAGCAACTTTTAAATCGCAGTAAATCGACACCACGAAAAAGCACAGTTTCAGGGAGAAAAGCCCAATGTGGCTGCATCACATAAATAACGCAGCGCCACTGCGTAGCCGGAATGGGCTAAACAGGGCGTACAGGTAAGCCCAAACAGGTGTGTGGCATTTGTCACTCCTGTTACCCCACCGTGCGTGAAACCGCAAGGCAAATGGGAATAAGGCTTATTCATTCCTTGGAAGATGATGAATTCCCCGCTCATTCCAATTCCCATTTCAAGCACCTGCAAGCCCTCACTCGCGCAGTCTAGCCTTTGGCAAAATCCGAAAGAACTTTCAAGTGGGTGTTTTTTGACATCTTCTTGATGTGCTTTCAGATGCTATTCGAGGGCCTGCAAGAAGAATGCAGCCTTCATTGAGATCAGGCTGACTGAGATAATCCGGAGAACTAAAGGGGACCTTTCCTCTTTTCCTAGCAAACCAATCCCACCCACCCCTATTTGCTAGTTTGTTAGGAAAATTTGGCTTTAGAGAAGAGAAATGTTCAGATTTTTCAAAGGAAATGAAAACAGGCATTGAATTTTAAGCTCTGCTGTTAGATCACTTGTCAGACAGCAAGGAAGTTGGTAGTCTGAGATTATAAAAGCTTATCCAGATAATTAGTTCAAAGTATGTGCCTAACCCTATTTTTGCCTGTGTAGGTTAATCATGCAATCCTGCTCCATATCTCCCCCAGACCCTGGACTGTGAACCTCCAATGACCAATCCCTACATGTCGCATAGTCAAACTATGGAATTCATTAACACAAGATGTTAATGAATGGCCACCAATTTGGCAGGCGGGCAGGGGGTGTCGGACATCGCGGGCGGGGGGATTGGACATCATGGGGGCGGGGGGGATGATCGTGGCGAGGGGCAGGGGGGAGCAGGGAACCCTTTTTTTAAAGCTACCTTTATCATTGGTGCACTCCTGCGCACATGGCCCCTTTAAGATTCCAAACAAAATGGCAGACGCGACGGGGCTTTCCTTTACCCCGTTGTGTTGACGTGTGGATAGGAGCGACAGCCTGCGCTACTTCTAGCGCAGGCTGGCCCCTCCACACGCCAGGATTTTAAGGTAGGTCCTCGATCGCTTGCTAGAAGCTGGCTGATTAAATTGTTTCAATGGCAGCTTGTGCTTTTTATCTTGTCCCTTCTGCTGTTTTTAGTTGTTTTTAAATTGTCGGCCTGCTTGAGCTCTCTTGAGGAAATACGGGGTAGAAATGCTTTATATCTATCAGGATCTGCCTCTTTTCAGCATATAACTCGTTTGTGAGGGAATTCACTACCGGGCCAGGTTTAATGTTCTGGCACTAGTGCACAAAGCCCTAAACAACTTGGGACCAGGGGGGGATCTACACTACTGCTTTAAAGCGCTTTATAACAGTTTTGACAACTGTTGGGTCCCAGGACACACTGCATATACAGGTTTCAAAACATTTTCAAAGTGCTTTAAAGCGCTTTAAAAGCAGTAGTGTAGATCCCCCCCAGGATACCTGAGAGAGTGTCTTCTCCCTTACCAAACTGCCCAGTCACTGAGGTCATCAGAGGGCGTGCTCCTGGTGGTTCCACGTGCACCTATGGCCTGATTGGAATCCACCAGGAGAAGAGCCTTTAGTGTGGTGGCCCCTTCTCTTTTGAACTCCCTGCCCCAGGAGATCAGGCAGGCTCCAATGCTGTGTTGTCTTCGGTACCTCCTGAAAACATCTCTTTTCCAGGAAGCATGCCTTAAGGCTTAATTGATCAGCCATGGTTTTTTATAGGTATTTTATTGGTATTCTGTTTTTAAAAGAACAATTTTCATATGGTATTTTAATCCTTTGATCTTTTTATTCTTTTACCCTTATGTTCACTGCTTCAGGATCTGTCTTAGATGTGGAGCAGTATACAAATCATGTAAAAGAAAGAAAGAAAAAAAGAAAGATAAATACTAATAATGAACTCCTTCTGTAGCCAAATGGCATCAGTCATTCACATGATGATGAGGATGAGGATGATGTCATTTATATCTCGCCTTTTTAACCTGCAAGGAACCCAAGGCGGCGTACATTATCCTCCTCCTCTCCATTTTATCCTCACAACAACCCTGTGAGGTAGGTTGGGCTGAGAGTCTGTGACTGGCCCAAAATCCCCCAGTGGGTTTCCATGGCTGAGTGGGGACGAGAACCCGGATCTCCTGACTCCCAGTCCAACACTTTAGCCACTACATCACACTGGCTGAAGGTAACAGCAGACTAGGGGGAGCCTCACGTTTTGAAGAAGTGGAAAAAACATTTTTTGAAAGAAAAAGTTTAACAACAGGGGTTGTGGAGACAAAATGCAGCTCAATGAGATCTAAGTATGCTCAGCAGGCACAGAATGCTGATTGACAGGGGGAAATGGAAAACAGAAGGGGGATAGCAATGGAATGGAATTTCCTAGGAAAAGACCTGGCTGGCAGGCACCCGGAACATGAACACTTCACACTGTAACATTTTGTTGCAGGGCTGACTTCTTTCCTCTAGTTCAGCCAGACATGCCCCAGATGTTCCCAACTGGGTGTGCCCCAGGTATTTTGGACTTCAACTCACATCAGCCTCAACCAGCTTTTCCCATAACCAGGAATGCTGGGAGTTGTAATCCAAAATGTTGGAACATGGTGGAAGGAGGCTGCTCTGGTTCCATCATGCGATAATCATACGTAATAATAATGCTATGACTCCAGCACTAAGGGCTGAATGAATATTTACATGAATATAATCTAGTGTTGAATCTACAGGGTGATCAAGCTCTTAGTAAGACTAATTTCAGACACAAAAAGAGCATTACAGCTTCACTTTGCGTTAGTTTCTTCGTTTGTTTAAAAGAAGCACTCACACACCAGATCTGAATAGCTTTTCTTTTTCTTCTGTTTCGGCCGGAGATCACGTACTCGGAAAAGCTGAACACGCAGATTCTCGGTTGACAGTAACGCTGCAAATGCTCCAGTTTCAACAATGCACGGGAGGTTACACAAGCCAGCGCGAGAACGAAACCGGCATGCGTTTAGAAAGGATCCAGGAAATGTGCCATCCTTTAGAAGCAGGGTTTATCTTAGAAAAACCTATATAGATTAGATTTTACCTAATGCTGCGTAAGATGATTACAGCTATTTGCGGCGCATTAATTCCTGGTCGAAACAAAACGATGTTTTATAGAGATGATGCCGCACAAATGTGCATGCACACACACACACACGCTTGCTCACACAAATCCCTTGCCTCTGTTCTCATTCCAGAGCAGAGCTCCCTAAGCTGAAAAACCATGCACTTTTCTTAATGATAAATGTACGAAGGGGGAAGGTCTCCCAAGAAAATTGTGCCAGCTCACCTTCTAGGGAGGTGGTGTAGCCTAGCAGCTTAGCATGTGAGCAACGAATCAGGAAGCCCCAGTCTGAAGCGCGACTCCGCCATGAATTTCCCTCTAACCTCTCTCTCTCTCTCTCTCTCTCTTAATCTCCTTTTGTCTCGTGTCTTTTTTAGATTGTTAAACATGCAGGCTGTTGGTATTGTTTGTTACTGACTGTAAGCCGCTCCCGGAGTCCTTTTGGCTGAGGAGTAGGATAAAAAATAATAATGCTATAAATAAATAAATAAATAAATAAATAAATAATCAAGCAGATCCCCCCAAAGTGGCCCCGAGCACCAAGCTGTTCTCTCTTGCAACTCCCGTGGGTAGTATAATACTCACTTACCTTACAGCAGGAGAAAGAAACTTCTGGACTGCGGGCCTGTATCGGCCGGGAGGGGTCCCAATCCAGCTCGTAGAGCTTCCCTGGATCATGTCACCCCTTTGCCAATGTCACTTAAAAGCCCCGTGCTGGATCAGATCAAGGGTCCATCTAGTCCAGCACTCTGTTCACACAATGGCCAACCATTTGTCAAGCAGGAACCCATAAGATATGGTGCAACAGCACCCTCCCACCCATGTTCCCCAGCAACTGGTGTATATAGGCCTACTGCCTCTGATACTGGAGGTAGCACTTAGCCATCACAGCTAGTAGCCATTGATAGCCTTCTCCTCCAAGAATTTATCCAACCCCATTTAAAGCCATCCAAATTGGTGGCCATCACAACGTCTTGTGGTAGCAGATTCCACAGTTTAACTATGTGCTGTGTGAGGAAGTCCTTCCTTGTATCTGCCCTGAATCTCCCACCAGTCAGTTTCATGGGATGAACCCCTTGAGTTCTAGGATTATGAGATTCATACGGTGATTGATCACCTTGCTGCTGTTTCCGAATGATGTTTCCCCGCTCCATGCAGCTACCTTGACATCTTTGTAGGGTGGTGTTTCTCAAATCTTCAAACTCAACACTCATGATGCTTGAGGATTTTTGTGAATTTGGATGTGAAGTGACCTCCCAGATTAATGTGTAATTTGGTGCATAATTATTCTTCAGATCTCATGCTTCTCCAAATTTTGTGATGCAGGGTGAAGTTCTATTATTATTAATAACAATAATAATAATAATAATAATAATAATAATAACAACAACAACCCACCTTTTTGCCAGTACTGGGACTCAAATCATATGCAATTAAAACATATCAATATAAATTTACAAAAGTTAAAATAGAATTAAATCCACAGTAAAATTAAAAACATTAAAAAAAATTAAAAAGCAGTAACAATAAAAAAAAATCCAGTTCATTAACTCAGGTCCAGAGTATTTCCAAAAGCCTGCCAGAACAAAAACGTTTTTGCCTTCCTCCAAAAGAGGGAGCCCAGTCTAGCCTCCCTGGAACGGGAGTTCCAGAGCCTTGGGGCAGCCACTGAGAAGTCCCTCTGCCGCGTACCTATCAGGCGTGCCTGTGATGTTGGTGTTGCAACCATTATCACATTTTTTTTTCCTAATGAGGAAAGTGTGGTATTTTTTCCAAATGACATTGTAGAGCCTTTGTGTAACTGCGCAATTCTGCTATACTACAGCGCCACCTGGTGGTTGTATAATGGAACATATAGGAAGGCCGAGAAATAAAATCCCGGGGCGGGGGGGGGGGGGGAGAGACATGTGTAAAGCAGCCAATCATAATCCTGCAAAGAATCTAGAAGCAGAAGCTTTGTAAAGATGCGAGTTAAAAGCCTCTTCATCACAACAGTTAAAGCTGCAGGAGCCCTGCCCCCTTTTGTATCTGGTCAAGCGGGCAGGGCTCCTGCAGCTTTAACTGGTGTGATAAAGAGGGGATTTCACCCAGTGCTGCATGCATACCAATGACACCTGCAGAAATTCCCTTTTCCATACAACTATTGAAGATACAGGAGCCCTGTCCTCCTTTCCATATGGTCACCCTACTGCAGCGCTGTTCTTGTAGGACCTCTGGGAAAGGTGGACCTGAAGAAGGTAAAACCTTTCAACCCCATTTGGCATAGCATCTTCTCCTTTCCCAAAAAGTCCCTTTATTTTTGTTTTCTTTAAGTGAAAGGCCCACTATTTAAAATTGGCTTTTCGTGAGCTGAGGCATTTTTAAGTTTGTCCATCGCTGTTCTGTGTGTTTTATTTTCAGGTTTTAGCTTTTTGGTAGTCTCCTCCACATACACAGTGAAAAAGCGCTATAAATAAAATGTTAAGGCAAAATCTGCCAAGGCAGCGACAGACCCCAGAACGCCAGAAAATCAAAGCGATGAAAACGTGTAACGTTTCAATGCATAGATAAATATGGCCACCTTCCAAAGCTGGTCCTAAACAGATGTCAAAAGTGTGATTATTATTATTTTTTAAAAAATTACGTAATGAAACCTGATTATTGATTATGTAATGGCATCATCTCACAATGCTAGAATATGATCAGACAATCACTTTGTGGTATCAGCTGAACTAAGCTATCAAAAGAGCAAAACAATTTGATAATGAGAGATTATGCATGTTTTACCATTCCAAAATCTCTTTAATAAAATAAAATAATGCCGTGGGAATGAAGAAAGGTCATTGCAAGTCAAGGGGAAAAAATCAATGCACTTATGAAATTACATGTTCCTCCCACAGCCTGTTGATTTAATAGGAAAACTCTTTCATGCGTCTGTAGCAACACAACGGCCGATTCGGATGATCACATCTCACCTTATTAAGGCAAGATATGCAAGGGCTCTTTGCTCGAGCCATGATTATGCCAGGAAGTCTCTAATTAACCATGGTTTCCCATTTTGTCCAAACTGGGAAACCATGGTTAATGGCTTTGGAACCAACAAGCATAGTAAATCAACTTCAAACCATGGTTTAATCATAGAATCATAGAATAGTAGAGTTGGAAGGGGTCTATAAGGCCATCGAGTCCAAACCTCTGCTCAATGCAGGAATCCACCCTAAAGCATACTTGACAAATGGTTGTCCAACTGCCTCTTGAATGCCTCTAGTGTGGGAGAGCCCACAACCTCCCTAGGTCACTGGTTCCATTGTTGTACTGCTCTAACAGTCAGGAAGTTTTTCCTGATGTCCAGCCGGAATCTGGCTTCCTTTAACTTGAGCCTGTTATTCCGTGTCCTGCACTCTGGGATGATCGCAAAGAGATCCTGGCCCTCCTCTGTGTGACAACCTTTCAAGTATTTGAAGAGTGCTATCATGTCTCCCCTCATTCTTCTCTTCTCCAGGCTAAACATGCCCGGTTGTTTCAGTCTCTCCTCATAGGGTTTTGTTTCTAGACCCCTGATCATCCTGGTTGCCCTCCTCTGAACACGCTCCAGCGAGTGACCAAACTATAAAGATTCCACGCTAAAGCCCCTGTGTGGAAGCACCCCCCGCAAAGAACCACACAGTATAGATCTGAGTACTGCACGTAAGGATAGATTACAGGGAACGGCCATCACCTCTAGAACTAGCTTGTGAGTTTCCAGAGGCACCGCTGGCTATCAGAAACAGGATACTGGATCAGATGCTCTGATCCAGAGAGGCAAGTCTTATATTTTTAGAGCTCTGACTGTTTTGTTTCTTCTGCTCTTTGGGGTTGATGAAGCAACCGTCCTTGACTAAGTTCATGCCCAGTGTGGCCGACCAGTGAGAGTGCAGAACTGCCGAGGTCTCACTTGCTGGACCAAGAGCCCCTTGCCTTCACGGCACAACCTGCCTGGGCCGCTTCACAGCCAGACTCACCTCAATGAGAGCCATCAAGGGCTGGGAGCCCAGTTCCTCGATCTTCTGCTCTTTCAAGCAAGAGAGGTAATAGCGCTGGGTCTTCCGCTCAGCCTCACCGCTGGAGTTGAAAGTGGCATTCTCTAGCAGGTGTTTCATATCCTGTTCTGAACCCAGCAACAACAGTTTCTCAAGTTGGATGAAATGGAAACGATGGTTTCAGGCTTTCAGGGCAGGATCTACACTATTCATTACACCGTTGTTTAAGTGCATTGTTGCGTCCTCCCTTGCTACGTTACAAAATGCAACTTGAGCCCAGTCAATCGAAATACCTTTTCTTCTATCGTTTTACCCGGGCACACTCTTCTTTAGAACGTTCTTCATTAGCTCTGAAGTAAACCTCCTTCTTCCGGTGACTCTGAGCTAGACCTGCCAGGATAAGCCGGCAGGGAGGCGGGGCGACGCGTAGGGACGAGGGAAGCCCTGCAGCGTCTTAAAGGGGCCACGTGCGCCCCGAAAGATAAGCGGTTTTTTAAAAAAATTAAGCCTCTGTCCCCTCTTTCACCGCCCTCCCTCCCCCTCCCCCTCCCCCTTGTCGCGTTGTGCCAGCTCTCCCTCCCCTAGAAAAGCCCTCACGTCCTAATCAGGAAGCAAAGACCATGGTCACGAGACATGACTTTGAAAGACGGCATTGAATACAACGAAAGGTTGGGGCACATTGTTAGTTTTAAAACGATTTTAACAGAAAGTGGAACGGTTTTAAAAGTCAGAAGAAACGTAACAACAACAGCATCACGTGACTGCTGACGTCATCTCTGCCAACTTGTTACGTTTCATCTAGACAAGTGTAGACGGGCTCCTGGTTTGATTGATGCAAACCATGAAAAGAGGAATGTTGTACAGGCAAAAGTCTTGTGCTTAGTTTGGCTTAATAAACTGAGATATGATCACTCAAACATGGATGTTATTGTAATTAACAACACAATGGAAGATAAGCCTTGGTGTAAAAATCTCCTTTTTTGGTCCCGTATAAAATTTCTTAACACACCACCCACCACCACCACCACCACCAAAAAAACAACAACTTCAAAAGTAAGAGTTTCAAAACCAACGATTTCAAGCCAAAGAGATTACCAGCATTCCTCCAAAGACAAAACATACAATGACTGGGGAGATTTCAAAAGATGCCCTACAGATGTAAGCAAAGAAGAGAGCTGCTCCCCTTCTGCCTCCAATATTAGGGTTGATGGAAGAATTTGTGGATGCCTGTTCAGATTCTTGTGAGCAGAATCGAAGGCCAGCAGCCTGTGTTGGCCTTGTTTCTACGATGAGCCCACCAAGGCCACCTACCTGTTCTCCTCCCCCATGATCAAAACCCTTGCCATGAGGGAAGTGAAGATGGGGGTGTGGAGTGCTCTCAAAGACCCAGCAGGGCATATTTTCCTGTCTGTGACTGGGATTCCAACGCCCAGAATCCTTAGCAGGCAACTAACCCTTTGCATGTCCTGAGCACCACATTCTCCCAGCACTGTTGGGAAATATCTTTATTAGGACCAAGAAAAATGCTACACACAGAAGAACATAAGAAGAGCCCTGCTGGATCAGACCAAGGGTCCACCTAGTCCAGCACTCTGGTCACACAGTGGCCAACCAACCAGCGGCCAGGGACTAACAAGGTAGGACATGGTGCAACAGCACCCTCCCATCCATGTTCTCCAGCAACTGGTGCACACAGGCTTACTGCCTCAAATACTGGAGATAGCACACAACCATCAGGGCTAGTAGCCATTGATAGCCTCCTCCTCCAGGAATTTATCCAACCCGCTTTTAAAGCCATCCAAATTGGTCGCCATCACTACATCCTGCGGTAGTGAGTTCCATAATTTAACTATGTGCTGTGTGAAGAAGTACTTCCTCTTATTTGTCTTGGATCTCCCACCCACGTGCAAGCTTTCAAATTCTCCAGAAGTCTTCCTCGCGTTAGGTGGTACAAAATGTAGAGGATGGGGGAAGAATGAGTGGAATCACCCCCCAGAGATTCTGGGACTTTTATCCTAGGGGGATTCCACATGTCGTACTGAGGCCGCTTCCATGCGGCCCCAATGCGACCCCAAAGCGATCGTGTAACTTGCCTGTAAAAGAGACAAGGAAGAGGCGTCCTTGCCGGGGCCGCCACCCACCTCCCTCCTCGCCGGCCGGGACGGAGATCTTGGCGGAAGAAGGCGGGGTGGAGAGCGGAAGAAGTACGACATGTGGAATCCCCCCTAGTCACTGATGGGAAAAGACACTAGGTGAGATCCATGGGAACACCTTGTTGCTTCCTCCACCACCTTCCCCAAGATAAATTCTTCGGGAAGGGCGGTGGGCATTGCAGGAATTTTTCAAGGGTTCTATTGCAATACTCCAAAACCTCTGAGCACTTTCGAGGCGAACGCCCATCCAATCCAAGACTTACTGTCCATCTAGCAATCATATTCAACAGCACAATTACTCACAATTACT
Source organism: Elgaria multicarinata webbii (assembly GCF_023053635.1). NCBI lineage: Eukaryota > Metazoa > Chordata > Lepidosauria > Squamata > Anguidae > Elgaria > Elgaria multicarinata. Next base: position 126,668,872 of record NC_086175.1, on the reverse strand, counting down.
CTCCCAGTGTCACTACAGAGCTCAACCTCCTTTTAGGGCCAAACAATAAAATATGTTGGAGATCCATGACTGCATCTTTGAAGTTTTAGCAGCTGCGGAGGCCCCCGATATCGGATCGACACCATCGCTCTGTGAGAGAGGGTTAACAGTGGAGGCTTTGCAGCTTGGATAGCTCCTTCTGAGTTCTGACTGAAACCCGGAGCAAATTCACCACCCCACTGACCTCGGAGCCACCAGCCTCCACTGTGGGTTAACCTTTGCCCTCTGCTGTTTTCCCGACGTGAAATGTTTTCCCAAAGGCCTCTGCAAAGTGCTGGGTTCCCACAAGGAACTAAACAGTAGCTAGGGATAGGCAGCATTTCATTCAGGAAAATGGCACAGAAAAAAGAATTACTATGGGGATTACTATCACAGCAAGCACAGTTAATATACCAAACTAGGCATGTAATTCTTAATCTATAGAAGGAACATTCCCAGATCACAGGAAGTGTTCATGCATGCGACCGCTTTAAGCCAGTTGCGCAAACAATCTGTAAGTCATGAATCTTCAGCATCCAAACGCATGAATCGTAGCAACCATGAAAAATAAGTATAACCAGTGTTACATACCTAGGAGTGCCTGGAATAAACTGCTTTTAAAGATGCCCATCACCTTCTTAATAGCCTTTTTCAACTGTTGCTCCTCTGGCTTTTTCAGCTTCTTACAATAATCTTCCAGAAGCGCTAAAGCTCTATCGGTGTCTAAAAGAAATAAAATGATCAAATCAGTTAACGAGTTTGGAAAGTAGACACACAAAACGGCTCAGTGGTAGAGCTGTAACTTTAAGAACAGATGACTGAGTTTGCTTGTTTTCCTCTACCCTCTTCGTTCACTTTTCCTCTTCTGCCCTGCCTTTTAGCTTGTACGCCTGAGGGTAGAGTCTGCCTTGTTTGTTACTGATCTCTCACGTAAGCCACTCTGGGAGCCTTGCCTGCTGAAGAGGAAAGTAAAAATGCTTTAAATAAATAATAAATCACAAGTGTTGCAGGCAGAAGTTCCCAAATTCCGCCACCAGAGAGGAAGAGTCATGTAGCAAGGCTGAGAAGGACCCAGGCCTGACATTCCGAAGAGCCACTGTCCTCGTAATGGACCAAAGGTCTGACTGCGTCGAAAGTAGAATTCACATGTTCACGTATTCCTAACTTAGCAGACTCTGCCCTGGTTCTATCCACAGCCTTTAGTTTTCAGCCTTTCTAGAGAGCTAGATAGCTTGCAACACAGACCATAATGAAGCGAAATAAAAACTTTCTAAAGATGATCTAAAATAATACAGCCAAAGGAAATGTACAATTAACAGGCTCATAAAAGTGAGCAAGCAATATATAATTTCATTATTATTATTATTATTATTATTGAGAGAATAATGATATATTTACAGGCCAAAGGCCTTTTTCTAAAGGAAGGTCTTTTCACACTGATAAAAATTATTATTATTATTATTTATATAGCACCATCAATGTACATGGTGCTGTACAGATTACACAGTAAATAGCAAGACCCTGCCGCATAGGCTTACAATCTATATAGCCATCAATAAGGGAGTAAAGCTGACCCTATCTCAGGAAGATATCACACAGCCAAGGAGCGGTCACCAAAGAGGCTCCGTCCTGTATTCCCACCAACTCTTCAGATAGGTGGGACATGCAAGAAGGTCTCTCCACAATATCTTAACATCCAAGTAAGTTCATACAGGGGCATGAGGTCCTTTAGAAGGACTGCAGTTCAGTGGTAGGGCTCCTGGTTTGCATGCATAAGGTCCCAGGTTTGATTCCTGGCAGCTCCAGGTAGAGGGAAGAAAGAATTTTCCCTGAATTGGGCTAGATGGACCAAGGGTCTGTCTTAGGATAAAGCAGTTTCCAGTGTCCCTAATTCACTGGGGGTTTCTTCTTAGTAGATACCTTGGCTCCAAACCATTTAGGTCTTCAAGGCTGCAATCCTATATTCACTTTCCTAGGAGTGAGCTCCATTGAACACAGTATTTATTTATTTATTTCATTTTATTTCTATACCACCATATAGCCGAAGCTCTCAGGGTGATTAAAACCATAAAGTACATCTTGACATATAAAATATGGTCAAGTACAACCAGAATAAAAAGTACAACCAGAATAAATACGAGCAGCAATGCAGAGGTTTTACAAATTTAAAGCAGCAGAGCTAAAAGACTAGACTGCTAAAATGCTGAAATGCCTGGGAAAATAACCTGATGCCGGAAAGAGGCCATGCAGGTGCCAAGCGAACCTCTCTAGGGAGCTCATTCCACAGCCAGGGTGCTACAGCAGAAAAGTCCCTCCTCCTGGTAGCCACTCACATTTCTTTAGTAGAACATACTTCTGAGTAAACTTGCAAAGGATCGTGCTATGAAGTCATAACTGATACTTTGGGTAGGGCTTGGAAACTAACTGGAAACCAGTACATTTATTTTCCCCCAGTATGGGAGTCCAATGCTCCCAACAGCCAGCTCCCATAAGTTTTGTGCTAATTGCAGTTTACCTTTGCAAATTGCAATGATCCAACTGTCCCTCAAACCCACTGGATTCCTCCAGGCTCTGTTTCCATCCTACCGACCTCACTGTATTTTCCCCATCAAATGTTGCAACCCTAAACTGAACCCACCATTCACGTTTTTAATTCATACATTTAGATCCCATTTTCAGATTTCTTTCTGGTGACTTATATCCCACAGACTTTTAACAGGCCAGGATTTGAGTGCAACATTGCAAACTAGAGAGGTGAGCGAGCGGTTCCATGCCAAAAGCCACTTTGGAAACGAATCGATACAATGAAGCCTGCCATATTGATACGGCTATTTTAGGAGCTCATCTATTTGATAGATAAGGAGTGATGTTGGAGACATCAAGGCACATTTAATGGGCATGACTTGCATTAGCAGTGCCATCTTTCCTTATCTCTGTGCCCTTCGTGGCATTTCATAGACCTGCACCATCTCAGAGATCATCCAGTTCAACATTCTGCCTTACAGAAGGAAACCGATTCTGGCTCACTTGCACTGGCTGCCTATACATTTCCGAGCCCAATTCAAGGTGCTGGTTTTAACCTATAAAGCCCTACATGGCTTGGGACCACAATACCTGATGGAACGCCTCTCCCGACATGAACCTACCCGTACACTGTGCTCAACATCTAAGGTCCTCCTCCGAGTGCCTACTCCGAGGGAAGCTCGGAAGATGGCAACAAGGGAGAGGGCCTTCTCGGTGGTGACCCCTCGACTGTGGAATGATCTCCCCGATGAGGCTCGCCTGGCACCAACACTGTTCTCTTTCAGGTGCCAGGTCAAGACTTTTCTCTTCTCCCAGGCATTTAACAACACTAAATTTGTTTTTTAACAGACCCCAGAACTGTTGTTTTTAAATGGATACTGTTGTTTTTATTTTTCTTATGATTTTTTAATTTTGTATACTTTTTAATGTTTACTGTTTTTAGCTTTTGTAAACCGTCCAGAGAGCTTCGGCTATGGGGTGGTATATAAATAAATAAATAAATAAATAAATAAATAAAACCAGCTGTGAAGGTTTGAGGCCTACGGAGGCAAGGTAATAAAATCATGCCTGGGGTTTTTCTGTTGGGAGGGGGTATCCCTCAGAGGTGTAGTTTCCTTTCTCCAGTTAAGTTTCATTTCTTCAAGACTAAAACAGTAATTCCAGTTTTAGGGAAAGAGGGAATAAAAGGAGAGAGCCACCTAGAGAGAGAGAGCTAGAGACGACCAGAGCATAAGGAAGGAGCAGAAAGAAGCAGCTTAAAGAAGTTTAGCTGAAGCTTAGGGTAAAAGAACTTGCATTTTTGCAACTTTCATTTTCTTTATTGCGTTCGTATCAGTCAGCTGTATTGACATACACTCCCCAGATATATAGCCTTCCAGATGCAAAAGGAGAGCAATGCAAATGAATCCCGAAGAAGTGCCTAAGGAATGTCTAATTAAAATCCTTCTCTAATTATAAAAAATAAAATAAAGGCATAGGCCACCAGGTTACCACCCTCCTTACTATGGTTTATATCCTGTTTATAGTCAATACTTCCAGATTTGCTCTCTCTTGGTTATGTGTAAATGGACACCCAAGGCACGATACCTGGGCAAAATCAAGGGCAGAGCCTCAAAGGATCCAATAGATCAAGATAGGATCCCAGGGAGACATCTACACTTGTATATGAAACATTTTTTTACAGTATGTAAACATTTCTTTTAAAAACATTTTTAAACGTAGGTGTTTTTAAAACGTTTACTTACGTTTTCTCTTTCAGTGGGAAAGTATTCTTTTTTGGCACACTTAGGAAAGTAATCCACTTCTTCTATTTGCCATTTCCCCTCCCACTTCCTCTTCTCTTACCTTTAGGTTAGAAGACATCCGCCCCCTACAAACAACACACCAAGCCAAGCCTCGCAAAAGTGAAACTGGAAGTGGCCACTTCCAGTTTCACTTTCGTGAGGCTAGAAAAGATTAACGGCTGCTGGCGGTTTAGGCACAGAAATTAAATAAACATGCCCCAGTACTACTGGAAACACATTTAATACGAAGAATTCGGGCACAACATACAAAAAACCTCGACTTTTTCCTGAGAAGTTCGAAAAATAAAACCAAGAAAAGGGAAGAAAAATACGTCAAAAAGTATATATCATGTGGCGAAATACCATGAAATGCACACGTCAAACCGGTGAGAAACGTTCTAAAACGATAATTGTAGATTCCCTTCTGGATAGGACTGTGTGGATCTGAGACAGGGCCGGAAAAGAATCTGATGGGTTAATCTGGATTTTCCTGGAGATTTTAGACCCAAATTGGGCTTTCTCGGCTGTGGTTATGAAAGGCCCACCTGGCACCTACCTTGCGCTCTTTCTACCACCACGTGAAGAACTTTTTTATTCTCCCAGACACTTCACCCTTTTAGATCTGTTGTTTTAAATCTGTTATTGTATTTTAAATCTCTGCATTGCTGCTAGGTTTTATTTTGGTTTTTATTTTTAGTTTATACTGTAGTTTTAAACTTTAAAATTTTAAATAATGTGCCTTAGGTTGTATTTTGTGGTTTTAATTGTTGCAAACCTTCCAGAGAGCTTTGGCTGTTGGGTGGTAATAAATGTAATAAATAAATAAATGCTGGTCACCTGACACAGAATATTACTTTACTGACTAGCCCAATAAAACACTGGCTGTGCAGTAACCCTAAAGCTAATCTCATAAATCAACTTTCCCATGTTGGCTTGGTATTATGGGAGTTGTATAGGGTGACCATATGCAAAAGAGGACAGTCAAAGCTGTAGGAGCCCTGCCCTCTTTTGTATCTGGTCATTCTAGTATAGCTCCTGCAGCTTTAACTGTTGTGATGAAGAGGGAATTTCACCAGGTGCTGCATGCATACAAATGACACCCTGCAGTGATAGAACTTGCTCTCCTCTGTTCTTAGGCATTAACCCGAGTTACGGAATGGCAGAAGCAAAATATTTTTCAATACTTAACATCCCTAAATATCGGCATGCATTAACTCTGGCAAGATTTAATGTCCTGCTATCTGCTCTGTTACAGGGGAGGTTTCAGAAAATCAGTTTTCCTGATCGCTCATGCCCATGTGGAAGCAATGATATTGAATCGGTTATCCATGTTCTACTCTGTTGCTCCTTTTACATAGAGATTAGAAATTGTTGCTTGACACCAGATTAGAAATTAATGCACTTCTTCGTTGCTTCAGGGCCACAGAGGACAGAGACACAATCGAGGCTTTTGCAAAATTGTTTTTGAATGCTATGAAAATAAGGTCTCTCCGGAATTGATTATGCTTCATACTTCTCAAATTACTCTTCTGTATGTGTAAAGTCTGGTCGGTGACCATAATAAAGTTGATGATAAGTAACACCTGCTGAAATTCCCTTTTCTATACAACTGTTAAAAATACAGGAGCCCTGTCCCCTTTTCCTTATGGTCACCCTAGAGTTGTAGGCCAACATATCTGCAGTGTTGGGGAACTAAACTAAAGCCGCGACCTTAAAGGTACAAATATTGCATATACTGTATGTCAGTAGGAATTTTCTGAGGTAAACAACTGAAGCCTGTGTCCCCCTCTCCCCGTCGCCTCTGACTTCTCATTGCAGCTGCCTTGGAATGTTGTTTTGCCATCTGGAGATGACGCTTGAAATTGGGCCCAGGATCCAAAGCCATGATCTAATCTGCTGTTTGGCCCCTGAAAGACAATTTCGCTTTGATGGGTTTAAACGAAAACCTCCCGTCCTCCTTCAGCTCACCAACGAAACTCCTAGAGGCCCTATTGTGATTCCACAAAAACGTCCACCATTGTTTATTGACATCAATGTTATTTTTATTCAAACGGTTTGACTGCTTGTCCACAACATGACCAAATAAATGATGTTCTGCTTGCCCCATTTCTCTGAGTGCTGAGATGTTCCAGGGTGTCTGGCTTCCTTCGGAAGGTCACTGGAGGCTTACTGGTGCTCTATAATATTTGTGCTTATTTACCAATTTACATCTAGAGCATAGGTGGAGGCCAATGAAGGCTGGTGGCTCCGATATCAGTGGGGTGGTGAACCTGCTCTGGGTTTCAGTTAGAACTCTAAGAGATAGCTTCACACCTTGGCTAGCTCTTTTAGAGTTCTGACTGGTTCCAACTGAAACCCAGAGCAGATTCACAGCTCTTCTGACATCGGAGCCACCAGCTGAGATGAGTAACTGTTTCTCGTTCTGTCCGACTAGCTTCTTTCCCAAGCTTGAACAGGTGTATCTGAGCACCAGATCAAGAGAGGATGCAACGGCATTAAAGGACAGACCCCACCCAGAGATAGATCTGCACATCTTTACCAAGTGTTTTGGGCTTCAAGAATGAAAGCATATGGGTAGTGGTCCCTGAAACTTCTCTCAAGTCAGTCAACACAAATATGGTATCAAAGAATGCATTTTTATTGTCAAACAGCCTAAGGGAATAAAAAGCTTTAGCTAAGATGAGGCAGATCACAAACATTCCTAAATACACATAAGTTATAATTGCTAAAAGTACAATGAAGGTAGCAACAAGAATATTGATGACATAGTAAAACCTAAATTCTTCTTAATCTAACAGTCAATATTGAAGGTTCATATTTATCTAAATGGAGGGCATGGTGAACGAAGCCAGCCTAAGCACATATGGTGGGTTTCTCGTTCTCCCAAGATCTCTCTCTCTCTCTCTCTCTCGCCCTGTTCAGAAGACACCTTAAACCATGGATTTAACCATGATGGTTAAGCCAGAAAGCCAGGCTGCATTCAGAAGACACCTTAAACCATGGATTTAACCACAGTGAATAAGGCTTTATGGCTTAACCACCATGGTTTATGGTGTCTTCGGAACACAGCCTAGCTTTCTGGCTTAACCACCATGGTTAAAGCCATGGTTTAAGGTGTCTTCTGAATGGAGCCAGTGTCTCTCTCTAACTGATCAAACCCTGGCCTTTTCAAACTTTTATGACGCCAATGACCTCATCCTTAGCTTTGGACATGGTCATACCACCATTCTTACTTTTCTCAATGTAACCACTGATACCTGTCAAACCCAGATGGAGGTAGCCCTGCTAAGTGAAGCTACATGCTGTTTCCGGCAGCACTTGACTCAAGGTCATCTTACACCACATATATAGTCACACCTACAAGATGCAATGCATTCTTATCCATTCTACCTATTATAATGCATGTTCTGCACTCTCCACTGGTGGAGGCACAGATTAAATACTCCAACAGGCAACTGCAGTCCACTGCTCCCTAATCAGGGAGACAGCCAGCACCTAGACATGCTTGCAGATATCCTAACTCAGATGTCTTTCTCTTACTCAAAAACTAAACTCTGCATGTTTGTTTCTTGCACAGAGACCTACAGTAGATTACATGCAGGGCCCTGGTCACCTCCCGAGGGCCCACATCTTAGCAGGGGCCCACAGACAAGAACCTTCTGCAGCTTCTCTTCCTCTTCATCATTGCAAACTGCTTGCTCACCTGCCTCTTGTTCTGGCCCAAATCGCATTAATGGTAGGGTGACCATATGGAAATGAGGACAGGGCTCCTGTATCTTTAGCAATTGTATTGAGAAGGGAATTTCAGCAGGTGTCCTTTGTAGGCATGCAGCCCCTGGTGAAATTCCCTCTTCATCACAATAGGTAAAGCTGCAGGAGCCCTTCCCCCTTTTGTATTTGGTCACCCTACAAAAGAGGGCAGGGCTCCTGCAGCTTTAACTGTTGTGATGAAGAGGGCTGCATGTCTACAAATGACACCTGCTGAAATTCCCTTCTCAATACAATTGCTAAAGATACAGGAGCCTTGTCCTCCTTTCCTTATGGTTACCCTAACTGATGGTGAGAAGAGATATAGATCCCCCTGCCTAGTTACTCACTGGCTCTTTGTAAGAGGGTGGTAGGACTGATGAGAAAGAGAGTAAGAAGCAACAGCAGCTGGTGAACATGGCAGTGAGAAGGTTTACTCACTGAGGGAGCGGGCCCATGATGGTGCCTTGAACACGGGCAACGAAAACCTGGAGCCAACTCTAATTATACCATCTTCCTTAGCTACAAAGTGAGGTGGAGGGATAAAGCCATGCCCTTTTACGAAAATAGCACTAACCTTCCAGAGAAGTGTCCAACTAGGCACCATGGGCAATTTCCCTAACAAAGGAAATATTTGGGAAAGTTGCCAGGATTATTATGGCCGTCTCTGGCTTCATTAATGTGCTGCACTCCAATCTTAAAATAATATTAGCAAACGATTAAAAGCAACAACACACACACACACACACACACACACACACACAACTAGCTCTTCAACATTTAATGTTAATGAATGAATGAATTATCCTTGGATCAATTCAAATGAATTTACCCAGGATGTATAAGTTCGCTCACTTTTGTATCCACCCCAGTCATTGTCTCTTTCACAGCAGGTTGATCTGCAGCAATGAGCAGGTAACTATGGCTGGGTTCAGACAACACGATAAGCAACGGTGGGGGGGGGGAGTCAATCGTCTGCTGTGTTGCTTATCATGTTGTGGGGGAGGACATACAACTCACGGTATGCTATTTTTTCCATTTAATCCACGGAGAAAAGCAACAGGCTGTTCCGTTGCTTATCCAGAGACCCGTTGATTAAAATGCCATGTGGCAGGCTCCGTTGCGTGTACCGTGCGTTATTTCCATCGACCATAGAGTTCTCCGGCAGGAGCGCCCGAAAGCGCCCTGGCCGCTCCTGTACAGACGGCAGAACTTGCAATGCATGATGGGATAGGGCTGGGAGGACTGAGTGAGGAGCACCAGCTGCCTGGAAGGACAATGGAACTTTCAGCCACAGGACAACATATTGTGTAAGAGCACCAACAACATAACACATGGTGATCTGCCTATTCTCTCCCGCCCCCGTGGTTGCCTCAAGTGTCATCCAAACTCAGCCTATGTTTGGAGCTGAAGAGCTGAAGGTCTTTCAGCCCGTGGGCCGAAGTCCATTTCGGAGAAGCTCCAGTGGTGGGCAGGGCTGAACGGGGAAAGGGAGGGGCCAAAATAGTAACCATACCATATTTTAGTTTAAAGTAACCTTTTTCAACCTTTAAGGCCTTGTCTACACCAAGCAGGATATTGCACTATGAAAGTGGTATGAAAGCGATATATAAAAGGCAGGAGCCACACTACTGCTTTATAGTGGTATTGAAGTGCACTGACCACTGTTGGGGCCCATTGACACATGCCATATACCGCTTTCATAGTGTAATATCCTGCTTGGTGTAGATTAGGCATAAGAAGGGGAGGGCTTTTTCCCCCCTCTGGTCAGTTGGTGACTCTATATCAGATCCACATTTTTAACTGGTGTTGGGGGTTTTGCATATTCTTCCCCTTCACTGGGGAGAATGGATAAGTAGCTCTTCTTCAGCTATTTATAGGGCACAGCTGGCTACAAATGCAGCTATTCTTAGGATTTAAACATATTTGCATTTGTAATCAATTTTGCTCTCCCTCGGTAAGGTTGTGGATCTTTTCCGTTTTGCCTACCTAAAAGTTCTCCGTAACTCAATTGGTTGGCTGTAGACCAGGCCCTGGCCTTGAAAAACCACACAGCGGTATCATGTTTCAAGACCAGAAACTCCTGGGCCTAACATGAGAGAAAACAACATAAAGAAGACAAGGAAATACCTTCCTGTAACCACAACACACTGTAACCGTAGTGAGCCAACAGTATGATTCAGACTGTTGGCTCACTTGGCATACTGACTGGGGAGTAAGAGACAAAGTGGATGATACCCTGAATGTGTATATGCATTTCAGCAGTGGTGGGTGGTGGCTCCAATGTCGGTGGGACAGTAAATCCACTCCGGGTTTCAGTCAGGCTCTAAAGGAGTTATCCAAGGTGCTGAATCCTATCCCCAAAATGGGTTGAGCCCCTTGGACAGCTCCTTTAGAGTTCTGGCTGGTTCTGACTGAAACCCAGAACCGATTCAGCACCCCACCAACAATGGAGCCACCAGCCAGCACTGCTCTTACCATTAGTATGTTACGCCTAATGTTTAGCCAGAATCTGCTTCCTCACAATTTCCACTTCTAGTTTCTAGTTGTGCCAAAGACCCAGTCCTCTCCATGTTTTATGTGACAACCCTTTAGATTTTTGAAGACAGCTATCACGGCCCTGTTCAGACAACACGCTAAACCGTGCTGCTGAACCACAAAATGGTTAACGGAATGCATGAACCCTAATGCATTCCATTAACCATTTTGTGGTTAGGCAGCATGGTTTAGTGTGTTGTCTGAACGGGGTCCATGTCTCTCTTTAATTAGGGTGACCATATGAAAAGGAGGACAGGACTCCTGTATCTTTAACAGTGGTATTGAAAAGGGAATTTCAGCAGGTGTCATTTGTATATATGGAGAACCTGGTGAAATTCCCTCTTCATCACAACAGTTAAAGCTGCAGGTGCCCTGCCATCTTTTGCATCTGGTCACTCTAGTATAGCTCCTGCATCTTTAACTGTTGTGATGAAGAGGGAATTTCAGCAGGTTCTCCATATATACAAATGACACCTGCTGAAATTCCCATTTCTATGCAACTGTTAAAAATACAGGAGCCCTGTCCTCCTTTTCATAGGGTCACCCTATCTTTAATCGCTTCCGGTTTATTTTTGTTTGCAAACTGCAACCACAGGAGAGGGAGAATCAGGATTGGGACCACACTGCAGAAAAGGGGTGTGTGTTGAAGGCCTGAAATTCAATACCTGGCATCTTCTGTTACATGGCCTGGTAGATTATGAGAATCATCCCTCTCTGCCTGAGATCCTAGACACAAGGCCAGTGTCAAGGAGAGGCATGGATGAGCGCCTGCTATGACCCCACACCGCACCAGGGGCCCACTGCCAAGAACCCCCTGGAGTTGCTCTTCCTCTTCACCCTACTCATTCGGCTGCCCCTCTTTCTGACCCAGACAACAGAGGTAATAAGTAGACACCTACTTGCTCCCTGGCCCTTTGCCTGGCAAGTGTTTTGCACGCCCAGAGTGCAAGACGCAGAATAACGGGCTCAAGTTAAAGGAAGCCAGATTCCGGCTGGACATCAGGAAAAACTTCCTGACTGTTAGAGCAGTACGACAATGGAACCAGTTACCTAGGGAGGTTGTGGGCTCTCCCACACTCGAGGCCTTCAAGAGGCAGCTGGACAACCATCTGTCGGGGATGCTTTAGGGTGGATTCCTGCATTGAGCAGGGGGTTGGACTCGATGGCCTTGTAGGCCCCTTCCAACTCTGCTATTCTATGATTCTATGAACATGAGAAACAGGATGACAAGCAATAGCAGCTGGTGACAATGGAAGTGAGAAGGTAGATTCATGGAGGGAAGCGGCTGTTGAGGGTGTCTTATTTACTATTTATTATAACGTTTGTATCCCACCCTAAATCACAAGGATCTCAGGGCAGTGTTCAGGTAAAATCACACAAATGATATGATACAATAAATATACACAGCTAAAAACAAATTAAACCATTAATATGTTAAAACCAATATGAAATTTTAAAACAGTAAAAGCCAATTAAAACAAGACAGTGTGCAGGCTGGTGGATTTAGCCATCAAAGGAAAGGAAAGGAACCTCTTGTGCAAGCACTGAGTCATTACTGACTCTTGGAGGGACGCCAGCTTTCACTGACGTTTTCTTGGCAGGCCTTATAGCGGGGTGGTTTGCCGTTGCCTTCCTCGGCCATGATTACCTTTCCCCCAGCTAGCTGGGTACTCATTTTACCGACCTCGGGAGGATGGAAGTCTGAGTCAACCTGAGCCGGCTGCCTGAGAACCAGCTTCCACCATGTCTTAACCTGGTGCCGAAATGAAGCCAGTGGCGGCACCAGTCGGGCCTCCAGGGGGAGGGCATTCCACAGCCGGGGTGCCACAACAGAGAAAGCCCTCCCCCACATCCCACCATCTCTTGTGTTGGGGCTCAGAGAAGGGCTCCTCCAATAGATCTTAAGTCTCAGGCAAGCAGATATAGGGAGAGGTGCTCCCTCAAGTATCAAGGTCCCAAACCGTTTAGGGCTTTAAACGCCATTACCAATGCCTTGAATTCTGACCAGAAACATATTGCCAGTGCAATTCCTTTAAGACTGGTGTTATATGGTCTCTATGAGATGTTCCAGTCAGCAGTCTAGCTGCTACATTTTGCACTAGCTGCAACTTCCGAGTTGTCTTCAAGGGCAGCCCCACGTAGAGTGCATTGCAGTAGTCTAATCAGGAAGTTATGACTAAGTGCACTACTGTGTCTAGATTATCCCTGTCCAGGAAAGGCCATAGCTGGTGGATCAGCCGAAGCTGGCCCCAAGTACTCCGTGCCACAGAGTCCACCTGGGCCTCCAGTGACAATAATGGGTCTAAGAGTATTCCCAAGGTATGCACCTGCTCCTTCAGAGGGAGTGCAACTCCATCCAGAACAGGTTGCTCACCCAATTCCCAGACTCGGGAACCACCAATCCACAGAGCTTCCATCTTATCAGATTCAGATTCAGTTTTTAGCCCTCATCCAGCCAATTACAGCCTACAGCCCCTTCACCATCCAACGGCCTTTAAAAACCTGGATCAGGGCCTTCCCAAGGATTTTGCTGCCTGCGGTGAAGGATAAGATGGCACCCCCATCCCATTCCATCTACAAAACCTGCCTGGACAGGCAGATGAAATCTGTCTTCAACACGAATGCTGTGGCAACGTCCTCCACTGAACCTGAAGGCAGCAGGCTAAGTTAAGGGGCACCGGGTAAGCTACAAGGCACACAGCTCTCTCCTTGAATAACCTAAAGAGGCCAAGGAGATCCCTTCCTGTAACCTCAAGGCAGTATAACCACCATTCCCGCTGATTCAAACTGCTATGCATGGTGATTTGGGAGTAAGAGACAAATTGGATGATACCCTTTGTGTTTGTATGCATTTCATCAGTGGTGGCTGGTGAAATGCATATACGTATTGATGCTGCCTCCCAACATCTGCCACCTGAGGCAACTGCTTCATGGAATCATAGAATAGCAGAGTTGGAAGGGGACTACAAGGCCATCGAGTCCAACCCCCTGCTCAATGCAGGAATCCACCCTAAAGCATCCCCGACAGATGCTTGTCCAGCTGCCTCTTGAAGGCCTCTAGTGTGGGAGAGCCCACAACCTCCCTAGGTAACTTATTTCGTTGTCGCACTGCTCTAACAGTCAGGAAGTTTTTCCTGATGTCCAGCTGGAATCTGGCTTCCTTTAACTTGAGCCCGTTATTCCGTGTCCTGCACTCTTTGAGGATCGAGAAGAGATCCTGGCCCTCCTCTGTGTGACAACCTTTTAAGTATTTGAAGAGTGCTATCATAAGTATTTGAAGAGTGCTATCCTGCCTAACGGTAGGGCCGGCCCTCAACTGGAGCCAAACTGCTGGAGAGGTGCTGCCAGTCAGGTGAACAATGCCGAACAAGTATAAGGCAGCTTCCATTCTATGTCCGTATAACACACACACCCCACAATTCCCAATGATGTTTTCCCAATTCTCCTAAAGCTTTTGTTAGGGCCCCCGCCCCCGGGTCTTTCTTCACCATGGGGCCGCTAATAGTAGTTTTCAGAGACAGGGAGAGACTTAGATAATTCTCCCTTCAAATCTCACGTTACTTGGCCCTTCCTGGAATCAAATTAGGGTTGCCAACCTTTTTTATTGAGCCTGCTCCTGTGCCTTTAATAGCAGTACGACACCAAGAAATTTAACAAGCAAAACTTTCTTCATTCCATCCCTTCACTTTTATCCCCATGAAAGGAAAGAGGTTCATCAGCTACATTTCTGTCCACCAGGGTGCTGTTAAAAGACTCGCTAAAAGATGGCGGCCCTAAGCCAAAGGGAAGTGAAATATGACAACCAGTGAAAGGAGCCATCAGTTACACAAACTGTAATCCAGAACGCGCAACAGCATTCGATCGTTTTAATCAGATCGTTTTAAAGTCAAGCTAACGAGGTGGAAACGCTATCCAGGTTTTTGGCCTGACTAAGCTGCAATCCAGCTTAAACAGAAAGAAATGTGATGCATTAGAAATATGAATTTATTCTTGGGTTGAGGTTTACATACGTTCGGTGTTCCCCCAGCAGTTACATAGTCCATGATCTGAAAATGCAATTGCTTAGGTAGCTTTCAAAGCGGAGCACATGCGTTGCATGCACAAGCATCCATGTTCAATTCCCAGAAACTCCACTTAAAAGGCTCTCAAGTGACAAGGCTTGGAAAGACTTGGAGATATCTGTTGCCAAATAGCCAGACAATACGGAGCTAAACAGATTGTTGATCTGATGCAGCATAAGACAGCAATGCTTTGGTAACACCATTGATTTTGAAGGAATTCCACAAGTCCAATTCTGAATTCTGTCTGCTATCTATCCCAGGGATGGAGAATACGTGGTCCTCCAGATGGTGTGGCTGCAACCTTCATGAACATCTGGAGAGCTACACAATCCCAACCCTTGATCGTTCTGACAGCTGCCTATCAACCTTTCCTTGGGAATGCCCAATAAAGCAAACACCAAAGAAACCAAACATACTACTCCTAGAACACCAGATGTTTTGGATTACAGCTCCCATAATCCATTACCATTGGCCACACTGGCTGTGGCAGAGGGAAGATGTAGTCAAAAACATCTGGAGGTTGCCTACCTCTGTCCTAAGCAATGTGTAAAGAGGGAGCCGTGGAAATGCCACATTATCTCGTTCTTGCTTTTCCCAATGTCAATCTTGTCGGAGAGGTAAGATGTTGTTTGTAGAGCCTCTTTGCTCCTCCAGCTGGTGCTGCTGTGTGCATGCAGTAAAAACGCATTTATTTTATTTGATCAGGCTGCAGCAAGGAAGAAAGCGGGGCTACCATTAGCTCTGCATAGGAGCCAGGTGTGATCTGGCGGATGCCATTCTATCAGGTTGCCATGGGGGGGGGGGGGGAGAAGGGAAGCAGGGCCATTTGACAAGCTCAGCTGAGAAACCAGCAACTTTTAGCTCCTTGTCTCTTTCAACTGTTTCTTCTCCAGCTTATCATTATAAAAAACATTGAGCTCATTCAGATGCAGAGGGAAATCGTGTTTCCTTACCATGGCTCTGCTTCCTGCTTCTCTTCCGCATTTGCAACGAGCTATAATTACACAAGGAAGAGAGCAGTGATCATGTGGCCCATACAATTAAACGGGACAGTGCCATCTAGTGGGCATTTTGTAGTGCAACCTCAGAAGAGTCGCGTTTTCTCAGGTTTATTTTGTGACGGTAAAAGTGAGAAAAGGAGCGGGAGACGCCTGTACACAACAGGAAAACCCAACAAATACCGATATAGCTCAGAAAAGTTGAGTTTTCTGAATTTTATTTTTTACCGATAAAACCAGGGAATGGAGCGGGAGATGCACAGGAGGCTGACAACATCGTCAAAATGACCCGCAAACATCCGTGAGTAGCCACTCACAAGCGTGCTATAAAACACACGTTTAAAGAAGCTCGTGGTAACTAAGACCTAGTGCTTGAGCTCCCATTCCCTTTCCTCCTTTTCTATCATTCTTAAGGGTCAGGGGAACTGTCTTACAGGTCATTGTAGTCTGCTCTTGGGAGCCTTTTTCAGCTGAAGTGTGGGGTAAAAATGTTTCAAATAAATACATTTTACTTCGTGGTGTCATACTGTCCATGTGTCATCTCTCAACTTTATGCTTCGGTTATAAGAATATCACAGTTTCCCCAGTGCTCTGAACTCCAATATTTTATAGCTGGGAAAATGACATTTCCCCATGGAAGTGTTTCCCCCTTTTCAATTGCCACATGAGAAGGTAAAATTACAGATTTCACCCAGGATGGGCCTTGTGAACTCCTGAGGACCAGCCTGTATTTCAGCACTTTTTTTTTTTTGCAGGCTACTGGCTTTTATGGTCTTATTTACATAACTGCTGAAGAGTGTAAGTAGCTATTATAAACTGACACCAGTTTTATGCTACATTGATGCTCAGGACATATTCTCCAGTTGTCCATATATATCAAAGGACAGTCCAAATGTTCTGGTCCCTGTCTCTGATCAATCACTTCACTGATCAATCGCCCTCCGCAGGGTCTCATTGGGTCACTGCTTTGATCGAGCTATTTTTCTTGGCCAGTCATCACCAGATCAGATCCTTTTAGCATATATGTGAAGTTAGGATCTTTGGGCCCAATGTGCATCTGTTTACACTTGCTTACGCTGAACCGCATTTGCCACTTTAATGCCTGTTTCCCCAGTTTGGAGAGTTCCTTCCGGAGCTCTTTGCAATCCGTTTTTGTTTTAACCAATCACCCTAAATAATCTGGCGTTGTCAGCAAATTTGGGCACTTCTCTGTTCGCTCCTGATCATTTATGAAAAAAGGTTTAAAAGCACTGATTCTAGCACAGATTCTTGGGAGGACTCCACTGTTTGCATCCCTCCATTGTGAGAAGTGAACATTTCCCCCTACTCTCTTGCTTTCTATTCTTTAATCAATTACTATCCATACAAGGACCTCTCCTCTTACCCCAGAACTGCTAAGTTTGCTCAGGAGCCTTTGGTGAATGACTTCGTGAAAAGCCTTTTGGAAGTCCAAGTAATCAGTCTCTACCAGATGAACTGTGCTGTCTTGTGTTGAATTAGCTCAGCCTTGTCTAAGTGAGATCATTATTTTTTTCTCTCGGAACAAACAGCATCGTTAGAGTCAAGTGCTTTTTAGTCATCTGATTATCCTGCAGATCAAACAGTAAGTCCCGGATTTTGGTGCAACTGTTTATAATCAGGATCCAAATATGAATAATGTGACGATGGTTTCCAGCGCAGCTTGTGAGCGGCTAAGACCTTCACATGAGCCAACAGAAAATTACGAAATCGTCAATAATATAGAACTTCTGTAACAGATCCAATCCTTTGTTAAGTGTATAAGAAGACCCCAGACCATTAGCAGGCAGGGGATTATTACTGGAAAGAGGATATATTATAGAAGAAAATGCAGCCAAAGTTATGCATTGTCTATTATGCAGCGAAAATGCATTGTCTTTCAAAACAGTTTTGGTCCACCTGATGTTTGCCATCTGGCAGCCTTGTGAATATCTGCATCGTAAGTCCAAAAAGGGAGAAAAGCTGATGAATTTGGGCAACATTTTGATTATCTATCCAGGAAAGAAAACCTCAATATATATTCTGTCAAAAGACCTGTAGCGCACACTGATTTTCTAATCCCCACCAAAAAAAAAACCCTCTACGCTTCCTTTTTCTTTTTTTACTTTGAAAGCATAATATGCCTTTACATGTCATTGTTCCTCTTCTGACCACAAAATAATTTTATTGAACATTCAGTTATTAAACATACACATTTTTCCATCATGCATTTCCCTTCTTCCTTTAGTGTTATTTTTTTGTGGTGGACAGCAAGTTACAAAACTGGTCCCAATTTTTCCCTGGCACCAATTTTAGCCATCTGCCCACAGTGGGCACCATCTGGTCCCATATTCCTGCAAACTGTCCCTTTCCATCAGACCTAGTGGTAAAACTTTTCCTGGACGGTACTACTTTAGGCAGCAGGTGGGAAACCACAACTTTGAATATTCTACTATGAAGGGGGGGGGAAACAAAAAATGGCCTTGCATATAGAAAACAAGGATTTGTTTCCTGTGGGCAGAAAACACTTGCAGCTGGTAATGGTATGGTCCAAGGAAGTTTAACCCTTTGAATCTGGCCTTCGCTTGTCAACACATTCTGCAATCATTGGATTTGGAATTGCACAGGGTGGGTTGATTCCACAACACATATCTAAAAAGGAATCAGTGGCCAAGATTACACAAGACGCAGCAGCTCTGCCACTTAATGCAGATCCGCCCCCATTCACATGTAAACAGGGTAGAATTTCAAGGGCAAAAGGGTTGCTGACCTGGTCCCCCTCCCTCTGCTCTTAGCCCTATTTCCTCTAGACGTTTTAGGACCCCAGCTTCAGCATCGTAAGCTTCATCTGGGAAAACCAAGCACTAATTCCCACAGTATGTGTGGTTATCCTAGTAGGACTCTTGGAGGTAAAGAAAAGCCACCTTGATAACTGCATTTGAATTTTGCTTTACTGGCAAAAAAAACTAATGTGCACAGAAGACTGACCACCTTACTTTGACCGGGTTCGGACAACACAATGACCAACAGTGGTTTAAATAGTTGATGGCTGGTTATTTAACCCACCATGGGTTATAGTGTGTGGGGGGGAGTTTTTTAAACCACACTTGGTTGTTTAGCTAAAATAACCAACGCAAATAACCAATGCTGTGCAGAGTTGGCTATTTGAAGCACCATTGGTTGTGGAGGACACCGTTGATTATTTCCTTGGCCACAAAGTCGCAATGCAAGCGTGGTCAAAGTGGCAGCTGCTGCTCTAGTCCAGCCAGTAGGGCAGATTTTTGGCAGCAATGGCTTATGGGATAGTAGTGGGATTTCTGAGGTGGGGAGAGAGCGTGGGGGATGTGCAAGTCAACTCACTCAATGCTAATCCCCACCACAGTTGATTATCATGTAATGTGGGGAGTTTGTTGTTTATTTGTTCAATCGTTTCCGACTCTTCGTGACTTCATGGACCAGCCCACACCAGAGCTTTCTATCGGCTGTCGCCACCCCTAGCTCCCCCAAGGTCAAGTCTGTCACCTCCAGAATATCCTCCATCCATCTTGCCCTTGGTCGGCCCCTCTTCCTTTTGCCTTCCACTTTCCCTAGCATCAGCCTCTTCTCCAGGGTATCCTGTCTTCTCATCATGTGGCCAAAGTACTTCAGTTTTGCCTTTAATGCCATTCCCTCAAGTGAGCAGTCTGGCTTTATTTCCTGGAGTATGGACTGGTTTGATCTTCTTGCAGTCCAAGGCACTCTCAGAATTTTCCTCCAACACCACAGTTCAAAAGCATCTATCTTCCTTCGCTCAGGGAGTACCCCCTAGATAAACAATTGTTGAGTTGATTATTACCCCACTGTTGACTATCGTGTTGACCAAACGCAGCTTTTCAGTAGGGTTAGACTACAACTTGGCTTGAGTGGAAATCCTATGTGGACATCCTCAAACGCATGTCCGACTGAGTTCAATGGCACTTGCAACTAGCATGTGTGCTTAAGACTGTAGCCTTCATCCTTAATATGACCCAGGAGTATTAATATATTTAAAGGATCCCCCCCCAATTTAGCCTCATTACAACTGTTTGCTTACTCAGATACACTGTGGACCAAGATGAGTTTACATATTCCTGGGAATATGATCAATTTGTAATAAAGTTTCAGCTATTGAGCAGTATAGAAATGTAAACAATTAATAACACATAGTCCCTCCTATTCATGCCACAGCAACCCTTTCCATTAGGCAAGGGAAGGCAGATTTTGAATCATCATTAAAGAGCAACAATATCAATTATTCAGCTTTTTATGGGTTGTATCCATTAACTAGGGTGACCATATGGAAAGGGGGACAGGGCTCCTGTGTCTTTATCAGTTGTATTGAAAGGATTCAATACAATCCTTTCAATTGTATTCAACTGAAAGGATTCAATACAATCCTTTCAATGTGGATTCCTGCATTGAGCAGGGGGTTGGACTCGATGGCCTTGTAGGCCCCTTCCAACTCTGCTATTCTATGATTCTATGAAAGGGGAATTTCAGCAGGCGTCATTTGTCTGCATGCAGCACCTGGTGAAATTCATCACAACAGTTAAAGCTACAGGAGCTATATTAGACTGAGCAGATACAAAAGAGGGCAGGGCTGCTGCAGCTTTAACTGTTGCGATGAAGAGGGAATTTCATCAGAAGCTGCATGCACACAAATGACTCCTGCTGAAATTCCCCTTTCAGTACAACTGTTAAAGATACAGGAGCCCTGTCCCCCCTTTCCATATGGTCACCCTAATCATTAACCTCTTTCGTCTGAAACAAGGAATCTTCCTCTATTGGAGTAAATGAACCTTTGGATCCAATGCTATTTTATCAGCTTGGGAGAGGGCACCGTTTAAATAAGGCATGGGCAACTTGAAGCACTCCAGATGTTTTGGGCTACAACTCCCAACATTGCACATCATTGACTATGCTGGCTAAAGCGAGTTGCAGGCCAAAACATTGGGAGGGTCAAAAGTTACTTATAGCTGATTTGAATTTTCTACCAGGCCCCCAATATCTCTCTCCCACCGTATCTACGGACGTTTCCATTTAGGCTGCTATGACTTTTCTTCATCGATTAGGATAAACATTATCCATTAATAATGGATTTCAGGTGGGGATTTCTTGCTGTTTTGTAGGTTGTGCATTTAACACATTTTATTTAGGACATCTCTACTTCAAAATTTGTGAAACATGAGAAAAACAACCACAACTTCGGAAGGTATGTTTGTTTCATATATGAGCAAAGCTATATTTAACGTTGCTAATCCCTTGAATTGTTCCTAGTTTGACCAAATTGGGTTAAATTTGGTTTAGATGATAAAGAAACAAAGAATGGATGTATTAAACTATTGCTATAAGAAAACAAAACCCTAATGTGCAAGATGGTAACCAGCATTTCTGGGTATACAGATGCATTAGGTATAAGATTCCCGTTGTATTTCAAACCCACTTCTCCAGGGTAGAAATTATTCAGTGTGAGAAAACTCATTGAATATTCTACTTTTACAAATTTAAAAGTAATTATGAGATGTATTTAAATTCCAAAGAATGCAAAGTTAGCCAGTTAATTTCTCAGCCAAATAACCTCAAATAAAATAAATTCTTCCCATTTATTTACACCCTAGAATCATAGAATAGTAGAGTTGGAAGGGGCCTATAAGGCCATTGAGTCCAACCCCCTGCTCAGTGCAGGAATCTGGCCTAGATCATCCCAAACCAATGGAAAATGTCTGTTTTTTCTAAACTTCATTACCACGCCGAAAAGGTTTTTTGGGGGGTGGAAGTGGTGAAGCATGTGGGGAGGAGACCGTTAACCCTTCCCTCTTCAGCTGTAGTCCCCCTTGAAAATTGCCTCCTGCTTGGCAATTCAATTTAAGATTGATTTGTTTTTTGTCCCAGATCTGGCGAACAGATCTGGGGCATTTGGAAATGTATTCAAGGCTGGGACCTCATTGACCCATGCGTAGTAACTCCCTTTCCCAATATTTTCAATGTGGGAAATGGCTGCATAAGGCCAAAAATGTCCAGTGCAAGAAAGAGTTTCTGCGATCATCAGGGCTCCATCGGCACGCCAGTACACCTGCTGAGTTCTTGCTGAAGCTGGCTTCCTAATTCACTTCAGCAGCGGGGGGCAGCTTCACATACCATCCACCTCACAAATGTGGACAGAGCCTTCCTCTTGTTGTCATTGAGTGGGGACGCCCTTGCCTACATGTGATGATCAACTTGGCAGATTACAAAATGTAGCCAAACTCTAGCATAACCACCTTTTCTGGCTCAAGCATCAGAAGTGCTAGCCTTGCCCTAAGAACACTTCTCCTCTGGCTTCATTCTAAGTGAACAACTATTTGACAACAGACTTGGTGGCATAGCACCAGTATGTCCAAGTACTACTGAGCATATTGTCCTGGACAGGCACTATAGTAATCATCAAGAGTTCCAACCATTGTGGCTAATAGGCAGCATTAGTACCACCAGTAGTAAAAGAAACCACAACATATACTGAAATAAGGTGGGACTGCCACCATGTCACACCACTTCTGAACTAAGCAGCAATAATATCAGAATAGATCCATGATAGCAACCTTCATGGGTCATATACTGAGGGTTACACTGAACAGAAGCTGCCAATTATAAGAACATAAGACGTGCCGGGCTGGATCAGAACAAGGGTCCATCTACTCCAGCACTCTGTTTACACAGTGGCCAACCAGCTGTCGACCAGGGACCAACAAAGCAGAACACGGTGCAACAGCACCCTCCCACCCATGTTCCCCAGCAACTGGTGCACACAGGCTTACTGCCTTGGATACTGAAGGTAGCACATAACCATCAGGGCTAGTAGCCATGGATAGCCTTCTCCTCCAGCAATTTATCCAACCTCCTTTTAAAGCCATCCAAATTGGTGGCCACCTCTACATCTTGTGGTAGTGAATTCCGTAGGCACTGTGTGAAGAAGTCCTTCTTTTTATCTGTCCTGAATCTCTCACCAATCAGCTTCATGAGGTGACCCCGGGTTCTAGCATTTTGAGAAAAGGACATATGTTCAAGGTCAGAGGCTACTAATCCACCTATCCCAAGTACTATCTGCTCTGACAGTGGACCTCCAAGGTCTCAAGGAATGCTGTTTGCCAGCCCTGTTAACCAAGATGCTTTACGTGGAGATTCCAGGTATCGAACCTGAGATCTTCTACATGTAAACATGTTGTCTAGTATTGAGCTAATCTCCCTCTCAAACTCTGCATGACAGTTACAATATTGATGATTTGGGATTTACACTTCTAAAAGCATAGATAGGGCCAATCAAAGAGGAAATAACAAATATCTCTGATGCTTTGTCGTAACTCCTGGTAAGAAATCACATCAGTGGTCTTTTTTCTCATCTGCTTTTATTGATCCATACCTGTACTTTCAAAGAGTAAAACTCAAATCAGGCACACTGTAAGCAGTCATATGAATGTCATCATTAGTGCATTACATGTGAAAAACAAAGGTATAAATTATGGTAAGCAATAGCATCAGTGGTCTTTTCCCTCCCCCTTTCCTTATAACTACACTTCCGGGAGGGCAAATCCCAAGAGAATATCTTTCTATACAAAAGCAGGTTGCCAAGGTTATGTCAAACTCTACTGAAACAAAGAAATAGAACCTAGAGCTTTGGAAATAGGAACAGGCTGGAATCCCAATATGTGGGGTGAAAAGAGGCAGGGAACAAGTTTTAGCCTCCAGCCCAATTACGTCACTAGAGCTATAGGGCACCCCTTTAAGGAACATAGGAAGCTGCCTTATACTGTGTCAGACCATGGGTCCATCTAGCCCAGTGTTGTCGACACCGTCAGCAGCTCCCTGGAGTTTCAGGCAGGAGTTTTTCCTGCCCTCCCTGGAGATCACAGAATCATAGAATAGTAGAGTTGGAAGGGGCCTATAAGGCCATCGAGTCCAACCCCCTGCTCAGAGCAGGAATCCACCCTAAAGCATCCCCGACAGATGCTTGTCCAGCTGCCTCTTGAAGGCCTCTAGTGTGGGAGAGCCCACAACCTCCCTAGGTAACTGATTCCATTGTCGCACTGCTCTAACAGTCAGGAAGTTTTTCCTGATGTCCAGCTGGAATCTGGCTTCCTTTAACTTGAGTCCATTATTTTACTTTCTCTCACACAAGTGAATGATTGCCATTCATTTCCTAGGAGGAAAAAGTAAAACACTATTATGGTCCAGACAAAAACTGCCCTTGATGCCATGGAGTGCACCGGAGTGGCTGGAAATTTGTCTCTTTCTGCAAAATGAAGACGCATGATAAAAACTCCACCCCAGGTGTTCGCAATAGCCAAGCCCTGCCTCCACATTATCTGCTCATCATATTCTTGTATACACATTTTTGTAAAGGGGGAAGAATATATGGCAAGTTTTCAACATACCGCTTAGCCACAGCTTCATAAGATCCCCAACACTAGTTCAAATAAAAATATGTATTATTAAAATCATATTGCTTTGATAAACAATTTTATTTAACGTAAGCCTTGAGTGGGAGATCTTGAATCATCTTCCATTTATTTTGTTGGCTAAGTGACATCTATAAGGTAACAGAAATTTTGTTGCCATTATTTTAGAGATATTTCTAAAAAGTACAGGTGACATTGTTGAAAGGTTTTATCATCTTAGTATGGCTTTGACAATTAAACACTTTTACAATACAATCCTATACATGTCTACTCAGAAGTAAGCTCCATTGCATTAAATGGGACTGACTCTCAGGTAAGTGCTCATAGGATTGCAGCCTTAATTCTTTTAAAAATTGAGGTCCTACTTAGAAGCTGCCCCATAAATCCTAAACTCACAACGAAGTACTGCAGAGAAACTGTGATCGTTTTCATTTTATTTTTTAAATGGTTTCTGCTAGAGTTAGTACATGTATAAGGTAACTGGAATTCTCCTTCCCATTTCCCCCTGCCTCCCCCCCCCCATGCTACAAAAGCAAAAAACATTTTTGCGAAATCAAAATTTGAGATCCGAATGTGTCCTAGCTGATTCTCAAGCAATTTCAATTGAAGTAAAAAAAAATCCTTTTGTATGCAAACAAAAAATGCATGAAATGCTTCTCTTTCGCTTCTCCACAGAAAAACAAACAAACAAACAACTTCATTCTCCCATTCAAATGCTTTTAATGTAAAATTGCATGGATGAGAAATCCAGTTTCTTAAAAAGACAGACAAAAATGAGATAGGAAGCTTCATAGCCCACCTTTCTTCTTGACTGGCATTCTCGCAGTTATTTCTGGCACTGGATGCAAGCGCTTATTTACCGGTATCAACACAGAGTCCCGCTGGGATTGTCTTGTGAGGTCAGAAATCTGCCATCCGATTCAAAACACTTAACACAGTTCAGCTTAAAAACAGGAATCTACGCCTTCGTTTTCCACAGTGGCGCTCACAGTTTTCTCCAATTAAAAACTTCCAACACCACCCAATGGAATACCAAGGGGAGGGAGGGAAAAAAAATAGAGAGAATTTTTGCCAAAGCAGTTGTCAAAATCTGTAAAATATTTCCCGGTCTATAAAAAATATACAAGAGAAAACACCCGTCATCCTACAAAATTGTATAAGAATCCCTCTTGTGACAGCCAAGGGCTTTTTGTTTTGCTTTTGTAGAAGTTAAGTGAACGTAGGAAATACAATTAAGGCACAGTCCAAGTCTTGGCAGTCCTAATAATCCACTTCAGCACATTCCGACACCACCTAAGCGTCAAACCAGTTCTCAAATAATCCAAATAAATTTCTGAGGAAGACAGGAGCAGTTCAGAGGGACTTTGCACCATTCACAGCTGACTTTGGCCAGTTAGATATAGCACTGTGTGCACACGATGGTCTTCGGCATACTGGGGAGGAAAAAGCCCCAGTTTCACTTGGTTACTCGAACAGCAGTCACTTTCATTTTTATTTTCTCCACCTTGCCTTCTGGCCTTTAATGTCCCTCTGATCCTTACTTGTATTAAGCCCAAGAGGATTGAAAACAATCCCTCGACATGGAATTATTAAAGTGACAGTGCTATTCTCGGGGCAGGCTGGTAGAGCAGACTGCTGTGCACTGGAGTCACTGACGTCTCGCCATCTCACTTTTTGCTCAGCAGCAGCTGCCTAATGAGAGAGGAGCAAAGTTCAGAGAAGAGCTTCCCCAAATGGTATGCAAAGAGGCTGGAATATTAACAGAGCACAATGCAGGCCATGAAGTCAGTCCAGAGTTCCCCCGGTTGCTGGCACAGCTGGTTGGCCTCACCAAAACCTCAATATTTCCCCCCTTTTTTTCCTGCAGAAAAGAAAAGAACACAATAACAGACTCTTTCCTTTTCACGATGTCAAAGACAAAGGGGCAAATTTACTGTACAGATGTTTCCCTTTATGCATGCAAACCCAATTTACACATAGTTCTCCTGCATCGCAATTACCTTCTGCAAAAGGTGAAAATTGTGTCCAGGAGTTATTCTCTGCTGCTCTTAAACTATATTCAAGCACTCTTATCTTTCTCGCATTCACATAAACAGATTCTTGTTGCTTAATAAAGAGTCTTTCTCGTGTTCTGATGGTTTTATTGACTCTTAATATAGGGAAAAGGGGTTGGTTTAAGGCAGGGATGTTGAACCTTTTTCATCTCAAGGGCTGAATCCCATTTCAGGGAAGCAGAGCCAAAAATACCACCATATTTTAGCTTAAAGGTGTAAATCCTATGCATGTTTAGACAGGAATAAATCCTGCAACTCCCAGCGTCCCCCAGCCAACGCTGGGAGTTTTAGACAAAAATAAGTTCCACATATGCATAGGATTGTGTCTTAAGGCCCTTGCTGACATTAACTAAGCTTTATGAGAGTCATTTCAACCCTTTGGAATGGGCAAAAAACTGCACAAAAGCCTGGAAACCACAAAATTATGGGTGGGAAGGAGGCATTGTCATCTGGGGAACCCTGGGGACTGGACTGGGACCCCAGGAAGGCTGGAATGGGGGCCCAGGCGTGAAATTCCGCCCCCTTGGTATAGGGTGAAGAGCAAGTGAACTTGAAACTGCAGGAAAAATGTTTATGTGAAGAACAAGGTTGCGGCAAACCATAAGGGCAATGAAGGGGGCTTGAATATGGACTGTAGTTTCAGGTGCATCTGCTAAGCACCTTTTATCAGCTCAGGCCCTTATCTGGATAGAGATTGCCTAGCTACAGTTATCCATGCTCTGATAACCTCTCGTTTGGATTACTGCAATGCGTTATACGTGGGGCTGCCTTTGAAAACGGTCCGGAAACTTCAGCTGGTACAAAACAGGGCAGCCCGTTTACTAACAGGGACTGGCTGGCGAGACCACATCACGCCAGTCCTTTCCCAGCTTCATTGGCTGCCAGTCCAGGTCCGGGCCCAATTCAAAGTGCTGGTATTGACATTGAAAGCCCTAAACGGTTTGGGGCCAGGTTATCTGAAGGAACGCCTCCTCCCATATGTACCTGCCCGGACCTTAAGATCATCCACAGGGGCCCTTCTCCGTGAGCCCCTGCCAAAGGAAGTGAGGCAGGTGGCTACTAGGAGGAGGGCTTTCTCTGTTGTGGCATCCGGGCTGTGGAATGAGCTCCTGAGAGAGGTCCGCCTGGTGCCTACACTGTACTCCTTTCGTCGCCAGCTGAAGACCTTTTTATTCTCTCAGTATTTTAACACTTAATTTTAACTTAAATTTAAATTTTACTGTTCTAATTCTGTATTTTAATCTTATATCAATTTCTGCTACGTGGTTTTATCCTGGTTGTGCTTTTTATACTGTATTTTGTATTTGTGTTTTTAGACTGTTAGTTGTTTTATTATGGTTTTAATTTTTGTGAACCGCCCAGAGAGCTTCGGCTATTGGCCGGTATAAAAATGAAATAAATTAATTAATTAATTAATTAAGCAGGGAAATGATAAGAGAGAAGCTGTAGTGCAATGTAGCATAGAGAACTTGAAATATGGATTCTGAGGGAACCGTGGTAAGTAAAGGACAAAAGTCAGTGGCAGGGATGAGCAAAGGTAGAGTGCAGCAGGCGAGTGAAGTCAAGCTAATGAAATTAAGGATTGAGAAAGGGTGTCCTAAAAGGCGTGCAATGGGCAGCATGGTCTCAAAGACGGAAATTCCGTGCAAACTGGGAGGAAGTGAGCGATGAGCTGTGAAATGGATTGGAGTCATAGTCCACTTAGAAGCCTAAATGGAATGGGAGAACATAAATGAGAAAAGAATTGAGAACGCTGTTCAGTAAAAAGGTAAGGAAGTGACATGGGCTCAGGACGCAGAGACAGTATTGGATAGGGAGAGAGAGAGAGAGGTAGTAGAAGTCAAAAGCTTCGGCTATTGGGCGGTATAAAAATGTAATAAATAAATAAATAGAAGTTAAATAGAGGATAGATCAGGCAAGTTAGTAGTTAACGACCTTAAAAAAAAACTAGGATCCAGGGGTGTGTGAGGTGTATGTGAAGTGTAGAGATGCATGCGAAGAAGAGTTGGCAAAGATCTGGGTCAATGAAAGCACAGGGATACTGTTGTTTTTATACTGTTTTTATATGTGTGTGTGTGTGTGTGTGTGTGTGTGTGTGTTTTAAATTGTATACTTTTAATGTTTACTATTTTTAAATGTTGTAAACCGCCCAGAGAGCTTCGGCTGTGGGGCGGTATATAAATGTAATTAAATAAATAAATCAAGGCACTAGTCCAACAGGAGGTTGAGTATGGGAGGTTGGGTGTAGTCATACGACAGATTTGCACAATGAAGCTGGGCTGCAAAAAGGAGATTTGGTTTGCTCCAGACAAAAGAGGAGCATAGGGTCAGGGTAGTGTGGGTGTGAAGTTGGGCCAGATCAACATTTATGCAGGAATAGTACTGAAGCAGATCACTGGGATTTAAGATGGGAACTAGGTTGAGAAACTGGACCAGCAAGTAAGGAAGTGGTCAGAGATTTGCATGAAAGAGTTAGGGTGTAAAGAAGCATTATATTTTTGAGTTGTGATAACTGCATAGGGGAGTTTAGAAGCCATTTATTTGTTTATTTTAAACATTTATAAACTGCTGTTGTATCCACAACGGATCCCAGAGCAAATATATACAATTTAAAAACAGGTTAACTTATTAAAAGTACTTTTGTAAGCCGCCCAGAGAGCTTCAGCTATGGGGCGGTATATAAATTTAATAAATAAATAAATGAATTAAAAGAACAAAAATTAAATCAATACAATTGAGATGCATGACTATGCAACCAGCAAACAAAACAATCGATTTAAAATGCCGGAGCAAATAAAAACGTTTTGACTTGGCACCTAAAAGAATACAGAGTTGCTGCCAGTCATTTCTCCTTCAGGAGGGTGTTCCACAGCTGGGGTACCACCACGGAGAAGTCCCTCACTTTTGAAAATGCAGAATGGGCTTCTCCCAGGAATGGAACTTGGAACGGGCCTCCTCTGGTGATCTTAATGCATACGCATGATGGTATGGGAAGGCGCAGTCCTTCAGGTATTTGGGCCCCAAGCTGTTTAGGTCTCTAAAGGGAAGCACATGCATCTCGAATTGGGCTCAGTAATAAATGGGGTAGGGTAGGGTCATAAGGCTACAGTGCATTCGGGCACGAAGCACAAGGCTAGCTTGGAGGCTTTAATGAAGGAGAACTGGATCTCTGTGTAGGAGGCAAGGAAAGATCGTATGTGCAAGTATGAAGGGAACTGGCACAGATGTAGAATTATGGAAGGTCTGAGATTAGAGAAGTTGGCCAAGTACAGAGATATGAAGGGATCCTGGGCGGGTGAGCAGAGAGTCTGAAGGCAAGTTGTGACCAATGGTGTGAGGTTGTCACAGAAAGAGGTTGATGGAAGCAATGTAAGGACAGGAAGGCTGGCTGAAGGGGTTGGAAAGAGGAATCAAATTTTCGTAACCCCCCCCCCCCAGAGCGCTTCGGCTACTGGGCGGTATAAAAATGCAATAAATAAATAAATAATGTGAAAAATCACAATCAGGTGCGTGTCCAAAGCTGAGCTGGGTTTCAGGGCAAGAAATGGAATCAGGGCCAGAGATAAAGGTGAGGTGCAGAGACTTTGAAGTGGGGGGAGACGTTCCTGGACCACATGAGGGAGATATTGGGGGGGGGGGGGTGCAAAGTGAGAGGGGATTAAGAAAGGTGCAGTGAGAGGGTCAGCAACTGATAACTCCCCAGGCAACGTCTGTCCTCCTGAATGGTGCCATTTGCCTCCTACCCTTCAGCAGCCAAGCTAGACGCAGAAGTAGAGTCCGGTAAGATGACTTGCTGGCAGGCCACAGAAGAGAGAAAAGATGGCGTGGAAGCAGAGAACAAGCAACAGGGCAGAAAAACCGCATCACTGGGTGGTGGCCAGCGGACCAGGCAGGATTCACAGGGGCAGGACCCCATGGAGTGAGTAAGGGGGAAAACCAGCTGCTGAGGGTGACAATTAACAAGTGATGAGAACTGGGGGTGGGGACGGTCAGAAGACAGGCAGGGGGAGTTCATCAAGACAAAGAGAGAGACCATATACACTAATGTGGGGCACCTATGGGGCAGGCAGAAAACAGGGGCTCAGGTGAACGGTTAAGGGAGGCCCACAAGAGACAAGGAGAGTTTACTAAGTAATAGAGTGGGAAGAGGTAAATACGGAGAAGTGTGGAGCAGCGGACGAGAAGAGATTTCAAATCCTTTTAAATCATTCATTCCTCCGAGAACCTTAGTTATGGGGTGGCCAACAAAGGGTCCAGTGACCAATTGTAGGGTGGAGTGGAGAAGGAGCCAAAACCCCAATGTGAGGAGGGGCTCTCAGAAAGATAGGTGGGAGGAGACTCAACGAGGCAATTAAATAAATATGGTTCTGCCATGTGGCAGGCTAATGTGCGCGGGTGGAGGGGGGACACAAGGGAGGGGGGACACAAGGGGTGGGAAAAAAGGTTTGGGGGGGTCTGGGAGGGAGGTCTGTAGGGAAGAGAGGGGGCTGGTGGCCACATGAGTGGGGCAGCAGAGAGGAGTGTGGGTGGTGCAGAGTGTGGGTGGAGAAGGGCTGGAGCAGCCTTCCCTCAGCCTGCTGCCCTCAAGACTGGGGCTGATGGGAGGTGTAGTCCAGCACCTCCAGAGGGCGGCAGGCTGAGGGAAGGCTGGATTAGACTAGGCTGAGGGAAAACTCATGGCTGGGGCTGATAGGAACTGCAGTCCAGCACCTCCAGAGGGCGGCAGGCTGAGGGAAGGCTGGATTAGACTAGGCTGAGGGAAAACTCATGGCTGGGGCTGATAGGAACTGCAGTCCAGCACCTCCAGAGGGCGGCAGGCTGAGGGAAGGCTGGATTAGACTAGGCTGAGGGAAAACTCATGGCTGGGACTGATAGGAACTGCAGTCCAGCACCTCCAGAGGGCGACAGGCTGAGGGAAGGCTGGATTAGACTAGGCTGAGGGAAAACTCATGGCTGGGGCTGATAGGAACTGCAGTCCAGCACCTCCAGAGGGCGGCAGGCTGAGGGAAGGCTGGATTAGACTAGGCTGAGGGAAAACTCATGGCTGGGACTGATAGGAACTGCAGTCCAGCACCTCCAGAGGGCGACAGGCTGAGGGAAGGCTGGATTAGACTAGGCTGAGGGAAAACTCATGGCTGGGGCTGATAGGAACTGCAGTCCAGCACCTCCAGAGGGCGGCAGGCTGAGGGAAGGCTGGGTTAGACTACGCTGAAAAGAAATCCCATGGCTGGGGCTGATGGGAACTGGAGTCCAGCACCTCCAGAGGGCAGCAGGCTGAGAGAAGGCTGGATTAGAATAGGCTAAGGGGGAACCCATGGCTGGGGCTGATGGGAGCTGTAGTCCAGCGGGAGGCTGAGGGAAGCCTGGGTTTGACTAGGCTGAGGGGCCAGCCGCGAGCAGAGAGCCCATGTCCGAAGCGCTCCGAACCACCGACCCCACCTGCCAGTTACCCCGGGAGAGAGAGGGGGGGGGAGAGAGAGCCTATTACCCCGCGGGCTGTTGCGCCCCCATCGAGGTGTCCGCAGGGGGCGGGCTGGGGGAGGCAGTCCGTTACTCCGCCCTCCGGCCTCAGTCAGCGCCGGCCTGCTTCCATCGCGGCATCGGCGGCGTCGGTGCTGCTGCTGCTGGCGCTGCTGCTGCTCCGGCCGTTGCCGCCTCCATCGCCGCCCTCCCTCTTCGCCTTAGCAACGCGGCCCAGCCAGCCCACGATTGACGGGTCGGCCGAGTAGGGAGCGGCAGGGCCCCGCTGCGCCAATCGGAAGCTCCCGTGCGGGTGCCGTTGGGGAACGGGCCAATCGGAGGGTGCTGCGGACGGAGTGTCATATGACCAGACAAGATGGCGGCGCCCGTGGGAAGAGTGTGCGCCTGGCAGGCGTGATGGGCGAAAGGGCCGCCGCGGCCATCGAAGCACCGTGGGGAAGAAGAGACGCCTGGCGCGCGGAGGGGCTGGTCTAGCCAAGCTTTACCGAGAAGCATTTAGTCCCCGGTGAGTGATCGCGGGTCGGGGGGCTTCGGTTTGTTTGCAGGAAATGGGCGCTCAAGGTCATAGCTGCGGAGCTCCAGGCGGCCCGGGTTTACTGGGCGTCCGAGAACATCGCAGGCTTGACGTTATGGCGGGGGTGAGTAGGAGAGAAAGGCTCCCCAATGAGATCCTTACTGATCGTGCTTATTTAAAAGCAAGATCTATTTTTGGGGAGTGGGGCTTACTGCCATGTAAGGAAGAGTGGGTATGATTGAAAAAAATGTTTTGTGTCTCTCGCTTTGCCTTTCTGCCTGACCGCAGGTCTCCATGGTGGCTGAGGATAAGAGAAAATTAATGCATAGTAAACTTAAAGTGGCGGTTTTTAAGCTTGTGATGGCTTTGGGTGGGAGGTGATGTTGGCAAGTTTCCGCACCCCAGGCTTATCACTCAAGTTTCATCACAGTCAGTGATGGACTCGGAAGATTCCTCCTACGATCCCAAATTAGCCCTCTTTTAATTCGTGGTTGTATCCTCAGGCTTGATTTTTCTAAAAACAATGTTCATGTGTGCTTAGCTGCATAGCCCCACTCCCAGGTGACAACTGGGATCAGGGTTCCCAATGTTGGAGAAGCCTATTCACATAAAATAGGCTCCCTTCTTCAACCTCCACACCCAAATTGGAGAGGCAGGACCACTGGAGCCATTCTCTTGCTCCATGCAGTTTAAGAAACTTTATTTTGCACACGAAAGTAGGGATTTTATCTTTTATATATATATGCTTTTAATTTTCTGTATATACACACAAATACTCCTTTGGGAAATAATACCTCATAAGAACATAAGAGCCATGATGGATCAAGACTCCCATCTAGTCCAATGCTCAATGGCCAACCAGCTGTTGACCAGAAACTCCAGGTGTAAGAGCAGCAACTGGTGTACACAGGCTTACTGCCTCTGATACTGAGGGTAGCACATAGCCATCGGGACTAGTAGCCATTGATAGCTTTATCCTACAGGAATTTGTCTGATCCCTATTTAAAGCCATCCAAATAGGTGGCCATTACTACATCTTGTGGTAGTGAATTCCATACTTTAAGTATACACTGTGCAAAGCAGTACATCTGTCCTGAATCTCCCAGCAATCAGTTTTGTGGGATGACCTCCTTGGGTTCTAATATTATGAGAGGGAAACAAAAAAGTCTCCCTGTCCACATTCTCCACGCCATAGCATCATCCTGAATTTGCTCACCTTAATAGGGCTCTAGTTCAGAACAAATCTGATGACATCTTAAACTGGCAACTATTTGTCACCAGATCTTATTCTAGAGGTACATCTGTAACATTTAGCAGTACCGGTTAACTCCATTAACAGAATGCGGAGGAAAGGATTATCTTTGCTTCAGATCAGCTTTCCCTAAACTGGAGCTTTCCAGGTGTGTTGGACTTGCATCATTTGCAGCTGTCAGTAACCATGCAATCATGATGATGGGTTTAATTAACCAATCATAGGTTGTTGTATCGACTGGTGGGAGTTTTTAAACCCGTGGCTTATTTGGCCAAAATAATCCACTCTGATAACCCTTGCTCTACAGAGCGAGTTATTTAACCCAACATGGATCATTGTTGTGTGGTGGTCAGTGGGTTATTTTGGCTGGCTACAGAGCTGTGCAGCAAGAGCAGTCAAAACAGCTACTTCTCTCCTGTTTTATAATTTACTCATTAGGAACATGTTAAAGGGACCAAGCCAGCAGTGTAGAGGAGGCAGGCTATGAGATTTGGTCTCAATCCTGCAACCCCCCCTCCCCCCCAGGTGCTATAGGTATCTCCTGCTTTTTGGTACGCCTGAAGATTTTCTCTGCTTTCAGTGGCTGACTGTCCAACAGGCTAATCAATGCCGGGGAGTGGGGGGGATAGGCACAAAACGGAAAACCGTTGATTAGTGTGTCGAATTTCGGTAGATGTCATTTGTATGCATGCAATATCTAGTGGAATTCGCTCTTCATTACAACAGTTAAAGCTGCAAGAACCCTGTCCTCTTGACAAAATACAAAAGAGGGCAGGGCTCCAGCAGCTTGAACCATTGTGATGAAGAGGGTATATCACCAGGTGCTGCATACATACAAATGACACCTGCTGAAATTCCCTTTTCTATGCAACTGTTAGATACAGGAGCCCGGTCCTCTTTTTCATATGGCCGCCATTTCTCCATTTTGGGGGCACTTGGGATTTTTGCTCTTCTGTAGTAAACGCGCAGGCATTTTCTCATGAATCAGGTGCTCCCTGGCTAACAGAGGCTGTGTGTGGAATTTGGTCCCAGTGTTGCAAACCCCCAATGTTTTCTAGCCACATCCCTTTGGGAACACTTGGGATTTTTGCTGCTCTGGAGTAAATATGCAGTTTGATGGTGGATTGGGTGCCTCCCAACTAGGAGAGGCTGGGTGGAATTTGGTCCTGACCCTGCAAACCTCCAAGGTTTTCTAGTTATTCCCCCTTTTGGGGGGCATTTGGGATTTTCCCTCAGTGAGTTATTGCACTGGGGTTTGATGGTGGATCAGGTGCCTTCTGGCTGAAGGCTGTGTATGAAGCTTTGTCCTGATCTGCAAACCTCCAGCGCTTCAGAGGTGACACAATGCCACTGCTTGGGCAGGACAGGGAGCAGGAGGGTGAGTCAAATTACACACAGTAACTTATTTGTCTGATTGTGTGGGGAATAGCAGTAGCTTATTTTCACCATAAGCTACTGTGAGTTGCTTAAACCCTTCATGGCTTAAAGTGCTGTCCGCATGCAGCGAATGTCTTCAGACGATTCTCCTGCTGTTGTGCTTACTCCTGTCCTGGATTCTCTTTCATGGTCAACTTGAGTACTACAAATACAAAGAACTGTCCTTACATAGGCTCCCTTTGATTATAACAGCTTCACAACCCATTGTGTCTGGGTCATGGAGTATATTCTTATTCCAATTGCCTATATTTGTTTCAAGTGTCTAGTTTACACACACGAATCTACTTGTGTCTAGTTTACATGCACAAATCTGTGACCAGCCCCACCTCCCTTTCTTTCCCAATGCTCCAGAGACTAAGATGGCAGGAAGTAAGTTTCTCGAACCTATGTTTGAGGGAAAAGGTACTACTACAAGAAATCGAATCGAAATCATAAAAGAGAGGTTTGAACAGCTTCCAGAAGCAGATCGGTAAGTGACACATCTTTTGTAAACATGCAAACATTTAAATATTTCCTCATGACAAGTTTATTACCATTTTTAATCCATTCAGGAATTTGCAAAGGGGTACATGGTGCAGATGGTTTGATCAGGAGAATAGATTTTCAAGATCATATGATTCAATGGAAGCTATTCATAAAAAATAGGAGTACTTTTGACCTGACAAGCAGGATTAAAAATGCAGGATGTAGTATCTCAAGGTAGCCCTTTACTAATGGAGAACAGCATGTTAGGATTCATGATATGTAAAACTGTCCTACACCTGCTGTTTGAGAATCCACGCTAGTTATTGCCTTTATATTTATACAACCTGCCGTTCAGTCTAGATATCTACTATTGTCAGTGGAAACTTTTTCTCCTAATAGAAAAGGATGGGTTATCAGGCTTGGAGGGGTTAAACGTCTCCTTCCTACATCCTGTGCATCTTCTGCTAGTAATTACACAAACTTGATTTGCTTTAGCATTCAGAATCATGGCTACTTTGACCCTAATCATGTCTTATACCGTATTCTTTTTTAAATGACAGAATTACCTAGAGCCAGGTCTCAGAAAGTTTTGTATTTTCATGACTGAAGAACATACCTTGATGTGTGTAATTTTTAACAAGCCTTATCTGGCCTGTGGTCTGAGACAAAGCTGAGAGAGGCCTCATTTGCTGTGCTTTCTGCCACATCATCTCCTCTCCTGCCTCATGCAGCCTTTGCATTCTCTTTTGGAAAAACAGGGTGTTGTTTTTTTAAGGACTGCTACTTTTACTGGACATAAATCTGGCACACTGGGCTGCAATCCTATAAACATGTGATTTCAAGTAGGGCATAGGCTCAAGCAAATATTTAGGATTGCAACACTAGGTATTTTGTTACAGCTGTGATCATGGTTATCCTGTTTTACTACCACTGTGTGAATTTGACAGCTTTTAGGAGTTTGTACCTTATCTTTTTATGAATAGCGTTCAGGAATATACCACAAGATACTACACACTTCAGCTTTAGAAATAATCTTATTTGCCTTGCACACAAAAGGGATAAATCTAGTAAAATATACTATATTTGTAGATAATCAAATTTTTAAGGATGAGAATGGCAGCAGCTCATATCTATTTTTCTTCTCCAACAGGAGTTTATTTCAAAATGGATCTTTCATCCTTGCATTAAACGCGAGTCTGTGCGGTTTAATATCAAATAGCTTGTTTAGGCGTCTCCTGAATGTAACCCAGGCTCCTGTTGCATCCGGTTTGCCCATGCTGTTTATACCCTTCTTCTCTACTCTGGTTACTTTTGAGGCTTCAGTTAAACAGCCTTTAATAGAAGGTATGTTTCTCTGCATGCAAACCAAACTGTAACCTTTGAAATGTCTGTGCTAACTATCCTGTGATGCACGAAGAATAGATTGCTCAGGTGACGAGATTGTGGCTTTGCTGCCAAGGCAGTCTTACCCACAGTTCACTAACAAAACTGTCCCCAGTTCACTTACAAAACCGTTACCCAACAAAGACAGGCTAGATGACATTCCCCACATAATTTCCTGCTGATAGTATCTGAATGGGCTATGAAAGGTTGGTTATGCCACTGTGAAGAATCATTGTCTACAATGGTGTAAGAGCGCCAGTTCTGTAAAATCGTATATAATATTAAAGTGGCAACTTGGTGTCTGAGCCTCCAAACTAAAATAAGCCTTTATCCCAGGGTGGATAAAAATCAATGATTATTTTTTTTTAATGGATTTTTTAAAATTTAAATTGGATGTTTTTAATAAAATGCTTTTTGAGGAAAAATCTATGTAAAGATAGTTTTCTATTTAAGATACATTATAGTCCAAAGGTTATTCATCATGAAATAAGGATTAGTTTTTAATTATGTAGCATGAGGCCGTTTAAATTTGTTGGTAAATGAATTCCGTTAATCCATTCGCAATGTCATGCTCTTCCAGAGGTTTCTGTAAGATTATTTTTCTCCTTCCAATAAAGTACAGCAGAAAAGTTGTCCAAATAATTTGAATTATCTATCTATGATGTGTTTCTAATAGTATAACCAAATGAGTATTTATATATATAACTGTAAAACTAATCTGAAAAGCTGCTATTCTAAAAATGAAACCTTCATCTGGTTGTAAATATTAAGATTATACCAGCAAGAATGAGTCTTTGGTAACTCTGAGTTGTGTAAAATATAGCGAGGAATAGTGCACTTTTTGGGGATTAAATTGAGTCCGAGTAGTGATTTAAATCAAATCCACCTAATTTGATCCTAATTAAACCACTACATTTTAAAGTTAGCATTAATACTACTTTTTCAATATGTATTTCCAAAGCACCCCAAAACCAAACTCTTGATAGGTAGATCATTTTTTTCTGGTATAAAATTAGAGGTATCTCATTCTTCCATTCAAACAGATACATCTATTATTCTCTCAGCTCCCTTGGGCTTACACTTCCAAGGCAACAGGTGTTCTCAAATCCCCCACACCAAGCTACATTAGGGATCATTGAACAAACATATTCACTTCCTCTAGATGTAGCCATGCTCCATATATTGAAGGGAAGAATGGTCTATACTGCTGGGTCCTCCTTGTTCCAAATTTAATTTTTTTTTTAAAAAAAGGTTGTCTTTAAGGATAAAATGATAAACATACAGAGGCATACAGATGAAGAAACATACAATAAAATACTACAACTATAAAAAACAAGGCACAAGAATAATGGAGTGGCTTTATTTTTCAAGGCATACTTCAGTCCATCTCACAACATATTTAGGGAAGCACTGAAATACGACAGTGTGGCGATACTTCTGTAGTAGATACCATTGAACTTTGAGCAGGTTTCCATTATCCTGACTATTTAATCTAAATTAGAAAATCTAAACTTTCAACAGGGAAGTCATTATTACATCAAGGCCTTTTCATAACGCTACATGCGCCTAATGCAGTTGTGAGGGGAAATGATTTTTAACCACATGCACTGTTGTACTTTGGTGTGATGTGTCTTTCGTTTTGTTCCAGGTAATCTGAATTGTGCAACTTGTGCAATGGTCAGAGGAGGTTTAATTGGAGGCTTCATAGGTGGTTTATATTCTGCTCTTACGGCATTACCTCTGAATGCAGCTCTTGCATCAAGGTATATTTTTAATAATGTCCTGCTTGGTTCTGGCATACTTAGTAATTTATGTGAAATCTATCGGTGTGACTGTAATCCAGGGTACTGGAGACACTAACCTATAGAATACATTCCTGCTTCAAAGTACTATTTTGCAACTTTTCTGTTACCTCTTGAATTAGTTCCCTTTTACTTATGTTGTAGTTGTATCAGTGCTTTGCTTTTAGCAAGTCTTCTGCCAATATAGTACCTCCCAAGATTGTTTCGCCGCTTCTTTATAATACTGTGATCTGGTATGGGGGTAGGGAAGTGCTGCAGAATCTAATAAACTAGCTGCTGATATTTGTGTTGTCATCCATTTTGAGAGCCTAATACGTGAGCTGTACTATTAACCTTTAAGACTTCCTCACATACCCGGCTCCATATTTGAGCAGACAGTAAATTTCAGAATATTTCAGTACGCATCTTACTTTAGCCAGTTTAAGCTAGCAAAATGCTCCTATGCAACAGATGGGACTGCCGTTGCAATTTTGTAGCAATTGCAATATTTAAACTTAACTCTTGATCAAATAAAGTAAAACTTGTTATTTTTTCCCCCTCTTAGGTATTCCACATCTCCTATGCCAAGTAAAGAAAACTTTTGGCAGTACTGGAAGACCATTTGTAAACCAGTTCTCAAAAAGATGAAATTTGCTTTTCTTCTGCAAGTTGCATTTGGCACATATTTGAGCTCACAACATCATAAAATATATATTAAGATGCTCCAGTTGCCTGAGCCTGGAAGGGATCCTGAAGAAATTAATGAATAAATTTTGAAA
Source organism: Elgaria multicarinata webbii (assembly GCF_023053635.1). Classification (NCBI taxonomy): domain Eukaryota; kingdom Metazoa; phylum Chordata; class Lepidosauria; order Squamata; family Anguidae; genus Elgaria; species Elgaria multicarinata. The sequence continues at coordinate 126,629,610 of NC_086175.1, read as the reverse complement.
TTGCAGTCATTTTTCTTATAAATCTAGCCTGTTTATGATACACTAGGTAATATTACTCTAGCTATACAACTTGAAGGAAATGAGGTGGCTTGAGTAATTTGTTTCCAATTTCTGATGCAAGTAGGCTTGATCAACACCCCACTACCCCCTCTGCGTAGTAGTTTGAACAATAAACACATTCCGATTTTCAACTTGGAATTGTTGGCTCAAAAATTACCAAAATGAGTAATTCTAGGTTAAAATATGTTTAGAAATGCATATTTTGTGAGAAAATTCTAAAATATATTTAAATAATTTTTTTTAATATGGACTTAAAAATCAAAACTGCAGGAGCAATACTAAGATTTACATTATGTCCGAGTTGAATTGAAGTTCAGTTCACCCAGCACAAAGCAAAATGATTTTTTTAAAGAAATGTACACCTGTAATCTATACAAAACAGAAGTGGTTTGCAGGTATCAAAATAAAAATTAGGAAGATGCCAATCCCCAATAACTCCATAGCACAGAATTTAATGAGTGAGGAAGAAAACTGATAACTAGGTTGGGGAGGGGGGGAATGGAATGAATAAAACAGGACAAGATGCAGGGTAAAAATTGTTTGGATAGGTCACTTCCTGGTTTGTACTTCAAAACTACTTTTAAGTTTCTCCAGAGACAGAACTATGAGCTACCCAGTGAGAGCACCCAATTTTAATGTACCTGCGACTGGGCATTAGTGTGTCTACTACCACCATAAAAAATGCAAAATGGAGGGAGGTGGAAGACTGTGCATGCTCAGTGGGGGCAGAATGCTGACTGACTCTTGGGGGGTGGAAAACCGAAAGCCAGTAGAGTTCCTTAAACCATAAGCCCTCCACAGTAACATTTTCTTGCAGGATTTCTTTCTTAGATCTTTCAGAGTCTGAGTCAGTTTAACAGGCTCTCAATTTTGTATCACAAATTGGCTGTTTCAACAGCGGAGGAGTCATTCCACTGCCCCAAAGCAAAGTGGCAATAATACAAATCTGAAAACTATTCATTTCTGTCATTGTATGTAAGAATGCTCAAATACTCTGGTTTCTACGGTAAAAAAATTTAAGGAACAGATTCTCATCTACATTCATTTGGCATGGGGAGAAACAATTTCAGCACCTCATAGTGAAGGTGAAGAAAGGCCCTTACATGTGATGCGGTAGTATCCAACCAACTCAGGCAACTTTTGGAGCCCACCAAAGATGACACTTGCCCTCCGGATGCCTCCAGCAGGCCCCACCCACCCCATGACCAGTGCCATTTGGGGTCCCTGGTCACGCGTCTCCCTCCCCTTGAATGTGCTTACCCAGCAACTATCTGTCAGGTATGCTTTAGGGTGGATTCCTGCATTGGACTCGATGGCCTTATAGCTCCCTTCCAACTCTACTATTCTATGATTCTATAACTACAATTTTGGATGGGAGCCAAGCAACTGTTATCTAAAATCTAAATCCTGATGTCAGGTGGCAGCTGCTCACTTCCTATCTAAAAGTGCTGCCACTAGGTAGAGGGGGGAGTCGCTGCCACGGCAGTGCTGCCATGGACCCTGTGAGGAAGGCAGCATTATGCCAAAGGCCCATTCAAGCTTAGCACCTGACCTGACCTGCCCCTAAATTGATTAATTGATTGCATTTTTATACAGCCCAATAGCCTAAGCTCCCTGGGCAGTTCACAAAAATTAAAACCAGGAGCTCTTGCCTGCACATATTGCAGAGACAACCCCCTGCCACCCACTAAAGCTCTAAGTAAGAGTTGTGTGAACGTAAGGCTTCCTCCCTGTCGCAATCTCTCCAAGTTTCAGAACATCTGGGACATTCTCTTGCCCTTCTCTAGACTCTGAAAAACAGGATCTCCCCAGAATAATAATTAAAAAATCCTTATTTACGGCAAGTGTCATTTATGGATCCTGGTCTACAGAGGACCATATTCTTATTCACTGACCCTTAACATTTTTAACACAACTTACTAAAAATATTTTTACTCAAGCCAGTTCTTAATTTTAGCTTAATAAAGATGCTTAATTTAAATACTTCCATTTGTTAAACTATTCTTATTTCTCCAGCCAGAATAAGCTGGTGTTAAAAATTGGTTTTGCCAGTACATAACTAACTTACAGCATATGGGGTACATACAAATGGGGAAATTTCTTTGATTTCTATTCACACTGAGCCCTCCTCATGCACAATCCTACCCCCCAAATCCCTAAGCATCCAGTCTCCAATGTTATTTTGTGCAGCCCTCATATCGGGAACAGCACGAAATCTAAATGTAGAGGATTGCCTGCTAGGCAAGGAACTGCAATGAGTCTAGCATGCAAATTATGGCTTGGCGGGTGCCTTTCTGCTCAAATTTGCAGAGGAATTAGCACCACCCAGTCCCAAAGCCGTACAAGTCAGAATTACATGTTGTTTCGCAAGCTCCCATCAGATATATCAAGTTGGGCATGTCTGCCCAAAGCCAAACTATACCCAACAGCTACATCTAAACAGATCATAACTTTTCCTTAGTTTTAGGTGACATTTTAAGAAAAAATATTAAGTTTTAAATTCTGACTTTGTATATTCTGGTTTTAACTGTGAACTGCCCAGAGAGCCTTGGCTGTTAGGCTGTATAAATATGTAATAAATAATAATAATTTTACTTGTGTGTGAAAATAAATCCTCTGCCCTTCAGCCTCCTATGAAAAAGCTCAAAATGTAAAAGGTTTTTTTCCTATTAAAATAAACTGACAAAAATTCATTTATGGATTCCAAATACAAAAAAGAATACTGACATAGGCATAGCTAGAGCTTGGAACAGGTTCCCAACAAATCTTTTAGGAATTTTGAGAATTAAAAAACAACAACAGACTTTTAATAACACCAGTCTACTATTTTTCAATCAGATACTAAAAAAAGGAAAGCCTTACCTAAAATATATGCAAACTTTTTTGGGGGGCTGAATCTCAAACATATCAAAGGAAAGATTTCTAAATTTTGGATAAATTGTAGCAGACTGACTCGTGACAGTGTCCATTTTATTGGATGCCAATCTGAAACATCTCTCCACAATAAGTATGATGCCATAGGGTGCAGAAAAATGATAGCCCCCACGATACTACTAAGCTGTTTAAAAGAAAAAAAAGAAAACTGTTAATTTACAGTGTTAAGATGCATACACATTTATATCACATTTTAGAAGTGAGATACTAAACACAATCCCTCTCTTTCTAATTTGGTAGTATAATGCAGGCCTGAAAGAATTACAACATGAATATAGTTCACAAGTTGAAATGTTTGAAATCTCATTTTCCATCATTATTACTGTGCATGCCTTATATCCATTACTGATGCAAGTTAATTAATATTTTAATATTAAATAAATGTGAGCCCATTTCCCCTCTTGGAAAATGTTTATAGTTTTGTCCAATATGCCTGAATCAAGCACATACTGCTAGAGCACACAATATTAACCTGTTTTGTGCTGGCTACACTTAGGACGCAGTCTTTAACTCTTTTAAGTCAGAATTATATTTGCAATCATTTAAGCAACACTGAGATGTAAAGATGTCCCTCGGTTCTATCAACACTCTTATCAAGACATCTCCTGACAACTGAATGCCTCAGGCATCCATGCACCATATCTATTCATTTTCCTATGGAACCCATAGATCACAGGACTTAGCCAGAAGGCTATAACTGTACACAACTTATGGATTTAGTACACACTAGTGTTTTAAATCAGGGTTGTGTCAGAAAAGCATTTGACATTTCCCCTAACACCTACCCCCCACCCCCATGACAACATTACATAGTATTAGATGGGTATATTGAAATTTATGGCACAGCAAGAGCTAGGCCATACTAAGAAATAAACTAATGTAGTTTCAAATACAGGAGAATGTTTTTGTTAGCAACCTACTGCCAATAACTTGGGTCATAAAAGGACAGCCAGCAGAAGAAAGGCAGGATATAACTATAATATATACACACTACAGGCTGGTCAACTCAAAATGCAGTTGTAACTGCACATTCTCCCACCAAACACAGGAATGCATAAGGTAACTTTTCAGTGGCCAAAGCAATGTTAACGGCTGAATATAGGTTTGCCTTTTCCTATGTTGGTTAAATATCAACAATTCCTTAATTTGCTATTTATTTGTATAGCCACCAAAAGAATAATCAAGGGCTGAAGCAAGCTATGTTATAAAAACCCTGGTGAAAAATGTTGACAGAATTTTGTTATCTCAATTTCTATTATTGCATCACAACAAAAATAATCATTATCTTATGAATGGAGAGTTAAGTGAGGACAGAGACCTCTTAATGGCCTGAACTAGAGGATGTGGCTGGAACACATAATTTATTTTCTACACTAATGGAAGTTGTGAATTCTGTTTTTTACTGTTACGATTTTTATGCTTTTGTGTGTACTGCCCTGGGACTGTCCTTGGTGATTGTATGGTTCAATTTTAAGTCAACCCCTAACACAACCAAAATAACTCTGATCATATAAAGAACGCTCTGAACAGTAATTATCCATTCCCAACCAGCGCAAGATAAGCATTTATGAATGCTTCAAAGGAAAACATAGTATTGCTTTGATAACTCATACATCATTTTCCAAGTAAGCCACACAACCAACAATATTTTTAAATCTCAAATTTGGTGACTTAAGATAAAGAAAATCCTTTGAGCCTGTAACTGGAAGATAAACACGTCTTTTTTTATTAGGACACTGTGTTCTCAATAAGTATGACAGAACTAGTTACATAGAAACATTCACACATTTTTCAAGCTCTTAAGATTATTCAGTTCAAGGCTTCCATTTCAAGAAATATTTAACAATATTCCACCAACTGATTAGCAAGCAAGAAATAAAAAAAAATGTTTGCAATTCTATTTGGCTTTAACATGCTTCAATAGGCACTAAAATCCCTGCAGTCATATTTCTGGGCTTTTTGCTAAACAGATGTGTCATCTGCCATGTTGAAAATTAGCAGCTGCTTCATGTATATTCAGATACGACAGCTTATTCTTCAAGGGGCAATGACACGCAAGGTTGTTTAAGTACCCAGAATGTTTTTTTTTTAATCCAACAAGCTGTTTAAATCATACAAAAAGAAAAAGAGGAGAAATTCCACTTTCACAGTAACGCCACATTAACAAAATGTCTACTGTGAAAAGCAACTGTAAAAACGCATCAACTTCAAAAAATACACCAAGTAAATTGTGTATAGCAAATGATGGCCTGACAACTGGAAAGAGGTACTAGCAACAGAAGAAGTAGGGGACTCTAGCTAAGAAATTAAATTCTTCCAAGTCAAAGGAGTTACTAGAAGGTCTGTATGTAATAAACTGTTCCCAATGAAAAATAACATACAGAATATGAATTATGCTAGAGTTAGAAATTCCTTGGTATACATTTCTATGAGTTACTTATGTTCATATTCTGTCAAGCAAATATATAGAGGACTTTCTAAAAAGCAAACAGAGTATACCAAGATATGAACTGCTGACAGGAAAGGTTGCAACATTCTCTAAAAGAGAGTTGCAATTTGCTCTGTTGGCTACTGATAGCTCAAAGATGGGAATATGTACCTTTCCACAACAGATATAACAGCAGCATGTGAACAGCCATATCAATGAGAAATACAGATTAAAATCTCCCTTTGGCTCCCATCCTAAATTTACCTCAAAAATTCATGGTTAGGATAAGGCTGATGGTCTTTGCAATGTTGAATGAATGTTCAAAACATTAGCCAATCAGATGTGAATAGGAATAAACCAGAAATTGATGAGTGAGCAAGAAACTGCTTTTTCACATTGTCACTTTTCACATTAGTACTATATTCACTTTCTTGATAGGTTGGATTAGTTATTCAAGACATTCACGTTATTCTGTGTTGCTGTTGTTTTAAATTGAAATACAGCAAATGCCCTGTGTTACCTTTCCCCCTTTTTCTCATACTACCTTTTAAAATAAAGCAGGAAGTGTGGCCAGCAGCTGGTCCCGTCTCTTCTGCCCCATGACAGCTGTATCCACTTTAGCATAAAGAAAAACAAGGATGCTAAATACACATATACTTCTTTAAACAGCAAGGTTTCACAAAGAATCACATCTTGTTACACACAAGTGAACTTCAACTGGTTCCAAGGATTGACTATGTATTTCATAGGAGCAAGACAGCTCATTTATCTCTAAATCAACACAAATACTGAGAGAACCAGAAGTATATGGAGAAGCCCCCTTTAAGGAGACAAACTTTTCCAGACTTAACATTCTTTGTGAAACCTCACTTTACATTTATTTTCACAGCCCTTATTACCCCAATTTACAGAAATTTAAACATAAAACATTTTAATACAACAGAAAAGTTAATACAGGGGAAATCATGGTGCTGCCCCAAAACCACTAAAAGTTTTGTCAACAGAAATTTCTCCTCAATCCTAAGTATGAACAGTTGCATGAGTACTATGAAAAAGACATTTGTTCACCTACATTTTTCTCATTTAATTATTAAAAACATCAGATTGGCATTCCAATTTTACTGGTTTAGTGAAATGCAGTTGTCAATTTAAGGTTCTATTTTCAAGAACAAAGAATTTAAGTGTAGTCATTTCTATGCACTGCAGTCTTCAAAGAATGTATAGTTGTGCAATGAAAAGACACATTGTTTGACAGAATCTCTGTCCGTTGAAGACTCTTGCTTGCAAAGTTCTCATTTACACTCTTAGAAAGACTAACAAGACTAACCCAACATTAAGCCAGGAACTTGGTAGTTTTACTTGGACATGTTCCCCACCCCTCACTAGCCTGGAGAGCTGGTAGTCAGGAGTTCATTATCAAAGATCCCCATAACTATAAACGCCAGTGCTGTATACCACTGGAGAAAACCCAAGTTATAAAATAATTTTATGGGGCTTACTTGTGCCTTTAAAAATACATCCTTATCAACTCAGTTGAACTTTTTTTATCCCCTTTCACCACATTCATATATATATATATATATATATATATATATATATAGCAGCAAATATTTTGAAAGCTTCACCAACTATGTATAAATGTTACACAGAACAGCTTCCAAATATATCCTGCTAAATACATACCAGAAATACAGAATGTCAGGGAAAGGCGAATTCAAGTAACCATTACTTGCAACTTGCTCAATCAGAATTAACTGATTCTACAAAATATCTCCACGGCTTCTGAACATTTCTAAAGACTTGTCCAGGCCAAATAATAATAAAACCAGACTAAGCATCAATGCAAAGCTGTCTGATACCACATTATGGGAATATTATGGATCCTTACCAGGTTGCGAGGTGGAAAACGACTTTTCTTTTAACCCCTACACAACGGAGCCTGGCAGGGCAAGCACCTAAAAGAGAAACTGTCAGAGAAGTTTAATAGTAATGTATAACAGATGTGTTATAATTTCACATGCACGTTTTAACTGCTTGCTGTGTGATATCAATATTTTGCTCTTAAATCTGTCCAGTGAAGTAGTTGGTGCATTCTTGGCTTTCCAGCAAAGTAAACAAGATTTGCTAGATAGCATTATTTTTTACTGGCAAACAATATTATGGGCCCCTTCGGGCTGTCGTTCTTGCCAGGTTTTTTGTTTTTTAAAAAAATCTGGCAGTCTCCAAATGTGTCATCAGCACGTCAGCATGAAAGATGTTTTATTCACTGTAACTTAAACACAGGTCCTCAGTTACAACACTTTGGCATATACTCTACACCAATCGCCAGGCACTGGCACCCCAGGATGCTCCTCGGTTCACCCGCACATGAACATTTGCGGTTTTTCCCTCCGCTACGAAAGGGAGGCACTACCGACATGCCAGTTTTCTGACTACCCCCATTTCTCTTTTGTTTTCCCCCTCTCCATCCTCTGACTGCCTCTTCCACTAGGACCCCCTGGATGCACGCAGGCACAGACACCCAGCGAATTAGTTCTGTGAAGAAGCGGAATACTTGACCCTACATTTTGGAGGCGAAGGAGGAAGCAGCAGCTGAAGCGTCTGCAAAAACAGAATTTGCTGCTCGCCTGGCGCACACGGAGCAGAACTCCACCGAGACCCGGTCCCGGTCGACGTGGAGGCAAATGCCGCCGGGACTGGAAGAAACCGCCCACTTGTTCTCTTCTTGCACTGGAACCGGGAGGGCGTAATCGTGGTCGCTGCTGCTGCTGCTGCTGCTCTCGCAGGCAAACGGCGTCTCCAACGAGGCCGCCGCCGCCGCCGCCGCCCGATCCTCGAAAAGGCTGCTGCTGACCCTCAGCCCCACTCTCCCGGCGCCGTCCCCGGCCAGGTGGCTCAAGAGCCGCCCCAGGGCGCTCTGGTTGGCCAGCACGGCCCGCAAGTAGCTGGTCTCCCGCTCCAGGTCCCGCAGGCGGCGGCAAAGGCCCCGGTTGCGGTCGCGCAGCTGCCGGTTCTCGGCGGCCAGGCCTTGCAGCCGGGTCTCCAGCCCCATCACGTACTGCTTCTTCTTCTGGCGGTTCAGGCGGGCCGCGGCCGCCGCTTTCAGTCGGCTGCTTCCCGGCCGGCCGGGCCTTGAGGCCGATGGCGGCTCCGACGTGGTCGTGGGGCTCCCGCCTCCTTCTCCTCCGCTCATTTCCCAATCCGGCCGGGTTTCGGCCACCGCCGCCTCCAGCCAGTCGTCCAGTTCCAGCCCCGCCGGGAAAAGCAGCTCATCGCTGCCGTCCTCGTCCGGCTCTTCAAGCAAACTTGCCGCCGCCAATGCCGCTTCCTCGTGGCGTGGCTCGGCCTCGACGCCCGCCTCCCCCGGACTGCTCCTGCCGCTCCCGGCGGGCGTCCTCGCGCGAGGAAACGAACAGGCCGCGGCGGGCTCCCGAGGGCTGTCCCGGTCCGACGAGGTCGCCAGGAGCTGGGCCAGGCTGTGGCGCATAATGGCGGCGGCAGCGGGGCGGGCGGGAGGCAAGCAGGCCCTGACCCTGGCCCCGAGCCGCCGTCGTCTCCGCTCTTCCTCCTCACAGCCCGGCCTTAACCCCACACAGGTCCGTGGTCGCAGGACGAGGACGCTGAGGTAGGCCGAAAAGGATCCCCGCGCTCGGTTTCTTCCAGGCCGTTCGCCTCCCTCAGCGCCCACGGGTAAGCGCCGCTTCCCCTGAGGAGGGAGTGGCGCGAAGGGGCCCGCGCGAGGCTAAGCGGTTCTTAATGGCGGAGAGTCTTGGCGGCGCCTGCGCACTGAGCACGCCGCCCTGAGGAAGCGAAATGGCGGCGGAGGCGGGATTCGCTCCTCTCACCTCAGGGTGGACGGAGCCTAATACGGGCCTTCCCGCCGAGCGGAGGCCCTTGAATTTATTTATCCATTATTTTATTTGTACCCCGCCTTTCCACCAAGAAAATGACACTCAAGGAAGGAGGCTTGAAGGAATAAGTTGGGTTTCATACACGCAGTCTTATCTATTTTATTATTATTATTTATTTATATAGCACCATCAATGTACATGGTGCTGTCTTCCCTATTTGAAATGCTTTCTTAGGAGTGAAACTGTTACACAAGGCTAGGCAGTCTCTTCAGTGGGACTTACTCTCATAGGGTAAGTATATCTTGCAATCTTGCAATCCTTACATCACTGTCTTGCGCAGGTCTACTCAAAAGTACACCTTGCTGAGTTCAATGAGACTTACTTCCAGGTAAGAAAAACATAAAAGAGCTATGCAGGACCAGACTAAGGGTGCATCCAGTCCTGCGTTTTGTTTACACAGTGGCAACCAGCTGTCAACCAGGAAAATACAAGCAGAACAGGAGTGTATCAAGTTCTCCAGCAACTGGTGTACAGGAGGTAGCCTACAGCCATCAGGACTGGTACCCATTGATAGCCTTTTCTTCCTGGAATTTGTCGGGTCCCCTTTTAAAGCCATCCAAAGTGGTGGCCATCACTACAACTTGTGGCAGTGAATTCCATAATTTATCTGCTGTGTGAAGAAGTCCTTTTATCTATTTTGAATCTTCCTCCAATCTACTTCATGGGATGATCCCAGGTTCTAGTATTATGAGAGAGGGAGAAAAATGTCTCCCTATCCACTTTTTCCACACCATGGATAATTTTTTTAAGCTTTATCATATCCCCTCCTTCTCCTCCCCTCTCTTAGCCAAACAATCCCAGATGTTGTAACCATAAGGGAGTTTCTCCAACCTCCTTGATCATATTATTTGCACCTTTTCTGCACTTTTCCCAACTCTACAATCCAAAGAATGTATCCAACCTCCTTTATAGCCATCCAAAGTGGTGGCCATCACTACATCTTGTGGCAGTGAATTCCATAATTTAACTATCCGCTGTGTGATGAAGTCCTTTTATCTATTTTGAATCTTCCTCCAATCTACTTCATGGGATGATCCCAGGTTCTAGTATTATGAGAGAGGGAGAAAGATGTCTCCCTATCCACTTTTTCCACATCATGGATAATTTTTTAAAGCTCTATCATGTCCCTTCCTACTCCTCCCGTCTAAGCCAAACAATCCCAGATGTTGTAACCTTTCTTCATAAGGGAGTTGCTCCAACCCCTTGATCATATTATTTGCACCTTTTCTGCACTTTTCCCAACTCTACAATCCAAAGAATGTATCCAACCTCCTTTTAAAGCCATCCAAATTAGTAGCCGTCACTACATCTTGCGGTAGTAAATTTCATAATTTAACTATGTGCTGTGTGATGAAGTACTTTTATTTGTCCTAAATCTCCAACCAATCAGCTTTCCAAGGTAAACAATCCCAGCTGTTGTAACCTTCCCTCATAGGAGAGATGCTCCAGCCCCGTAATCATTTTAGTTGCTCTTTTCTGCACTTTTTCCAGCTCTATAATTTCTTTCTTTAGGTGTGGTGACCAGAACTGTACACAGTATTTTAAGTGTGGTCGCACCATAGATTCTTATAACGGCAGTATACGAACTGGAAGTTTTATTCTTAATTCCTTTTCTTATAATGCCTAATATGGAGTTTGCCTTCTTTTCAGGTGCTGCACCCTGGGCTGACATTTTCATCGAGCTGTCCACCACAACCCCAAGATCTCTTTCTTATTCTGTAACCGCCAGCTCAGATCCCATCAGGTTATACTTGAAGTTTGGGTTTTTTGCTCTAACGTGCATTACCTTACACTTGCATATATTGAACCGCATCTACCATTTGGATGCCCACTCTCCCAGCATGGAGAGATCCCTTTGGAGCTCTTCAGAATCCCTTTGTGTTTTAACAACCTTAAATAATTTGGTGTCATTGGCAAACTTGGCCACTTCACTGCTCACTCTTAATTCCAGATCATTTATGAACAAGTTGAAAAGAATTGATCCCAATGCCAATCCCTGTGGGACCCCACTATTTACTTCCCTTCTTCAGGAGAATTGACCATTTATTCCTGTTCTCTGCTTTCTGTTCTTTAACCATAGGAGGACGTCTCCTCTTATTCCATGACTGCTAAATTTGTTCAGGAGACCTTGGTGAGGGACTTTATCAAAAGCCTTCTGGAAGTCCAAGTAAACAATGTCCACAGGATCACCCCTGTCTATATGTTTGTTGGCACTCTCAAAGAATTGTAGAAGATTAGTGAGACAGGACTAATGTAGAATGGAACAAATTTGTTCTGGAGGCCAGAAGCCCATCCAACAGATTCCAATGGCAAAAAAAGGGATTTTGACTAAGCATTAGTAAGAACTTCCTGACACTGCGAGCTGTTCACTAGAAAATACTGGACTCACCTAAGTTAGAGGCTTTTAAACAGAGGCCCGCAGAAGTTCCCTATTTGGCCCATAGATGTTAGACACTCTGCAATGCCCCTTCCCAAGTCCCACCCCCTGACCTGGAGACTGCAAGAGATTTGAGGAAGGAAGCAGCACTGTACATTTGGCCTGCATTTGCAGGAGTTTCTGGGGGTGGAGGGCATCTCCTGGATCAAAGTAGATTTCCCTTCCCTGGATTAGGTAGTATAAAAAGCAGGGGATGAGGGAACAAACAGAAAAGGCCACAAATTTGGACAGATGGCTGCAGTTTAGATAAACCCTGTCTCAAAATGGAGATTTGCAGTCTAAACGAATGGTGGTAGGTTCTGCAGTGATCACATTTGTGGGAATTGGAAGGATAATTCATTTAAGGAGTGTATTTGTTGAAAGCAATATGTGAATATAAAAAAGTATTGTTTTCACTACTTATCTAAAAGTAGCTATCAGTAAAAACATGGGAACAATGTATGTAACATTAGAAGTGGGAATTTATTTTTAAAGTTTTTAAAGAAAATGTAGTATTCTGATGTAGAAAAGCCCCTAAAACTTTGTTAAAAAGAATGAGGGTGTTGGCTCTACAATACTACTATTATGGTTAATTTAACTGTTTGTTTTATAGCTCCTGAAGGAGACATCTTTTTCGAAACACATAGAGCACAATACATTGTTCTTTCTTTATTTGAACACCAGTGTTTGCCTCCTCCTTCATCATCTGTTGGTTTACCCAACAGGAAATCCCATTGATTTCACTGGGATTTATTTCCAAGTAAATTTGCATAGGCTTAGTCTTTATGTGCAGTTTTCGATGATTTTGGCACATTTTGAGGGCCACACATTCCCCACCCCTCCCCTAAGATCATAGAATAGCAGAGTTGGAAGGGGCCTACAAGGCCAACCCCCTGCTCAATGCAGGAATTCACCCTAAAGCATCCCTGACAGATGCTTGTCCAGCTGCCTCTTGAATGGCTCTAGTGTGGGAGAGCCCACAACCTCCCGAGGTAACTGATTCCATTGTCGTACTGCTCTAACAGTCAGGAAGGTTTTCCTGATGTCCAGCTGGAATCTGGCTTCCTTTAACTTGAGCCCATTATTCCATGTCCTGCACTCTGGGAGGATCGAGAAGAGAACCTGGCCCTCCTCTGTGTGACAACCTTTTAAGTATTTGAAGAGTGCTATCATGTCTCCCCTCAATCTTCTCTTCTCCAGGCTAAACATGCCCAGTTGTTTCAGTCTCTCTTCATAGGGCTTTGTCTCCAGACCCCTGATCATCCTGGTTGCCCTCCTCTGAACACGCTCCAGTTTGTCTGCGTCCTTGAATTGTGGAGCCCAGAACTGGACACAATACGTCCCGTTCTGGGCTCCACAACTGAACTGGACGCAGTTCACCCAGAACTGGACGCAATAAGATATGTTTGCCCTAGGCCATGTAGTGCTTTAAAAGTGAGAACCAACATTTTTATTGTGTCTGGAAGCTTATAAGGAGTCAGTATAAATCTTAAAGAACAGGTCTTTTGTGTTCACAGGGTGCCCTACTCTATTTTACTTATTTATTATTTATTTATTTATTAAATTTATATACCGCTCCATAGCCGAAGTTCTCTGGGCGGTTTGCAAAAGTTAAAAAAGTGAACATGAAAAAGTATACAAAATTTAAAACCATCAAAAATATAAAAACAACAGTATAAAACAGTATCCATGTTAAACAACAGTTCTGGGGTCCATTTTTTAAAAAAAACTTAGCTTATGTTGTTAAATGCTGTTAAACGCCTGGAAAAAGAGAAAGGTCTTGACCTGGCGCCAAAAAGATAATGTTGGCGCCTGTCATGCCCTGCATAGAGATGGAGTCAGGAGATGAGGAGGAGGTGGCAGAGGCTGGACCTAGTACCGAGAAGCCCAGCTCAGGTAGTGAGGAGGCTGGACTGGCAGAGACTGTGGCAGAGCCTCAGGGAGAAGAGCCAAGGCCAGCTGGGACCTCTGCTAGCTCTGAGGGCCTGATGCCAGCAAAGACTACGGAGGAGCCGCAGAGGTCTGAGGAGGAGGCGGAGAAGCCTGGTTTCAGCCAGTTGCGGGCGGAGAAGGCAATCAGACGCCGGTTTCGCCGCCTCCACCAGAAACACCAGGCAATTAGGGATCAGCTGAGAGGCCATGACTCAGCACTCTGACTAAGGATAAAAGCGCAGCTGTGAGCCCTGCAAAGTGGTCAGAGATTATCTGAGCATTCTGGCGGAAGCCTTTGCTCTTGGATCTTGTGACTTCGTGCCTTGTTCCTGAACGCCTGGATTCTGATTCCTGTCTTGATTCCCAGACCCCGTGACCACGTCTGCCTACTCTGGATTCCTGCTTCGACCTTGGACCGGTTTGTGACTACGTCTTGCCTGTTGTTGCCCCTGACTCTGGACTGTGTTACTGGTTTGTCGCTGACTGTTGGCTGTGTTTGAACTTGGACTGCATTATCGAATCTCCTCTTTGCCACGCTCCCTTGACTTTGGACTGGACATTGACTACTCTACAAGCCTGCTCCTTGAACTGTTCCTGTTCCTTGACTTTTGCTGTCAAACCCCCGTTTTCCCCTCCTTTCCCTGCACTGTTTAGCTTCTGTAAATAAACACCTTCTTTACCTAGCTAACGGCTGGTCTTACCTTTCTTTGTCAAGCCATTTGGCGGCTTTCCCGGACAGCGCCAGGCGAGCCTCATCGGGGAGATCATTCCATAATTTGGGGGGGGGGCACCACTGAAAAGGCCCTCTCCCTTGTTGCCAATGATCTCCATTTCTTGGGGTGGGGGTGGGGAGGCCAACTGTTCACCCAACAGGAAGTCCCATTAATTTCACTGGGATCTGAGCAGGAACTCTGGTCAAGAGATGGGATATGTTTAGTATATCTTAAGATGCTCCAAAACAAAATGCGTATTAAAAGTGGCCGAGGCTTGCATGCAAAATCTATACACAACACACAAAAGTTCTTTTTTTTTTAAAAAAAAAGTTTATTTAAATTTGTTTAACTGTGCAGCGTTCCTCTGCACTGAAATGTCAACTCAGAATTCTTGACAAGATAATGGTTGTCTTTCTAACTCTGAACAAAAGATGTTAAAATTGGTAGTTACAATAGAAAAATTATCAGGTTTTTTTTTTAAAAAAAAAAAGGTTGCAGGCTGTTAGAATTCCTGCTAGAAGCAAATGGCCAAGATATGTATAGATTAGGCCATGAAATGGCGTAGCTTGGTATTTAACTCTTTCTCTTTATTAAGCAACTCTGTGCTATGCTTCTTATAAGCTTCAAAATGCATCCGGAGCTCTGTGTATACTTGCTCCGCCCCATCTAGCTGCCGTCGTAGGTCTCGAACCCGGAGGTTACTATCCACCATTGCAGCCTCAGCCTGAAAGCGCTGCTCTGCCGCCTGCTTGGCTTTCTCCATATCTTCTGCTTTCTTCTCTAGTTGCAGGATCTCCCGTTGCTTTTCCTGCAGTGCCTTGCCTCTGTCCATCGTCAGGCTCAGCAATTCCTCTTTCTCGTTGGTCAGCTTCTCGAGCTTGGCTTCCAGGCTGTTGTCCGCTTCTCTTAGCTGCTTCTCTGCTTGCTCCAGTTGCTCAGTGACATGGCTGTGTTTTTCCTCTAGGATGTCCAATTGGCTTCTCAGTGAGTTAATTTCCTCTGTTTGAGCTCTGGCTTGCGTGCTCTGGGCTTCCAGGAGCTCCTTCTCGCGCTCTTGGGCATGATGGCTGTCCTGTATATGCCTTTCTTTTAAGGACTCCATTTCCTTGGAGAGTTTCTTAAACTCTGAAGCCAGCTGCGCCAGCTCTGCCTCTTTCTCTTTCATAGGCTGGCTGAAGAGGCTTTGGTTCTCGTGACGCAGGCGGCGGTTTTCTTCCCTCAGCTGCATGTTCTGCCGTTTGTGCTCGTCTTTGAAGTGGATCATATCTTCGTGGTTGGCAGCCAAGTCCATGAAGCGCTCTTCCAGCTGCTGGACGCGCCGCGTCTGGCTCTCCAGTCTCAGAGCATCTGCCCTCCTTTGCTCTTCCAGCTCCGTGTTGAGCTGCTCTAGTGTCTTGCTGCGCAGGAGTTGGTCATCTGCTCGCTTCTTCAGGATACAGATCAGCTGAGACTGCTCATGGAGGCGGGAACGTAGCAATGCCTTCTCCCCCTTCTCTCCATGAGAGAGTGCCTGGAGCTTCTCCAAGGTATCAAAGGGGTCTCCAATGTCCCATTCATTGTCTCCTTCTGCCTCTTTTGGTATTTTGTGGGGGAAGGCCATTCCGGGACTCTTCTCATCCCGAGGCATATCGTAAAACTTCTGTCTCCCAATGCTCTAAACTCAAGTTCTGTAGCACTTCCCTTCAGGTAACATTCAAAAATTCTGAACTGACCTACAGCTGTTCCATTAGCCCAAGTGACAGTTGGTGGAAACGTTCTAAGAATTCTATGATATCACAAGCCCAGAAGACCTGGATTTTCTAGAACCAGCACACTCGTTTTGCAGGTGTCTCTTCTGCAGCCCTTTTATAGATGGAAAGCACAGATTTACACTTGGCAGTGGATTGATCCAACACATCAGTCTGACCAGGAGCAGAAGACACAACATGAAGTTAGTGCTTATCCTGTCAAGTCTAAGTTTGTCAAGTTCTTGGTAGTATCTCATTCACAATAAAGTATACTTTAAGGATGAACAAATACTAATATTTTGCAGTGATGCTTCCCATATGGTCTGTGAAGGAAAGTGGTAACAACACTTCATTTCTTTACATTTCTCAAAAAAATCCTTAAGTTCAAAATGACTCTTGGCTCCATTTTCCCCAACTGAAATGTCCTTCACATTTGCAGTTTGATCCTGCGCTGCAGTAGACACACCTAAGCCCATTGAAATCAGTGCCCTTTTCATGAGTGGCGTTAAGATAATGGAAGTCCCATTTAAGAAGTTTGATTGCCTGTTTACTTCATGTGAACAGTAAAAGCATTCATGTTTTGTGTTGTCTTAACAATTAATCTCCTGGTCTGTGGTGGTAAAGTTGCTCTTACTTTTAGTTCTCTGCTAACAGAGGCAAATTGTTGGTTATTGAAAATGCTACATGATGTCTGAACTTGGACACTATAGGCTAATCATGGTTTAAACAACCTACAGTTAACCTATAATTAATATTTAAGTTAACTAACAGTTGTTTAGGCCATGATTAACTTAGAATGTCCGGATTCATATAGCAGCTCTTGATCAGCCCGATCGGAGATTGAATATTCAAAAAGCCTGTAGAGTGCACTTGGCACATGCTGCGGCAAATCCTGGGTTAATTAACCCAGGTTTTGCCACCGTTGTGTGGGGCTGGAGGTAGAGGAAGGTTGTTGTCACATCAGAGTGTACCCTACTTGTTCATTAATCATTCTATGTCATTCTTCCCAAACCTGGTGCCCTCCAGATGTGTTGAACTATGCCACTTATCTGATCTGGACATCAGGGCCATTGACCATGCTGGCTGATGGCCAACACATATAGAGAACACCAGGGTGTTAAAGGTGTTCTAAGTAATACATTCTGAATAATATTTCAAAGTCAGACAACATAATTCTTAAAACAATATAGACTATGTTTAGAAAACACAGTCCATCTCATCAGATCCCACCTGTGTGCTACTTTGGAGGTGGAGAGGGGGGGAATGACTCTCTGGTTACTTGACAGAGGAGGTGGTTTTGGCTTAAAAGGGCAAGATGAAAGAAGACTCTAGCCTGTGTGAAAGAAAATAAATGCTTCATTGTGAACCTTTAAAAAAACAAAACCAAAAGAAGTTACAGAGAGTGCAGTGCTTTCATAATGAAACAAATTTGTACATCCAAACACATGCAATTATTGTTACAAATCCCAAAGAACGGCATCCAAATTCATTTGGACCGTGTTGTTTTATTTTCCCTTTAAAAAATAAAATATTTTAAATTAAAAAAATAAAATGTTATCCTTTTAAACGTTCACCGAAGAGCCCTAAAATGTTTCTTACCAGGACTTTATTCTTTGACCGTCTCGGTCTGGCACTCCTCTTGAGTTTGCATCTCCATGGCAATAAGGGATTGAAACAGACTCCAGCCATCTCTTACAGGGCTGGAGGCCTCGTCTCGCCTACTTGCAAACACTGCCAAGTGGAGAGGGGCCAAGCGAGGAACAATGCCTCCTGGGAGTTTGACAAGTCTGGCAGTGATTCTGCAGTAGCCTGGGAATCAGCACCCCAAACGGGGTTCATTCACTCTGACTGCCGGAGATGGACGCCAGCTCCAGAGCCTGCTGGCAACTCCTGAAGGCTATGGCTGTCCTAAGGACTAAATAACGTAGAAATAAAGGAACCTAAGTTACGTTAAAAATAATTTGCTGCAAACTGGAATAAGAATCATTGGAAAATGGATGACAGCTGTAATGTAAGTAGGTTTACTCTCTACTAAATGTGTTTAGGATTGCAGCTAAACAGCGAAATTCTTTACATGTCTATTGAGCAGTGTATGTCAACTCCACATTGAGTTCAATGGGGCTTGCTCTCAGGTAAGTGGATATAAAATCCCTTATTTTCAACTGGTGGTACTCGTAGCAACTGGTACACAGTTGAAAAGCACTGATGTTGTTAGTTGATTATTCTCAATGGCATGTGTGCACTATACCCATTGCAAAGTATTTGCCATTGGGTGTTATTTTTTTCTCTCTGCGATGCACACAGGTAGATCACTGTTTATGCCACATATATTTGAGAACCAATCACATGACAGGATAAAAAGGTTAGCATGTATAGCACTGGCAACAAACTAGCAGACCACATTCCCCTATATACCAGTTGACCATTGAGACCTTCAGAGGCCTTACTGGTTCTGTGTCCAATAAAACATCACCAGGTAATATCCACATAGGAGCTATTTAACAGATTTATTATCCCACCTTTCTACCACTTAGAACATCAAGGAGTGCTACAAGTATATATGAATGAAGTTCAAAGTGCAAGAAAGGGCAATCGCAATGATCAAGGAGCTAGAGTAGCTGCCCTATGAGGAACGGCGACAATGTTTGGGGCTTTTAGCTTAGAAAAAAGTGAATGGGTGGGCAGGATCAAAATGTATAAAATCATGCATAGTGCAGAGAAAGCGGACAAGGAGAATTTTTTTTCTCCCTCGTAATACCAGAACCCAGGATCATCCAAAGAAGCTGCATGGTGAGAAATTCAGGATAAAAAGTATTTCTTCACACACTGCATATGCTCTAGAATTCACTACCATAAGCTATAGCAGTGGCCACCAACTTGGGTAGCTCAAAAAAGGGGATTAGACAAATTCATGGTGGATAAGGCTATCAATGGCTACTAGTTATGATGATTCTACAGTACCTCCAGTATCGGAGGCAGTAGGCCTCTAAATACCAGTTACTGGGGAATATGGGAGTGTGCTATTGCATTGACAATCTACTTATAGGTTTCCCATAAGCATCTGGTTGGCCACTATGGGAATGGAATGCTGGACTCGATAACCCTTAGTTCTGATCCAACACAACTCTTGTGTTCGTATACATTGTTTATAGTCTCAGCAGGGGCAGATAGTCCTCCCCTATAACAAAGGAACAAACTCCCTTACCTATTACCAGTGTTTAATTCAGGGTTCTATCTTGGCTTTGGTAGTGGATTAACGTGTGATCCCTCGCCAAGAGCACCGCTCTGCTTCCCTGCCCCCATCACAGTGCAGTACCCAATGCCAAACACATCTACCGTATTTCTTCGATTCTAAGACACACTTTTCCCCCCATATAAACATCTCTAAAAACGGGGTGCGTCTTAGAATCGCGGGTGCATTTATTATTTCTTATAATCAAAGCTTTTTTTCTGTTGGTGGTATTGAAATTAGTGTGCGTCTTACAATCGATGGCGTCTTACAATCGAAGAAATACAGTAATTTCCTCAACAGGTCAAGTCATCAAAGCTCCCTTCCGAGAGCATCACTGACTTGTCCAATCACGGCAGCACTCATTTCAGCTAGTTTCCAGGTGTGCCAGTATTCTTTTCCTACAGCAACATTGGATACTACCCAAATCTAGAAGATACAAAGCAGATAATTTCTGTGTCCAGAGGTAAGAGCTGCTCCTGCCACCTAGTTTTTTCTCAGGCAGCTGGCTTGATTGCAACTATTTAGTGTACAACTGGAAGCATAACAAATGATACTCAAGAAAAGCTAGCACAATTTGTTTATTCGTTCAGTCGCTTCTGACTCTTCGTGACTTCATGGACCAGCCTACGCCAGAGCTTTCTGTCGGCCGTCGCCACCCCCAGCTCCCCCAAGGTCAAGTCTGTCACCTCCAGAATATCATCCATCCATCTTGCCCTTGGTCGGCCCCTCTTCCTTTTGCCTTCCACTTTCCCTAGCATCAGCCTCTTCTCCAGGGTATCCTGTCTTCTCATTATGTGGCCAAAGTACTTCAGTTTTGCCTTTAATACCATTCCCTCAAGTGAGCAGTCTGGCTTTATTTCCTGGAGTATGGACTGGTTTGATCTTCTTGCAGTCCAAGGCACTCTCAGGATTTCCCTCCAACACCACAGTTCAAAAGCATCTATCTTCCTTCGCACACAATGTGATATGTAAATGTTAATTGAATAAACAAATTCAAGCATGCGAAGATCCTTTAACTAAAAACAACATCTGTACCAAGTATATACCCAAAGTGCAAGTGAAGAAGAAAAATGTTTTTGTTCGATTCATTATGCAGGATAGGGGTGTAATCTGGTTTAAATATGGAAGGGTGAGGGTTGAGGGGAAATCAAGGTTCCTTGGAAGAACTATGGGCACAATTCATGGTGTTCTGAATACATAGCTATACACACACACACACACGCACGGAGAACTCTACGGGAAGTCCATTGAGCTCTAGTACTCAGCTGAATACAGATTGCCTTGGGCACATTACAACATACTCAGCTGTTACTTGGATGTGAGGCCCTTCCACACTTCAGAAAAGTACTTAACAACCACAGCTTCAGTCTTCTCCAGGGCTACTTTGCAGAGGCTCCTCTCGATAAAAGTACTAGTAACCTGTGTACTGGAGGGGTGAACTTCAAACCAATGTTTTTGTGCAAGCCCCCACCTGTTTGTGCAGGATCAGGTCACAGAATCAGTGATACTATAGAAATAGTTCTGATTTACATTGAAACATGCAGGGTATCCAATGCAAACAACAGGAATAGGCGCCAGCAAGATTTGGAGACCAAGTGCTAAAAAAAAAAAAGTGAGCTTACTATAGCTGGCATAATATGAAGAAATTGGTGGTCTGTCCTTTGTTTTATGGAACAAGCAGCTAAAAATGTATTTATTATTATTGCATTTATATCCCGCCTGTTTTTCCTCCAAGGAACCCAAGGCGGGATACATAATCCTCCATTTTTTCCTCACTACAACCACCCTGTGAGGTAGGTTGGGCTGAGAGTCTGTGACTTGCCCAAGGTCACCCAGTGGGTTTCCATGGCCGTGTGGAGACTAGAACCCAGATCTCCCAACTCCCAGTCTAATATTTTAGCTGCTACGCCACACTCACTCCCTGCAGTGTAGGGATTGCTTCTTTCTAATAAAGGTAAGCTTAACTTTTCTCCCCTCCCCTCTTTAAAAACAGGCTCTTAATTTTGCTTGCAGTAATTTGGATACTTTAGCATTGGCTCTGGATCAGATAGGTGATACAAAGGAAAGCCCTTCAAAAACGTTTAAAATAAGAAAGCACCGGGAAAGTAAATGCAGCATGCTGCTTATCCATTTTGAAATTTAACATTTACTCATCGAAATACACATGTAGTTTTAACAGAGTCTCGAGTTCAAAAACGTTATTCAAAGAAAGCTTTATATCTTCAGCATTTGATTACATACAGCTCTTGGCATCAAAGTTCTCTCTGGTTTTAGGCATCATTTCCTGCTTTATCCAATTGGTGGCAGTAGAGCACATAGAACAAAATCTGACACACCCCAAATAGCCAGCAGCAGCACATTTTGGAAGTAATGAGGATGGATTCTTTTTTTTCTTAAGTCTGGTTTTAGTTTTACCAATAATAATAAAAAAGCACATTTAGTTTAAAAAGATAAAGATAAATGAGCCATGCCTGAACCAAGTGAATGTTGTCTTACTTTTGGAAGGGTGTGTGTGGAATCGGCGGTTTCAAGGCGGTTCATGGAATTGAAAAAGGACCGCTCTGTGTGGGGGTGGGGGAAGGCCCATGCTACCACAACCTCTACTCCCCCACAATGTCTAGGGCAGCCTTCCTCAACCTCGCACCCAGATGAGTTGGACTGTAATTCCTAGTCCAGCATGGCCTGTCTGAGAGGGAAACAACCAGAGGGCATGGGTTATTTGAGGGTTGTTTCCCCTCACACAAGCTATGCCACTGACGTGTTTCCTAAAACGTCCTGCCTTGGAAGATAATAAAGGGAGTCTGCCATGTAATCCACAAAGCTTTATTCAGGCAATAAACATCTCTTCCCACCTGAAGAGAGTCTAACCTCTAGGAACTTTCCTCTTGGTAAAACTATGCAAACTAAGCAAGACAATTGTCTTTTCAAGAAGAACGGAAAGCCCTTTTCCCAGAATGTTTTCCCAGAGAGCTTCGGCTATTGGGCGGTATAAAAATGTAATAAATAAATAAATAAATAAATAAATAATGTTTTGATTTCAGGGAGAGTGGTTCTGAAGAAGCCATTGGTGAGAGACTAGCTGGGCTGACCTTCTCCCGCCTTCCTTTAGCTCTTCCCATTTTAGTCTGCAGGATAATCTCTGATCAGCTAGCCTTGAAGTGCCTTCCCTCTTGGAAGAATACTGATTTCCCACAGACCGTGTGTTGTTAACGTTTTCAGAGAAAAGGTCTGGCGAAAGTTCATTCCCAGCTGGTGAAGAGCCCGTGAGAGTCATTTCCCCCACTCCCCATATTTTTATTTATTTATTTATTGCATTTCTATACCGCCCAATAGCCAGAGCTCTCTGGGCGGTTCACAAAAATTAAAACCATTCAAAGTATAAAACAACAGTATAAAACCATATAGGCTGGTATGTTTCTGGCGCGGTCTCTTCTGCTTCAGAATCTGATTCTGATTGATCACCTGAAGCTCCTTCCCCCAGCCTAAGGGGAACAGGCCTAGTCATGACAGCCACCCAGGTTCAGATGACACAACAAGCTGTGACCAGGTGGGTAAATTAGGCTAATAGCCACCGAATTAAATAAGCCACTGTGGCTTGTTTTGAGCATGTGAACCAGGCCAACGAGTGGTGATATGCTGTGAGTTTCCCCTACCCATCACAAGCAGCAGTCCAATGAAGTGGAGCAATGGTGGAGAAATTTTCACACGATGGATTTCCCCAATTTGAGCATTTAAGGTTTTTTAAAAGATGGTGGGATGCATATGAATTAGATACAGCTTTAGGTATGCACAGTCACAACTACAAAATAATGCCGCATTGCCAGGTGGATTCAACGTTGACTTTGGGAATTGAGGAGCAATGGCAGAGCAAAGCATGTTGACATTTAGCTTACTTAGTGAAATCATTAACTTTTCTCATCCATTATTGAAGGTGGCCACACAACTGTACATAACTTTTTAAATACATTTTATATTTTAATTAATCTTTAATAAAGCTTAAAGAATTTAATTTAAACACAGTACCTGTGGACAGGCAGATGTCAAATATGCATTATCAAGGTAGCGTTTAGCAAAACAGCAGGAAATTGTGTTGCAGACACAGATGTCTCTGCTCAATTTACACATGAATGTTGCCCCCTTAGTTCATGTCTGGGTCTTTGCTTAGCAAGCCATACAAAACTGAAAGCAACCACGGAGAATCATCCTATTTCGTAATTTTTGCCGTCATCAGCAGCCTGAGTGGCAACATGTCTTCTACCCATGTATTTGGAGACTCGATCATCCTTTCCCATAAACTGGTTTCATCTAATGTAGAATCCATCCAGTCTACTGGAGTACCATAGCTTTTACCTAAGGAAGGGTTTAAAGAAATGAAATTAGCAGAGGCTATTACCTGTCATTTACATGGCAGTAACTGCAAAGTACTATACAATCTCCTTTAAATACAATGCCTCTGGGTAAAATTCAGTACAAGTCCTACTAAAGAGTAGACCCACTGACATCCATGGTATTTAAGTTAGTCATGACCAACTTAAGTCCAATTGTTTTCTATTAATCTACTAGGGTTACTTTTGTAAGACGCCGTGAGAGCCTTTTTTGGCTGAATGGCGGCATAAAAATCCATAAATAAATAAATAAATAAATAGGGTTTACGCTGGATTTTACCCTCTGGGTGCAAGTCTAAACTCTGCCACCTAACCACCTTTCAGCTTACATTACTGCAGCATCCTGCTTTCAATTCTATTTATTCTGCTCTGCTATATAGGCAATGTTTAAACTGGCATTTGGAGATTTTTGCCACTTCTGACAGTGAGAGTGTCCCATGGCAGAACTCCACTCAGGGAAGACTGGATCCAACCCCAGATAAATTTATAATTAGGCTAATCAGTGGAGAATCACATACGAAGAAGAGTTGCACTAAAATCAGATATAGGGCAGGTGGAACTAAGAATGCATTCCTTTTATTGGACAAGGTGCTTATTATTCAACAGCACTTGCTTCAAATCCATTGGCTCTTCCTGATTCTTTTTGAAATAGATACCCATTTACATAGGACTTGGATGGGGAGACAACTTCCACTCAGCTGCAAGTACCTGTTCCAAGTCCAATCCTGAGGCCTCCCAGGAAATGATTGGCCAACTTGTTGTGATCCCAGACAGTGAGTTCTATGCAAGCTTCTTTCAAATCTTCAGGCCTGAATCCATCATAAACCATTGTATGATTGAACACTGGGTTGGTCGTCTTTGCAACAGCTCTTGTTTTCTGACGGCTTTTTCTGCTTGTATCTGGAAGAATGGTACTTCAGACAAAAGGGAAGGAAATTACACAGAGAATATATTTGGACCTTAAGGCTTGCATTTGTACAATACCGGATTTATATAGCTGTTACCCCAATGATAAATCTTGAGGTCACATTTGGTGGAAGTAAGGTGCTGCTTCAGTATCCAAGGAGGAAAGGCTTAGATAGAACGGGGGGACACTAAAATGCTCCTGTGAAGCTCTCTATGCCAGGGTTAGGAACTACAGGCACAGGGGCTAAATCCAGCCCTCCTCAGGGCCAACTTTGGCCCACTGGGGTTCCCCAGATGGTTAAAGCTCCTTCCTCCAACTGTCAATCATTTGGTGTTTTTGTGTAGTTTTTCCCCCATTCTAAGAGGTTAGAACATAAGAAGAGTCATACTGGATCAGAGCTAGGGTCCATCTAGACCAGCACTCTTCACACAGCAGTCAACCAGCTGTCGACCAGGAAACCACAAGCAGGACACGGTGCAACAGCATCCTCCCACCCATGTTCCCCAACAATTAGTGTACACAGGCTTACTTCATCTGATACTAGAGGTTGCACTTAGCCATCAGGACTAGTTGCCATTGATAGCCTCCTCCAGGAATTTATCCAACCCCCTTTTAAAGCCATCCAAATTAGTGGCCATCGCTACATCTTGTGGTAGCAAATTCCATGCACTGTGTGAAGAAGTCCTTCCTTTTATCCATCCCGAATCTCCCATCAATCAGCTTCATGGGATGACTCCATTGGGTTCTAGTATTATGGGAGAGGGAGAAAAATGCCTCCCTATCCCCATTCTCAACACCATGCATCATTTTGTACACCTCTATCACGTCTCCCCTTAGCCTCCTTTTTTCCAAGCTAAACCATCCCAGGTGTTGTAACCTTCCTTCCTAGGGGAGATACTCCAGCCCCTTGATCATTTTAGGTGCCCCTTTCTGCCCTTTTTCCAGCTCTACACTATCTTTTTTTTAGGTGTGGTAACCAGAACTGTACACAGTATTCGAAGTGTGGTTGAAGTGCCATCCCTAAGGCTTAGTGACTGGCAGCAAGATCTTTAAAGAACAGCCTGCTGGAATGTTTTGCATTTGGGGGCCCACTCCTTTGGCCTTCAGCCCCACTCACCACTGGAATGCAGCATCTCCAAAACTGAATGTGGTCTGAAAGGGGTTCTCCACCCCTGCTCTATGCAATGCACTTCCTTCTCCCACCATTTTAGGGTCCCCTCTTCCCAAGAGCTGCTTTAAAAGCTATTAGGAGGAAGATTTATAGAAATAATTTCCTACTTTCCTAGCCACCACCAATCAGAGGAACCATCACAAATCACAGTCTGTCCTTTTTTATTCAATGTTAAAACACTGCTTTAAAAATGTCACTATCTTGCCACGGCATCCAGTTATCAGGCAAACTGAATGCCAGCATAGCATCTCATGTTTCCTCAACTTGGCTGGCCGACCAGTCACTGCTGCTGCCTTTACCCTTTGCTGGGGAATGAAACCCCGCGCAGGAAGTTGCACGAGACAGAAGTGCACGGCTTCGTCTCAGGGTCTCAGCTGTGGGTCGCTCTCTTCCCCAGAAACAGGAGGTGGCTGCAGCAAGTAACAAGGGGGCAAACAGGCAGCGAAAGTGCCCCCAGTCAAGAGCAGCACCAACCTCCTCTTCCATCTCAGCCAGCTTCATTCCTCCACAGGAA
This sequence comes from Elgaria multicarinata webbii, assembly GCF_023053635.1. NCBI lineage: Eukaryota > Metazoa > Chordata > Lepidosauria > Squamata > Anguidae > Elgaria > Elgaria multicarinata. Next base: position 126,603,280 of record NC_086175.1, on the reverse strand, counting down.
GAGGAAGTGCCGGTAGCAATAATCAGCCAGTGGGGAAGAGCAAAACGATATACTAGTAGTGCCCCATTCACGGGTATGCTAAACCCACGTGTAAGAAGAGGCTCACAGTTCTGCGTTTAAATTCTTGTTTTAATATCTGATCTGGATGCTCCTACGGTGATTTCTCAACTGCACCAGCTCAGCCTCTGAAGAGAGGGGCCATGATGCCATCACTGAAACTGCCACGCATATGCGGGGGCACATCACATCAAAGAGGAGCTTCCAATGATTCCTGCCCAACGCCACGTTGCCAAATTTAGCCTCAGTTCTGACAAATCAATGCTCTTACCATTTGACAAAGGAGTTCAGCTTATTGCCCCTGAGGATTGGAAGGTCGTTGCATTCTTTCACCCAAATATGGACTTCTCCAGTGGCCGGAGTCTTCTTACCTTTGAAACAGACCCCCCACCCAAAATCCGTCAGAAGCGTATCTTTGTTCCTTCATGTTTTACAATGAAATACATACATACACACACACACACACTAGAAAGAGGGCTGACATGCAAACCCAATACTTCTTCAGAACTCAATAGGGATAAGGTACTTCTTTGCGACTAAGCATCCTCTCCCAGCTCCACCCCCAAAAAGCAAACTTGGCCTGCCTTGTGCAACATTCTCCCCCCCCACACACACAAAAAAAGTGTACCAAAAGATTGCTTAATTCATAATTTTGGAAGGACACAAAAAGGAGAAAGAACTACAAACTCAATCACAGGTTTTAAAACTCAGCTAAAAACTTTTCTGTTCCCTATAGGTTTTAAATATTGAGTTTGTTCTGACTCTATACTGTTTAGCTTCACCCTACCCGGTGCCTGTTTACACTTCCCTGTGCCTGTTTGCATTCTCTTTCCCTCCTTATTGTTTACTACAACTTTATTAGATTGTAAGCCTGTGCGGCAGGGTCTTGCTATTTACTGTGTAATCTGTACAGCACCATGTACATTGATGGTGCTATATAAATAAATAATAATAATAATAATAATAATGACTTTCCTTCTGCCCAGACTGAGCCTTGACTGTCCTTAGTACCGCAAACAAGATGAAGTCTAAAGATTGTCCCATTGACGGGGGAGAGCCAGGCCAGCAATACACAACAGCATATGCCAAGGTGTGAAAACATCACAACCCCACCCCACCCCAAAAAGGCAGTAAGATAGGACATAGTGGTTTTCATTCTAATATCACATCATCGGGGAGTGTTAACTAGCAGATAAGTTACAGCCTAGGATTCTCCGCATCAGCTGAGTGTAATGACCAGTGCTCCATCTTCAAAGGTCGTATTCACACTTGACACTGTAAGGCTTACAGTAAAGCTTAAGGTGGCGGTGTGGTTTCTTACATCAGTTACGTCCATCTTGATGTTGGTGCTGAATTGTAAATTAATTGTTCAGCCAGTGAACAAACGATTAACTACAGCAGCCAAGCAGGCAGTCTGGAGGTTGAACCTCCTAGCAAGCAAGCAATATTCATGATCCAATACTGCACAACACTGGTTAAAAAAAAGGGCGTTGTCCCTCTGAAGTTCATAGCCAAATAAATTTAAGGGCAGTCCAGACATGACTTGTTTTAGCATTACAAGCACCAGCAGCATTAGGTTGATTCAAATACTCCCATCCTCACCTTTCACTTGAATATTAGTGGCTTCTGTTCCAAATTTGCAACAAACCATAGTTTGTGTTATTTTGATTGAGTCTAGAATGGGGTAATTTCCCACCAAATCACAACTGGAAACCATGGTTTGGTCTGGACTTGTCTGCAAGCAAATCATGGTTTCTGCAAATTCTAGTTTGTCAGGACTGGGTGACACGGTACAAACTATGATTTGACACAAATCAGGAATGGAAGGTTCTTCTCTCCGTATGTAAGGGGAGAAATGAGTTAGTGAGCACGTTGAGTTTGAAATTGCTTGCATTTGTAATCACTAAGGCTAAGCCATGTCCTTTAGTCTTTAGACAGTCCAGGTTTATTACCGAGGAGATTGAAGCAGCGAGCAAAACACCCATGAAGCAAATTTGAGAAGCGTGTAACAGGAATACTTACTCGCAGTAGGCTGTGGAATGTACTTGAGCGCAATCTTTATCTCCCCTCGGTTCTCAAGTTCATGAGCAGCTTGTGGAGTCTGACCATTTATGAAAGAAAAAAATAACCACTCACTGTGGAGTCTGCCGAATACAACTTGCTCAATTTTGCAGCATCTCTTCTTTGTGTGTTTTCTCAAACATCATGCCAGAAGCAAGTGCAAACTAGGGTTATCCCTTGACAAAAGAAACTACCAGCGTAATCAGCTAAAAGCTATACTGTTACAGCACCATCCTGTGCGTGTCTACTCAGAAGTAAGTCCCACTGAGTTCAATGGAGCTTACTCTCAGGTAACTGCAGCCTTAATCTACTAAATCTGTACAGGAATGAAATCAGAATTTTGAGGGGGAGAATTTATTCTCTCTGGCCAGGTTCACATGACGTGAGGGCGGACAATAAGCCATGGTGGCTTATTAACCACCCTTGCGTGTGCCATCCCTATCTACCCTCGCCAGTTGTGGCTTGTAACATGCAAACCCTGTGAGTGTGGGTGGTTAACAAACCACGCTGTGTTGTAGGGTTGCTGGGTGGATTGTTCACTCTCCCCAGCCAGCCCCCCTTGCAGGGGTCAGACATCACGGCAAGCTGCGCCCAGCAAGGGTAATTGTTTATTTATTTATTTATTTAGAATATTTATATACCGCTCCCCATTGAAAAATTTCGGAGCAGTGTACAAGGTAAAATGAAAATAAAAACAGAATAAAACAGTTAAAACAAAATTTAAAAGAAGCAAAAACAGAGATTCAAGGTTGCATGTTAAGGAAAGGCTTCTTGGAATAAAGATGTTTTCAGGAGGCGCCGAAAGGAGTACAAGGTTGGCGCCTGCCTGACCTCCAGAGGCAGGGAATTCCACAGGAGGGGGGCCACCACGCTGAAGGCTCTCCCCCTGGTGGATTCCAATCGGAGGATGGATCTATGTGGAACCACCAGGAGCAGGCCCTCGGATGTCCTCAGTGACCGGGCAGGTTGGTAAGGGAGAAGGCGCTCTCTCAGATATCCTGGTCCCAAGTTGTTTAGGGCTTTGTACACAAGTACAAGAACCTTAAACCTGGCCTGGTAGCGAATAGGCAGCCAGTGCAGTTCCCTCAGCAGAGGAGTTACATGCTGGAAATGAGCAGCTCCAGACAACAGCCGAGCTGCAGCATTCCGCACTAGCTCCAGCTTCCGGAGCAGCTTCAAGGGCAGCCCCACATAGAGCGCGTTGCAGTAATCCAATCTTGAGGTTACCAATGGCTGTACCACCGTGGCCAAGCTATCCCTGTCCAGGAGAGGCCGTAGGGAAATGCATCCAGCAAGCACAGGGGTAGAACCAGGTCAGTGTTTTGGAGCGAGCCTTACTCAACCTGATGCTCTCCAGCTTGTGTTGGACTACTACAACTATAATCCCCAGCAGCATCCTGCCTGTGTTGAAATCCAACAAAGTTAGAGGGCACCAGGCCAGGTAAAGCTGCTTGAAGCGATGTACCATGTCTCCCAGAAAGTTCCACCTCTATGAAAAGGGGAAGAAGCATGACTTGTAAGATTTTTTTTAAAAAACCATGGTGTGTTTTTTAATCTGATGCCTGATGAAAACTCAGGTAACTTTTAAAATCAAGGCAGTGAAATGGAACAACTGGGTTGGGTTCACCCAATCAGACATTTTAAATCATTCAACGACATGTTGCAGTGTTACTGCAGTGCTGGTGTATTTCTTGATTGAAAAGTAGAAATTCTCCAAACTGGGCAAAATTATTAATTTCACTTTTAACAGCAATTTGGGGTATGAAAACAATATTCCCTAGTATAAGAATTATAAATTATTATATGATTCAGAGTTGACAATGTCCTTATATTGCTCATAGTCCTTCGGGAAACAGGAACATTGAAGGGTTTTGTGGGGAAGAAGAGTATCTGGCCCAAAGGCACACATGATCCACCAAAAGTCATAGACTGGGTTCAGACAACATGATAAACAATGGTGGTTTTAGTAGCCGACGGTTGGTTATTTAACCCACCGTGGGTTATCATGTTGTATGGAGGGAGTTTTTTAACCAATAGTTGGTTATTTGGCCGAAATAACCAATGCAAATAACCAATTCTGTGCAGAGTTGGCTATTTGAACCACCGTTAGTTATCGTGTTGTGTGGAGGGCATCGTTGATTATTTCGTCGCAAGGCAAGATTGGCCAAAGCGGCGTCTGCCACTCTAGTCCAGCCAGCAGGGTAGTTTTCAGCAGCAATAGCTGATGGGATAGTAGGAGGAGGACTGAGCGGGGAAAGAGGGCAGGGGATGAGTGAGTTACCTCTGCGTGGACTAATAGTCCACTCAATGCTGATCCTAATCCACACCACGGTTGATTATTATCATGTTGTGTGGGGAGTACCCCCTAGATAAACAACTGTCAAGTTGATTATTACCCCACCGTGGACTATTGTGTTGAATGCAGCCAAAAACTCACTCGTGGTTTAAGCGGGTACCAGTTCATCTGTTTCTTTTGCCTGTCATTCCAGTCCCAGTCGCCCAAGTCAAGCTCCACTTCACCCAAGAAACTATTGCGCCCAAAAGTGTCGTTGTGCCAAACGGAGATATTCAGTCTCTGGGATGCCAAGAGGATCTTGTCAACTTTATACTGCAAATAAGACAAATTGATGTTTTAAGGACATTGACCTGGTTCACACTACATGACATCCCACCATGGCTGAATTTACTTGTTGCATTGTGCCAGTTGTCCATGGGTGCCATTTCTGCATAGCACCCATGGGCGCCCAGGTTGCCCTCACTTGTCATGTTGTGCGAACCGAGGTGGCAGAGATTATTTGAGGGTTAGACAACCCTCAAACAAGGAATGGGTTATTTGAGGGTTGTCTAACCTTCAAACAACCCCTGCCGCCTGGTTTCGCTCAACATGACGAGCCATAGCAACTGCCTGCTGGAGCTTGCACAAACCCTGGCGCCCAAGAATTAATTAATCTACAGCACCTTGTTGTGACATGCAAACTGTCCCATTATCTACAGTATGAACTTTAAAATCTAGTTTAATTCAAATTTTAAGTGTCAGTACTTCTCGGGAGGAATCTTGAGCACTATCATTCAAGAGTTCTATTCCAGGCAGCTCCAATAGATTCGCTTCATCAGGACATTGTATTAAAAGATCTGCCTTCTAGAACAAGCCAAAGGCCAAGGGCTCCTGTCAACAGCACTCCCGGAATCTTACAAGACTGATACCCTATGTGCATCAGTTGCTGTGGAACATGGGTGGGAGGGTGCTGTTCCACCATGCCCTGCTTTGTGGGTCCCTGGTTAACAGCTGACTGGCCACCGTGTGAACAGAATGCTGGACTAGATGGACCCTTGGTCTGATCCAACATGGCTCTTCTCATGTTCTTAAAAGTCAGACAGCATTCTGCGGTCACTGAGCATACTCAGTCCTCATCAGGTTGGATTGTGGTATTTTCCCCCCTCAATGTTTTTGTACCTTTGCAAATCTCTGGGCTCCCCTGAACCTGTTGATACCTCCCCCTTGTGTGTGAAGAGTGTTTTGGCTACATAAGCAACAACACTCACAGCCAGAACATGGTATATAGAGGGAATGATACAAGTTACCCGTAATATCTCATTATAGACAGGATTCAATGTTTTCTTCTTCACAGATGTCTTTCTTTTGCCCAGCTTGTACTTTTCTGGCAGCAAGTAACTCTTCACATACCTAAAAAAAAAAGTCAGTCTGGTAAGATAATACTTGAATGCGGATGCCGGTTTTCAATGGAGCTGAAGAGCAAAATAATAGCCTTTGGCAGTAGAATCTTAAAACTGAATAGGTCAGTCTTATATAAGACATTTCAAAATGGAATCTATCATCGAAATGAGCTCAAGTCACAAGTTTCTTTACAAGTTTCTACCCAGGACTGAAAGGACAGAGATACAAGATTCACTTGTACAGGAAAGACTTTTTTTTAATAATTATTCCAAGCAAGTTCATTTCAGCCCTGTTTGGTTCGGCCTATTTACTACATTTACATCCTACTTTTCCTCCTTGGCACTGAAGGATAGATACATGGTTGTACTCAATAGCCTTATAGCTCCCTTCCAACTGTATTATTCTATGATTCTAAGTATCCACCCACCCACCCCATCCCAATCCCACCCTACACTTACGGATCTGAACGTTCCTTCTTAACTTCCGCAATTGCCAAGTCCTTGCACTGGGCGATAAAAATATGGAGCTCCTTCAGCTGTTCCACATAATCAATGGCAAACTGGATATTCCCTTTCACATCCACATTGCCAAAATCTCCACTGTAGATACTCATCACACTAGTGCTCACCTGTAGATGTCACAAAGCAAAGAATAAGCACTTCCGAAATTATTTCTTCCTTCTGGCTATTTATTTTTAAGGTGGGAAATAATTTTAAGTACAGGACAGAATTCCAGCTGGAGGCAGTAAAAAAAAAGAAGCAATTTAGAGTCCCTCTAAAGATGTCACCAAGTAGGAGATATATTTCATATTTAAATAATGCATGCTTGGTTTCAAACAATAGGGGAAATCATTAATAGTATACATGCAAAGGATGATTTTATAGAGAGGATCCAACAGAAGTATTTTGCCTACGACTCCCTCTGGAAGTTGTGCTAATAGGTTTCCCCATCTACCATCTTGTCTGCATTAAAAAAACTACTTGGAAATTTATCCTCAAATATGTTAAATTATAAAATGATTGATAGACTTACTATCCATCATTATGTTTAGTACTTTAGTACTTTCAGAATACCCATATCTGAATTATCTTCAAGTAACGCTAGGAAAGAGTTCACTACTATTCCCATTTTATGGATTTTTTTTTTTAAAAAAACCTCAAGATTGCAAGAGCTCACTTAAGCCTGTGCAGGAAATTCATTGCTGAGATAAGATTTGAACTGTTGTCTTCAAATACAAGCCTCAAACTTTGCCCCTTGATTATGCTGGCTCTGCAGGCATGGGATGAATGAAGCCTGGACAGGAAGATGTAGGAATTCATGAACTTTCTGTGTTCTCCTGCATTCATAATGAGCAATAGAGCAATAGGCCTACCTATGGTTTGCAAATTCAGATATCCTGCCATAAACCATGGTTTCTAATTCTGGTTTGATGGCCCTTCACAAACCATGATTACTAGTTAACATTACACTAAACCACAGTTAAGCCTCCACTATCATTTAGTGTAATGTCTGCATTGAACCACACACTAACTGGGTTCACATGATCATAGGAGTAAAAGAAGCCATTGTGGCTTCTCCCCTCCCCCCATGCATCCCACGTGTGCACCGGTTGTTTACAGAGTTACCCACGTGCGTGCTGGTTGTTTACATTTAGTGTGGGTTGGTGTAACGTCTGAACCCAGCGTGCAGCAGGGATAGCTTTTTACAAACCCTACAATCCATGTCATGCAGTAGAGATTGTAGGGTGGGTATGAAGCCACACACCAGGTTCAGACATGCCAACCCACACTGTAACACAGGTAATTAATTATGTCAACAACTGGCACATGTGTGGAATGCACAGGGGTGTGGAGAGAAGCCACGATGGCTTCTTTTACCCCCACGAACATCCAAACCCAGTCACTGACTGGGTTCACACAACACGCTAACCCATATTCAGTAGTTGAGTGTGGGTTGTTTGTTTATTACATTTATATACTGCCCCATAGCCAAAGCTTTCTGGGCGGTTTACAAAGATTAGTGTTGAAGCATAGGTTATCGTGTTGTCTGAACCCAGGACATTTTTCACATGTGGCTTGTTAACCATGCAGTGTGACTTATTTTTCTCTAACAAGCCACCTTGAGAACCCATGGTTTGTTGGTGGGTTGTCAAAGGTGGTTAACAAGCCACACTGAAGAAAATGTCCTGGGTTCAGACAACACACTAACGCTTGGTTCAACAAACAAACCATGGTTCAACAGTAACCCATGCTTCAGCAACAACCCACACTCAGCCACTGAGTATGGGTTAACGTGATGTGTGAACAGCCCCACTCACTAGGAAGCCAGGATTGGTTGTAGCTTCCTGTCAAGAGAACTTGCCATGGCAAACTGGGGCATAGGCCTTCACAGAAAATCATGCTTAGGAACAGTATTGACAAGCACTTTGAAGGCTCCCCAAAAGTTAGGTGGAATGGGGAGAGAGAAATGAGTAGTTAATTTAGATAAAAGAGTACTACTTTCTGTAAAAGAAGAAATCTGGATGTTATGATTAATCAACAGGCATTTGTAATGGCATCAGGAATTGCAACAGTAAATAGGAGCTCTACTACTACTGTAGAGGTTACAGACATATGAATATTAGTAAAGGCAGTGTGTTGTTAACTGAAGCTTTTGTTTACATACAGAAGACAAAGACGCCAAGCCAGAAGAGCCACTAAGATTGGTTAGCGAACTGGGGCTCTTCTTGATTCTGCCAAGTGGATAACTGCTGTCTGATGCTGTATCTGTCTCTCTGTCATCGCTCTATAAGATATTACACAAAGAGGGGAGAAAAGGTTTGCGCAGGTTTTCAAAAAGTGGCGACAAATATTGCCGTGCGGCATAGTTTCAGCGGGCAGATCTGCCATGGCTCACAGCTCTGGGATGCAGCATCACTGGGCGTAGAGTTAATGATGAAAGCCTCAAGTCGCATGCATGTTTCGCATGCAAGAATTTAGCCGTAACTTTTTTAAAAAGACAAAAAGAAATTAAGTAGAAAAACAGACAGTTCCGTGTTCAGTCCACTCTTCAGACAAACTAGATCTGTTTTATTTCCATCCCAGTCAGCTGCCTTGGTTTCATTTGTTAGAGCAACGGACTAATAGGTAACATGTTCTTATTTCTTTGGTCCCCTTCTGGGCCTGTAGAAATAAGCAAGCTGCTATTTATTTATTTATTTATTTATTTATATTTAAAAAAATCAGTATTGCAATCCTTTAATTGAAAAATGTCTGAAGTTTTATTTTGCAAAAAATAATTCTCTTAGGATAGCAACAAAATATTTCTGAATTATAAACAAAGCCAGTGTTTTAAAGGCCTTGCTTTTACATTCCATATTAACTAGGCACCAGTATACATTGAACTGACACATAAGGGCCTAATCTACACCAAGCAGGATATTCCACTATGAAAACAGTATCATACTATTGCCCCGCTCGTGCTCTCCGCTCCTCTGATGCCATGCTTCTCGCCTGCCCAAGGACCTCTACTTCCCTTACTCGGCTTCGTCCTTTTTCTTCTGCTGCCCCTTACGCCTGGAACGCTCTTCCAGAAAACTTGAGAACTACAAACTCAATCACAGCTTTTAAAACTCAGCTAAAAACTTTTCTTTTCCCTATAGCTTTTAAATATTGAGTTTGTTCTGACCCTATACTGTCAGCTTCACCCTACCTGATGCCTGTTTACACTTCCCTGTGCCTGTTTGCATTCTCTTTCCCTCCTTATTGTTTACTACAACTTTATTAGATTGTAAGCCTATGCGGCAGGGTCTTGCTATTTACTGTGTAATCTGTACAGCACCATGTACATTGATGGTGCTATATAAATAAATAAATAAATAAATAAATAAATAAATAAATAAATAAATAATAATAATAATAATAATAATAATATAAAAGGCAGGAGCCACACTACTGCTTTATAGAGGTACTTAAGTGCACTGACAACTGTTGGGGCCCATTGACACAGACCATATACCACTTTCATACCACTTTCATAGTGTTATATCCTGCTTGGTGTAGATGTGTCACGGACCTCAACAGTTGTCAGTGCACTTCAGTACCACTATAAAGCAGTAGGATGAATCCTGCAGTGCACTTCAATACTGCTATACTCCTGCCTTTTATATACTGCTTTCATACCGCTTTCATAGTGGAATATCTTGCTTGGTATAGATGAGCCCAAGGTTCCTATGTTGTGGGATGTAGGCCCTTTCCCCAAAGCATGAAAACAACCTGTATTAATAAAAGTATATCCCAGCCACACAATCTGTGCACTCTTTTTTCTTTTGCATGCTATGGATTGACTGAGTGGCTGGGAAAGACTTGCAATCTGAAGATAAGTGCCCTAACGTTCACTCTTGCACCATAAGGGCACAAGTGTAAATAAACACTAGATTGGGTTATTTCCTCAGCGTAACCGGACTAGTGAGCCTCGTGTGGCGCAGAGCGGTAAAGCAGCAGTTTCTGAAGCTGAAACTCCCCACGGCCTGAGTTCGATCCCAGCAGAAGCTGGTTTCAGGCAGCCGGCTCAGGTTGACTCAGCCTTCCATCCTCCCAAGGTCGGTAAAATGAGTACCCAAGTTAGCTGGGGGAAAGGTAACGGCCGGGGAAGGCAACGGCAAACCACCCCACTATAAGGCCTGCCAAGAAAACATCAATGAAAGCTGGCGTCCCTCCAAGAGTCAGCAATGACTCAGTGCTTGCACGAGAGGTTCCTTTCCTTTCCTTTCCTTTCCAACCAGACTATTACAATTTGATGTAATGATTGGATTCAGACGATCACAGAGGTAAAATAAGCCATCATGGCTTCTCCTACGAACCCCTGTGACAGCTTCTTGGCCAAGCACAGACAAAGTATTTCATGGTATAGGAAGTTAAATAGTAGTAGGGGTGTGCACGGACCCCCCGCTCCGCTTCACTTGCAGATCCGCCATTTTCCGGAGCGGGTCGCTCCGCTCCGCCCCCGCTCCGCCCACTTCCGCTCCGCTCCGCTCGGAGCTCCGGATCCGGATCCGGAGCTCCGTTTTTGCCCCCCCATAGGCTTGCATTGAAAGCTAAAAAAGTAAACAACTTTTTTTCCGTTGAAGTTAGAAACCTCACGTTTGGCACCATGACACCTCATGGGCGTATACACACACACGCCAAGTTTCAAGGCAATCCCATCATCCCCTGATTTTTGGCGAATTTTTGAAAATCGGGCACCCCATTCACACCCCTTGGGATAGCTCCGTCAATTTGCATGTTAGAAACCTCAAACTCGGCACCAGGGCAGCTTATCCATGTGTCCACATGCACGCCAAGTTGCAAGCAAATCCCATCATCCCCTGATTTTTGGCGCGGCTCTACCCTCTAACGCACCACCCATAACCCTAATTCACACCCCTTTAGATAGCTCCGTCAATTTGCACGTTAGAAACCTCAAACTCAGCACCATGATAGCTTATCCACGTGTCCACATGCACGCCAAGTTTCAAGGCAATCCCATCATCCCCTGATTTTTGGCGAATTTATGAAAATCGGGCACCCCATTCACACCCCTTGGGATAGCTCCGTCAATTTGCATGTTAGAAACCTCAAACTCGGCACCATGAGAGCTTATCCATGTGTCCACATGCACGCCAAGTTGCAAGCAAATCCCATCATCCCCTGATTTTTGGCATGGCTTAACTCACCCCAAATTGTCCCATTCTACAACTACGTCAATTTGCATGTTTGAAACCCCAAAGTCGGCACCATGATAGCTTATCCACGTGTCCATATGGACGCCAAGTTTCAAGGCAATCCCATCATCCCCTGATTTTTGGGGAATTTATGAAAATCGGGCACCCCATTCACACCCCTTGGGATAGCTCCGTCAATTTGCATGTTAGAAACCTCAAACTCGGCACCATGAGAGCTTATCCATGTGTCCACATGCACGCTAAGTTGCAAGCAAATCCCATCATCCCCTGATTTTTGGCGCGGCTTAAACTTTTTAACTCACCCCAAATCAAGTCCCATTCTACAACTACGTCAATTTGCACGTTAGAAACCTATCCTTTGGTCCCATGACAGCTTACCCATGTGTCCCCATGGACACCAAGTTTCAAGGCAATCCCATCATCCCCTGATGTTAGGGGAACTTTTGAAATTTGAACACTCCAGTATGTCAGGGATTTAAAGTTGCAATTGCAGACAGCTCAATGGGGCCAGTTCCAAGGCAATCCCAACATGCCACGAGATAACCCTAAATCTTCTTGCACATTTGAAAAAGGGATTATTGAATTTGATAAAGTCTAAGTGAGCGCAGGAAGGACTTCTCCCCTTAGTCAAAGCAAGACACATACACCATCGCTGCAAGGCGGGAAGGGGAGAAGGGAGGGAAAGCAGGCAGGCAGCATGCATTGTAGTGCCGCAAGGATGGCTTGAGCACTAACGCATAGCAAACCAACCCATAAGTGGGCGCAAAGTGAGGCAAAGATGGCTGGTTCTTTCTTTCTAAGCCAGCAGTTACGCCTTGAGGGGCACAGAGGAGGACGATTGGAGCAAACCAGGCACCAGGCGGGCAGAGAGGCAGGCAGAGTAGGCGAGGAGTCAGTCCTGGCAGATGCCCCACCACAGCAGCACCCCGGGGGAGGCGGGCAGGCAGGCAGGCAGGCTGCGGGCATTTCTGGGGGCACAAGGAAGTGATGGCTGGTTTCTAAGCCAGCATTGCAGTTAGTCACGCATTGCAAACGCAAACCATCCCAGCGAGTCGGTCACCGAGGAGGACAGGCTAGCAGAGGGGCAGGCAGAGTGACATGTCATAGATCTAGTATTGGGGAGGAGTCAGTCCCGGCAGATGCCCCAACACAGTAGCACCCTGGGTGGGCATTGGAAAACGCCATCTTGTGGGTCAATACTTCCCCCACCCCATGTCCTGCAGGGTTGCCTGCCTAACCCTTGTGGGGATGGGAGATGGAGAGCTTAGAGTGGCAGTGCCAGCAGCAGCCTTCGGCTTTCCCCTGGAACCAGTCGCCTTGCCCGCCTCTTTCCCCAGCAAGATCGCCTGGTGCTGCCTATGAAGATGCAGCTTCATGCTGCTGGTTCCATAATGCCCTGTCGATGAACCCCTGCTTAGGCTGAGTTTGCAGTGGCGACAGACAGCAAAGCGGGGATCCGCTCCCAACTCAAAGTGGTCCCACACGATGCTTGTCTTTCGTTTCCGTGGTGACACCACCAATTGCCCGCCTGAGCTCTCTGGTGTTGCCACAAAAACAGGGGTGTGGGATGAGACTGGGGAGAGAGCCTCGGCCTGCTGCTGCTCCTCCTCAGCCCCCACATCCTGGAGGCCCACCGCCTCCTCCTCCTCCCCCCCCTCCACTGTGCTGAGGACCTCGTCTAGGTCCATCAGCGGGCTCGTGGGCTGAAAGGAGAATGAAGGAGTTGGGGATACTCCTCCTCCTCTAATGGCACTGCTGCCACGTGCCTCTTGCAAACGGGCACTTTTCCCATTCCCACCCTCAAAAAGAGAACGCCGGGCACAAGTTGCAGAAGAGAGTGGCTCTGCCTGCTGCTTGTCCTGCTTCTGTTTTGGAGCAGTCAGCCAAGGAGTTGCCCGTTTGAGTTTCACAGGAGGAGAGGAAGCCTGCTTACTGCTGGCAGACTGAGCCTTGCTGCTTTCAGCACGCCTGCTTCCTCTTTTCATGATGACTAACAAAATATTAATACTACTAATACTATGTATAAGGTACTACTAAGAATATGTATAAGAAGAATATAATATGTTTAAATGTAGGGAAATGGGACAAGAACAATAAAATATACTACTACTAATATGTATGAGAATATAATATATATATATATATATATATATATATATACTACTAAGAATATCTACAAGAATATAATAATATGTTTAAGAATATTACTAATAAATGTAGGGAAATGGGACAAGAAATGGGACAACCACTACTATAACAAGAACAAAATATGAATACTACTACTAATATGTATGAGAATGTATACTAATAGACTACTAAGACTATGTCAAAGAATATAATATAATATGTTTAAGAATAGGGAAATGGTGTGCGTATGCTTTCCCCAAAATGCTCAATCTGTGGCTGCCTGTTGAACTTGACAAAAGCAGCCCACTCTGTCCAATTTACACAGAGAAGAAAAAGAGAATCCATTTTTTTTGGTATATTTGGTATATAGAAGATAGAAGGAAACACAATCAGGATTTAAGAGAGGGGAGGGGGAAAAAGAACCAACCACTACTATAAGAAGAACAAAATATGAATACTAATATAATATGTATGAGAATATATACTAATGGACTATGTGAAAGAATATAATAAAATATGTTTAAGAATATAAATGTAGGGAAATGGGACAAAAAGTGTGTGTATGCTTTCAAAAGAAAGCTTTCACAAAAGCAGAACAGTCAGGCTTTAATACAGGGAAGGGGGGGGCAACCAACCCAACCACACACTCCAAAATTCAAAAATAAAGTTTATATTAAATCAAAGTAAGGGGAAAACACAGGGCAAACTAAGCTACAAGTCAGAAAGAAGCAAACAAACACACACACGCGCCAAACTAAACCTATCCTAATCTATCTCCAAAGTCCAAAGCAGGAGCACTAACTAACTAAGTGTTCCCTCCACGAACGCCAACCCACAAAGAGACACAAAACAGAAAGTTCTCAGGGTGGGTCTGCCTTAGTCCCCCCTCCAACGCTGGGATTGGAGGAGGATGCTTTCTGAGGAGATCAATTCTCATCAGGATTGGGAGTTGAATGTGCCTGTCATCGCTTCCAAAAAAATAAAAAAATAAATAAAAAAAACCCAAACCCCGATTTTTAAAAAAATATTGCACGTGAACCACAGCACGCAGAAAGTTGAGAGTGGTCTCAAAATGACCCCCATCCACGACTCTCTGTGCACAAGAATTTTCAGAACGATAGCTTAACCCCCCCCCCCCAGTTATCCCCGATTCTTTCCCTCAATGCAATCCTATGGGCGAAAAGCCGAAACGCAGTTTGAGCCGCGCGGTTGACCCGATTTTTTTTAAAAAATTGCACGTGAACCACAGCACGCAGAAAGTTGAGAGTGGTCTCAAAATGACCCCCATCCACGACTCTCTGTGCACAAGAATTTTCAGAATGATAGCTTAAACCCCCCCCCAGTTATCCCCGATTCTTTCCCTCAATGCAATCCTATGGGCGAAAAGCCGAAACGCAGTTTGAGCCGCGCGGTTGACCCGATTTTTAAAAAAATATTGCACGTGAACCACAGCACGCAGAGAGGTGAGAGTGGTCTCAAAATGACCCCCATCCACGACTCTCTGTGCACAAGAATTTCCAGAATGATAGCTTCAAAAACAACGTAGTTATGCGCGATTATTTGCCACAATGCAATCCTATGGCGAAATGTTTTCAAGATGGCGACCGGAGCGCTCCGACTGAACTCGGAGCTCCGAAAAATGGTCGCTTCTCTTCGCCTTGCTTCTAGGGGGTCCGCGGTCCGCTCCTACTCCGCCTCTGGGTAAGGCGGAGCAGGCCAATCCGCTACTGCTTCTACGCTCCTAATCGGAGCGGAGCACATCCCTAAATATTAGACCTATCTACCGACCTGCCTAATGAGATCCATTCAGAAATTGGCTAAGTGCCTAAAAAGATCCTGTCATTTAATTACCTTAAGGTTTTCCAGAAAGAGTATGGACATGATTGTTTTGTTTAGGTGTAGTGTACTTTGCCTGTAGGCAGGATTTTCTCCTCTACACGTGTGCGGTCTTGTGCGGTCACTACCAACAATAGCATTCAGTTGCCTTGTTATGTTATATGTCCCTTGCTGTCAGTAGACACATATCTTATATTAGCAATTATTATTTGATCAAGAGATGATTCCGAAATTGATTCAAAGTTTTGATTCATTCTTTGATTCAGGCTTCTTTCTGCTAAGCAGCTAATTTAAGTCGAGGTGTTTACAAAAGAACGAACTTAGAAGAAGCGGGGAGGGTTTTGTTCCAGTCATTGCAGTAGTTATAAAAGCTGTTTTACACAAAACAAGGGAAAGATGCAAAGGCCAGAACTGAAGGAACCAAGGGAGAACTGTTCTAATTCAGGTACGCCCTGGTTTCTCATAGCAAAACTAGGGTGCAGGCTGACTAAATTCAGTATTATCTTGGGCACATGGTAAAAACAGTCATAGGATTGCTTCACCTTGCACCAAAATCTGCATTTTTCACTATGCAGCTATGATTTTAGATCATGGGCTGATTGTCATCCCCCACAAAATCTTCCTGGGTCCACTCAATCCATATCTTTGTCAGCTTGGTCATGAATACAAGCCCCCGAAATTACTGCCCAACTGCCAATATTGATGCTCCTGGAGGTAAAAACAGACTCCATAGTGTTAAGATATTGCTAGAATGGTAATTTCATCCAGAGCCCATTTTAAGACTGGGTTCGGACAACCACAACATGGAAAGAAGCCATCGTGGCTTCTCCCCCTGCCCTCGCGACCACTATTTGCATAATGCCCCACAAATGCAGCGTAGGTTGACATGTCGTCCGCACCAGCATGCACGGCATGGTGGGGGTCACTTTGTACTCACTTTCAAACCCACAACATGCAGCAAAGGTTATAGGGTAGTTATAAAGCTGTCCCCACCATGCGGTGCACCCGGTTTTGATGACACACCAACCCATTCTGCATCACGGGGGATTACGCAAATGGTTCTTCCCATGTTGTAATTGTCTGAACACAGACTAAATCTCAAAACTATTGATTGATGCCTTCACCTCCAAAACCTGGGCATTTGGCACCAATAGTTAAGCAATACTCTGAGCGAGCACAGAGGCCCACTGTATCTGCCCAACCAGGATTAGCCTAACCTGGGGGTGACGTTATCCCAGCAATGTTCTGAAGTCTTCTCTGCACATGCAATGGAGCCATTCCAGGCTCCATCTCAGATTCCAGAATCCACCCCACAGATTAGCACATGGGAAAGGGGAGATGATTCTCAGTCCTCCGAAGCATTTCCACAGCAAAACCGAGCAGGTCCTAGCTTTATCTCTTCTCATAGAAAGAAGATGACACAACAGGGGCCTAGTGGTCTTCTTTTTTATTTTCAGAGAAAGCTACTTTCATTTTTATTTACATGGATCAACCCACAAGGAGCTTCCTACAGGCGCCAATGATACAGCTTCTTTTGACATGAATTGTATCTAAACTACCAGAGATTCACAGGGTGGGATGGCCCTGTAAGTCATCATGTTCAAACTGCTACTCCACATTTATACCCTCTTTGCCCTCGCAATTTAATCATCATAATTCAGAACATAGTGCATCACAAGCAAATATCCCCAACCCTCACTTCTCTGCCCCATCCCCTCTGGAAGAAGCCCCCATATATTCTTACATCTCTACATTACAGCTTTTCTTCATGGGCATGTCAGCACTCCCTTAAATCAAACCACACCAAGATTATTAAGATATGCAAAAGTAAGAACTTGCCTCATCCGGCAGAAATGCTGGGACTGATTTGCTCATCATTCTGATTTTTTCTGGACGCGAGAACTGGCTATCGGGGAAAGAAGGTGCTGTGGAAACTAAAGAGCAGCAATTAATGTTTAGAGAGCTAATAAAATTCTAGTACAGGGGGGGAAAGTGCTTTTGAAATAAAAATACATTTACATGCATAAGAAACTTCAACATGCAAGATGCACATACTATGAGGAGCAATACATGCTACACGGAAGGCTGCCACAGAGGAGGTGATAATGACCTGTTTATGTTTTTTTCCATTATTTCTGGATATCCTATTTAGGAGGAACTCTCACCTTTCCCTCATGGGAGATGTGTCTGCATTTCTACTCCTATGAACTTACAACCCAACCCAACCCACCAACCCATCACGTGCTAACCAGCAGAGGATGCAAAAGTCTACAGCTATTGAAAGGGTTTGTATGACACAACAACCCACCATGAGCAGGCAGCCATGGTAGGTTGTTGTGTCGTCCAAACCTGGCGCATTTTTCACAGGTTGGCTAATTTTTTGGGAACAAACCACACTGAGAACCCATAGGCTGTTGTGGGGTTACTTTTACCCATGATGGGTTGTCATGTTGTCCGAATCCGAGTTTCAATCATGGGTTGCGGTGATCAAGTACACAGCCACTCAGCAAGAGCGGCAAAAGAGCCTGCACCACTCGCTTTGCATGATTTTGCCAATGAATGTCTTTCCTAAGAGCCGAAATGGCACTTTGGAAGGACTGCTACTTGCTCCCTGACATTTTTTTTTTTTTTAGTGCTTCAAAGATGCGCAATTGGGGGTCCTAATTTTTATTATTATTATTTTGTTGGTGGCGGAGTTTTGCAAGTGCACACTTACGACTATCCGATATGTACAGTCTTGCCCGGTCAATTTCCTTGTCTGCTTCAGCAATTGAAGGGAGCTATAAGGGGGGCTGGTAACATACAAGGAAATTGACAGGACAAGGTTGCATTTCATCTAATCTGCATCTAAAGGACTGGGAAAGAAATAATACTAAGCAGAAGGAAGGACCTGAGAGCGCAATTCAGAAGCACTGAAAATATGGGGGAGGGGGAAGGCAAAGGAGTAAGTGCCCCAAAAGATGGAGGGGGGCAATATCTCCCCCTTGGCAATGTAATCCTCTTGTTTTAAGTAGTGGACTGAAACTTCTCAATGTCGCCCACTTTTTCAACACTTCTCCAAGTCTCCAGCTAGTCTGGAAAGGGGGGATATTAACTCCCCCCCACACATGCTAAGCTCCCTGACAGGTGTTTTTTTTAAGCCTCATTGTTGAGGAGTTTGAATCCAGGCTCCTTCATCCAGGATCAACATAGCGTATACTACGCAACCTTGGCTCCCCAGATATTTTTTCTCATAGAAGTGAATGTCTGCCATTCTTTCCCGGCGAAGGGGCAAAATGACTGCACTAGTACAAATCTGTAGGGGAGACAAAACTTGCCATTGACACCAAATGAACCAGCCCAATGTCCACTGAAAGGGATGTCCATATGCTTCTGTGCAAAAGACATCGATTTTGCCCACCCACCTGAGGTCCTGGCGATACACAGGGCCTCCTTCTGCTCCCAACTCCCATCACAATAACCAAGAATTTTGCTACTCAAGTATAAAAGCTCTTTTGAGATCTTGCCATCCCTTCCTTCTTGCACTGGTGCCTTTGTCATGCTTTGCACCAACATTAATATTGCAAGAACCCGAGACGGTGGTTCTAAAATGCTTCATATCTGTGGTTGCTCCTATTCTGTAGCAAGTCAGCAAATCCTGACTTTGATTACAAACGGCAAATGGAATCGAACCTCGCATTTAACAGGCGTGAGTTGCCAGCAATGCGAAGTTAGCAGTCTTTTTATGAGGTACATACAGTTAATATAACATGGACAAACTATATCACCGGTTAGTCAGGTGCGAAGCCACAAAACATTTTAGCCACTATAGGCAGGAAGGAGCTTATTACTCGCTTCCTGGCACATTCTCATTTGGCTGATCTGCTTTCTGGTCAGGTCAAAGTTGCAACATTAAAGAATGCACAGTCACACTCAACAGTGCAGACAGTGGGTGTGCTATGATTGCAGAGAATCCAGATACTTTTGCATGTGACATTCCAGGTACTTCCCCCTCACCTTACTTCAGAATCTTTGCATTCTATGCTTCCAACCAACTCTAATCTTTTTTTATGTTACATCGATTTCAGCAGAGGACCACCAGTAAGACTGACTGACAAGAGCTAAGGCAGAAGGAAAACACTGAAAGCAGAAGGAGACGACAGGACCGAATTTAAGAACATAAGAAGTGTCATGCTGGATCATCTAGTCCATCATTCTGTTCACACAGTGGTCAATTACCTGTCGACCAGGGACCAACAAAGCAGGGCATGGTGCAAACGCACCCTTCCACCCATGTTCCCCAGCTTACTGCCTCTGATACTGGAGGTTGCACTTAGCCATTAGGACTAGTAGCCATTGATAGCCTTCTTCTCCAGAAATGTATCTAACACCCTTTTAAAGCCATCCAAATTGGTGGCCGTCACCACATCTTGTGGTAGTGAGTTCCATAGTTTAATATGCGCTGTGTGAAGAAGTCCTTCCTTTTATTTGTCCTGAATCTCCCACCAATCAGCTTGATGGGATGGCCCCGAGTTTTAATATTAAGTATTAAGGTTGATAGAACTTTTATTATTTATTTATTTACAACAACTGTATACTGCTCCTCGTCCAGACAGATTTCGGAGTGGTGAATAGAGACTTTGGGGAATGAGCCGAACTCAATCTTTGGTGGATGGCCCAAGTTAAGTTTGCAAGCTGGATAAGGGATCCATCATTACAGTCAGCCCAACTGTGCTTATTTCAGCTAAGACATTTACTCACTTGTAACTCAGCAGCTAGCTAGCACATTATTCCACAGTAGCCAGTGATGAAAGAATGGCTACTGAGAATTTACTGCACGTCTATCCTAAGCCCATAACAAAGCTGGCATACTGGACAATTAATTGTGGTGAAATATTCCACAAAGCTGAGAATGCTGTTGCGTAGGTGGAGTCCATTTTAAAGTTCACTGTAGTATCATTTGTTATTTTAGCTAAGGCGAATGCAATTTCTGGCACACGTTTATGCATGCTTTAAGTCCTATTGGAATCGGCTGGCTTTAAATACTCATGCTGGACTGCAACCGACATTGTCCACAGGCAATCTTTATACATAGCATCATACAAAACAACCAGATGAACATTATCCAAAGGTCTAAATCATGCAATATGCAATATTTTAGCTATCTAAAACTCTAGCGATAAATTATCATAGAAGTTGGACAGAAAAGTCTCTCGCTGCTGAGAATTCACACGCACTACTAAAGCAGAAGGTTACATTCATGCAGCCACAAATAAAATAGTTACCATCTTCGGCACTAAGCATTAAGTCGTCCTTTGGAAGGTCTACTTTTCCTTTATCTGTGCAAGGGGGGAAATAGTGACACAGTTAGACATTTCAGCTGTTCAATGGTCACTGTGGGATCTCAATAGAAGCCTCTAGGGGTGGAAGAAAAGCAAGAAGAAAATTGGGAGCAAAGGCAAGGTCAAAGGCACAGAAGATGCCTTCTTATGAAATATTCTAATGTAAGGAAATGTACTTCGGGGGTGGGGCTTAGAACCAGCAGCAACCCCACCATGTCTAGTCCAGTCTATCTGGCAGGTTATCAAAGATGTTAGGTGCAAGCCACAGCAGGTTTTAAAAGGCCAAAGATGTCATTCAGAAGAACCATTCTTGTAAGACATTTGATAGGACAGAACAAGAATCTTCTAAAATCCAAAAAAGTACATTGAAGCAATAAGGCAAAGTTGCATTTAGTAGATGTACCCAACTCACCAATGGCTAGAGGTAGACAATAGTTTGAGAATGTTGGAAGTGGGTCAAGAGAGTGACCATTTCCCATATGATACCCACACACATAAACACACACTTTTCTTTTGTCCCGATGTAGCCTCTGGTCAAACAGGTTTTGATTTCAAAAGCTTGCCTAATCTTGTTCACCAGAGGCAGAAGTAGGACAAGCATACATGAGCAGAGTTCTGACTTCCAAACCACCTTCAACACTCAAGGTAGGGGTGGGGGAACTATTGTCTACCTCCAACTGCTGATACTTAGGCCCTTTCTACACCATATGGGTGTAGAGGGAGGGAGGGTGGAGGATCTTGTGAGATCCTGATCGTAAGATCCTCCTTTTAGTTCACATGCAGGCGCTACATCCCAGGAAGAAGGAGGGTGTCGTGCCCGCCATTTTTTAAAACTTTTTTTTAAAAGAAGATGAGCGCACGTGCACTCCAACTAAAGTAAGTTTTTTAAAAAACAACCCAACACCACTCACCCATCCCCAATTCCTCCTGGCCTGGTTCCTTCCCTCTACTACTCCCTGCTACTCGCGGGGAGGAGGGAAGAAGCTGGGACAGGCGGCCACACATGCCGTGGTCTTGGGACGATCCTGAGACCACAGGAAGAATCAGGTTTTCCCAGGGAGTACTTATCCCTGGGGAAACCCGTTCTCATCCCTCCTTCCTACCAGGAGTCCCTGTGCGTCATTTGAACGCACAGGGACTCATCCGTGACCAACCTGGATTTTCAGGCTGGTGTAGAAACGGCCATAGCAAGACCCACTGAAGTGGTCTCACAATGGCCACAGCCTTCCCCTCTGGATTTTTCTACCTTCATCTGAAATCAACAATACTAAGGGCCAATTAAGCCATTACATTACAAAGGAACTATTGACACAGCATCATATTCACTAAGGATGTGGTAAAAGAAAAAAAATGCAGGTAATAAATACACGGAGCATGGCCCTGAGCTTGCAAGCTGTTACAGTATTGCTGGAAGCAGCAGGTGAGTCAAGAGCACACCAGAGAATCCTCTGCAACACTGGAAATTACTCATATAGCCCAAAACCCCACAAATGCCTTCATGTGGTTCCTTCAAAGCCGAAATATGCAACCAAAATCATTTTGGATGTTTAATCCTTCCAAAGGCAATGTTAAACTATTCCTTGACAAATGATGGGCAGATGGGAAAAGAGTTTTAAGGAAAACCTTCAAGGACATGGAAGATGTCAGGCAAACATTTTGCTCACTTGATGTGGCTGATGGTATGTCCTCTAGACTTTTGGAAGGAATTTGCCTATTTGAACTCCTTTTCAAAGCCTCCAAAACAGGGTTTATATCTTCTTCCGAACCTGTTTCAAGACAAAACACATGAACTCTGCACAACGCATAGACATATGTCTCAAGCAAGCATAGCCTATTTAAAAAAAAATGTATTCAGGTGGGGTGAAATACCACCACTGAAACGTTTCAAGAAACATGGCACTGCTCCTAAAGAAGATGGTCTTGCATCAAAGTCTCCTCCCATAACATCCCCAAAACATAATACAACTTATGCCTCATCCTGATGTCATTATGATGTACGTTTCCTTACTCAACCTTGGAAAGGAGAAAACCACAAAGCATAATGTCACCAGGACATACCACGAGGTGTACTATACTTTATGGAAGGGCTAATTCAACAGTGGGTTGCTATTTGGGAGGCCAACCCCGTGTTTCTTCTAATATACACTTCCACCCTTATAATATAATTGGGTCATTCCTCCAACAAACAAAAGGAAACCATGCACTTCTAAGAAGTTGGAAAGCCTGGATAATTATCTACAGAAAAAATTAAATGTATTCCCTTTAAATCTGAACTCATAACAAAATCTAGTGGTCAGTATTTGGAAAGTGGGGGGTGAGATTCTATGCATGTATGAGGGATAACTGTGCTTCATTTTTTGCTATTTGCTCCAGCAGTTCCTGCTGCAGAAAGACAAGTCATCGTTCAGTTGAATAAGCAGTTTAAGATCATGGTGGTGGTAACTACTACAGAAGAAAGTTCCAATGCTGCTATCTATTCTTACCTGCAAATGGATATCATTTCAGTAAGTCTGGCCCATTTGTGGGAGGAGTGCATGGGGGAGAAACTGACTTACTAATTCAAACTTGAGAAACAGTTTCCTCATAATGTCTCTTTTGAGTTGATTTTTGGTTCTCTCTCTCTCTCTCTCTCAATTTGGCACAAGAGTGATTCCCAAATTGTGTGCCACAAGAGGCAGCTGGACAAGCATCTGTCAGGGATGCTTTAGGGTGGATTCCTGCATTGAGCAGGGGGTTGGACTCGATGGCCTTGTAGGCCCATTCCAACTCTGCTATTCTATGATTCTATGATTCTATGTGCCTTGAAAGTTTAAGCCATTGTATAAGATGTATCACCACTTTATGCCCCTTGAAGTGAACGGGTTCCTGTGCTGTATTGATCCCCTCTCTCTGCTAATATACAGGCAGAAAAAGTCATCTTGTGGGAGGAAGGAAGTATGCCTAGATCCCCTAATACAGCCTTCCTCAACCTGGGGCGCTCCAGATGTGTTGGACTGCATCTCCCAGAATGCCCCAGCCAGCTGGCTGGGGCATTCTGGGAGTTATAGTCCAACACATCTGGAGCGCCCCAGGTTGAGGAAGGCTGCCTTAATACACCCCATACTACAACTGACAGTCTTTAGGAATTTAGGAAACTGATGCTTTAGGAATTTAGGAAACTGATGCTTTAGGAATTTAGGAAAAATTCCTAAAGCATCACTGTGGTCCAGAGATCTAAATGACTGGACAATATAAGAACATAATAAGAGCCCTGCTAGATCAGAACAACGGCCTATCAAGTCCAACATTACCTTCCCAGAGTGCCCAACCAGGTGCCCTAATGGGAAGCCCACAAGCAGGACATGAGTGCAACAACACTCTCACATTCATATTCCCCAGCAACTAGTATATAGAGGCATGTTGCCTCAGATACAGGAGGTAGCATATAGCCCAAAGGCGAGTTTGTCTAATCCCCTTTTAAAGCTGTCCATAGTGGTCATCATAACATCTTGCGGTGGCAATTTCCACAAACTGCAGTTAGAATGCCAGGAAGCAAATCTTAACTCAGCTATTGTGGAGCTTCAAGGAGGAATCTTGTCCATTTTTCTGGGAGCGTATTGAGAAAATACATAGAGTGACACGTAGCTCCCATTTCAATCTGGGGAGGGGGGGGGGGGAATTGTGCCCCAAATATCAGAAGTTTGGGACACGCTGCCTTATTGAAATGATGCCCAAATATTTGGTTTTGGGGACTAAATTTGTAACCTTCAACTGGTTTTCTAGTCATTATTATAAACACACACACACGTACACACACTCAGGACAATTAAGGAATTCAAAACTGCTCACGCGTTGAACTTCTTTGGAATCCCACAAAGGAACCGCTTTCATCTAAAAGATCTGATTCAAAACTCCTGGCATCTTCTTCATCGTCATCATCTTCATCATCATTGTCACTAGCATGATGAGTGGCAAGCAGAAGCTTGACTCTACTTATTTTGCTTTCTGCAAGTGGCATCCTTGACATTTGGGATCCATGTACTAGATCTACTTTTTCACGCACATCAGCTAGGGAAGGACCTGCACTAGGAGCCTCTCTTTCTCCCTCTCTTTCAAATTCATCCTTACACTTATCTGCCCTGGAAAGGGTGGGAGAATCTTCCCCTTCTTCCAAATGTGGAGCTTCAGTTGATGCCAGGTTAACATGGATAGTTTTTTGGAAAACCATATTCCTTCCAGAGACACCAGAAAACTTTGCTGTCTCTACAGTTTGGTTATCTTGTTTGAAAGTCTTGCCCTTCAGTGGTATTTTAACCTCGGAACGATAGTCACTTGACGTGTTCTCAACCAACGCTGGCATTTTTACAGATAAACTTCGCTTTTCTAATGGAGGTGCAACTGTGGCATTTTGATTGCTTTTCTTGGGCTGTTGCAAAGCAGCATCAGAGCTTTCTCTAATTAGGTTTTCCAAGCTGGATTTGTATACCGCATCCTCTTTTGCTGGGGCAATAGATTTCATTACAGTTTCATTTGCTTCTTCAGGAAGGCTCTCTAAGCCATGACTAGCCTGCATGTTCTCTTTCATCTTGGCATCTAAACATCTCAATTGAGCAGGTGGAGTCTGGGCAGCTTCTTCAAGCAGTTTCTGGAAACCAGAATTAAATTCCCTTTGCTTTAACTTGGATGGAGCAACAGTTTTGTCTACAGTTTCATTTATTTCCGGACCACTGCCCATTTCCTTTTTGCCAACCAAATCTACAGTCCAATTAGACTTGCTCTCGATTTCTGACCCATCGCTATGGCCTGTATTTTTCTGACTGTATGGTAAGATTTCGGAGTTTTCCTTGAGCAATTTTTTAAAGCTGGCTTTGAACTCAGCCTGCCTGGAATTGGACGGAGCAGTAGCCCTTTCTGTAGTTTCAAATATTTCTTGAGGATATGGTGTATCTTTATCATGAACTGGGCTCTCACTCTGATTGGGCTCTAAGGAAGCCTGTGTCGGTTTAGGAATCTTTGTGTCTTTGAGCAACACAGAGTCCTCTTTAAGTAGTTTCATTAAACTGGCTTTAAAGGCTGCGTGTTCAAATGAATTTGGTTGAATGGTTTTCACTACTGTTTCTGCTACATCCACAGGTTGCTCACCAAGAGAAGCACCATCCCCTTGAGCACTTGCATTTTTCTGGTTTTTAAATGGTGGCGCTACAGCTTCCTCTTCAGTTAGTTCACCTTGCACTGTAGTCAGTAGATCGTCATAATCTTCATTTGTATCTACACTTTTCTCACTTGTCTCACTGCTGATTTCCCTTGGAAGATTTGCCATTTGGGGCAAAGCAAGAGCTGTCTTTTCATTCACCTGACTCTCTCCAGGAATACTGTCAACTGATGTTTTCAAAATATTCTCCTTCGTCAGTGATGATTCTTTCAGAAGAAAGATTAGTTTGGCATTCAAATCATTACATTCCCTTTTTGATGTAACATTAACTTCTGTCACTGTCTCAGAAACCTCTTTCCCAGGAGAGTTTTCTCTCTTCTGAGTTGCAAGACAAGCATCAGGTAGCATCAGTTTTGGTGATGGAATCTGGAAGACTTCTTTCTGAGAAGGAATATCATCTAGAAATATTTGGCCTTCCTCCCTTTTAGGAGGTTTCCTGGCCATCAAATTCGATTTTTCTGTTAATCTAAGCAAATCCCCTTCATCTGTTTTACTTTCAAAAGGTTGATCTTTGGAAAAGACACATTTTTGTGGAGTTCCTTCCATTTCTTGAGACTCCACCAGGGCCTTTTTTTGATCACCGGGAGAAGATTGATGGCTGCGCTCCATCACTTTATTAAAAAAACGCTTCTTCTGAGTTGCAAAAACTGCTTGTTCAGAAATATCCACCACTATAGGATGACTGGGAGAGGTTTTCACATCTGAGACTTCCGTTAGCAGCTTCTCCAAGCCAGTGTTAAAAGCATCAGCGTCAGCTTTTTGTGGGACCAAAGTTCTGTTTACAGTCTCTACCACCTCACTTGATGCAAGTTCAGCTTTTCTATCTGTGTCTGCAGGAACAACCCTATGCTGTTGAGCCCAGGCAGTGTAAGGCATTTGCCCCTCTGGTGCTAATTCCACCTGTGCAATCCCTTTCTTACTAGCTGGAGGGTAAACCAACGAGGATTCCTGAGTTGATTCTATCAAAAGTTTCTGCAAGTCACTGTTAAACAAACTATGCTGTACTTTTGATGGAACAACTGTTTTTTCTATATACTCTTTCACTGGAAGCACAGTTTTTTCCTCTGAGTAGTTGCCCTCCATTGGGGCAAATTCCAAACTTCCCTTTGACACAGTACTCACTGATGGAGAGAGAATTGGTTGTTCTGCTTGCTTTGAAGTCACCCTTCTTGCATCTAAAGGTGAACTCTTTGCATTTGGTTCCTTCACTCTCTCTTCTTGGAGGATCTGTTTTTGTTGTTCCTTTTCCAGAACCACCTGGCTAGTTCCTACTCGGAGTTCTTTTAACTCCTCTGATTCTTTCCGATAACTTCCTGTACTACTATTTCTACTCCTTGGGATGACCAGCTCTGCCTTGGACTCATCAGTCTGGCTGTGTTTAGTTCCCACATCCCAAAAACTTCTCAGGCTTTGAAACTGTGATGGATTGAGCATCTGAGCCTTTGACTCCTCATCCATTTTTTCCTTTAAAGAATGGATTTTAAAATGAGGCTCCTGTTGCAGAGTAGGGGAAGCTTTCTTTTTCCCCAAAGCAATTCCTGGTAACCCACCATCCTCTTTGGAATGTGATGCTACATTGTGTCTTGGGTGCATATTATCTACATGAAGCAGTTCTGTATATTCAGTATTCCTCTGGTCACTTGGAAGTATTCTGCCAGATCTGTCAACAAAATGGCTCCCTTTGGATTTTGCCATTAGGGTTGGTCTAGTTTTTCCTGAAGACAACATAATGTCATTATCTTTAGGTTCAGAGTCATCATCACTTAATTCAACTTTTCTGAAGGTAAACAGATTAGATTTGCCTTGTTCATTGTCAGATTCACCTGTAACATATCCTGAAGATCCACCCATTGGTTTTACTCTGCTGGATTCCTTTTTATAGGTTGGTATCATATTACTAACTGATGTACTTTCATTTAATACATCTTTCTTATTTGCAAGCTTTGGGGTCATCTTCTCCCCTTCCCAGAAAGCCCTGATGTCCTTGACTTTTTTTTTGTCCCCTATCAGAGATGGCTGATTGAATTCATATTGCATATTTTCCTCATCCAGCAATCCAGAATCCTTTCCTTTAAGTTCTCTAAGTGACTCCTCTGATTGACACTCAAGGTTTCCTTCTTCCAAGAAAGTTTTAACATCTCTCTCCCCATCAACATATCCACATGTACTCTTTCCCCCTTTCATTACTTTTCCAAAAGAAGAATCAACACTCTTCAGACCCAGCTTAATTGTTTTATCTTCCGCCTTCAGTTCTCTGCATGAAGTATTTTCAGCCTCGCCTTTCGTAGCAGTTTCATCTGTCTTGTTCACGCCCTGATCAACAGTCAGGACATGCAGTCTCTCACCAAAATGAACGCTTGGCCTGTGGTTGATAGAACCTGCAACTTCTTCAGCTCTGCCTTCACTGTAGGTCTTTTGCTTTCCTACGAATCGTCTGCTTGGACTTCCATTGTTCTTGCTGGTTAGCTCTTCTCTCAACACATCTGTACTTGATCTGTTATCTTCTCTAGTTATAGGCAACTCTCTCGTCTTGGCCATGCCCATCTCCTCTGCAAGCTCCTTCTCTTGAGGAATCGACAAAACTGTTTCTTTGCCATCAGTACCGGAACTTCTTTTAAACCAGTCTAGTACTTTTGATATGGACTCATCAGCTGCCTTCAAGATCTCAGTAGTATGTTTGTCAGGTTTGGAAGCAGTTTTAGCACTTTGAACCTCAACAAGAGCAGGCTTACCTTGTTCAAGGTCTGCAGCGCCAACCTTTGGTGTCTGAGGCTCTTCTGTCTTAGCCAAAGGCAACTCTTGGCCTGCAAAAACATAGGCAAATGTTGTTGTGAAACTACGGCTGACACCCAGCTTTAGAAATCTCAGTTTACCAAATTAATTTTAATCAATTTATTAAACCTGCATGAATTTGAATATGGGGGAGTAGTTTTAAAGAGAGGGAAATATATTTTTAGATGGCACAGACATGTCCCAGCAGCAGCTCTCTTCACAGAGGCATTCCCTCCTGTGTGTGAGAGATGTTTGCCTACCACCTGGAGAACTGTATTTTTTTTAAGTGTTGCCTAATTAAACAATTTTGAATCAGTTAAGTAAAGGTTACAGTTAAGTAAAGGTTCCTGCATTGAGCAAGGGGTTGGACTCGATGGCCTTGTAGGCCCCTTCCAACTCTGCTATTCTATGATTCTTACTGAAACACAAGGTTTCCAAATACTATAACCAAAAATCAGTCATGTTGGTCATGTACAATTAAATAGGAGATGGACTGTATGAGCTTCAGTATGATGCCTCAACAATGAGCTACGTTTTATCATTTAGATAAAGAATGTCTGGAAAGCTTCAGTGATGCTGGAGAGAAAGTTCTCTGTCTCACATGTAACTTTTTCCTAGGCGAGTTCTTAAGCATGCACCAAACGTGAGAATCCAACAAAGACTTACATTAGTTGTAATACAGACTACCAAATCACATAAAGTAACCCATTAGGCACTTGATAAAACCTCCTGCTCTTTGACATCTGTGCAGTATTATTGTTATTATTATTATTATTATTGTTATTGTTGTTGTTGTTATTGTTGTTGTTGTTATTATTGTCTCTTTCTCACTCATGGTGGTTTTTCAAGACGTTAGAAGAAAAAGGGAGATGTGTACCCTGGTGCTAAGTAAGGTTTAAAATATTTAATAACGATTTCTTCAATAAAAAATGATATGTAAATTCAAATAAGACAGAATGACGCGTACACTAGCTCGATGTTTCGGGCCCTTAGGTCCTTCATCAGGAGCTGAATCGTCGTCAAAATTCGTTTATCCAAAAAATGTAGAATCTTTTTGGCGGTCTTTTACAGATTCAGGAATTTCCTGGCAATTAATTATGACTGCTTTCTGGATGTTGGTGTGGATGTATTTTGGTAGGCCCAGTTTCTGAAGGTTTTCTGTATAGTTTTTTTGATGTGATGCCAGTGACTGATGTGACTCATGGAATCTCCCCTCACCCCCCGCCCCCACAGGGCAAACTGTCATCTTGGCCCTGTGGGGAAGAAGAAAGAGCAAGGCGACAGGAGCAGGCGGAGGAAACATCAGGGCCTGCTCCAGTTGGACTCCCCTCCTTCGGGAGCAGGACAATCCCATCAGCCCTGTTGCCGGTCTACTTAATTTCTCTCTCTCTCTCTCTTTTCCCTATTCCCCCCTGAACTCCTTTTCCTTGTGTGTCATGTCTTTATTAGACTGTAAGCCTGAGGGCAGGGATTGTCTTTTTTGCTAACTGATTGTAAGCCGTTCCAAGAGCCTTTTTTTGGCTGAGGAGCAGGGTATAAATATGATAAATAAATAAACAAATAAATAATGGAATAATTGTGACCTTTTCCTGTTGCCATAGTTCTTTGACTTCCATGGCCAATATTACTATTATTATTTACATTTATATCCCGCCTTTTATCCTCCAAGGAATCCAAGGCAGTGTACATAATCCTTCTCTCTGTTTTACCTCAGAACAGCAACCCTGTCTGTGAATGACCAGCATTGGAGTTGTAATCATAGAATCATAGAATAGTAGAGTTGGAAGGGGCCTAGAAGACCATCCAGTCCAAACCCCTGCTCAATGCAGGAATCCACCTTAAAGCATCCCTGACAGATGGCTGTCCAGCTGCCTCTTGAAGGCCTCTAGGGTGGGAGAGCCCACAACCTCTTTAGGTCATTGGTTCCATTGTCATACTGCTCTAACAATCCAACACTTCTGAAGGGCACCAGGTTAAAGGCAGCTGCTCAAACTATTCACCTCAATCTGAAAGCTGCCCCAGCACTTCCCCCTTGGCAATTAAGTCTTAAAAAGCGAGAAAATATAAATTATATTTTTCAAGGAATTCCAACACTTTGGGATGAGAATGTTCATCTACTGGCGACATGTCAATCAAGTTTGAAACCCATGGAGTAATTAAGGGAGGGAGCAAAGTTTTAAAATACTTCCCCACTAATAAAACCTTCTAAGCTGACATTGTAATATAATGGTTTTATTCAGTGCAAGTTACTTTTAAAAACAAATATGACAATGGAAAAATGGAAGAAAATGCTTGAACATATTTTAGATAAATATGGAAATTCCTTAATTCGAAAGACTGCAAAAAGACAATACGTCAAACAGCTATTATAACAGTGAAGTTCAGATGTTTGGCTGTTTGGCCATTGAGCTTAAAACCTCTGTTTGAAGAAAGTTTCCAGGTCTGGGTTGAAGGCAAGCCATAGCTTGCCCAATACAGAAACAATGACAAAACATTGGTTTGTCCAAACCAGGAAATAACGGAGGAACTGGAGCAGGGGGGAATTTGGCTCTTCAAGTTGTTTGACCCTGAAAAATATTTCTAAAAAAACTAAAATAGCAAGAGTAGATCTCAAAGGCTTCCATAGGAAAGGTTACTTACCAATTCTAGGAAATGTAACATTTTTGCCCCAGTAAAGGTTTAATAACCCGCTTGTCCCAATTGTGATTTGATTCAAGTCATTTACAACACAACAATCAATGGAGTGCATCCTAAACAACAAAATAATCGGCAGCTACATGAGGTGGTGGTGGTGGGAAGTTAGAAAAGAAGCAAATGGTTAGCATCCACGTTAAGGCGGTAAAGCGATAGCATACTTCCAAACGGAAGATCGATAGACAGGATTACATGAAGCTGATAGCGTGACTAGCAGTTAACACAGCGGGCAACGCTATATTTCTTACCAGTAGTGTTTTTTGAGGAGACATCTGGCTTAGGGCTTAGCTGTTTCGTTTTGATCTGAGGCTGTGTCTCGTCAGCTTGCTCTTCTCTGGGAAAGATCTGGTTAGAAGAGTCTGTTCGGAGTATAGGTTCCACAGGAGGGCTTTTCACAGACTGTGAAGGCAGACCCGTGCAGCTAGTGCTGTAAGGACTTGGAGGTGCTTCTCCTTCTTGAACTGCTCCAGCATCTTCAGCATTTCCATTTAAAGCTGGAGAACAGGACCGAGGAGGCTTTACTGGAAGAGGCTGCCCACTCCGAAGTGCACCTATGCCACCCACTTGGTCTGCATTGATCTTAACGGAGTCAGAGTCTAACAAACTGAACTCCCCAGATTCTTTGCCCTCCTGCGACTCGCAGCTCTGTGGACGCTCTTTCCTACTTACGTTGGAGGAGAACCTGACTTGCTTTAGTCTTTCCAAAGAGTTTTGAGAAAATCCAATTCCTTCCAATTCCCCTGCAGGAGGGTTCTTCTCAGCAACACCTTCAAGGATGGTCGAGGCTGGTAGACCAGTTTTATTGGTTTGGTCCAAGCTTTGGTTGAGACGGAGCACTTCGGAATCTGTGGAACTCGAACTTGAGCTGCGTTTCAGGATGCCTCTGGGCGGCGTCCCTTGGCCATTAACTTGCTGGATCCTTCTAGACCCTTTGGGGAAGGAATCTTCGCTTTTCAAACTGACATCCGGGGTCTTGCGAACATTTCTCCTAGCTCTTGGTACAGGAGGTTTTCCTGCCTCGTTCAGTTCTACAGGTGCCTGCTCTGGCCCGCCTGCCCTTTTGTGGTGTGTTAAGCTTACCCTGGGTTGGCTTTCTACTGAAGGCGATTGAACGTCTGCAAGACAAGATGCACACACAAAGAAAAGGGTAAAAACATACTACAAATGAAGGCTTGTTAGTTGTGAAACAAAAGACCAAGCAGCTAAGCAAAAGCATTATTATGGGCCTTGGAGAAGAGACATGAGCTTATTTCTTAAGATAAAGATGCAATGTAACAAGACAGGAATGGTTTAAGTTTTAACTTAGGCCTGACCTATACATGTAGCAAAATGAGGATTACCACTTCATGCAGCAGGTGGGGTTGCAACTTGCATAAGAGGAACTCCTTGCAAATTAACACACACACATGTTAAGTATATGAAAAGAAATACTTGCTTAGTCATTAAAATTGTGTGTGTATGGCTATCTCAGGGTTAAACAGAGAAAGACTATCTGTGGGCAATTACCTTGAGATAGAGGCTGTTCTGGGAACCTTGCCAAGATTCTAAGTTAGCCTCATCACAGCTGTATGTAATGTAGATAAGAATTGTGTAGATGTGTATATAGTTTCTCACTTGTGTAAAATGGAACTGATCACTGCTCTCTGATCACTGCTCTATGATCACTGCTCTCTGTGTATGCCTCAGTGTGCTGATCTGAACTGATCTGAATTGAACTGAACTGAACAGGACTGCACAGAAGCCGGAAGTGAATAAACCAGCTCTGCTGTGTAAGACCTGCGTGATGTGTGTTTGTTTCTGAGCACAAACAGAGTTCCAGAGAGAAAAGTTCTGGCACAATAACCCAACAACACACACAGAGAGAGAGAGAGAGAGAGAGAGAGAGAGAGAGAGAGAGAGAGATCCCAAAAAACTAGCAGAGAGAAAGACTCTAGCCCAGTACTTGTTATATTAGTTTTCTACTTTCAGGGAGGAGTTTACGCAAGGGAGCATTAAAAAAAATGTGATTTCTCCAAGACTGTGTGTTCACCATTTTGACCACCATAGAACTCTTACCACCTCTTTCTGCTGCATGCTTAAACTAGGCCACAGATCAAGAAAGGGTCAAATTAAGGTAGGTTATCTGGTGCAGAGACAAACAGTTCATCATATAGAAGTAATATTCATGCTTTGGTTAATTAGTTGTTGTTTTTTGTAAAGCTTGCTCAGAAGGTGAGGACATTCACTTACACTATAATCAAGGCAACGCTACAGTAATACTTGGAGAGAGTATTTTAGGGTACAATCCTATGCAAGTTTAGAAAGAAAAAGTCCTACACCTTCCAGCATTCCCCAGGCAGGCATGTTTTTTGTAGGATTTTTTTCTGTCTAGACATGCATAGGACTGCACACTTAAATTGTTATTCTTAAGGATGGGCAGAGTCCTTGCCCCGAACACCCAACCAACCTGACTCAGAAATAATCCAGAGAAATGGGATTAATTTCCTGAGCATCCTCTGAATTACAAGAAATTCAACCTACACTGTGAATCAGGGCCTTAGTCTACACATCCCATCTCTTACCCAGAGGATATACTTTAAGACTTCTGACACAGAGGGAGAAGGTAGTTGTGGCTTGTGAGGATAGGCAAAGGACAGGAGCAGATGACAGGATTAGGGTGCTACCAGCTGGGCAGAAAAGGAAAGCATGGAAAAGCATGGGGCAGAATCAAAAGAGGCCTCTAGTGGTCAGGCAAAAGGATTTTCCATGCCCATCACACTAAGATAAGTTCCCAAATCCTTCCATGTGGCTCAGTTTGATATTCCAGTTTGAAATAAAGTTAGCTCAACTCAGCCATTATCACTAGTAGCATTGAAAGATAGCATCAATTCTCAGCAGCAGAGGGAGGGGTCAAAACTAGCTATCAATGTCTGTCTTGGATTATGACTTGGAATAATACAATTTTATTAATATTATCTCTTTTCTTGCTCATGGCAGGTTTTTTTAGACGGACAAGTCAGGTTTTGTCAAGTCATGCCGTCTTTTACTGATTCAGGAATTTCCTGACAATTGAGCATGTTTTAAGTATGACTGCTTTCCGGATGTTGGTGTGGATGTATTTTGGTAGTCCCAGTTTCTAAAGGTTTTTCATATAGTTTTTTGATGTGATGCCACTGACTGATGTAAGTAAAGGAATAATTATGACCTTTTTCCTGTTGCCATAGTACTTTAACTACCATGGCAAGTGGTGTATATTTTTCTTGCTTTTCCTCTTCTTCTTCTACAACATCTTTGTCATTTGGTATTGCTATGTTAATGAGGTACATGTGTTGTTGTTGTTTTTCTATAACTGTTATGTCTGGTTGGTTGCAGGGTATTGTCTTGTCCGTATGAATTGTTCTGTCCCAGAATATTTCATGATCTGCATTTTCCAAGATTTATTATTATTATTATTATTATTATTATTATTATTATTATTATTATTATTATTTAAATGAAAGAAAAATGCAAATCATGTATCACATAGACAGTCCACTCAATTCTTAAATTCTAGCCAATACAGCTAATACAACAGGCCCTCTGAATGAAATCTAGTTCTAATATTGAATGATCAAGATATTCAATAAACATTGTATAATGTTTATACAATGTATGCATATTATGTATGTTTGAATGTTTATTGCTATTTTGTATTGTTCGTTACTCATTAGCCACCTTGAATATGTCAATGGGAAGGATGGGTATCAATCAGAGAGGCAAAAATATAGTATGTTTCTCAGAAACTCCTTCAGAAAATTGAGTCATTAGTGCAGCATTAAAAATGCCAGTAAAAGGAGTTTTTTTTACACTTTTTCAAGTTTTTCAGTGAATCCACAAAAGCATTAGGGGAAAAAAATCTTCACCTTTCTCTGTTGCCTCTGATAAATCAATCATTCCATTTTCAGACCGCTCACTTTTTGCATTATCTTCTAGTGAAGTTGAGTCATTAAATGGATTTTTCCTTTGCTGAAACAAAAAATAATGTTCAGTTTAAATTTACAGATTTAGGAAAGAGCATGGGAAGGAAGAAAAATGGTCCACATAACAATGTAGAGATGCATCAATTATAGTAACGATACCAAAGTTAAACAAAAACAGTCAGATACACTTCCCACAGAATTGAATGGGACTTTTTTTCCCCTAGTAAAGGTTTTTAGGATTGTTACAACTGAGCAAGCGAAGCAGAAATGTTATCAGGGGTGAGGATGCTGTATTTAACAGTGGAACAACAATTACCTTCATAGAAAGCAGAAGAAAGCAGATTGATAATGCAAGGATATTTTAATGGGACAGCTGTAGCCTGCTGTATTATGTCAGAGGGCGATCATATAGGAGATCTTGTCATATAGAAGCAAATTAAAAAACACAGCAGTAAACGTTAAACCGCAGTTGGACAAACACTTCAAAAGGAAGGCTAATGCTTTATTGTTTTGGGTGAGGGGACTGTTATTCATTCTATAAAAACAAGCAATGCCATTTGTAAAGGTGGAGTAAGGATTCATCCGGCCATCATCTCTGGCGTTTTCAACTTTGCAAAGCCATGTTACATCTAAAAAAACACACAAGAGTCCTGAAAGTTCTGAAATGAAGAAAGTACAAGCAATGCAACCAGATCCAGATGTTTCACAGAGGCAATTGGGCATGCACAAAAGCTCAGCAAAGCATGGGCATTCTAGAAAGATAAACGTCATCATCAACCCATCGCTGCATTGTCTGCATACCAGAGAAGGCTTCAATAAATACCGAATTGGGTGGACACATATCCAATCTGTCCCGTCTAACCTGAATTTCCAGACTACAGTCCATAGCTGTTATTCAGGCTTGACCGTGCCTGTAGTCCCATTTTCAGTTCAAAACAAGAGTTCTTTGCTAACTTCTGTATACAAAGTAAGGTGTGTTTTTTAAGCAGTAAAACCATGACAAGAAAACCATTGCATGTTTACTGATCCTGTAAGATGATGGTAGCTTTCCTTGTTTTTGTTGGACAAACCTCTTGCTCTACACAACAGCTATAACCATGAAACTGGGGGTATTCATTTGGGGTGTTGAGGAAGAGCCTACGAAAACTGCTGGAAAACTCTATTGTTGGAAACCATATTCTGCTTTGGTTTCAACAGTGTTCTTGCTAAAACTTTTATATCTGAATACAGGGCATTTTTTTGTCTTTTGCGTGATGCAGGATATTTGTTCCAGCTTTCCTTCAGCCCCATGCAGAAACATTCAGTGCCCATTTGAGGCCTTTTTGCAGTGCTTAGTTTGACAGCAAAGAGCTGATTCACACTTGTATACTCAAGATTCACACTGACTGTGGATCAAGCGATGATGTGTGTGGGTGAATAAAACATCATGATTAATCACCACAGCTGGAACTCTCCAAATATTTAGTTTATTTATTTATTTTATTGCATTTGTATACTGCCCCATAGCTGAAACTCTCTGGGCAGTTCACATAAGATAAAAACACTTAAAAATATACAAAAACTAATAACCACAAAAACATGCGAAAATGCACATACATTTAAAACCACTATAACAACTTTACAAATGAGCCGAAAAGCAGACCAATAAATGATGAGCCAATAAAACACATAAATCTAGGTCCTCCATATTCAGAAACTATTTTGAATTGTTAAAGGTTGAATGAACACCCAATAATAATAATATCCAATACCAACTCAAAAACATGAAGTTCTTCAAGTGCAGACCATTCTCACATTTGATCGTGAGTCAGTAATCAAATGTTGTACATGCATGTTTGAACCGGGCCAAACTCAGCCCACGCTGTACTAGTAAGACTTCAGGGCCAGGTATTTGAGTGCTCAGGTGTTAAAAGACCTAAACAGAGACAAAAGCCAGGTGGATCTAGGTCTCTCTGGGCAGAACTGCACATCATCTCAGCAAACATGTGTTCCTAAATCCTTATTTGCTAAGATAATGCAAATGTGAAGATGGAGGAGGCAGGTGGGTGTGCTTCACTCTTCCTGCTCACACCAGTTCTGCAAGTCCGCCTCGCAAATGTGCCCCAAAGCTGGTTTTTCCATCAGTCAGGCCTGCTTCTAATTTTGTCTGAAAAGGAAAATGCAGGCTTGGAGGACCCCAGGACTTGATGAGCATGTGACTGCAAGTAACTCAGAGATAATAGGCTCAGTTCAGACAACACATTTCTCTATGGTGGTTTTAGAACTCCACGGTGGAGTTTTTACATCACCGTTGAGAAATGTGTGGTCTGGCGGGAAAACTCCACCCCACTGTAGAGATTTTTTGGAAAACACTCCACGCAGAACATCCACGTTTTGCAGAAGAGAGTTCCTGCTCAACTGTTGTGTTGCATGTTGTGTGACATACTCTGTGGAGTTTCCCGTTGCATTGAGTTGACTTTTCTCACTGGTTACAGAGTTCTCTGGTAAGAGCGGCAAAATGAGGAAGTGCCGCTCTAGGACAGCCGCCAGGATTGTTTTTTCACAGCAATGGCTGATGGGATACAATTGGGAGGACCGGGGGAGGAGAGAGGGAGGAGGAACTGTCAATCAAATATCACATTGACTTTTACTCAACTCCATGGTAGCCCGCAGTCACACAACAGTGGAGATAGAACATGTTGTGTGGGGATTACCTCCTAAAACTCAACAGTTGAGTGGAGTTTTCACACTGCGTTGACTAATGCGTTGTCTGAACTGAGCCATGGTGATAACAGATGATATCCCTTCCTTTTCTGCAAATGTTAAAACGGGCAATTGATTTTCACAGGCCATCATCAATGAACCCACCTTAGATGGCGAGGCAGATGGCTTCCTCGAATCGTCCTTGGGCTTCTCTAATGTGTTAGAGGCCGCACTGAGCACTTTAAGACTGTAAAAGGGAAAAAAAACAAGAAATAATATCCCTAACCATAGCCTATTACCTAGGTCCTGTCTATATCACACACCTAAACTGACTTAAATATTAAGAACATAAGAAGAGCCCTGCTGGATCAGACCAAGGGTTCTAGTCCAGCACTCTGTTCACACAGCGCCCAACCCACAAGCAGGACATGGTGCAACAGTACCCACCCGCCCAATTCCCCAGCAACTGGTGTTTATAGGCTTACTGCCTCTGATACTGGAGGTAGCACATAGCCATTGATAGCCTTCTCGACCAGGAATTGAATTACCCCCATTTTTTTATGGATTGTTTTTATCTTGTTTAAATTGTTTTAACTTTGTATGCCGTCTAGGGTATTTTGTATATAAGCGGGATATAAATTGAATAAATAAAAATAATAATGAATGTATTTCTGTTGTTGCATTTTATTGAGTTTTAAATGCTATTTTTATTGTATCTTATGACATTGTGACATTTAAAATTATTTTAAGCCATCCTGGGTAGTGCATAGGCACAAGAAAGGTGGGACAGAAATCTCTATATAAATAAAATGAGAAGCCATTTGAGCATTGATTGGGTTTGCAAAGGAGGGAATGTGTATGCAGCTCAGGTGTGGTCCTGAATCATGGCTTACTCTTAGGCAATGCACGCACACGCACACACACACGGGGCAGCACCAGTGACCGGGAAAAGGTAGAAATCCAAGGGGGGATAATTGACACTTGTTGCATTCATATGTTTTGAGCAAACAGCTTTTAATCAGGGAGTCCTACAGTAGCCTGGTTCAGACAACACGCTAAACCATGCTGCTTAACCACAAAATGGTTAAGGGAATGCATGCATTCCCTTAACCATTTTGTGGTTAAGCAGCATGGTTTAGCGTGTTGTCTGAACCAGGCCACTGTAGCTTCTTAGCTAAGTTGTACCTACAGAACTAAACAACTTTCTTTTCCTGCATTCAGCATGTGATCTCTGTGGCTGGAAATTCAGCATGTGATTTCAGCATGTGACCACGTATCAGCATGTGATCTCTGTGGCTGGAAATGCAGTCTAGCAACTGCATCCCGTTCTAGGTAAGCAGCAGGACTGTTGGAAGACGAAACCGGACACCTTTCATCCAGTCTTTCATGATCTCCAGGCTTGACCACCATAATGTTTTCTACTACGGACCGTCTCTGAGATGTCTTTTAGGGTGTTATAGGATCCCTATGGATGGGAAGCAGGCCTGGTTGCAGAGCTGCATCCAGCAGCCCAATCACATGTGGGGGAGGACCCAGCTTCAATCATAACAACTCTAGCCATTCAGCAGGAGGCAGGTACCAAGGAAGTGAGAGCCGCAGAATAGATAGCCCCTCAAAAAAAATTCAATTGCATTGATTTCCATCTCCAACTTTGTGTTTTGCAACCATGACTTAAAGTAGACCTTTCTCTCCACACCTACAAAAAGGTAGCTAAACACTAGTTTAAAGAATAACACAGTTCATGAAAAAGGAGAACCCTTCCCTCACTTTAAACAAGGGCGCTTCTCATTTATGTATCCTTGACGGCAGTGTACATCTAAGGCACATTCATTTCCAACCTATAATATTTATAGGCGTGGATGGGAAACATTTGCCCTTCAAAAGAAATCCAGTTTGATGTGTCAACATACCATATATTAAGTTACCATTAGGTGACATATTTATGGCCATAAAAGAACAGTACAAGTAATTTTAACAGATCACCAACAATTTGCATCTACAAGAAAACAATTAAAGGAGCTTTTATATGTTTAATCGTTAAACTTCAATGCATAATGCTGGTACTCATAATTAGGTAAAATGCAGCACTGATACAACACTGTTTCTGACCATGCTGCTCTGTGATATTCCCCCAAATAGGTTCAGTAATATTATGGAGGGTAGCAAAGAGGCATCTGCAGCACATAGGCCTAATCTACACCAAGCAGGATATTACACTAGGAAAGTGGTATATAAAAGGCAGGAACCACACTAGTGCTTTATAGTGGTACTGAAGTGCACTGACGACTGTTGGGGCCATTTGACACTTCTACACCAAGTAGGATATAACACTATGAAGGCGGTATATAAAAGGCAGGAGCCACACCAAGCAGGTTAGCGCAGAATGAAAGTGGCACATGGTCTGTGTCGATGGGCCCCAACCACTTCGATACCGCTATAAAGCAGTAGCGTGGCTCCTGCCTTTTATATACCGCTTTCATGCCGCTTTCATGGTGCAATATCCTGCTTGGTGTAGACTAGGCCATAGACTCAGGCCCTTGTCTCCCTTCTTAAGAATAGGAAGCAGATTTTTCCCAATTCAGTCTGACTTACACCAAAATCCTGCAAAGCCAGTTTGAACAGATCCTGTGACAGGACCCCACCCTGCAAAAATGTACACCTGTCCTGCTTGTAACAATCGTGTTCTGAAACTAACCCACACCAACCTTGAATTATTACATCTTCCTCCAGCCTCATTCTCTCTTGGTAAGCTTAGCTGTTTTTTCCAATCAATACATTTATACGAAACAAAATAATTAGCAAGTTTCTTTGGATCGCTAACCTCTGACTAGATTTTGATTCTCCTTCCGTCTCTTTTATGGCACCCAACAGTTCTGGTGGCGTGGAGACTTCTTTATTGACATTGCTCACCCAACTGCTCTTTGTTTTGTCTGACTTCCTTTGGCTCTTCTCTGCTGAAAGATAACACATACAGACACGAAAGAAGGAAAAGGTTATTTTGCATTTTGGCTGTGCATGCTTAAAACTAAAGCTGAAAACCACCATAATTAAGTTCGAAGACACTGTCATGCCCTGCATAGAGATGGAGTCAGGAGATGAGGAGGAGGTGGCAGAGGCTGGACCTAGTACCGAGAAGCCCAGCTCAGGTAGTGAGGAGGCTGGACTGGCAGAGACTGTGGCAGAGCCTCAGGGAGAAGAGCCAAGGCCAGTTGGGACCTCTGCTAGCTCTGAGGGCCTGATGCCAGCAAAGACTACGGAGGAGCCGCAGAGGTCTGAGGAGGAGGCGGAGAAGCCTGGTTTCAGCCAGTTGCGGGCGGAGAAGGCAACCAGACGCCGGTCTCGCCGCCTCCACCAGAAACACCAGGCAATTAGGGATCAGCTGAGAGGCCATGACTCAGCACTCTGACTAAGGATAAAAGCGCAGCTGTGAGCCCTGCAAAGTGGTCAGAGATTATCTGAGCATTCTGGCGGAAGCCTTTGCTCTTGTGATCTCGTGCCTTGTTCCTGAACGCCTGGATTCTGATTCCTGTCTTGATTCCCGGACCCCGTGACCACGTCTGCCTACTCTGGATTCCTGCTTCGACCTTGGACCGGTTTGTGACTATGTCTTGCCTGTTGTTGCCCCTGACTCTGGACTGTGTTACTGGTTTGTCGCTGACTGTTGGCTGTGTTTGAACTTGGACTGCATTATCGAATCTCCTCTTTGCCACGCTCCCTTGACTTTGGACTGGACATTGACTACTCTACAAGCCTGCTCCTTGAACTGTTCCTGTTCCTTGACTTTTGCTGTCAAACCCCCGTTTTCCCCTCCTTTCCCTTTACTGTTTAGCTTCTGTAAATAAACACCTTCGTTACCTAGCTACCGGCTGGTCTTATCTTTCTTTGTCAAGCCATTTGGCGGCTTTCCCGGACAGACACAAAGTCTGGTTCGGACAACACACTAGTCAACGGTAGGTTAATAGTCAACTCCATGGTTGATTATAGAGGGGGTACTCCACACAACATGATTATAATAAACTGTGGTGTGGATTAAGGCCAGCATCGAGTCGACTATTAGTCAATAGTGTGTTTGATTGACATATCCCGTGCCCTCTCTTCTCCACTTAGTCCTTCCTCTGGTATCCCATCAGCCATTGTGAGTTCTGTCAGCTAGACAAAAGTGGCAGCTGCTGC
Source organism: Elgaria multicarinata webbii (assembly GCF_023053635.1). Lineage (NCBI taxonomy): Eukaryota > Metazoa > Chordata > Lepidosauria > Squamata > Anguidae > Elgaria > Elgaria multicarinata. The sequence continues at coordinate 126,561,051 of NC_086175.1, read as the reverse complement.
TTTGGTCACTCTCTGTAGTCACTGAAAATAACCGTGAGTGATGAAATAGTTAACAGTGCCCGACACACGACACGCTAACCAACGGTTGTTCAAATAGTCAACTCCGCACAGTCGGTTACTTGCATTAGTTATTTTAGCCGAATAACTAACCATGGTGTGAAAAAGTCCTGACAGACGACACAGTAACTCATCATTGACTATTTAACCCACCATTGGTTATCATGTCGTCCGAACCCAATCAAGATCGAAACTCTTAACAAGATCTTCTTAACTATGTTTCGGTACTACCATCAGCATATCATAGATCCCAGATCTTTAAAAGGCATTTATGCAATTTAATGACATCTGTTGTTAATTTTTTAACAGTTGCACTGTTTTTAAACATGTAAAATTCTTTACAAGCTTTGGACATAATCTACTGGAACCAATCTTATTGCAATCAGTGGGATTCATGAAAGAGCAGAGACATCCCGTATTAATTTCAGTGGAGCTTGGACACTAAGAACTATTGATACATTTTTCCTTTTATCTTTTTAGTCTCATGGTAACTCTGTGAAGAAGGCCACCCTCCAATTTGCACATGTCAGCCCAAAGATTCCAGTGGTGTCGTTTAGCAAGTGCAGAATAGACATTTTTCCCCCTTCAACTGCTCTTCAGACAACTTATATTTCAAGAGCACCTATCTCATTATTATGGCCTAAATACAACACAGATTTAAACATCCTTAAGCCCACCAACTCTGTTTTGGGCATCCAACCATCGTGTGACCAGAAATCCACATGCGCAATGGGACTTCCCTGTATTCCCCTCCCCACTGCTCTGTGAAGACACATGTTCCATGTCGTGGAACATAGAGAGCTCTTTCAGATGGGGGGAAATTGCGTTTTCTTACACTCGCTCTTGCTTCTGCTTCTCTTCCACAATGGGAACGAGAAGAATCACACGGGGGAGAAAGGGGATGTATCATGGCCCATACAGTGTAGTGGGACAGTGCCCTCTAGTGGGTGTTTTATAACAAAACTTCTGCATACAGCAGAAAATAGCGACAAATGTCGCTATAGCTCAGAACAGTCACGTTTTTTGAGGATTATTTTACCGTGAAAAAGTGGTGGAAGGAACAGGAGACATGCAGGAGGAACATGGCATCGTCAAAATTACCTGTGAAAATCCATGAGTGACCAGTCGTGAGCATGCAATAAAACACCCATCTGAAGAAGCTCTTAATCCATTGACAACTTAAGTGTTGTTGTTTTTCGGGGTGGGAGAGAACAACCACATAGTATATTCTGTCTACACAAAGCATTTTTTTTTTTGCCTCAAAAGCCCTATTATTATTATTTTAAAAAAGTTAACACTGCATACCTATTGTCAAGGGCTTCCTCCTGATTGATGCCCGGATGATGTCTGCTCCATGTATTTTCTCTCTGTGCCTCTTGGACTTGGCTTCATAAAACCACTGCCCGCTCATGTTCTTTACCTGGCTGTCATCTTTCACCTTTTCAGGTAAATGCCTGGAAAAAAGTGATTTAAAAGATTATTATATTTTCTAGCAGCAAAGTAAGTTGAATTATATTGCAAATATCAGACCCTATAAGGAAAACACACACACAATTCTTTTTTCTTACATGTTTTCTTTAGGGCAGCTTGAACTACCCCGATATGTGAAACTCTTTTAAAGAAAAACTAGGAAGGAAAAGATGTCAGTCGCAGGCAAACTGGGTGTTTGCATGTCCCTCTGGGACAGCCTTCCCCAACCCACTACCCTCCAAATATTTTGGACTATTTATTTATTTATTTATTTATTTATTTATTACATTTCTATACCGCCCAATAGCCGGAGCTCTCTGGGCGGTTCACAAAAATTAAAAACATTCAAAGTATAAAACAACAGTATAAAACCATAATATAAAATACAATATAAAAGCTCACAACTTCCATTGGCACCAGCCACCATCGTCAATGGTCATGGATGACGGAAGTTATAGTCCAAAACATCTCGAGGGCAAGAGCAGACTGCCAAAAAAGTCTCATTATTTAAAGATCTAAGGTTTATTAAAAGATGCCAAAATAGAGAGTAGCTATACTTTGGTACTTCATAGATGATGGAGGGGACACTATTCACACTGGCTGAGCACACCACCAGACCCATTACAGATTGCTGAAAGCTGTCCTCCACTTCCTTACTTTCCCTTGCTAGTCTGTGATGCACTGACTTAGTTCAGGAGATCAAACAGCCCACCGTGGTTTGTTTAACCCCAACTACGATGTTGACACAACCCTGCACTAACAATCTACTTATGTCCAAGCAGTGGTGCAGCTAGAGCTGGACCATGGGGCCAGTGGGCCCCAAATGTATACCCAGAGTGCAGCAGAAGATGAGGGCAGCAGAATCATAGAATAGCAGAGTTGGAAGGGGCCTACAAGGCCATCGAGTCCAACCCCCTGCTCAATGCAGGAATCCACCCTAAAGCTTCCCTGACAGATGGTTGTCCAGCTGCCTCTTGAAGGCCTCTAGTGTGGGAGAGCCCACAACCTCCCTAGGTAGCTGATTCCACCGTCGCACTGCTCTAACAGTCAGGAAGTTTTTCCTGATGTCCAGCCGGAATCTGGCTTCCTTTAACTTGAGCCCGTTATTCCGTGTCCTGCACTCTGGGTCTTGCTCTGAGAAGCAAGACTCCGTTTTAGTCCTGTGGTCATGATGGCGCTGTGCGTTGAGTTCAAAGCCAAAACTGCACATGGTCAGAGTATTTCTTCTTCTTTATACCAGGGTTGGCAAACAGTTTTGTTGTCAGGAACGTAGAAGCAGTTACAAAGCATAGGGTGACAGTGGGGCAGGGGGAGATAATTGCTAGCTGTGTAGCTCATAACTGAAGTAATACACATTGGCATCTAAAGAGGACCCCCTAAGTACAACTACGTCTAGGGTCTAAAATTAATTATCTCTGCCACTGCTTCCAAGACCTGAAGATCAAAGCACAGAGCCCTGTGAACTGCCCTTGTATTTTGCCAGCACTGTCCCTGGTATGGTTGCCAACTTACCAGTAAAAGATACCTAGGAGCAGTTTTTGTTTTGTTTTGTTTTTACATTGCAGCACGTTGCCATAAAATAAAGACTAGAAGAAAGGCCAGTTGTCCCCATATCCCACTCCTTTGCATTTAACGGTACACCTTGGATTACTGGAACCCCGTCTATCAGAGCTGGTGCATTTGAGACACGCCAAAAAATTCTGGAGTCCTCCTCAAAAACCCTCTCTGGGATCTCCTGCCCCCACCCGATTAACAGAATTTTGATTTTAAGTATTGTCAACCCTACACCTGGGGCAGACAGAAGGAAGAGGCTCAGGACCCTGGTTTCTCTAGATCAGAGTATGTTGCTATGACAAATTGAGAATTGATTTTAATAGAAAAGGCACTGACTCAGGTCCTTGTGAATCTCAATAGTCTGATTCACTTCCTTTAGCTCCAGATTCTTCTAGCTGACTGACAGAAGGTGTGGTGCAGGTAGTCAGATCAAACCTGAGTCACTTCAGTCCAAACTACATGCAAACATTAGAGTGGATCTTTGCATTAAAATGCAGGGCTATTTTTATTTTTACGTGCAAACAATAGAGGAAGGGTCAGATAAATTATCTGGATTGCAACTGGCGTGGAGGAAGGATTTAATCCATTCCTCCTCCGCTGTGGTCCTGCAGATAGAAGCTGGTGTTTGCTTTGGTGCAAAAGCTCCCATTGTTAACAAAACCAGCCCAATTAAGGCCGAGCATACTCAGTCATGCTTAATGACTTTTGGAGATGGAGAGACCAAAAAAAACCAGGTGAATGGAATGAATAACTGGGAAAGGGCTTGGCTGGCTGGCTCCCTGAACAGCAGCACTCCACAGGACATTTTGTTGCAGGTCCTACATATTTATTTATTTATTTATTTATTTATTTATTTATTACATTTTTATACCGCCCAATAGCCGAAGCTCTCTGGGCGGTTCACAAAAATTAAAACCGTAATAAAACAACCAACAGGTTAAAAGCACAATTACAAAATACAATATAAAAAGCACAACCGGGATAAAACCACGCAGCAAAATTGATATAAGATTAAAATACAGAGTTAGAACTGTAAAATTTAAATTTAAACTAAAATTTATTTATTTATTTATTTATTACATTTTTATACCGCCCAATAGCCGAAGCTCTCTGGGCGGTTCACAAAAATTAAAACCATAATAAAAAACCAAGAGGTAAAAAGCACAACCAGGATAAAACCACGCAGCAAAATTGATATAAGATTAAAATACAGAGTTAAAACAGTAAAATTTAAATTTAAGTTAAAATTAAGTGTTAAAATACTGAGTGAATAAAAAGGTCTTCAGCTGGCAACGGAAGGAGTACAGTGTAGGCGCCAGGCGGACCTCTCTGGGGAGCTCATTCCACAACCGGGGTGCCACAGAGAAGAAAGCCCTCCTCCTAGTAGCCACCTGCCTCACTTCCTTTGGCAGGGGCTCACGGAGAAGGGCCCCTGTAGATGATCTTAAGGTCCGGGCAGGTACATATGGGAGGAGGCGTTCCTTCAAATAACCTGGACTCAAACCGTTTAGGGCTTTGAATGTCAATACCAGCACTTTGAATCGGGCCCAGACCTGGACTGGCAGCCAATGAAGTTGTAAAAAGACTGGCGTAATGTGATCTCGCCAGCCAGTCCCTGTTAGTAAACGGGCTGCCTTGTTTTGTACCAGCTGAAGCTTCCGGACCGTTTTCAAAGGCAGCCCCACGTATAACGCATTGCAGTAATCCAAACGAGAGGTTATCAGAGCATGGATAACTGTAGCTAGGCTATCTCTAGGCTACCATATTAACATATTGCTACTGTTGTTGAGCCATTTAAAAGCAAACCATGTTAATCCCATTGAGTAAGAAAGAGGACAAGTGAGATGCAGCATTTGCTGAATCAATTCAACCTCAGGACACAGAGGTCTGCGGTAAGATTTCACGTTCGGAGATTATCAGCATGTATAGGCTTTTATTTTATTTATTTAACATTATTTTTAGGCCGCCTTTAAGGGTAAAGCCCTCTCAAAGTTGTTTAAAGTGACTAGAATAACAAATCAGAGAAGGTGCATGCTACGTCATGAAGTTAACATGAATGTGTTTAGTGATCTTCTGAAAAGAAAAGAAAAAGGGAGCAGAAAAAAATTAGAAGCAAGTTCAAGAGCGATCTCACCCAGCTGAGACTTGAGTGCCAATTATGCCCCTGGAGAATGCAGATTTTTAAAATTTATTTGGTCTTGCCTTAGTTACAATAGTTTGCATTATTGTAATGTGCTCTACATATAGCTGCATTTGAAGAGTACTTGGAAATTGCAACTAGTTCAGAATGCAGAGGCCAGGCTGTTAAATCCCAGTGGTTTAATTGTTTCTAGCAGCTACCCTTGTTAGTAACAATGGATACTTACTATGCACTGGACAAAGACTGGTAATAATACTTGCCTTACATTACAGCGGCTTCACGCTACTACATAACCTCATTAGCTCTTACTGAATGATAAGATTTGCAATTCTACATGTGCATCTGGCAGTTTCAATGTTTTAATAAGGTTTTATTATGTTTTCATATATTTTGGTCTTTATTTGAATTGTTGTACACCATTATGGCCCCATTCAGAAGACACCTTAAACCACGGCTTTAACCACGGTGGTTAAGCCAGAAAGCTTTATTTAACATGGTTAAAGCCATGGTTTAAGGTGTCTTCTGAACACAGCCCGACTTTCTGGCTTAACCACCATGGTTAAAGGCATGGCAGCCTTCCTCAACCTGGGGCGCTCCAGATGTGTTGGACTGCATCTCCCAGAATGCCCCAGCCAGCGGAGCTGGCTGGGGCATTCTGGGAGTTGTAGTCCAACACATCTGGAGCGCCCCAGGTTGAGGAAGGCTGGTTTAAGGTGTCTTCTGAATGGGGCTACTGGTAGCATTTGTGGAAGCACAGTATATAAATAATGATAGCGATAAAGTAAAATGCCTCAGTGACATCCAGGCTGGTCCATTGCAATGCTCTTGACATAGGGCTGCCTTTAAAGACATTTCAGAAACTGCAAGCGATGCAAAACGCAACCGTCATGCTCAATCATAAGAGCTAAACTGATTTTGTATCAACTTTACTGGTTGTCTATTAGTTTCCAAGTCTAATTAAACGGGATGGCATTGATCTTTTAGGGCCTTAACGTCCTGGGATATTACCTAAAAGACTGGTGGAAGCAATCAGTCATTGAACACACGCACACTCCTTTCTGTAGTCTGAAGTGATTCAGTCGAGGAAACATTTTGCAAGCTCATTTGCTACTTGTGCGAACTAACCCTGAAAGGGTTTATACTTAGGAGGTGCAGATTTTGTGAATTGTTTGCACAGTAATTTATACCAGATAACAGCCCTTTAAACAAATCGATGGCTGAACTGATGTAATACTCCAAAAGTAAATATTGATTTTGAATGCATGCCACACCCTACCACATAGGCACACCACCACTTGCATTCTTGGAGGAGGAACTTGTAAAATGATTTAATACAGCACCATGTACATTGATGGTGCTATATAAATAAATAAATAAATAAATAAATCATCATCATCATCATCATCATCATCATCATCATCATCTTACAATATCGACAGCCGAGAGTGCCTACTATCAGCTTCGGCTGATACACCAGCTGTGCCCCTTCCTAGAGTTGGAAGACCTAAAAATGGTAGTGCACACACGGGTAACTTTGAGGCTCGACTTCTGCAATGCGCTCTACATAGGGCTACCTTTGTGCCTAGTCTGGAAACTTCAACTAGTTCAAAATATGGCAGCCAGGTTGGTCACTGGTACACCTAGGGGTGACCATATTACACCAACTTTAAAATCACTTCACTGGCTGCCAATTAGTTTCAGGGGAAGTGTTGGTTATTACCTTTAAAGCCCAACATGGTTTGGGTCCAGGTTACCTGCGGGATCGCCTTCTCCTGTACAATCCGCCCCACACACTCAGGTCCTTTGGGAAGGGTTTACTCCAGTCAGCCACAACTAGGCTGGCAGCTGTTACCCAGAGGATCTTTTCTTCTGCCACCCCCAGACTGTGGAATAGCCTGCCGGAGGAGATTCATCAGCTTAAAGCTCTCTCTGAGTTTAAGAAAGCCGTAAAGACTAGTCTCTTCCGACAGGCCTACCCAGATGAATTTTAAACCCAAGAATTTTAAGATGCTGTGATAGTTATTTTAATATTGTATTGGTTTTAAATGCTCTTTTAACTAATGTTAGGTATTATATTGTATTTGGTGTTGTTCCCCGCCTCGATCCTCTATGAGTGCGTGTCTTTTTAATAGCTAATTGTATGCTCAGACTTTTTGTATGTATTTTTTATTGGAATGGTCTATTTACTGCAATAAATTGTATTATTATCTTGTGCTTTGCAACTGCCTGGATCATATATCAAAGGATGTCTTCTATTCCCCACCACCACCACTCTGACTGTCATGTTCCCCAGCCCTCATGCCTTCCAGTGTGCAGAGGATTCTAGTGTGGACAATGCATAAGACAATCCTTGGCAGCAGGAAAGCCAGTGTCTTATTCAGAGCAGTCCCAGCCAGAGAACACAGCCCTGGTAGAACCTCCATATCTCCAGCCTTGCAGAAGACTCAGGCTACAAAATCAGGCAACAGCTCTCTATCAATGTAGTTGAGGCAACCACACTACATGCTTTGCCAGCCTACATAAGGCTTGAGTTGGCTTTAGCTCGCTGCTGAGACAACATCTTCCTATTTTCCTAGTACAGAAGTAGGCAACTTTTAGCCCTCCAAATGTTTTGGCCTACAACACCCTTCAACCCTAACTAGCATAGCCAATATGAGGGATGATGGGAATTGTGGGCCAAAACATCTGGAGGGTCACAAGCTGCCCACAGTTTTCCTAGTAGAAGTGTATATTTATTTATCTATTTTGTATGTTTGATTCTATCTGTTCGCTGCCCTGAAATCCTTGTGATATAGGGCGGGATATAAATAAATAAATAAATAAATAAATAAATAAATAAATTACATTTCTATACCGCCCAATAGCCAGAGCTCTCTGGGGGGTTCACAAAAATAAATAAAAGAAGAGAGTTCCAGCCAGCAAAACCTACCTGAAGCTATCCAAGGTCTTGCTTTCTCCCTGCCTCAAGCCTTCCTGCTTGATCTTGCTCCTAGCTTCCCAAGCAAGCCTCAAGAGACCGCAGAACAATCCCACCACTATGCAAAAGAGTTTTAGTGCTTCCGAGGGCAAGCCCTGTTTCTGGAAGGAGGCAGGTTGTTGGAACTCACATAATGGAACTCTACTGACCTGCCTCCTTCCAGAAACAGGGCTTGCCCTCGGAAGCACTAAAACTCTTTTGCATAGTGGTGGGATTCCACCATCAGCAGAAGGGAACTGGCAGGGCGGAAAGGAATCAATGGGGGTATAAACACCCTGTTGGATTATGCCTCATGATTGCAAGGGTATCAAGGATAGGGGTGTGTGTGTATATATGTGAGGGGCGAGAGAGAGAATGAACACACTGACTGGGTTCAGACGATAACCAATAGTGGTTTAAATAGTTGACGGTTGGTTATTTAATCCATCATGGGTTATCATGATGTGTGGAGAGAGTTTTTTATCCAATGGTTGGTTATTTGCTCGAAATAACCAATGCAAATCATCAATGCTGTGCAGAGCTGGCTATTTGAACCACCATTGGTTATCGTGTTGTGTGGTGAGTACTGTTGGTTATTTCCTTGGCCACCATTGGTTATTTCATCAGCCACAGAGTCGCAAGGCAGGAACGTTCAAAGTGGTGGCTACCGCTCTAGTCCAGCCAGCAGGATAGATTTTCAACAGCAATGGCTGATGGGATACTAGCGGGAGGACTGAGAGGGTGGGGGATGAGTGAGTTAACTCGGGCTAGGAGTCAACTTAGGAAGGAAGGAAAGGAACCTCTCGTGCAAGCACTGAGTCATTGCTGACTCTTGGAGGGACGCCAGCTTTCACTGACGTTTTCTTGGCAGGCCTTATAGCGGGGTGGTTTGCCGTTGCCTTCCCCGGCCATTCTTACCTTTCCCCCAGCTAACTGGGTACTCATTTTACCGACCTCGAGAGGATGGAAGGCTGAGTCGACTCAAAGCCGGCTGCCTGAAACCAGCTTCTGCTGGGATCGAACTCAGGCCGTGGGGAGAGTTTCGGCTGCAGAAACTGCTGCTTTACCGCTCTGCGCCACACGAGGCTTCTAGGCGTCAACTCAACACTGATCCTAATCCACACCATGGCTGATTATTAACACGTTGTGGCGGGAGTATCCCCTAGATAAATAACTGTCGAGTTGATTTTTACCCCGCCGTTGACTATCGTGTCGTCTGAGACAAGAAGATAGAAAGCGGGTTCTGCAGATGTGAACTACACATCTTGGTAGCAGTCCTGTAAACTGAAATGCAGATCTACTCCAATCGCATAGAAAGAAGGACTGAGGGACTGATTTTAAAAAAGCAAGAGAGATATGCAGAGGCAAGGCAGTGGATAGCCTGTGCCTAGAAGCAATTTTCCTTCCCAACCGGGCTCCAGGACCAGAAGAGATCTCACCATCAGAGAAGATCGCTCTGAGAGAGGAGGCTGAGGGAAAGACAGTGGTGGATACAAAGAGCGCTCAGCACTGCTCACCTGTTTGCAGTTTTCATTCATTGTTGGATTATTCCCACCCCCGTCCTTGCCTCATTGGGGCAGATCCAGGTTTAACTTGCATAGATCTACCAGTGTCACGTATAATTTGGACCTATTTCACCAGGTCCAAAACCTCTGGTATACTGTCCTGCGTTGACTGCAGCAGTCTCTGAGTGCAAGAAGCAAGGCAAAGAAGCCAGCAAATGTTCAAGCACACAGGTTTCCGTCCAGTGGGGTTCAGGCTAGGGAGGGGTGGTCAAGATAGCAGGTGAAGGTCAAAGCACAGACAAGCAGTCACATAAATTTGGTCTGGCTAAGGCATGATAGTCAAGATAGCAGGCAGAGATCATTACACAGTTAGGCAGTCAGATACATTACACAGTCCAGAAGCAGAGTCAAGAAGGAGTCTAAGGGTCAGTAGCACGGAGCATCAGTCACCAGGCAAGGTCTGGGAGGCAAGAGAGAAAGCACAGGAGCTGGAAGAATGGTGTTATTTGCAATGCTGGCTAGGTAGACACAGAAGGCTTTTAACACCAAAGCCTGCTGAGCCCCACCAAGGGCTCAGCTGCAGTACATCAAAGCTCTCTGTCAGAGTGCTACTATGAGGAGTTGCTTTCTCCTAAGGATTCCTTCCTTGCAAGCAAGCACTCCTTCCCATAGGAGCCCTACTGGCCTGTTGCTTGAGGCGACAATGCTCCTGGGGGCCTGGGGATTGCTCAGCCTCGACCTCAGAGGCAGAGCCCAGGGACAGACCCGCAGCCATCTCCCCTGAGGGCTCAGGCTCCTCTTGCTCTGATGACAGTGACTTCTTTGGCGTGCCCTTGGTTTCTGGGAGCTCTAGCTCTTCCTCTGAGGAAGATTCCTCCAGCGGGGGCATGACATATACAAACAAATACGGCTCAGTCACTGATTTCTCACCACAGGAAGGAATGGAAGTACATGAACCCAAGATCTGCTCTTAATCTTGTTGCAAAAGGCTGTGGGCCATGTGGCGGTGATACTATTCAAAATTGGGATGGGCAATTTGCGGCCCTCCAGATGTTTTGGCCCATAATTCCCATCAGCCCTCACCATTGGTGATGCTGGGTAGGTCTGATGGGAATTGTAGGCCAAAACATCCCGAAGGCCACCAATTGCTCACCCTAATCTAAACAGGCCAGAAAAAGAGGGGATTACTACGATGTACAATCAACACAGAGAATAAAATGATTGCTTTAAGCAACCTTCTCTAACCTGGTGCCCTCCAGACATGTTGACTACAATTCCCAGCATCCCCAGCTAGCATAATGTTCCTATGCCATATCTAGCACAAGTGTGCTTAGACAGGGCAATCTATTCTCTGCTGCTGCTGCTGCTTCATCTGGAATGAGTTCTGACAAGTCTCCTGAAGTAATTTACAACCTGATAAGTCAGGTAACTGAAGACTAACGTGCATACATTTATTTATTTACAATATTTATATACAGCTCCATAGCTAAAAAGATTCTGGAGCAGTGAACGTTGGAATAAAACAGTAAAAAGTTTTTTTAAAAAAAATTCAAACAGCAAATTAAAATTGTTCAATTTAAAACAAAGAACCAATAAAAACATTGGCTGGTCAGTTGAGAGATGCTTCCTGGGAAAAAGTTGTTTTCAGGAGGCACCAGAAGCAGCCCAGTGTTGGTGCCTGCCTGACCTCCAGGGGCAGGGAGAAGAGAAGAGAAGAGAAGATTGAGGGGAGACATGACAGCACTCTTCAAATACTTAAAAAGTTTATTTATTTATTTATTTATTTATTTATTTATTTATTTATTACATTTTTGTCACACAGAGGAGGGCCAGGATCTCTTCTCGATCCTCCCAGAGTGCAGGACACGGAATAACGGGCTCAAGTGACAGCAAGCCAGATTCCAGCTGGACATCAGGAAAAACTTCCTGACTGTTAGAGCAGTACGACAATAGAATCAGTTGCCTGGTGAGGTTGTGGGCTCTCCCACACTAGAGGCCTTCAAGAGGCAGCTGGACAACCATCTGTCAGGGATGCTTTAGGGTGGATTCCTGCATTGAGCAGGGGGTTGGACTCGATGGCCTTGTAGGCCCCTTCCAACTCTGCTATTCTATGATTCTATGAAGAGAAGGGGCCACCACACTAAAGGCTCTTCTCCTGCTGGACTCCAATCAGGCCATAGGTTTCATTTGGAGAAGGCCGTAGGTCAGTGGTAGAGCACATGCTTTGCCTTCAGAAAGTCCTAGGTTCAATCCTTAGCCATCTCTGAGTAGGGTGGGAACAACCAACGCCTAAAACCAAGGGAGAGCTACTGGCCGTCAATGTAGGTATTACCAAGTGAGCTGCACTGATGGTCTGACTTCGTATCAGGTAGCCTTCTTGGTCTCTTGTGTCCATCACATTTCACTGAAGTCGGGCGCTGAACGTGTGAACTCTCTTCACTGAAACATCTTGTACCAGTGATTATGCAAACCAATACAGAAGCTCTGCCTGATGTTTTAAAACAATTTTTTGTGGGTCATCTTTGTGATGATAATGATGATGATATTTATTTATATCCTGCCTTTTCCCCAGTACTGGGACTCAAGGTGGTTAGTTAAGCTCCCTTCTGCTGAAACGGATAACAACAAATTTAAAACCCTTGCATGTGCCACAGACAGATCCAATGAGCAATAGAATTGACATCTCCTGATTCTCATGCCGTATCGCCACTAGACCACAGGAATTTTCCGTCACTAATTCTTGTGCCTAGGAAAACAATCTTTCATTTTTGCAGCCCTTCTCTGCAAACCGCCCGACACAGAGTTCTTCCTTTCTCGTAACTGAAGAGACAGGCTTTATTTGTAGTTTTGGCCTCCAATATAATGGTGACTCGGCCCATTTAAGTAATAAATAAAAATATTAAAGGATAGCACAATGATACTACGGAAGTAGCTCAGTGGTAGAGCACACGTTTTGCGTGCAGAACGTCCCAGGTTCAATCCCCACCTTTTCCAACTATGGCCGGGAAATAATCCTGCCTGAAAACCTGGGAAGTCACTGCCCGTCACTGTGGACAATACTGGGTGAGGTGGAGATGGATCAGTGCTCTGACAGCTTCCCATGTTTTAAACTCTCCACTACTTTGGCTCTCTGAGGTTACTTACTAGGCAGCAATGTAGATTATAGTTTATTGCACCCAAATAAGCCAGGATTTCTAAGCCAACAACAAACCATGGTTTAAAACTGGCTTAAAAATCCTGGCTTGTTTGGACACAACAACCTTGACACACTAAGTCATGGTGGTTAAGCATTTTGAGCTAGACATTATGGCTTAATGTGTCATGTGAACCATTCCTAACCCTGGTGGCTACATAACGACGGTTTAAACAGGCTCACTAACCATTTACTGCAAAAGGTTTAGCGGCCTAACCATGGCTTAGTGTGTTGTCTGAACAGGCCCAATAAGTCATATCAGGTTTGGACTTTACACTTAGCTATCCATGCCTAGTTTGTTTAGCCGCTTACAGAAATGGGATGAGAAAAATAGGAGTGAATGGGCTGCATGCATCAGCATACAATTCCTGCAGTTGGTGGTCTAGTAAGTGTGGTAGTGCTAGATTTTATTTGTTAAGCATTTTTACCTTACTCTTCAGCCAAAAAGTCTCCCAGAGCAGCTTACAAAGACCAATAAAAGAATTTTAAAACCCAACATCCTGTTCTGAATAGCATTCTTGGAAGATTTCAAGAAGACTTTTCAACCTGCCTTGCAAGGTTTGCACATAGGGGGGCTTCTGAATTTAACCATGACAGTCAAAGCTTCTAGAGATTATGCAACTAGGAATTGAACTTTGAGGAGTTTGTCCACGACTTTCTTCACTCACAGTAGAAAGCAAGACAGCTTCAGAGTCAGCATGAGTCAGAGGATGAGAGAACAGAACAGAACAGGAGGAGAGCATCCTTTTTCAACAGACATCACGGCTTGGGGAAATTATTTGCTACTAGCGTTTGTTGTGGGGCCCACGAGGAGGACTGTACCACACTGAGGCAAACATTAAAGGTGTGCAGAGGGATACTGTTATAAGCCAAGCACCAGCCATCTCATTGTTTTCCTCCTCGGTTGATGTGATCAAACAAACAAGTGAAAAGCAGGGTTGAAAAGCAAAACAAAATCATTGCTTGGTATTCTAAGGGCTTCTGCCAGAGAGGAAGGCCTGCAAGACCACACTTTTTTTCTTCCCTAATATAAGCACAACCACAACATTTCACTGTTACAGACTACATGGTGCCACTGGCCATGTTGGTCAAAGTCCCGGGGCACCAGATTTATTTTTATCATGTGTTTCCATGTATCTGGGATTCTTACACTGCAATTACTTAGAACCACATGGCAAAGAGTGTTCCACAGTGCGCAAGCTGAATCGGCACATCTTCCCAAGTTTGATCATCCCAAAACCAAACAATGCATGGATGGGACATTCTGCTACTGTCATGGAGAAGGGTTCATTTTGCAAAAGGGACATTTTGCTGAAGCTAAAGAACGATGAAGGTATGTTGCCATGGAAAAAGACCTAAAATGTGGAATGAAGGCATTTGCCCTATACAGAGAGGATCCCAAGGATGGACGTCGCTCACGTCCAACACCTCGAAAAAAATCCAAAAGTAGCCAAAGAACATTTAGCTTAGGCTGAAGACAGACAATAGCTTTTCCACAAAGCTAAAGGCATTATGAAATGGAGATCATTGTGCATGGTGAACAAAAGAACGTAAGAAGTGCCCTGATGCTGGATCAGACCAAGGGTCCATCTAGTCCAGCACTCTGTTCACATAGTGGCCAACCAGCCATCGGCCAGGGATGAACAAGCAGGACATGGTGCAACAGCACCCTCCCACCCATGTTCCCCAGCAACTGGTGTACACAGGCTTATTGCCTCGAATACTGGAGATAGCACACAACCATCAAGGCCAGTAGCCATTGATAGCCTTTGCCTCCAGGAATTTATCCAACCCCCTTTTGAAGCCATCCAGATTGGTGGCCATCACTACATCTTATAATTTAACTATGTGTTATGTGAAGAAGTACTAACTTTTATTTGTCCTGGATCTCCCATCAATCAGTTTCATGGGATGACCCTGGGTTTAGTATTTTGAGAGAGGGAGAAAAATGTCTCCCTGTCCACATTCTCCATACCATGCATAATTTTGTACACCTCTATCTTGTCTCAACTTAGAATCCTTTTTTCCAAGCTAAACAATCCCAGTTGATGTAACATTCCCTCATACGGGAAATGCTCCAGCCCCTTAATCATTTTAGCTGCCATTTTCTGCACTTTTTCCAGCTCTATAATATCCTTTTTTAGGTGTGGTGACCAGAACTGTACATAGTATTCTAAGTGTGGTCGCACCATAGATTTGTATAAGGGCAATATGATACTGGCCGTTTTATTCTCAATTCCTTTTCTTATAATGTCTAACATGGAGTTTGCCTTCTTTACAGCGGCCGCACACTGGGTGGACATTTTCATCAAGCTGTCACATATTCCACCACCATCCCTGTTCATCGATTTTGTAGCATTTCTCCAGATGCACAGAATGAGGCAAGATAAAATTCCACATGTCGTGAGGAACAATCCTGTATTAGACTACCTGAGAACAGTCAAAGAAATTATCTCCATCTTCATCCATGCTTTCGTGGACTGCAGCCCTCTACATCAGATACTTGGGAGTATTACGGAGAATTTCAAACTAATTTACAGTACATGTGGAGGTGGGGGGAATAGAATGGAAAACAGTGAGGATTGAAGGAAATTAAATGCAGAAGGTGACAATCACATTCTTAACAGGAGTCATTCATAACGCAGTTTGGGCACTGGAAATAGCACAAGTGTCACTTTCTGCATTTAATTTCCTTCTGAGCTCATTGTTTACCATTCTGTCCCCCCAGACCACCCTACCGTATTACAAATAAATATGAAACTCTCCACAATACTCCATGCCTCTGATGAAGTGGGCTATGTGGAAGTTTTTGCCAGAATCAATTCGTCTGCTTTTAAGGTACTACAAGACCCTTCGTTATTTTTGCCACTACTCTCTGCAAATCCATGCTAACTTCGATGCTATAGAATTCAAGATTGTTAATGCATGGATTGGCGTTGTATGCAAAACTATTAAATGAATTAGGGGGGGAAAAAACCTTCTTTATTAATGGCAATAAACGCAGCAAATATGGAAGGAGCCAAGGTTTGAGCAACTTAATTTCTACCCGTGCACACACAGACATTTGCCCTGCCCTACGTCTCCAAAGTGCCTGCAGCATGGAATAATTTGCGACGCTCACCTGACCCTCTCCTCTTCAACACTCTTCAGTTCTGCATCTCGCTGGAGCACCTTCAAGATTGCCTCTTGCTCCTCATCCGTGAGAAAGCTTAGGTCGATCATCTTGCTAGTCTCGTATCGAAAGAAAAAATAGAACCCTATGAAGCTTTCACCAAGACTGTGTGTGTGTTATCAAGTACCACAGGGCACCAGAGAAAACGGTATCTAAAAAAATCTCTGCGTGTGGTTTTCTTGTTTGAACAAGGAGGTGCGCTTCTCTAGCCAAGAGCCTCTCAACGGGGCACTGCATTCCCGGATTGTTCACATCACATGCACGTTACAGGAGAGTCTTGCTTCATGCTTCGACAATTCATAGGATTAGCTGCATGCTCCAGTTCAATGTGAGGATCACCTGCAGGACAAGAAGCAGGAGAGAAACATTAAGTTCTAGCATTCTATTGCAACATGCCAGGAATAATTTGCAGATTTGAAACATCTCTTCAAATCAAAGCGGATTTAGAAATTAATTAATTTGACCTTTACTTGAGTGGGAGAGAGAATAAAATATTCCAAACTAAGATTCTCTTCTGGAATGGGTTCCATTTGGGGGTCTGTCAGGTCCCATCATTGCAAGCTTTTAGGAAAACCCTTAAGACTCATCTGTTTTTGGTTGTTGTTGTTTATTTCTTCTTGTTTGTGTTTTATTTGAGAGTTCTTGGTTTTAGCTGCAATGGTATCTTAGATTTTTAGCACTTTGAGCTAAATGTTTGTTATTACTGCTGGTGTTTATTAAAAAAATAAAACCAATAAACGAACACCAGCAATAACAAACATCCAGTCCAGACAGTGCGAAAGTCTAAGACACAAAGGCAGCTAAGAATCAAGACACAATTACAGCTAAATTACATTGACTTCAGTGTTGACATTTAAATATCCATTCCAAGCCTACCACTTCATGTAGCCTTTCCCAGCCAGTATGGTTATAATGAACCTGTGATTATTTTATTGTTTTTATTGATATATGTTTGTTGTTGTTTATTCGTTCAGTCGCTTCCAGCTCTTCGTGACTTCATGGACCAGCCCACGCCAGAGCTTTCTGTTATGTTATGTCTTTATTATATGTTATGTCTTTTTAATATGTAATGTCTTTATTATTCCTGTAAACTGCTTTGAGAGTTTACTAGAAAGGGGTATATAAATGGATGTAATAAATAAGTAAAAATCAGGAACACTGCAATGTTTTATTAATTTTTGCTGTTTTATTATTGTATTTCATTATATAAACTACTTTTGGAGGGATTCGCCCTTAAAAAGCATCTTACAAGTATTTAAAATAAATATTCTATTGACCCAGTTTGCACGTAAAGGCAGCAAATTGTAGGTTAATCAACCCACGATTTACCACAGTACATGCCACCTTTATTTTGCATATTCAACCTCCTATCGCACCAATCCGGGGGGGGGGTACTCTGTGACGTCAGAACCCAGACACTGTGAGTTAATCATGGGTTAAATATTTTGTTCTTAGCTTAACCGTGGTTTATTTAACCCACAATTAACCCATAATGTCCAGGTTCAGATATCATGGCGCAACCTTGAGGCTGCATATGCAAAATGCTGATGGCACACACCGTGGCAAATCATTAATTAACCCAAGAATTTCACCATTACATGCGAACAGCCTCATTCCGTACTTCTAAAAAGTACTATCCATATGTCTGGGTGGTCATTCAGGAGAGAAATTTAATAGATATACCATTATTAAACCTTAGATTATACCCTTTCTCCCAGTAGCTCAAAGTGATATATGTTGGGGGTTTGCACCCTTTCTCCTTACAATAAGAGCCAGTGTGGTGTAGTGGATAAAGTTTTGGACTGGGAGTCGGGAGATCCAGGTTCTATTCCCACTCGGCCATGGAAACCTACTGGGTGACTTTGGGCCAGTCACAGACTCTCAGCCCAACCTACCTCACAGGGTTGTTGTTGTGAAGATAAAACAGAGAGGAGGATTATGTACGCCACCTTGGGTTCCTTGGAGGAAAAAGGCGGGATAGAAATATAATAAATAAACAAATAAATAAACAATAACCCCATGAGGGAGGATAGGCTGAAAGGGTAAATCGCCTAAAGGTCACCCACTGAGCTTCACTGCTGAGTAAGAATTTGAATTTTGCATTTGTTATAACTCTTCTAGAGTGTGTCAAATAGCTCACTTCTTTTTCTTGTGATCATTACAACAACCCTGTAAGGTAGTCTCAGACAGGGAGCACGTGTGCAAACAGCTTGCCTAAGGCAGGCTGATGAAGAGTTTGTAGCAGAGTAGTTGAGATGTGGCCCACCAATTTCCCAAAGCTATCGCTCAGACTCTTCGCCACTACACTACAACTGTGCTTCGAAAACAAATCTTTCCAAGTGAAGATCCAAACTGCGCTCTCTTTCGGCCTAACCTACCTCAGGACCCTAACACTAACTCCCAAGAGAATCCACCCTGAGCTCCCTGAATGAAAAAGCAGGCTACAGCTGTGAAAAATTAAAACACAAGCAGCAGAAACACTGTCTTTTAGCAGAAAGGGTAATGTGTAATGATTTTAATGTTTTCACTTCAATCCATTTATTCCACTTCAAAGATACACGCCTTCAAAAGAAAGGAAGCCGGAAGTATCACATCATTTATAGATACACACGTAATTGACCACAGCAAGCAAGGGGTGCTCCCCTCGATCATACACCACATCCTTGTTGGGTTCTGCAGCGCTAACCTAAAGGCGTAGATGTTGACTTAGCTGTTGGTGTGTGTGTATGCTCATCAAGACAATAGCGGAGTTAAACCACTCTCAGAAACTTGCAAAGTTTCATGTAAACCGCCCAGAGAGCTTGTAAACCGCCCAGAGAGCTTCGGCTGTGGGGCGGTATATAAATGTAATTAAATAAATTAAATAAATAAATAAAGTTCAGAAAGACTGCTTCTGCAGTTTGGTGTCTGCCAGTCCCTATCCTACACACAAGCCCATCTGCAGCCTCTTCAACTACTCCCTCACTCTAGTGCAGAGCTGGTAGCATGACATCATCAACGTCTTACTTCAGGACACTTGTACACAAAGATGCCATACACCAAGTCAGACCATCGGTCTCTGCTGGTCTTGTGACCGTAATAAACTATTTGCTTACTAGACCACTGGCCCTCTGGCTTAGTATCGTCATCACCGGCAGGCTACAGGGTCTCATCCTAAGGTTTTTTCCAACCCTAAATGCTGGGATTTTTTAATGCAAAGAATGGCCTCTACCACTGAGCTACAACTGTGTCCTTGCAGTGAACCATTGAAAGGGACTGCTTATTATGCAGATATGTAGCTACATACCTAAAAGGTTAATGGCCCAATCTTTCCATTGGCATTAATTGAAGGGGTTCTCCCCAAATTGCCATGTGGAGGGGGATTCAGAGGGGGCACAGTGTATAGGAAAGGGAGTGCATGACAGCTAAGCATAGGGGGGAAGTCACCCACTGGTACCAATGGACACTTAGGAAAAGGAAAGGAAAGGAACCTCTCGTGCAAGCACTGAGTCATTACTGACTCTTGGAGGGATGCCAGCTTTCGTTGACGTTTTCTTGGCAGGCCTTGTAGCGGGGTGGTTTGCCGTTGTCTTCCCCGGCTGTTATTACCTTTCCCCCAGCTAACTGGGTACTCATTTTACCGACCTGGGAGGATGGAAGGCTGAGTCGACCCGAGCCGGCTGCCTGAAACCAGCTTCCGCTGGGATCGAACTCAGGCCGTGGGGAGACTTTCAGCTGCAGAAACTGCTGCTTCACCACTCTGTGCCACACGAGGCTTAGCATAGTGGGGAAATCGCCCATTGGTACCAATGGACACTTAGGGCTCTGATGAATTGTCCTGGGCCTGTTGCGAAAAGATTAGGGGCCATGATGGAACACTTTTCTGTATATGAACCTACCTGTATCCTATGCTCATTTTTTAAAGCCCTTCTACAGGTGCTTCCTCCGAGGGAAGCTCAGAAGTTGGCAACAAGAGATAGGGACTTCTCAGTGGTAGTCCTCCAATTATGGAACAATCTCCCTAATGAGACCCACAAGATAAACATGTTGGCGCCAGATGAAGACCTTCCTCTACTCTCAAGCAATTTGGCAGCACATGATGAGGTTTTAATCAGGTTCTGGATTTCTCTTATTGTTGATTGTTTAAAATTGCTTAGATGTGCGTGCTGTATATGCTTGCATATTAATCATTTGCATACTGTGCATAATTTTGCGTTTTCAATATTTGCAAACCACTTACAGAGCTTTGGCTATTGGGCAGTATCGAAATGTAATGAAATGAAATGAAATGAGAAATGAAATTAAAGGTCCCATGGGCCCAGGCACAGCATTGCTAGCAATTTGTACCGGCTGCATGGCATCCGGTGTGATGAGCCTGTGCAAGAGAAGTGGGTGAAGCAGCAACCAAGAAATTCCTGTCCTTAGGCCTGGCTCCTCTCCCTACTTCTCGTGAGGCAGTGGCCCACACAGTGCACTGGGAAATGGCAAGCAGGCAGTCTAGCTTTCTTCTGCAGCGAGGGGTAGGTGGTTGGGGTGGAGGCAGGTGTAGCAAGCAAAGGAACCTCTCGCGCCAGCACTGAGTCATTACTGACTCTTGGAGGGACGCCAGCTTTCGCTGACGTTTTCTTGGCAGGCCTTATAGCGGGGTGGTTTGCCGTTGCCTTCCCTGGCCGTTATTACCTTTCCCCCAGCTAACTGGGTACTCATTTTACCGACCTCAGGAGGATGGAAGGCTGAGTTGACCCGAGCCGGCTGCCTGAAACCAGCTTCCGCTGGGATCGAACTCAGGCCGTGGGGAGAGTTTCAGGTGCAGAAACTGCTGCTTTACCGCTCTGCACCAGAACCCCTCTAACTGAGGATAGTGGCATGTCCCAAATGTCTTCCCCGAAGTCAATGACTAGCAGAGCCGCTTACGTATATCGTAGTGTAGTTCAATGGCAGGACACACGCTTTGCAAGCAGAAGTGGCCGGGCGCGATCACCAGCATCTCCAGTTAACAGGAACTCACAGTAGCAGAGTTAAGACAGATCCTTGCTGGAGTCCTTGGAGAGCTATTACCAACCATAGTAAACATTACTGGGCTAGATGAATTGATGGTTTGACTCAGTAAAATGCAGCTTGATACAAAGAATCATAGAATCATAGAACAGCAGAGTTGGAAGGGGCCTACAAGGCCACTGAGTCCAACCCCCTGCTCAATGCAGGAATCCACCCTAAAGCATCCCTGACAGATGGGTGTCCAGCTGCCTCTTGAAGGCCTCTAGTGTGGGACAGCCCACAACCTCCCTAGGTAACTGGTTCCATTGTCGTACTGCTCTAACAGTCAGGAAGTTTTTCCTGATGTCCAGCTGGAATCTGGCTTCCTGTAACTTGAGCCCGTTATTCCATGTCCTGCACTCTGGGAGGATTGAGAAGAGATCCTGGCCTTCCTCTGTGTGACAACCTTTTAAGTATTTGAAGAGTGCTATCATGTCTCCCATCCATCTTCTCTTCTACAGGCTAAACATGCCCAGTTCTTTCAGTCTCTCTTCATAGGGCTTTGTTTCCAGACCCCTGATCATCCTGGTTGCCCTCCTCTGAACACGCTCCAGCTTGTCTGCGTCCTTCTTGAATTGTGGAGCCCAGAACTGGACGCAATACTCTAGATGAGGCCTAACCAGGGCCGAATAGAGAGGAACCAGTACCTCACGTGATTTGGAAGCTATACTTCTATTAATGCAGCCCAAAATACCATTTGCCTTTCTTGCAGCCATATCGCACTGTTGGCTCATATTCAGCTTGTGATCTACAACAATTCCAAGATCCTTCTCGTTTGTAGTATACAAACATACATACACAATCTTAATTAAAGACTGCATCACATTTTCAGGTGCACATTTAAACATATCTTGACATGCACTTGAAAGCCACAAGGTATGAATGTCCAACATCCATTGTCTTCAAACATGTGTGTCACACACGTTTATTTATTTATTTCATTTCTATACTGTCCAATAGCCAAAGCCATCTGGGTGGTTCACAAAAGTTAAAACCACAAGTACAGCATAACATATAATATAAAAGCTTACATACCCACACTTGTTCAGGGGCCGGGATTAACTTCAACTCCTTGTTAAGGGTTCACCGTGCAATATGTGAAACATGTTCAAGACTTCCCTTAGAATTGAATGTCAGTACCGCAACCGAGCAAGACTCAGGATTTTGGCCTCAATAACTCCCACTTCTGTTCTCTAGAGAAAATACTTCAGATCAGAAGTTAGGCAGGAAACCTACCAAGGCCTTGAGCAGTTGCTGATGACGATTAAGCCACTTTAGATAAGAAGTAGGAACAAACAGCAGGAAGCCATTAAAGCCTGGAGCGCGGCTGCTAGTGAAGACAATTCTGCTCTAGTTGGACGAATGGTCTGACAAAGTATAAGGCAGCTTCATATATTTATAAGCTGGAGGGAAAGACAATTAGGATGTTTGCAACAAGCATTTAAAATGCACGCAGTAAGCATCCTAACGGACTTTCCTTCCAGCATTTTTGTACTGATCCAGTTATTGTTCAAGGCAGCAATTAAGGGTTTATTCACATGTTAAACTCGTGTCCTGCTTGTGGGTTCCTGGTCAAAGGCTGATTGGCCACTGTGAGAACAGAACGCTGGACTAGATAGACGCTAGGTCTGATCCAGCAGGGCTCTTCTTCAGTTCAGTTAACAGTAAAGTCCGTTCTAAGGGATTTTGCAGAAATGGGGATTGAAGAAAGATGACATGAAGATTCCCTGCAGCCACTTAAAATGTCACATAACCAGTTGAAATAAACTAGCGAGTAAGCCACTAACATGGATGCAATCCACCAGAGATTTTCTGCTATTCTCTTGAACAACTTCCATTCATTTTCAGGGGGTTTGAACACAGCACTTTTGCCCCTCTCCCAAAGGATTTCGTACAATATCCAACCATGTCAATGTGGAGCACCTCAAAGTGGTGACTCCCAAGGAAGATCGATCCATACACCATGGAGTGCCTGGAGTGAGTGTATGTGTGTGCATGTATGGTTGTCAGAGAGAGAGAGAGAGAGGCCTTAGCTAGACCAAGCTTTATCACGGGGTGAACCCCGGGATCTCTCCCTGTGCGTCCACATGATGCACAGGGGATCCGGGATCAGGGAGGGATCATCCCTCCCTTGCCCTGGGATAGAGCACTCCACTTTGGGCCTGGTTTTTCCACAGTCTCGGGCTGAGCCTGAGACCATGGAACGTGTGGCCCGTTGCCGTGATTACACGGGGGGAGGTGGGAAATGAAATTATTTTTTTAAAAAGCACCTATCTTCAGAACATGAGCGTTCGTATGCGCCTCTTCCTTTAAAAATAAAAATTAGCGGGCGCGACACCTCTCTTCCTGAGGTCGTCGCACCTCGCGTGTAAACGGAGGAGGGATCTCACGTTAATCACAACGCGAGATCTTCCCTCCTCCATCGTGGACTATCAGGTAGGTCTAGCTAAGGCCAGAGAGAGAATTACATACCTCTATGGGTGTACGAGAGTGTGTATGTGAATGGTGTGAGTAAATAGAATGTGTACACTTGGACTGCAGTCCCAGCCACTGCTGGCATATGCCCGGTGCAAATGTGGCCTTCAGGGCAAAACAGGTTC
This sequence comes from Elgaria multicarinata webbii, assembly GCF_023053635.1. NCBI lineage: Eukaryota > Metazoa > Chordata > Lepidosauria > Squamata > Anguidae > Elgaria > Elgaria multicarinata. The sequence continues at coordinate 126,537,388 of NC_086175.1, read as the reverse complement.
TTCAACCCTGCTTTAAATACTACACAGTAAATGCAAAGTGGTATCTAACCATAATTTAACCATAATTATAAACATCCCCCACCCCAATGAAAAATTAAAGGAAACATTAAGTAAAACATTATAAGATAAACAATGCAGATTGATCCAGTTCATGTTAAAAACCCTTTAAAGGAAATCACAGCAACATCCAGGGAAGGAGGGGGGAATTCCAAGAGTGAATAGCTGACTTTGAAGCAACATAAACAAGCTGGAAACCAATTCTTTCCTCCCAGGCTGCTAGGACTTTGGCAAAGACACAACTATACAAGACAATCAACTCCAGCTATGAGGAAAACAAAAATATTAACTCACCATCCTGCAGGCCAGACCGATAAGCTGTCTATAAAAAAAATGCAAAAAGCCCCAGAATTCCTTTGGCCAATTAACAGACAACCAATTTCTAAATGGGAGTAGGAATTATTGTATTACACATGTATGTAGACCCTTGCATACAGCTAACCTAAATGCCAGTCATCTAAACAGGTCTAGTACTTTATTTTATGGGCCTCAAGAGACTACTAAATGGTTTTGCCAAATACTGCGAGAAAAATTGGCTGACAATTAACTATTCAAAAACCAAAGTGGTAGTTTTTGCCAGGAGGAAGGTAAGATTCCCCTGGTCCATGGGGGGAAACAGAATCAACCAAATTGACGCATATAAACACCTGGGCATATGGTTTCATGAAGCTCAAAACTGGAGGGCACATGGCAAACACACCAAGAGCAAAGCTGAACAAACTATTGGTGCGTTATCCCGATTCTTCTTTGCGAAAGGTGGGAAATATCTACCGGCAGCCATCCGGGTTTACAAAGCTAAAATAGTGTCTCAGACTCTGTTTGGAGCTCCAATATGGTTTCCACACTTCAAAAGTTCTCTTGAAGGAGTGCAACATCTCTACCTCAGGCTTATATTCGGAGTCCCTAGATGTGTTTCCGGTGCTGCCCTCAACTTGGAGGCTGGACTAAGTACACTAAAATGCCAAGCTTGGATATTCACCATACACTACTGGCTCCGCTGTCACCTAACGCTCACTTCCAACTCCTTGGTTACCAAAGTCCTGTTAGAACCCTCCGAATCTCACTGGTGTAGGGCAGTGGTGCAAAAAGTAACCTCAATAGGGCTATCCCCTTTTTTCCTGCTATCTCTGGACTTGGACAGCGCTAAACAGATCACCAAACAGAGACTATTGGATATAGACCACCAAGAGCTCTGGGGAACTGCCTGGGGACCATGTTCCCCCCAATCATTGGGTCTCCCAGTCCCTTCTTGCAAAGACGGAATGCCATACCTGGGTTGGTTAACCATTCCCAAATACAGGAAGGCATTCACCCTAGCAAGATTTAACATCCTCCCCTCCAAGTTGCTGGAGGGCAGATATAAGAAAATTCCATCCAAAAACAGATACTGCCCATGTAATAACATCGAGGTGGAATCCATTCTGCATGTGCTCTTCCATTGCAATTTTTACCAACAGGCAAGGAAAGACCTATTATGTCCTATTATGCAACATCTCCCTGGACGATCCCCTGAGTCACTCCTGATTAGTCTACTTCAGGGCTCCAGTAAATCTACCACTGAGCAGGTGGCCAAATTCCTGAATTTGGCCATCCGCACCAGATCTCTTATGGATGTTGATTGCGCTTAAATCCACAGATTAGCAATTTTATTATCTATATATCCCTCCCTTTTTCACTATGCTAGGCCCCAATAACCCAATTCTGTTCCCTTTTCAGAAACCAACAAATAACAATCTAGTATCTTTAGTGGTTTTGTAACACTCCCTCTTCTTTCTTTATCCCTACTTTGTACTGTTTTATATAATGGTGTATCTTCTTGTTTTATATTGGTCTGTTGACTGTAAATAAAGAAATACAAGAATACTTTATTGAAACTGTTTTTAGCTGTCTAAATTGTTTTAAATTTTGTATATGTCAATTTGTACGCAGTGTTTTTATACTGTATTTTATTATTTTATGAATTGTTGTGAACCATCCAGAGAGCTTCGGCTATTGGATGGTGCAGAAATGAAATAAATAGTAATGATGTTACCATGCTAATTACAACATAAATTGCCTCTCATATGGTAATTCTTGGTGTGAAGGCATTTGAATATTCAGAAAGGAATGAACGGTATTTTAGCAATCTTCACAACAGCCCTGAAAAGGTAGGCCATGGTTATTACATATGGAGTAGTCTATTGTTGAGTTCATAGAGAATGTGAGGAGGACACACCATGTCAAAGGACTAACAAGTTGTGCTAACTCCAGTATCTGAGGCAGTAAGCCTGTGTGCACCAGTTCCTGGGGAACATGGGTGGGAGGGTGCTGTTGCCCCATGTCCTGCTTTGTTTGTCCCTGACCGATAGCTGGTTGGCCACTGTGTGAACAGAGTGCTGGGCTAGGTGGACCCTCGGTCTGATCCAGCATGGTGCTTCTTATGTTCTTATGAAAAGACTTCAAGTAACCCAAGGCAGAAAGCACATTTCACATTATCTACATCCAGACCAGCTGTTTGTATAGCTGACGCACTTATCAGAAAGTTAATGATAGGATCTTACCCAAAGGCAGGGCTCATAAAGAATATCACAGAACAAACAGGGCCTAAGTTTATCACATCATATGCAGATTACTCAAAGAGTTAAAGAGTGTGTTCTACTTGCATAGTATTTTTGTTCTTGTTCTGTTTCTCCCAGCTAATCATTTTACATGCATGACTTCAGACTTGGGGGCGGGGGAATCTAGCACCATCGTCACTAAAATATTTCAAATGAATATTTTCATACGAAATATGAAAACACACGCACTTGCTTGGGATCTCACCACGCAGATACCCCATGTATTCAGCTGAATAAGCAGATGAATTTCCTACCCATCTTGCTGTCTGAGGAACTGGATAAACCATCATGGGTCAGAGAACTGGTACCGAGACACACATTCTGCAGCATATATGCCTGCCAACCAACCAGATAAGCTAGCCCGACTGCTTTGTTTACTTTTGGACCAGTTACCAATAGACTATTGTAAAGGCAGAGCATCGGCTTGGTTGACATAATGGTTTCTGAATAAGTGTGTGTGTGTGTGTGTATATATATATATATTCAATTAAGAAAAGTATTTCAGTTTACTATGTTGTGTCAAGGCAGCGATAGGCAACCATTTGGAGCCTGTGGGCATATTTGGGAATTTGAGAAACTACTGTCTTGGGCACCATCACAAAATGGCTGCCATGGAATGCATGGCAAAGGCTCAGTTCAGACAACACATTAGTAACTGCAGTGTGAAAACTCCACTCAGCAGTTGAGTTTTTAGGGGGTACTCCACACACAAGTTCTAACTTTACCGTTGTGTGACTGTGAACTGACGTGAAGTTGAGTAAAAGGCAATGCAACATTTGATTGACAGTTCCTCTGCTAACTCTTCTCCCCCAGTCCTCCTGATGGTATCCCATCAGCCATTGCTGCAAAAAACCAATCTTAGCGTTTCTCCTAGAGTAGCACTCCCTCCTTTTGCTGCTCTTGACAGAGAACTCTGTAGCCGGTGGGAAGAGTCAACTCAATACAATGGGAAACTCCACGGAGCCCACCACAGAACACCCAATACAATGGTTGTGCAGGAACTCTCCTCTGCACAGCGTGGATATTCAGCATGGAGTGTTTTCTAAAAAAAAAAAAAAACTCCACCGTGGAATTATAAAACCACTGCTGAGAAATGTGTTGTCTGAATTGAGCCAAAGTAACCTGCCCAAAAAACTGAGTAAAAGGCAGAAGAGGTGTCTTGAGCTCCAACACACTAGATAACTCCTCTGAATTCAGTTTTCAGCACCAGTAGAAATCAGTTTCACAATGAACCTAGCTGCCAGTATGAAAATGTATGTGTGTTTTAAAAGTGGGAATGGTAGGGCACCCACAAAGTATCATGCTGCCTACCACTATGTTGAAAGGAAAGGAAAGGAACCTCTTATGCAAGCACTGAGTCATTACTGACTCTTGGGTTTCAATATTCACTGAAAATCAAAAATGCTGGAAAATTAAAGACCACACATTTAAAGACTGCACCATTTAGGAGCCTGTGGATACAAAGTATCAAGAAAGAAGGCCCAGATTGTCAAGCAAGATGTAACCTTCCTTGGATACCACCTGTCACAAGAGAAAAGATGCCTGGGCAATGAGAGGGTGACTGCCATTCAGACTTTTCCTACCCCGTCCTGCCCAAGGGCCCTGCGAGCTTTCCTAGGCCTAACTGGCTTTTGCAGACTTTGGATACCTGATTATAGAGGAAAAGCTCAACCCTTGTATAACTCCTTGACCAGTGAAGGACTCCAAAAATGGAGGTGGACTCGTGAAATGGATAAAGCATTTGAAAACCTCAAGCTTGCCCTCACCTCACCACCTGCTTTAGGGCAAGCTTGAGGTTTTTCAAATGCTTTATCCATTTCACGAGTCCACCTCCATTTTTGGAGTCCTTCACTGGTCAAGGAGTTATACAAGGGTTGAGCTTTTCCTCTATAATCAGGTATCCAAAGTCTGCAAAAGCCAGTTAGGCCTAGGAAAGCTCGCAGGGCCCTTGGGCAGGACGGGGTAGGAAAAGTCTGAATGGCAGTCACCCTCTCATTGCCCAGGCATCTTTTCTCTTGTGACAGGTGGTATCCAAGGAAGGTTACATCTTGCTTGACAATCTGGGCCTTCTTTCTTGATACTTTGTATCCACAGGCTCCTAGATGGTGCAGGAGCGAGACAGTTGCTTCACGACAGGCCTCTGCTGAAGATGCTGAAAGAATCAGGTCATCACAATACTGCAGGACCTTAACATCACTTGACAGATGTGTTATTTGGGCTATATGCACATTATATGATATCCTAAGCTGTGACTAGTTCCAGTTTCACCACCACCTTGGAGCTGGGTGGCTGTCAGTGGCAGAGTGGTGGACCTAAGTCTCAGATTTATCTGTTTGCTGGAATAGATATGGTCTATGCAACTGAAGCTAGCATTTCATGTTACAAGTACCCAACTGGCTACCAATACCATTCACATAGGATTGGAAGGGATCTAGAGTTTCAAGGAAGAAATACTTCTACATATATGGTCTTAGAAAATGGCTGTTCCAGGGAAAACAGCCATGTCCACTGACATTATACCTCCTCCCTCCTGCTGGATCATTCTGGGCATGCCCAGGGACAAACCTTATAGGATGAAATAGATAAAATTATATAATTATTTTTAAAAACTTATAAGATAAAATTATTCCATAGGATAAAATGGACCAGAAAATCACATTTAAGAAAAACTACAATCATGTTATGCTACTACTAGGGCACAACACATACTAGACCTTCCCTCGGATCTAATGCAACAAATTGTTTCCTGAAAGATGCTATACAAATGGAGAAATCAGCTGATAACATCAGCAGAGTCTATGAAAAAAACAGACAATACCAGTCAAACTGCTGGGGGTCATCTCATCAAACTTTAAACTCCTATAAATAACCGATTTTTTTACCCTTTCTAACTCAGGAAAGGAAAGGAAAGGAAAGGAACCTCTTGTGCAAGCACTGAGTCATTACTGACTCAACATTGGCATAAATCCTCCCCAAACTAACCTATCCTACAAAGTCAATCCTCATGGCTATTGTGTGAATATAAGCCATAGAACATACTGCCTCCCTAATTTCTGGTTACAATAACTCACCCTTAACTGTGGACATATAATAAAAGATAGCTGAAACATGATCCCACATACACTGCTTTGTATCCATGGTCATACATACTATGACATGAGACAGACAACATGAGGCTCATCTACACTAAGCAGGATATTCCACTATGAAAGTGGTATGAAAGTGGTTTATAAAAGGCAAGAGCCACACTACTGCTTTATAGTGGTATTGAAATGCACTGACAACTGTTGGGGCCCATTGACACATACCCTATATCACTTTCATACCACTTTCAAAGTGCTTGGTGCAGATGTGTCAATGGGCCCCAACAATTGTCAGTGCACTTCAGTACTACTCTAAAGCAGTAGTGTAGATCCTGCAGTGCACTTCAATACCACTATAAAGCACTAGTGTGGCTCCTGCCTTTTATATACCGCTTTCATAATGGAATATCCTGCTTGGTGTAGATGAGCCCACGGTCACCTCCAGATGCTTTGGATTCCATTTCCCCACCCCTATATTACAACTTATGGGAATTGTAGTCCAAAACATCTGGAAAGCACCAGGTAGATCTTTGGTGCTAGCAAACACAAGATTACAGAGAGAGACAGAGAGAGAGAGTGTGTGTGTGTGTTGTGTGTGTGTCATTCTTCCTTAGCTGCATGTGCAGCAGTGGTCAGCCACTGTGGGAACATAATGGTGGACTAGATAGACCCTTGGTCTGATCCAGTGTGGCTCTTCTTGTGTTCTTATCTTTTGAGCAAAGGAAGGCAAGGAAAACCAAAAAAAAGAATTGGTAGTGGCAGAGCAATGGTCATTTCTATCACACCTACATCCATGGGCATCTTCTTCAGCCTGACTCCAGAGTTTGCTAGGAACTACCCACGGGATCCACCCAAGTACCTTCAGTTTTGAAAACTGGAAGTTGGCAACCCCACTAGCCCATGTTCTAAAAAACAAACAAACCCCTGAATAATTGAAACAAGGTCTCCTGAAACAAACCCTCAAATCATTGAAACAAGGTCTCCTGATAAACAAAAGAGTGCTTTCATTACACTCCTGCACAGAAAAGGCATGATTTTAGTGCTGTTTCCAAAAAGAACAGAAAACATAGTCATACAGCAATGGGATAAAGTGTAACCAAATGGAGCTGCTACCTCAGATAACATCAAGGGATTATGAATACGACTTGTGAGCAAGTCAGAAGGCCAATTTTGAGTCCTGAGACGTTTAATGAGCATTTTGCAGTTAACTTTCAGTGGTATTTTGACATCAGCATTCCATGGCTGCCCTAGAGCTCAAGTAATCCAGACTAAAAACCTCACTAAAAATTCACATGGCAAAGGATTTTGAGACTGCTGGGTTTGTGAAATTACGCAAGTGTGTACCAGCAAGAAGGTATGATGGAAAGAAAAAGAAAGAAAAATTAGAGTATCAGAAATTGCTCTCCCACAAACAATTGCAGAAATTTTGTCACAGTCTGCAGTGTCTTTCTTTCTACAGCCTTCACATTTAGTCCAAAATATATGCATACTATTCTTCATCCTGAACCTCTCATGTTTTGCTAAAAGTGAACATAAAAGCAACCTGTCAACTCTCATTCACTCAACCCTATCAAGTCCCATCATTGTATTTTTTTTCTGCCAGTTTATTCTTAGGACTTTAAAGTAAATAATGTTCTTTCACATGCAGAATGCTAAGTAAATAGTCATACTAGGGACTGATATTCAACTTTATAAGAAGCAGAACACTAGTCCATTCCAGACTTTCAACTGCACCTCACATTAAAAAGGACTTAAGACATAATCTTCTTAAGAATTTCTTACTACAAGTCTTTGTGCATACTCTTCCACAGCATAAAGGGCCAGACATTAGGAAATCTAAGGCTCAGTTCAGACAACACATTAGTCAACGCACTGTGAAAACTCCACTCGACGGTTGTGTTTTTAGGAGGTACTCCTCACACAACATGTTCTGACTCCACCGTTGTGTGACTGTAAGCTACTGTGGAGTTGAGTAAAATCCATCGTGACTTTTGAGGCAGTTCCTCTGCCCTCTCTCCTCCCCTGGTCCTTCCGATGGTATCCAATCAGTCATTGCTGTGAAAAAACAATCCCAGTCAGCTCTCCTAGAGCAGCACTCCCACCTTTCACCACTCTTGCCAGGGAACTCTGTAGCCAATGGAGAAAGTCAACTCAACACAACAGGAAACTCCACAGAGCATGCCACACAACACGCAACACAATCGTTGTGCAGGAACTCTCCTCTGCATGGAGTGTTTTCTAAAAAAACACACTCCTCCACCGTTGTGTGGAGTTTTCCTGCCAGACAACACATTTCTCAACAGTGGTGTAAAAACTCCACCTTGGAATTCTAAAACCATCATTGAGAAATGTTGTCTGAACTGAGCCTAAGAGACTCAATAAACCAGGGATGGGGAATGTGTGGTTTCCCATATGTTGTTGGACTGCAATTCCCATCATTGTTCACCACTGACTATGCTAGTTGATGGGAGTTGCAATCCAAACACAAGCTGGAGGGCCATATGTTCTCCAACCCTATCTAAGGATGTGGCCTACGACATGCAGTTAACTGCATCAGGATTGCAGAAGACAAAGCTTGGATACGCCCAAGTGTTATTGAAGTCCAAGAGGTTCCATAGAACCACAGCCTATACTTTTAATTCAGAAAGTCCCTAGTTTGATGCTTCGCATCTCCAATGACAAGGACCTGAGTAGAAAATATTTCTGAATGACCTCTTGAAAAGAACATAACATAAGAAGAGCCCTGCTGGTCCAGACCAAGGGTCCACCTAGTCCAGCACTCCGTTCACACAGTGGCCAACCAACTGTTGACCAGGAACCCACAAGCAGGACACAGGTGCAACAGCACCCTCCTGCCCATGTTCCCCAGCAACTGGTGTACATATGCTTACTGCCTCTGATACTGGCGGTAGCACTTAGCCATCCGGATTAATAGCCATTGATAGCCTTCTCTACCAGGAATTTATCCACCCCCCTTTTAAAGCCATCCAAATTGGTGGCCATCACTATATTTTGTGGTAACTTCTGCTGGAGAGTCCAGACAGTACCCACTAGCCCATAATTCCTGACTATTGACCCAGCTGGCTAGGGCTGAAACAACTGGTCTGCCCCAACAGCTTCTTATTAGAGTCTGAGTTCACAAAGGTCTAAGCTACTAGAGAGATGACCTTCTCAGTGGTGGCTCCACGGTTATGTAATACTCTCCCCAGCAAAATTTTCCTGACACCAATATTGCTTTCTTTCTGTCATCAAGTCAAGACTTCTTCATTCTTTTGGTTCCCCCCACCCACCCACAAATTCTCCCTAAATGAGGGTTGGGCAACTTGTGGCCCTCCAGACTTTTTGACCTACTATTCTCATCATTCCTCATCATTAACTATGCTGGCAAGAGGGATGGGAGTTCTGGTCCTCCAGATGTTTTTGCCTAAAAGCTGCCCAACCATGCCCTCAACACAGTGCAGGAGTATTCCTCTTGCAAGGAACCTAAGGTGGCTTACATAATCATCATCTACCCCATTTTATTCTTACCACCCTCTGAAGCTTAGAGTCAACCAGGGAGCTTCATGGCTCAATGGGGACTAGAATCTTGATCTCCCGAATCCCAGTCCAACACTCTAAACACCACAATGGTTCACAATGGTAATGGAGTGCAGGTACTGGAACACATGCATTTATTAACAGGCATGGCTCTATATTCAAAAGCCAAGGGAGTCATAGAGCATTCATGTGCACATTTACCTCTCTTTCCCTCAGCTGACACTGTGCGAAAACGTTCCCCGCACCTTGACAAAACAAAGTATGATTTGTTTGTAAAACCTAGACTGTCAGCCTAACTGGGCCAGGTGTGAGCAGCTTATTCAACCTCAAAAGGGCCACGCTAGAGAACATATTATGGGTTGGAACGAGTCTGCATTCCTCTCTCATCTCACACTATTGCCCCGCTCGTGCTCTCCGCTCCTATGATGCCATGCTTCTCGCCTGCCCAAGGGCCTCTACTTCCCTTACTCGGCTTCGTCCTTTTTCTTCTGCTGCCCCTTACGCCTGGAACGCTCTTCCAGAACACTTGAGAACTACAAACTCAATCACTGCTTTTAAAACTCAGCTAAAAACTTTTCTTTTCCCTATAGCTTTTAAATATTGAGTTTGTTCTGACCCTATACTGTCAGCTTCACCCTACCCGGTGCCTGTTTACACTTCCCTGTGCCTGTTTGCATTCTCTTTCCCTCCTTATTGTTTACTACAACTTTATTAGATTGTAAGCCTATGCGGCAGGGTCTTGCTATTTACTGTGTAATCTGTACAGCACCATGTACATTGATGGTGTTATATAAATAAATAAATAAATAAATAAATAAATAAATAATAATTCCTTAATTGCACATAATTAAGGTTCTGAATGCAAGTTTCATGAACACAAAGATTGCGAAATTACAGTTGGTGAGCATGTTGCACTTGCTCTGCATTATTTTATCCCTCCTCAGAAATTGTGACGCAGGCCATTACGAACTAAGGTCAGACCATGAAAAATCTTGATACGCTACCTTCTAAATTATAGGAGGCAGGAAACTATAATAATTTGGCTTTAAAAAAAAAAGTCTGCTTGTTTCCAATCCTTTAGCTTGTTTGTCATCTCATCATTAAAAGTCTCCACACTGGAGCCCACATTCATGAAGCCTGGAACACTTATTGTAAATAAAAACTACTACATGCAGCAATCTGTCCACATCAATGAGCTTTGGGGGTGTTACATTTAGCCCACAAGCCTGCAGATTACCCACCCTTTAACCAAGGAGTTCTTTCAGCCCAAGAGCTGAAATCAATTTCAGAGAAGCTCTCAGGGCCGGAGACAAAGGGGGTGGAGGCAAAAATACAAAAAAGAAATGCCGGCATGGTTTAGCTTAAGTTACTGCCTGTAACGAAGTATTAGGAGAGGCATTTCCACCTTTTAGAATACAGGGAAAACTGCACAACGGCTGGTATGCCACCAAATGAATAATGGTTGGGGAGATATGCCAAGTGGGGACGCATACAGGTACATACAAAGGTGCCTCATACTGAGTCAGACCATTGGTCCATTTAGCCCAATATTGTTGACCCTGGCTCAGTTCAGACATCACGTTTTAGAACTCCGCAGTAGAGTTTTTACACCACCGTTGAGAAATGTGTTGTCCGGAGGGAAAACTCTATGCAACGGTGGAGTGTTTTTTTAGAAAACACTGCATGCTGAATATCCACACTGTGCAGAGGAGAGTTCCTGCACAAACGTTTTGTTGTGTGTTGTGCGGAGGGCTCCATGGAGTTTCCCATTGCATTGAGTTGACTTTTCCCACTAGCTAGTGAGTTCCCTGGCAAGAGTGGTGAAAGGAGAGAGTACCGCTCTAGGAGAGCCACTGGGATTGGGTTTTTTTGGGGGGGGTTGCAGCAATGCCTGATGGGATACCATCAGGACTGGGAGAGGAAAGAGGGTGGAGGAACTGTCAATCAATCGTCACAATGACTTTTACTCAACTCCACGGGAGCCCACATTCACACAACGGTGGAGTTAGAACATGTTGCGTGGGGAGTACCCCCTACAAACTCAACTGTTGAGTGGAGTTTTCCCACTGCATAGAGAAACGTATTGTCACACTGAGCTACTATGGCCTCTGCCCTGTTCAGTTCCCCTGAAATCAGAACTATTGCAGTCAGGATGCCGCTACATATGTGCAGCCTCAGCTTCTGATTTAGCCTCATCTGCCCAGGAAGATTAAATACAGCACTGCGTGCACACAACTCCTCATCTAGTTGGAGAAACATCATATATGAACAAGCAGGTCCTAGGTGACAAATCTCCTGCAGAGAAAGCTTACTGATGGAAAAAGGCCTACCGGATGATTCAACAGAAAACTTTACCTATTGATTTGCTTCCACTACATTCTCCAGTGACCAGAGAATGACTTTGGGTAGATCTACCCTACAAAGTAAAATCAGTTTTATATGATTTTTATGTTACGTTATTTATTTACTGTTCTTTTAAATCACCCAATAGCTGAAGTTCTCTGGGCGGTACACAATATATTAAAAACGTACAGTATAAATATTAAAATAAAATTAGTGCAGAGTAAGATAAAACCAGCAGCATAAATAAATAAAACCAGTACAACTTCTTAAACCAGCAGCAGAACAGAGTAGCCAGAGAAGTATAGTTCCAAGTTTCCCTAGGGACAGGGAAGAATTACTAAACCAGTTTATGTTTGAAGTGGAGATACGCCCTTAAGGTAAATGACTCCATATTCACTCAAGAATTCCTGAGAAAAGCAAGTAAAAAGATGGGATAACTGTTCTGGAAATATAAAACCTTCTTTGTTATAGGAAAGAGAATTCAGTAAAAGAGCAGCACAGCAGCTTCACACTCAATTTTGTGCTTCTTCGTAGGAAATCCATTTTACCATTTATTTGTTTATTTTGCATAATCAAAATAAATAGCTTAAGGGTAGAAGTAGCCAGAGAGAAAAACCAACCTGCCTCCAGCCTAAAGGCACTGTGCAGCTATTCCAGCTTTTCCTTTTTAATGGATACTTTTGTGGTAAGAAAAAAAAAAAGACACAGAAAGGATAAACAACCCGGGAGGGTTACGAATGGAAAAGAATTTCATCTGGACCCTGTGTAAAAAAGTTCATGAATAAGGCAGAGCAGTTGCAGACTAAAAAGTTTGTCTGGAAACACCCTAAAAGCTTGGTCAGAGGAACACTTAAAAGAATTAGAGTGCAATATTAACCACACTTCGTAAGGAATAAACCCCACTGAACTCTGTGGCTAGGTTCACAAAACACACTAACCCACACTCAGTGGTTAAATCTGAGTCCCTGTTGAACCATGTCTTATCGTGTTGTCTGAACGCAGTGCATTTTCTGCAGGTTGGCTTGTTATCCATCCTGAACAACCCAAAAACAAACCATGGGTTCTCAAGGTAGCTTGTTCGAGAAAAAGAAGCCACACTGCACGGTTAACAAGCCACCCTGCTGTGTTACACTGAGTATGGATTAACATGTTGCGTGAACCCAGTCATTAGAATGCTTCTGAGTAAGCATGTTTAGGATTGCACGGTAAGAATTTGACAGCTTGGCAGAAGACCACAAGGGATTAATTTTGGTGTTGCTACATGCATTGCTAAATACAGAGAAGTTGACATTTTAACTGACTGTGTTCAATAGGAAGAGTGTCTTACTAGCCATTGAAGAAATAAGTGACATCCCATTTTACATCTGGAAGGGTAAACAAAGGCAGTCCTTCCTAAAGGAGAGCCCAACCAATGGGTGAAATCTCACATCTGTCCCTTCCCAAAGGCTCTGAGACAGTTAAAGATGCCATGGTTTTAAAAGCGTCTTTGAAGTTGACTGCCTATTCCTGCTTATGTGCAAAAACACATCACAGCTGAGTTACAGAGATAAAGGGGCAGGAAATGTAGAGTTGTGATGACAGCTCTCTCTCTCTCTCTCTCTCTGAAATACAATAGGTTTATCAGTCATGATGAATCTAAAAGGGCAGAGATTCTACTTTGCATCTCCAACTGTACTCCTGTTTCTCATAAAACAATTGTAACACAAGTGCTCAGATAACCATAAATGCATGAATGTTACAGTTTGATAGATTTTCAATAGATTAGCCCTTTCTCACTCCTGCACCTTTTAACTGTTGTGATGAAGAGGGAATTTCACCAGGTGCTGCATGCATGCAAATAAGCCCTGCTGAAATTCCCTTTTCTATGCAACTGTTAAAGATACAGGAGCCCTGTCTTCCTTTCCATATGGTTATCCGAGTCCTCAGTAAGTAACTAACATTAAATTTTGCTAAATCTGATCAGGTAGATTTAAGGTCTTTGAATGAGATTTTGCAGAAGATGCCTAGCGAAGTATGAACAAAGTAGCTGAATTTCAAAAAATTCAATCTGCCGTTCTACCTTAAAACCCGGAACTCACAACTATCTTAGTTTAATACATATGAATATGAATATATACAAGCACAGGCATATCTATCCTTGTACTTAGTTTTTCTTTCAAAATTGGTCAAGTAGAAGGGGCACTGGATAGAGTTTTAGGGCAGAATCTTATGCGTGTTTAGACAGAAAAGAATCCTATAACTCCCAGCATTTCCCAAACAGCTATGTATGGCTAGGGAATGTCTAAATACGCATAGTATTGCATTCTTAGGCTGCCATCCTGTACTCACTTACCCAGAACTGACTTCTGAATAACTATGTATAAGATTGCGCTCTTAATTCCCTTCTTGATTTTCAGGGATGTGTTCCAGATGAGACTAATGAAGTAATCCCAGAAACAGCACTCTGTAGACTTTTCACCCACACCCAAATTGCTACCTGCAATATTCTAAAAAGCGCCTCTCCTCTCTTCCATCCATTTATCTCATTTTCCCCCCTAGGACAAAGATAAAAACTAAAAAAAGAAGCAACTTCCTGTTTACAGAAATTCCAAATACACACTCCAAACCAACCCCTACATTTCCAGACATTTAGCAAGACCAACTGACCCTGTATTTTTCATGCTTTTGAAATGGAAGTGCTGTCCCCATGCTCCAAGAATGACTGCCAAGTTTTAGGAATGGAACAAATTGCTATCACGTTATTCCAAGTGTTTTATATATAGTTTCACAGAGTTAAAATGCTGACTGCTTTGACTTCCCTGTGGGTACAAACCCTCATAAGAGCTTTCCCCAAAGTGGTGACTTCCAGATGTTTTGGGTATAACTCTCAGCACTTCTGATCATTGGCCATGCTGGATAGGCATTATGGGAGTTACAGTGCATCTGGAAGGTACCAGGGGAAGACACCTTATACGTTTTCCTACTAGCACAGTTATGGCAGCTTCCACAGGAAAAGGTTAGAAATTGGACCTGATCTTAGATACACCCTCCAGGAATTCAGAAATTAAACAGGAAATTTGGATTCTTTTCCTATTTTGTGGTGATTTTAAGGCTTCTTGTGCAGTGGGAATTTAGCAACTAAATTCTGGGAGCAGTCACTGAGGAACAGCAAAACACAAATTCTGAAACAATTTGCCTCATAGAATCATAGAATAGCAGAGTTGGAAGGGGCCTACAAGGCCATTGAGTCCAACCCCCTGCTCAATGCAGGAATCCACCCTAAAGCATCCCTGACAGATGGTTGTCCAGCTGCCTCTTGAAGGCCTCTAGTGTGAGAGAGCCTCTTATCTCTTCAGAGAATTCTTTTTTATTTTCCATAACAACGATGCTTTAAGAGGAGTGAAGGAGGAGTCCAAGCTACTCAAAACACTAAAACCAGTATCAAAGAGAGCTCAGCCGAAATATCACCCATGAAAAAATTAAGGGTGAAATGAGGGAGATGCAAAATCCCCCCCAAACATCTAACAGTGAGTCATTAAAACAACCAAGGGTAATGCATTTCAGGGATGCAAAAGAGGCTTCAGTATTTCAGGACCTCAAGCAAATACCAGCTACCTAGGGATGGAATAATGACTTATGATTTGCATGTACTAATTGACTTATACAAGGAGAAATGCCCCACCTTCCTTAGAAGTGGTAAGCAGGAGCACCTGTCAGTTAACACCCAGCACCCAACAATTTCACCTGTGAAGAGCCAGGTAGTGTTTGCATGCGACAACCTGTAATCTCTGCATACTACTCCCAGTACCCCACACTATGACCACCCCAGGCCAATCTTTCCTCATACATGCTGACTCCTGCAGAGAAAGCAAGCTGAGGTTTGCCACCTTTCAGCCTATTATTATGGCCAATGTCTTGGTTAACATGACTAAAAATTCCACCTTAGCAGATGACTCTAATGCACACCCCAGGCACTGAGAGGTTACACCTTGCACGTAATTAAGTAGCAAGCCTATTCCCATGTTGTATTTTACCAGTACTGCTGCAATTGCTGAACCCAAAGCTATTTCAGCCTTTGAGCTGTCATTAAATTTCTATGGTTCTTTTCAGTGCATACAAAAGCCTTAAAGTTTGTCTATTTGTTTCCTCTCCGCTACATATGCCTGATGAGAAGGAAGCAAGTGTGATGTACTTATAGTTGGAGAGATAGAAAAACGCACAAGTCACACTCCATTGCTGTTCTCATCAGCACTTCTACTTCGAAAATTCAGCTCATTTTGTACTCTAAGTAGAGAGGGTTTCCATCCTAGAGATGCCAAAGGATAGAAGAATGTGAACACATGAGTGGCAAAGAATCACATCCACCACTTTGATGGCTGAAAGCGAGGTGGAGCTGAGGAGCCTTATGATGAAGGTGAAAGAAGAAAGTGCAAAAGCTGGGGTGCAGTTAAACCTCAAAAAAACCAAGATTATGGCAACCAGCTTGATTGATAACTGGCAAATAGAGGGAGAAAACGTGGAGGCAGTGACAGACTTTGTATTTCTGGGTGCAAAGATTACTGCAGACGCTGACTGCAGCCAGGAAATCAGAAGACGTTTACTTCTTGGGAGGAGAGCAATGACAAATCTTGATAAAATAGTTAAGAGCAGAGACACCACACTGACAACAAAGGTCTGCATAGTTAAAGCAATGGTATTCCCCATAGTAACCTATGGCTGCGAGAGCTGGACCATAAGGAAAGCTGAGCGAAGGAAGATAGATGCTTTTGAACTGTGGTGTCGGAGGAAAATTCTGAGAGTGCCTTGGACTGCAAGAAGATCAAACCAGTCCATACTCCAGGAAATAAAGCCAGACTGCTCACTTGAAGGAATGATATTAAAGGCAAAACTGAAGTACTTTGGCCACATAATGAGAAGACAGGATATCCTGGAGAAGAGGCTGATGCTAGGGAAAGTGGAAGGCAAAAGGAAGAGGGGCCGACCAAGGGCAAGATGGATGGATGATATTCTGGAGGTGACAGACTTGACCTTGGGGGAGCTAGGGGTGGCAACGGCCGACAGAAAGCTCTGGCGTGGGCTGGTCCATGAAGTCACGAAGAGTCGGAAGCGAATGAACGAATAAACAACAAATAACACATATGCTGAAGTGAACATTAAACCATGAAAGCATATGTTAGTTTTTAAAGTGTTGCAAGCCAGTTTTTACAGACAATAAGAGTTTTAGATTTTTATCATATATTCAGCCTGTGTCCTCTCCCCACTTTTATTTTTTTTCCTATCTCAATGGTTATAGTGGTTAAAGAGAGTGAAATCCAAACCAGGAAGACTCTGGTTCAAGTCTTACTTTTGTTGTAAATTTAAGTAGGTGGTGACCCTAGGCAAGCTGCTTTTTCTACCTCAGGCCCCCAAATGCCATGCATGGATACAAACAGTGCAATCCTAGTCGGTTCAATCAAATCACTCCCAATGCTGCCATAGCAGAAGAGCCTGTAGGAGGCTGCCCATTGCATCCCTGCATGAGTTACTGCTGTGGGATTCTATTTGAGGAGCACAATGCGAGCAACAGGTTGTATCAAAAGGTGGCTTTGACTTAGTTTAAAGGGTTGCTACTCAACACACTGCATTAAGGGAAAGCTAAAACTATTGTTTATCACCTTGGTGAAACTCACTGACCCTGTTCAGACAACACCCTTAACCACCGTGGCTTAGTTAAATATTATGGCTTAGTGTGTCATGTGAACCGTTACGAACCATGGTGACTACATAACCATGGTTTAAACATGCTCACTAATCATTTGCTGCAAAAGGGTTAGTGGCCTAACCATGGCTTAGCGTGTTGTCTGGACAGGCCCAAAGTGACACCCCAAACCTTGATTAGTTAAATACACTTCAGTTGTGCTGGAAAACATTACACCAGTTATCTCACAGTTGGTTTATTTTGGGGAAATAATCAACTGTGGGGTGGTTTTTGCCTTACAGACAACACAATGACCAACCACTGACCACTCAACTGGCGGTTGACTACTTAAACCACTGTTGGTTATCGTGTTGTCTGAACCCAGTCATTATGAGAACTATGTTTTCATGCAAATATGAAGATACTGAAAGCATATAAGAAAAGCACGCCTCAAGGTTATTTTTCTCAGCATATCTCTACTTCTTCCTTTTACCACCACTGGTGCAATTGAGAAATCAAATGTACAGGGTTGTTTTTTAAAACGCAAACATACAAGAAAGGGACATTGCATACTTTTAAGAGAGATTAGAATCCAACACAGCAAGTTGCCATGCCTGGGCGAAGCTGGATGACTCCCTACTGCAGGAATGAAGAATGAACTGAATTTTCTGCTTAAAAACACAACAACGAAAACCAAGCCTAAAAAGTGCTCATAAAAATAAGTAAGTGAAAACAGCCAGCATCAGTCCAATGGGAGGGAAAGGAGAAGAAATCATACAATGAAGTAAAAGATGGCTCATTAAAATGATTTGGTGCGAATGAGCAAGGCTTCTCAGCCCTAAAACAAATAGATTAACTCTGACCTTGTGAAGTTCATTTACTAGGGTCAAGTCCTACAGGTCTTAATTACAGGTTTCAGAAAGAAATAAGACTTGAAGAAAGAAATTAAGACTTGCATTCTAGACAACTACGCATTGCTCAAGCATTAGATCACCCAGGTTTTCAGACGCCAAGTTTCAAGTTTTGTGAACCGCCCAGAGAGCTCCAGCTATTGGGCGGTATAGAAATGTAATAAATAAATAAATAAATAAATAAATAAATCACAACATCCTAGCTACTTCAACATATTATGCAGCCCACTTTAGGGTGCTTTCAGACGTGTGATTAGAACTCCAAGTTTGCCCTGGTCTAGTTGGCTTAAACTGCAGCCCAAAGTTGTGAATCCTAACTCAACACAAGCAACCTCAGAGTTTTGATTATGTATCACTCCGTAGTTGACTTGACTGGTGATTTCTGAGCTAGTTGCTTGCATAATGCCACCTTCTAGTTGTCCTATAATACAAGGCTTGTTCACTTCATACTCCACACCCACCACCTGCCTCTGTGCGTGATGCAACCAATCCTGCAAACCATACCATGATGGGGTTGGATAACACGGTCAAATAAATGCAGCATCTCTAGCTAAGACATTTTATGTGCGGCAAGAGTGGGTGGGGAATGTGCATGAGCATAGGATGCTCCTGAGCTCACTGTATGTAGCGATCCCAATAGGGACAAGAAAGACTATGACTGGACTCAGACAATGATCGCATTGAGGGAAGACGTCATCGTAGCTTCACCCCTTCCCCTGCTTATGCTGCATTCGCATTATTCCCTCTGCCACAGCGTGGGTTGGCATGTCATCCAAAACTGGCACGCTGCATGGTGGGCTGGTTTCTTACCCACCTGACAACTCACAATATGAGATAGAACCGCCCAGAGATCTTCGGCTATTGGGCAGTATAAAAATGTAATAAATAAAATAAAATAAAATAAATAGATTGTAGGGTGGGTACAAAGCCACCCCTGGCATGGCATGGGCCAACCCACACTGCAGCACAGAGAATAATGCAAATGGTGGTGGTGTGCATAGCTCGCTAGGGGAGAAGCCACAATGGCTTCTTCCCTTGACTTGGTCGTCAAACTCCCTCTATATCTTCTAAACATTCCATGGTTGGTTATTGCCAGGAAGACCCAATAGAATTACAAGCTATTCCTTCCATTCATGCTCTCAATACCAGGCCACCATCATATGGAGTGCTGTGGATATGATTTTTGACCTGATACCAAAAGCACCCATAGAACCCCATTTGAACCAGGCCAGGGTCCATCTAGCCCAGGATTGTCGACACTGACTGGCAGCAGCTCTTCAGGGTTTCAGGCAAGAATTTTTCCAGCCCTAGCTGGAGATGCCAGGGATCAAACCTGTGACCTTTTGCATGCAAAGCATGTGCTCTATCATACTGAGCCACAGACCCTCCCTACAGGTTTTAATCATCCTACTTATTTAACGCCTGCCCTCACCGACACATGCACATGCACATTCCAAGCCACTCATATAAAACGAGGCAGCAGCATGCAAAATTTCACCTTTAGATATGCAATATGGAATTTCAGCCCTTAAGGTTATATTATCCATCAGAAAGAATATCAGACTTTTTACAAGCAAATTGAGACATGACTATTCAGTTGAAACAAAAGGTACATATATTTTTGTCATGAGTGACAGAAGCTTGATAGGAAAAGGTGGAGAACAATGGATTCCCTTGATTTCATATTTATTTATTAGACTTTATTTATTACACTTATATACCGCCCCATAGCCAGGGCTCTCTGGGCAGTTTGGTTTCTTGGTTAATCTATGTTTCATTCTATAAACATTAGCTGTACCACAATCTAAAGCAGAACTCTTAACCTGCCCTCCGCCACAAAAGTAGTAACTTGGAACTGTTGGGATGAGGGGAGGGAGGAGAGAGATAAGACAATCACAACAAACATTTAGATCAATCGTTCATCTCATAGCTAGAAGGCTAAAATAAGTCCTGGCGTTGATGCTAGATCATGAACTCTGAAGAATTTTTAGTATTGTCACTTTCGACATTTGTATTTTTCCTTTAACTGGAGCGTGAGAAAGAGACAAACAAGTTTGAATTTTATAAAGTTTCTGAAGTAGTAAAATGAGGTATCATTTCAATAAAAAAAAGTTATGTTCCTAAGAACGTGAAAGTGCATGACAGATGTCGACTGTCTGAAGTTGGACACACACTACACCACAGGTGTGCAAACATTTCCTAAGGATACACCCTTGCAAACACTAGGAAGTTGGTATGCAAAAGACACAGAGAAGCACAAAGACTTCTTCGGTTGTTCAAAAGATGTGGCAAAAGAGGAAGCACAAGTGAGATACTTCCAGGTCTTATCTGAAGGGGTGTGTGGGATGCACATTTCTATCCTTCAGACAACACCAAAAGCACAGGCCATTTTCATTTCCTCTTTTGCCACTTCTTTTAAACACCCAAAATAAAAGAAGCCGCGAGAACTCTCATTCTCTTATATCACTAAGGCGATTATATGCCACAGGAGCTTCATGGTACATATTAGGACAATACCTTTATTAGGCCAACTCAAAGGTTTTGAAAATTCGCAAGCTTTTGAGATCTCTAGATCATGTTATCAGGCAAGATGTTACAAAAAGCAAGTTGGAGAAGAAGAAATAGGAGGGTGGGAAATTTGAAGTCATGAAGTCTACATGGTTAGAGGGCTCATTCACTCCAACTACTAACAGTCCCAGGTACAACTTGAGACCATCTTATCACTTGGAAGAGCATAATTGAATGTTGCAACCACTTCCTGCATTTCATCTTAAGATCCTGAACATTCAGACTTCATGACTTCATCACGAAGTCAGCATTTTCCCTCCTCCTATTCCCCTCCTACAACCTGCTCTTTGTAACATCTTACCTGATTATTATTATTATTATTATTTATTTATATAGCACCATCAATGTACATGGTGCTGTACAGAGTAAAACAGTAAATAGCAAGACCCTGCCGCATAGGCTTACAATCTAATGAAATCATAGTAAAACAATAAGGAGGGGAAGAGAATGCAAACAGGTACAGGGTAGGGTAAGCAGGCACAGGGTAGGGAAAAACTAACAGTAGAAAGTAACAGTAGAAGTCTGCACAACATCAAGTTTTAAAAGCTTTAGGAAAAAGAAAAGTTTTTAGTTGAGCTTTAAAAGCTGCGGTTGAACTTGTAGTTCTCAAATGTTCTGGAAGAGCGTTCCAGGCGTAAGGGGCAGCAGACGAAAATGGACGAAGCCGAGCAAGGGAAGTAGAGGCCCTTGGGCAGGCGAGAAGCATGGCATCAGAGGAGCGAAGAGCACGAGCGGGGCAATAGTGTGAGATGAGAGAGGAGAGATAGGAAGGATGAAGAGATCTGGAGATCTTGAAAGCATGCACTTTTTTGTGACCTTGGAGCTGGAATTCTTCTTTTGAGGCTGAGTCTAACATGGCTATCTTTGCTTTTTGCAGAACCTTCATGGACAGATTGCCCTTTGCACCCAGTCAGTATTCAGAAGTCTTAATCACAAGTATCTAATCCATAAAATGGGGCTCCTACCTCAGGTGCACCTATCTCGACCTACACCTTTGCATACTAGTCAATACTTTTCCCTTCCTTTTGTGATGGGCTTGAGTTGATCATTTCATTCTACCTTTGGAAGACCAGCCACTGAACTGTTTGGTTTTTTTCTTCCCTTTTCCTTTCAGCCAGCTACATTAGCTTTTCATTCAAGGAACCATGTGCCAAGAACACCATGCTAAAAGCATTACCATTCACATGCAATACCATTCAACCGTTTCTGGATGGGGTTGCACTCCCTCTGAAGCAGCAGGTTCGTAGCATGGGGGGTTCTCCTAGAACCATCTTTGTCACTTGAGGCTCAGGTGGCCTCAGTGGCACGGAGGTGGCCCAGCTACGCCCCTATCTGGATAGGGATAACCTAGCTTCAGTTGTCCATACTTTGGTAACTTCCAAATTAGATTACTGCAATGCCCTCTACATGGGGCAACCTTTGAAGATGGTCCGGAAGCTGCAGCTTGTACAAAATGCAGCGGACAGATTGATAGCTGGAACAGGGAGGTTTGAGCGTATAACACCGATTCTGGCCTGCTTGCATTGGCTGCCTATATGTTTCCGAGCCCAATTCAAGGTGCTGGTTTTAAACTATAAAGCCCTACATGGCTTGGGATTGTAATAACTGATGGAACGCCTCTCCCGACATGAACCTACCCATACACTGTGCTCATCTAAGGTCCTCCTCCGAGTGCCTACTCCGAGGGAAGCTCGGAGGATGGCAACAAGGGAGAGGGCCTTTTCGGTGGTTGCCCCTCAACTGTGGAATGATCTCCCTGATGAGGCTCGCCTGGTGCCAACATTGTTATCTTTTTGGCGCCAGGTCAAGACTTTTCTCTTCTCCCAGGCATTTCAACAGCATTTAACAACGTTAAGTTTGTTTTTAATGGACCCCAGAATTGTTGTTTTTAAATGGATACTGTTGTTTTTATACTGTTGTTTTTTAATGTTTTTGATGGTTTTAAAATTTTGTATACTTCTAATGTTTCTCCAGCAAAGGAGATTGTTACCTTGTCGTGGTGCTAGAGCTTGAGCACCTCAAGGATGCCATGAGCTAAACCGTGAAGGGACACCCAAGACGGGAAGGTCATGGTAGAGAGGTCAGACTAAATACAACCCCTGGGGAAGGGATGTTTACCATTTTTAATTGTTGTAAACTGCCCAGAGAGCTTCGGCTGTGGGGCGGTATATAAATGTAATAAAATAAATAAATAAATAAAACAAATAAATACAATTCCTTAACATACTCTAATTAAGACATTATAAGACCTCAACAAGGCCTTAAGTGCCAAAACATTAAATCTGTTTACTCTTCCATGGAAAAAATGGCTAGTACATCATTGCTTTTACTTTTATTTAACTCTTGGCCTTTCCTGACCATGAATATCAGCAACAGCAATAATGAGGACCAAAACAGACATTACTTTAAATCTCTATCTAGCAGATACATCTCTTTTCCATTTTTAGTTTAGAGTATCTGCAGAGGGACGGTTACAGATCTTAAAAGCCCCTTTACCTCCTATGCTAGTATCCAAATCTGAATCCTACTCTAGTGGGGCGGGGAAAGGTGAGCAGACATAGCTGCTAGATAAAGATTTAAGGCACAACCCCATGCAAATTTAAACTTGCATGGGATTGTCCAAGCTTGCATAGGATTGCACCCTCAGTGCCTGTTTTGGCCCTGAAATGGATTTTAATTCTTGAAGTCAATTTCCTGCTGTCCACTTGGAATCCTTTGATCTACAGCAAATTGCTGGGCCGGGGACAGGAAGGGGAGGGAATAGAAACAGAAGTTCCATTACCTTCCATGAGACAACATAGCGCAGTCTCATGAACACACCCACAAAATGTACTAGCTCATAAAGTGAAGCGCTTACATTCCAAGATGCATATTAGACATTTGTTGCACATTTCCTTCATTCTAGCCTAGCATGTTTTCATTTCACAAAAGCTTTCCTGGCTGCTCACCTGGAGTAGTGCTTACTCACCACAAGCAACCCAGTGAATTATTCACTCTACTGGGTTTTAGCCAGTCAGTAAAAACTGTACTATTGGTTTTTAAAATAGTTTTAGTCTGTTTTAAATGGTGTTTTTTTCTGTTTTTATTGGATTTTATGTAACTGTATAACGCTTTGAGAGCAGAAGTGGGCAGAAGAACTCTATTATTTGCCTGTCTGATGCACAGTACACTGTAAAAACATAAAACTTGTGTTCATTAGCTTGCTAATGACATATAACTCTTGTATTTATATCCCATCTATTCCAGCAAGGAAAAAAACCTCAAAGTGGTTAACAAAATGAATATATTGTGACAGGTTTCGGATGACACGATAACCAATGGTGGGTTAAATAGTCAACGTTTGGTTATTGTGTTGTCTGTCAGGGCTTTTTCACACCACAGTTGGTTTTTTCGGTCGAAATAACCAATGCAAATAACCAACGCTATGCAGAGTTGATTATTTGAAAAAACGTTGATTATCATGTCATGTGTTGGGCACCGTTGACTATTTCGTCACACACAGTTGGTTATTTTCGGCGATTACGGCTCATTATTTAATTACAAAACATGTGGGATCTCACTGTGCACTCTACAATCTTCCTCTAGCTCTACAGCTAGGTAGGTCTATTCATATTTTCATGTTATAGAAGAGGAGAACCAAGATCCAGAACTTATTGCAATACATCCAGCTCATGCTATTTCCTACTTTGCATGGTAGCTCAGGCACACTGGTGTTCCACTAATGTTTGATGCACTAAGCAAGTTAATGCCTGAAAGGAAGGCACAATGCCCCCAAATATGCAGCAAATGCACTCTAGAGCAGTAATTCCCAAACTTCTTCAGGTAACCGCCCCCTTGGTTCCACAAACTCATGCCCAGTGCCCCCTACCTTACACTATAAAAATCATTATTCAGAATAGCGGTTTTCAACAACCCACTAAGGAAGATAATAACAATAAAATTCAAAACATTAACAATTAATTGAATATTTATTCAAAATCCAAAGCACCCGCCGCAGGCTTGCCAAGGGAGAGAGGGAAAAGAGAGCGAACACCTCTGTTTTGCAGCCGGCGTGGCGGGGCACACCAAGCATTAGTGTTTTGGTGCTTTTGAAACATTTCAATTCACCGTTAAAAGGACTCTTCTTAAACGGTATTAATACATAGAATCATAGAATCATAGAATAGCAGAGTTGGAAGGGGCCTACAAGGCCATCGAGTCCAACCCCCTGCTCAATGCAGGAATCCACCCTAAAGCATCCCTGACAGATGGTTGTCCAGCTGCCTCTTGAATGCCTCTAGTGTGGGAGAGCCCACAACCTCCCTAGGTAACTGTTTCCATTGTCGTACTGCTCTAACAGTCAGGAAGTTTTTCCTGATGTCCAGCTGGAATCTGGCTTCCTTTAACTTGAGCCCGTTATTCCGTGCCCTGCACTCTGGGAGGATCGAGAAGAGATCCTGGCCCTCCTCTGTGTGACAACCTTTTAAGTATTTGAAGACTGCTATCATGTCTCCCCTCAATCTTCTCTTCTCCAGGCTAAACATGCCCAGTTCTTTCAGTCTCTGTGTGGATTCTTCCCCTATATGGCTTGGGACCAAACTACCTTCTCTCATAAAAATGTCCCTGGGTTTTGAGACCTTCTGGAGAGGCACTTCTTGGAAAAGACCAACTCGAGCACCCCCCTGCCGGCCCTTTGCCTCTTAACGCCCCCCTATGCAATCCCACCGCCCCCAAGGGGGCAGTACTGCCCACTTTGGGAACCACTGCTCTAGTGGGTTGGAGGCAACCATGGCTTCCAGTGCAACACTAATATTTAGAGACATGTGCCTCTGGGGTGTTCCAGCCAGCCATAAAAAGTGAAGCAGGACCAAGCTGAAGGCAAAGCAGGGATCTGGACCCATGCTTTCCAGATGCAATTTTAGTGACCTATCCAATGGATCATATTAGAAGCAGGATAAGGGATATCATTGTAATGAGATAGGTGGAGGACATCCCAGCCAGGCCACACATATGAGTCTTGAACAAAACAAACACATATTGGTGGAAGAAATATATTTGGGGTGAATGGGGCAGTGACCCTTTGCCTCTTTCCCACCATCTTCTGGCAGAAAAATCCCACCACGACCAGGAGCCCGTCTACACTTGTCTAGATGAAACGTAACAAGTTGGCAGAGATGACGTCAGCAGTCACGTGATGCTGTTGTTGTTACGTTTCTTCTGACTTTTAAAACCGTTCCACTTTCTGTTAAAATCGTTTTAAAACTAACAATGTGCCCCAACCTTTCGTTGTATTCAATGCCATCTTTCAAAGTCATGTCTCGTGACCATGGTCTTTGCTTCCTGATTAGGACAAGTGAGGGCTTTTCTAGGGGAGGGAGAGCTGGCACAACGCGACGAGGGGGAGGGGGAGGGAGGGCGGTGAAAGAGGGGACAGAGGCTTAATTTTTTTTAAAAAACCGCTTATCTTTCGGGGCGCACGTGGCCCCTTTAAGACGCTGCAGGGCTTCCCTCGTCCCTACGCGTCGCCCCGCCTCCCTGCCGGCTTATCCCGGCAGGTCTAGCTCAGAGTCACCGGAAGAAGGAGGTTTACTTCAGAGCTAATGAAGATCGTTCTAAAGAAGAGTGTGCCCGGGTAAAACGATAGAAGAAAAGGTATTTCGATTGACTGGGCTCAAGTTGCATTTTGTAACGTAGCAAGGGAGGACGCAACAATGCACTTAAACAACGGTGTAATGAATAGTGTAGATCCTGCCCAGGTAGATTTGCTCCAAGGCAGAGTTATGCAGCTGCTAATTTCCATGCATGATCTTCTACTATCCTCCTCCAACAATCTCAGTGGCATATTGTGGATATGCCCTGTCCTCTGCCCCACCAGCCCAATGAGTAGTGGATCTCCTCATCTGAAAACCCGAGAATCACTACTGCACACTGTAGCCTTAAGGGAAAAACTGTTGAAAGGATCCAAGCCAACCAGGGGCATAGAAATGCCACATCTCTACAGTTTGTATATCTTTGAGAGTGTGCAAGTGTGTACACATATCAGTCCAGGTCTTACTGGGAGATTGACAGCCCCCCTCCTTGTCTCATTAAGTGCCTGCCTTGCTATATAAATAGAGCACTATATAAATCATCAAACAAACATGCAGTGCAGAAAATTGCAGCCTAACAAAGCACCTTCTACTTATTCACTCACCTCTCTTCATTTACAAAGGCAAGAGTCAATTTGTACCAGGCTGCTTCCTTCTCTCACCAATCTTGTCATTGTTTCTTTATTGCAGGGCAAGTTCTATTTAGTTTTGTTTTCTATGATGATGACATCATAGAAGTTTAAAATGGAAAGGAATATCCCACACGGCACCAAATAGCCTTTGATTCAAGTCTAACAGAAGACTATCAGGCTAGATGCAAATAATCTCTGCTCCCTTCCAGCCATCCCCACAATCGATATCAAGTGGTATGCCTGCAGACTACTGAATATGGAGGCTTTGCCAAAATTTTGTTCTTCCGGCAGTTTTTATTTGTTCTGCGTTGGCAGCAAATGCAAGACACAAGAGAGTCACCAGATGAACTCAATGGGACTTACTTCTAAGTAAACATTGCACTTGCTTCAAATACATAGATGACTATAGCAAACCTTCTCTTCCTATTATATCAAATATTTGGAGGATACCCTCAAGATGCAAAATAATCTAGTTAGGGCATCATGTTCTAAACCTACTTTCAATCTGAAAATTAGCGAAGATACTCTAATAGCATAGTAATACTGAATATTGCTACATTCTTGTTTAAAGCAATGACCTTGTTCACATGTAACAACAAACTACAGTTAATTAACCATGATTTGTTGAATTGTGGTTGCTGTTACATGCGGACCTAGAACTATGGGTTAGGTACAGGTTGTTGTTGTTGCTGCTGCTGCTGCTGTTATTATTAACCACAAACAACCCACAAAGAGAATCCTTATTCTGTTGTTGGGTTGTGAACTGTGTGTTATTTAAACCATGGGCTGTTGCTATGTGTGAATTCAGGATCATGGGTTGTTCATGGGTTAAAGAAGCAGCAGGCAAGAGCAATAAAAAAAATCCAACTTCTTTACATACCAGTACTGGAATGCTGCAAAGGCTGTTGGGATGCTAGGAGGGAGCAGGTGAAGAAGGGGAAAAAACAACCCAGGGAATGAGAAAACAAACCATGGTTGTTTGTTCAATCACCTGCTAGATGAGCTCTGGATAGAGAAACAAACAATGGATTAAATAAACCATGGGTTTGTGTTACGTGCAATCCAGGACGGTGAGTACATTCCAATTCTCTTGATTCGCACATACCACTAAACCATTGTATGAGTTGATGTTATGTGTGAATGTGAATGTGCTAATAAACCATGGTTTGTCAACCACAAACAACCCAGAAAGAAAACCCATGTTTTGTTTCTGTGTTGTTAAAACCCTTGGTTGTTGTTACATGTGAATCTAAAAGTGTGGGTTGTTCATGGCTTGTTTCATCAGGCTTTCTCCGCTGTGGCACCCCGGTTGTGGAATGAGCTCCCCAGAGAGGTCCGCCTGGCGCCTACACTGTACTCCTTTCGTCGCCAGCTGAAGACCTTTTTATTCTCTCAGTATTTTAACACTTAATTTTAACTTAAATTTAAATTTACTGTTTTAACTCTGTATTTTAATTTTATATCAATTTTGCTGCATGGTTTTTATCCTGGTTGTGCTTTTTATACTGTATTTTGTATTTGTGCTTTTAATCTGTTGGTTGTTTTATTATGGTTTTAATTTTTGTGAACCGCCCAGAGGGCTTCGGCTATTGGGCGGTATAAAAATGTAATAAATAAATAAATAAATACAAAGGAAGCAGGCAGGAGTGGTAAAAACAACCAGGAACTGTAAGTACCAGTACTACCCTACTAGAAAGGCATTTGGGATACAGAGAGGAAGCAAGTGAAGGAGGAGGGTAACAAACAATTCAAGGGAGAAATCAAACCACAGTTTGTTCAATAGACAAAACCTGTGTAGGGCAACAAACCACAAGTTGCCATTATGCGTAAACCCAGCCAATGAGTTATTCCAGGTTAATTCATCCAGAATAAATATGGGAATTAACAGAACTGTTGTACATTCCCATAAATATGATTTATTTGTGAGGAAAGGACAATTGCTATTTCATCTGCTCTGAGGTAGTGATCCTACTCTATGTTAGCAATTAAGAAAATAGAACTAAAACGGCTACCTATATTCAGCAATAAAATCTTAACAATGCCCTAGAGCAGGAAAAACAAACTGAGAGACCTATAAAGATATTCATCAAGTCTCCAACGTGTTCTT
Source organism: Elgaria multicarinata webbii (assembly GCF_023053635.1). Lineage (NCBI taxonomy): Eukaryota > Metazoa > Chordata > Lepidosauria > Squamata > Anguidae > Elgaria > Elgaria multicarinata. The sequence goes on along the minus strand of NC_086175.1, from coordinate 126,508,330 downwards.
TCGACAGGAAATTCTTACAGTGTAGTCTAGCAAGCCAAGTATTGGATTTAGACGAGGCCTTTGTTCAAATTCTCTCACTCAGGGTTTGTTGGGTGATCTTCAGCCTAACTTACCTCACAGGGCTGCTGTGAGGATAACTCCAATGTATACCAGCCCGAGTTCCTTAGAAGAAGAGTAGGATAAAAGTTTAATAGAGTCCAGGTTCAGACTATGAACAAGGGAAACAATGCAACGTCAGTTGTTTCCCTGCTGTCGCACATGCTGGTTGTGTGACCAGGATTACCCTAATTACCCGTGTTGCATGGCGGGTTGCTGTGTTGTTGGAACCCAGTGTAGAGCATTTTCAGACACCCTAAACGCCACGGCTTTAACTATGAGTTGTAAAGTGGGTGAAAATGTACTACAATCACATCATGCACCAGGGTTCGGATGACACAACAACACGCCATGCAGCACAGGTAATTAGGGTACAGAAACCTTCAATTAATTATAATATAGTTGTTGCTAACATGACAACTGTCTTAATGATTAAAAAAATATCTCCCTCAGCACAACACACACAGAAGCTGCGTTGGACAACATAATAGTTAATGGTGAATTACTAGTCAACTCCAGGTTTTATTATCAAGGGGTTACTCCCCACATGACATGAGTATAATCAAGCGTGGAGTGAGATAACTCCAGTGTCGAGATGACTATTAGTCAACTGTGTGATTGACACATTCCCGCCCTCTTTCCACCCCAGTCCTCCAGCTGGTATCCTATCAGCCACTGCAAGTTCTGCTGGCTGGACTAGAGCAGCCACCACTTCGGTTGCTCTTGCCGGAGGACTCTGTAGGCAGCCAACTCAACAGGGTGAAATTGTCCACGGAGCCTGACAGACAACACGCTAACCAACGGTTGTGCGACTACTCAACTCGTCAGAGCACTGTTTTTCTCCATTGGTTATTTTTGGGAAATAGTCAACCATGGGTTTTTGACTGACAGATAACCAACATTTGACTATTCAACTAACAGTTGACAACTTGAACCAACACTGGTTATTGTGTTGTCCGAACGCAGCCAGAGATTAACTCCAATCCAGCAGAGCAGAGTATCCTGTCCATGGACCGACTGTTTGCAAATGGGATAGCCTGTTCACTAGCCTTTTCTCCTAGCAAAAGTTACAAGAGATTGCATGCTGCGCACGCAGAATATCCCAGGTTAAATCCCCAGCTTCTCCAGGTGGGGCTGGGAAAGATTCCTATCTGAAAACCAAAAGAGCCAGTGCCATCAGCGATGACAATACTGAACTAGACAGACCAATGTTCCATTTAGGATTAAGGCAGCTTCCTATGATAATACTTTAGGAGCATAGATGCATCAAAGACTTAATGCAAGTTAATTTTAAAGTTCTCTGGATGTAAGGACATTCCTCTGGGGGGAACCTTTGTATTGTCAAAGAGCTGCATGGGACAGTGCACACATCAGTATAACAAAATACTAATTTAAAGTGCCAGGAAAATTCAATATCTAGCCACAGAAATGCTACTTTAAAGGAAATATGCCCATCTGCCTCACAATTATTACTACCTATTTAAAGGGATAAACACAGGCTGATTTGGCCCTAAGAAAGTATAATGGGCATACTTTTGCTTTCAGCCCTTGAAAAACTGCCACTAATGCAATGACATTCATTTTACGGGAAGTAAATCAATTGCTGGCATTTATTCTTGGGTCATTATGATAGCATAACAATCTGAGGGTGGACTTACTCTATTAAGAAGTACCTTTCCTTTTCTTTACTCCCTCAAATGGAAACATTGGCAGTCTTCCAACAAGACCAATGTGGAGATTTAGATCTGAGATAATGGTTCACTGAAAATATCAGTTATGTCTTCCCTTTATACCTTTGATGGAGAACTCCCTTGTAGTCTAAAGCATCCTTAGTCTGTAATCTGAAACATCCTATATTCCACAATTGCAGTAAGGGCACAATCCAAAGGAAGTGAGGCAGGTGGCTACCAGGAGGAGGGCCTTCTCTGCTGTGGCACCCCGGCTGTGGAATGAGCTCCCTAAGGAGGTTCGCTTGGCACCTACATTATATGCTTTTAGACGCCAGGTGAAAACCTTTTTATTCTCCCAGCATTTTAACAGTCTATAAAAAAAATTAACTTGGTGTTTTAAATTTGTAATTTTGCATCGCTGCTGTTTTTATCTGGTTGAGCTTTTATATTGTATTTTATAGTATGGTTTTATACTGTTGTTTTATACTTTGAAAGTTTTTAATTTTTGTGAACCGCCCAGAGAGCTCCGGCTATTGGGCGGTATAGAAAGGTAATAAATAAATAAATAAATAAATAAATCCTATGCATGTTCCAACAGAAAAAAAATCCTACAACTCCCAGCATTTCCCAGGACCCTTTTTTCTGTCTAAACATGTATAGGATTGTGCCCTAAAATGATGGGCTGCCAGGCAGCCTGAAGGTTAAAGAAAAGAAAAAGCCCTACTAATCTTTTCAATGCTAAGTTCAGATAATTCTCCTAGGCATTGCAGTTCCCATTTGAGTCATGAACATGATCAGGTAGGGATGGCATGGGGAGACACAGGCAGGATCTAAACTACTGCTTTAAAACGGTTTATAGCAGTAGTGACAACTGTTGGGGCCCAGGACACACTCCATATACAGGTTTCAAACCATTTTCAAAGTGTCATATCCTGCTTGGTGTAGATCTGGCCACATTCTACTTACTATTTTGTTTGGGGACTGGCTTTGCTTGGTATTTGTTGTTGTTTTGCTTCCTCCCTTTTTAAAGTACTAAAGAAACCCCACAGAACTCTATCTTTGTCTGCACAAGCCCTCTGAGGTTGAATTGTCTACTTTGTACAGTTAAAGAAAAATGATCATTTATTTTATCAGTTTATTCAAACGTTGTATTTTTAATCTTTGGTTTGTTTGGAAAAGAGTAGGGAGGTAATGAACAAAACATCAAAAGAATTAAGAAAAACCCCACCTACATTGAAGTCCAGTATTACCATATCTACAACCATGCTGAAACCCCAATGCATTCCAGAAGGAAAGCCAACGTAGATCTACACAGCTTATGTAAGAAGACATCCTCAGTTTAAATAAGCTTCTGCAGCCACTCCGAAAATGAAAGCCTCAATGCATCCCATTGGGCACTGGGATTCCTTCTTTCTCAGTTGTGTCCCAGAGCTCAGCCAGGAGTTATCCAGTCTCGGCAAGTACAGCAAGGAATCTTGAAGGACCTCTGGCAACAGTTATATATCTATACCAGCCTTTCCCCAACCTGGTGCCCTCCAGATGTGTTCGACTACAACTCCCATAACCACCCCAGACAGCTATTATGGGAATTGTAGTCCAACACACGTGGAGGACACCAGGTTGCAGTCCAAACACATGCTGGCTGGGGGATTATGGGAACTGTAGTCCAACACACCAGGTTGCAGTCCAACACAAGCTGGCTGGGGGATTATGGGAACTGTAGTCCAACACACCTGGAAGGCACCAGGTTGCAGTCCAACACATGCTGGCTGGGGGATTATGGGAACTGTAGTCCAACACACCTGGAAGGCACCAGGTTGCAGTCCAACACATGCTGGCTGGGGGATTATGGGAACTGTAGTCTAACACATCTGGAAGAGAGCGCAAGGTTGAGGAAGGCTGATCTATACGCACAACCCCCTCCCCAATTTCCAAAAAACTCGAACCGGCACCCTTGCTCCGGAAGGTCGAGGTTTCCCCCTCCTGGTCCTCCTCCCGCTCCCAAACGGGGTCCAAGCCCCCTGCCCTCCTCCCTCCCTCCGCAGCGCCCCCTCAGAAGCACACCTGGGCCGTCTCTCGGCAAGCCCTAGGGGCGCGCCGCCTTTCTCCCTTCTCCCCGGCGCCCACTCGGGGTTCCTTCCTACTTCAACAGGTTTGTCTGGCGGGGGACCTAGAAAGAGGCGCCGGCAGCCCGCTCCTCCGCTTCGGAGAAGCCTCCAGGCTCGCTCTTTCTGCCAGCCCCCGCTCGCTCCACCTGAGGGAAGTTTCAGACGTTACCTCCGCTCCGCCCCGCCGTTCTCCTCCGGCTTCCGAATTGCAGCCTCTCCAGCCGCCTCTGCTCGCCTCAAGCGCCTCGCTCAGAAAAAGGTGCGCAGCGCGCCCTGCCCGGCTCTCAAAGCGGTCCCCCCTCCCCGCCGCTCACACACTCCCCCTCCACCCCGGGCCATCTGCGCTGCGCCAATGGGAGAGCAGCCGGGCCTGGGAGGTTCCCCGGCGGGCCTCTCCCTGCACTCTCAGACCACGGACTCCTTCCCTCGTCGCTCCCTGAATCCGCGCGTTCTTCTCGCCTCGCGCGCTGTCATGGTCCTCCTTCGCCCAACTCTGCCTTTCGCCGGCTTTCTGTCTAAAATTATGTATTTCTTGGCCGCCTTTAAGGGTGGAATCGTTGCAAGGCAGCGTGCCAGATAAACACCACACTAAGCGGATACTTCTTTTTCTTTTTTACAATCCATAAAAGCATGTTTCATTAAAATCCGTAAAAAGCGATATTGTCAATGTCGATTAAAATCAGCAGAAGCAAAATGATCAAGTACTTTTCACTCACACACACACACACACACACACACACACACACACAATTCTTTCATTCTGGTTTTCGGCTTGTTTTTGTTAAATCATTTTGTCTTCTCCAGGTATCAGTCAACATATTGAGAATACTCAGTAGTCACTGGGCTGTTTTGAAGGAAAGGTGATATATGACCCCTTCGGTTTCTTTGTTTATTTTTCTGTACTTTTTCAAATCTCAGGGTTTATCCAAGCACCCGGATACTTCCCGTTTGTTTCTCAGTGGTTTCCTTTTGCTTCCTTTTCTGTTGACATTCTCCCTTCCCTCCCTCCCTCTGCCCTCCTCAGAGTATGCTCTTAGAGGAAATGATTTATTTATTTTCTTTTTAAAATTATTTTATTTTTTAAAAAGCTTACAATGCTCATAAAAGGTACAATAAAACAATCACAAACTCATCACATAGGGTGGCTGCACATAAACAGAGAGAGAGAGAGAGAGACAGAGAGAGTGATCTTGGGTCTGTCTTGGGGCCAGGCTGTCTGAAGGAAGCCTCCTCCCATATGTACCTGCCCGGACCTTAAGGTCATCCTCAGGGGTCCTTCTCCGTGAGCCCCTGCCAAAGGAAGTGAGGCAGGGGGCTACCAGGAGGAGGGTCTTCTCTGCTATGGCACCCCGGCTGTGGAATGAGCTCCCTAAGGAGGTTCGCTTGGCACCTACATTATATGCTTTTAGATGCCAGGTGAAGACCTTTTTATTCTCCCAGCATTTTAACAGTCTATAAAAAATTTTTAACTTGGTGTTTTAAATTTGTAATTTTGCATTGCTGCTGTTTTTATCTGGTTGAGCTTTTATATTGTATTTTATATTATGGTTTTATACTGTTGTTTTATACTTTGAATGTTTTTAATTTTTGTGAACCGCCCAGAGAGCTCCAGCTATTGGGCGGTATAGAAATGTAATAAATAAATAAATAAATTCATGGTGCCAAGTTAGTGCCACCTTGCGCCCAACCCCAGGGTGGGGGTGGTGTCAGGTAATCCCAAAGCCAAGGAGGAAGGAAGGGGTTTCCAACAGTCATCTGAATACCGGAGCTGCTCCCCTCCCCCCCATCTTCTTCCTGGTCTCCAGCAACCAATCGCCGGTTGTCTTCCACCAGGACCTGGATTGGATTGGCCCCAGAGCCAGGTCAGATGGCAGAAGCTCCGTACTGACTTCCCACCGACTTTTTCAAAGCACAGCTTCGCAGGAAAGCCCCACGGTGGCTGCAAAACTGCGGCTGTGTCATATAACTGACACAGAGCAGGTTCATGGCTTTGGCCACATATAGACAACCACCTTGTCAGGAAGGGTCACACACACACACACACACACACACAGTGATCTTGATCTAACTGCAGCCTTTGACACGGTTGATCATGATCTTCTTTTAGATTCCCTTCATGACCTTGGATTTTGTGGCTCTGTCTATAACTGGTTTGCCTCCTATCTAGCGGGTCGCTCTTTCAGCGTGTTGGCTAATGGCAGCTTGTCTTCTTCTTTTCCCCTTTCTGTAGGGGTTCCGCAAGGCTCGGTGCTTGGTCTGCTGTTGTTTTCTTTATACATGTTGCCCTTGGGTAATCTTATTCAATCTCATGGCCTCCAATATCATCTGTATGCCAGTGATACACAATTATATCTTTCTTCTCCGGATCTTTCTCCTGATGTTCACGATCGTATCTCGGCATGTCTCTCAGATATCTCAGCTTGGTTGCTTCATCGTCGTTTGAAACTTAATATGGCAAAGACTGAATTGCTTGTTTTTCCTCCTAAACCTTCTCCTCATCTCTCATTCTCTCTTACTGTCAATAATGTTACACTTACTCCAGTCAAGGAAGCTCGTAGTCTTGGCTTTATATTTGATTCCTCGCTCTCCTTTATTCCTCATATTGAGGCAGTAGCTAAATCCTGTCGTTTTTTCCTGTATAATATTGCCAGGATTCGATCATTTTTGTCTGTCTCTTCTGCCAAGACTCTTGTTCATGCATTGGTTATTTCTCGGTTGGACTACTGCAACCTCCTTCTCACTGGCCTTCCTTCTTCTCACATCAGTCCGTTGGTTTCTGTTCACCACTCTGCTGCTAAGATCATCTTCTTGGCTCGCCGCTCTGACCATGTTACTCCGCTTCTGAAATCTCTTCATTGGCTTCCAATTCACTTCAGAATCCAATATAAACTTCTCCTGTTGACCTACAAAGCTTTTCACTGTCTAGCTCCTTCCTATCTCTCCTCTCTCATCTCACACTATTGCCCCGCTCGTGCTCTTCGCTCCTCTGATGCCATGTTTCTCGCCTGCCCAAGGGTCTCTACTTCCCGTGCTCAGCTTCGTCCATTTTCTTCTGCTGCCCCTTATGCCTGGAACGCTCTTCCAGAACATTTGAGAACTACAAGTTCAATCGCAGCTTTTAAAGCTCAGCTAAAAACTTTTCTTTTTCCTAAAGCTTTTAAAACTTGATTTTGTTCTGACTTTATACTGTTAGTTTTACCCTACCCAGTGCCTGTTTACCCTACCCTGTGACTGTTTGCATTCTCTTCCCCTCCTTATTGTTTTATTATGATTTTATTAGAATGTAAGCCTATGTGGCAGGGTCTTGCTATTTACTGTTTTACTCTGTACAGCACCATGTACATTGATGGTGCTATATAAATAAATAAATAAATAAATAAATAAATAAATAAATAATAATAATAATTGTACCTTTCACAGCTTGCAAACAGAAACCCAAGTAGTGCAGCATTCCCCATCATAGAGGTGATGCTGATTTCTGAACTTATCTTCTCTGGCCTTCCCATGATTAAGTTTCATCAGACTTGGGGCCTTGCTAGACCAGGGGTTAGCCCGGGCTAACACCCAGGCTTGCCCCTGTGTGTCCAGATGACGCACAGGAGCTCCTGAGCTCAGGCAGGGGTCAACCCTGCCTGGGCCTGGGGTATCTGGCTACAGTTGTAGCCCGGTATTTCCTTTGGGCTGAGGCCACGAGCGTGTAGCCCGTTCAGCCGCTTTTCCCAGCTACAGCAACTACACACAAGTAGCCAGGAAAAGCGGCGGACGGGGCGCAGCGATCCATAGGAGCGCTGGGCCCATCGGAGCCGGCGGGAGATGGGGGGGGAGATCGGAGCCGGGGGGGAGATGGGGAGAAAGATCGGAGCCGGGGGGGGAGATGGGGAGAAAGATCGGAGCCGGGGGGGGAGATGGGGAGAAAGATCGGAGCCGGGGGGGGGAGATGGGGGGAAGATCGGAGATGGGGGAAGATTGGAGCCGGGGGGACATGGGGGGGAGATTGGAGCTGGGGGGGAATCGGAGCCAGGGGGAATGGGGAACCCTTTTTTTTTAACATACCTTAAGTGATGGTGCACTTCTGCGCATCCATCCCCTTTAAAACAAAACAAAAAATGGTGGCCGCGATGGGGCTTTCATGCAGCCCGTCGCATCTGACGTGTGGAAAGGAGCGACAGCCTGCACTACTTCTAGCGCGGGCTGGCCGCGTCTCACCACCGGATTATGCAGTAGGTCTAGCAAGACCCTGGGATATAGATGTAATTGTGTTATAGGTTCTGTCTTATGCTAGTGTTTGTTGCTTTTGGAGGGGGGACTTTGCTATTTTTATTACTGCATCAGGTTTTTATTATATGCATTTTATTGTTGTACACTGCCTTGAGGAGGAAGGGGCCTCCTGCCAAGAAATATTTCAAATAAATAAATAATCAATGCAACTTGTATTCTGGAAATAGTCTCCTAACACCGGAGCTGATTCAAGAATATAAGAACATATTTAAAGCCATGCTGGATCAGACCAAGAGTCCATCTAGTCCAGCACTCTGTTCACACTGTGGTCAACCAGCTGATGACCAGGAACCCACAAGCAGGACATAGGTGCAACAACACTCTCCTGCCCATGTTCCCCAGCAACTGGTATATATAGGCATACTGCTTCTGATATTGAAGCAACTGGTGTATATAGGCTTTCTGCCTCTGATACTGGATCAAGTGTGTGATGGGGAAACAGAATACTCTCAGTCCGAGCTTCCATCCCATCTGTGATTTGGTTTGTTCTGTGCTTGCCTCTGTTATCAAGTATTCATGTCCAGCGTTGGGGTTTCTTTTGGGAGGAGGTGTTAATTAATTAGGTATCTCTGGGATTACACATGTACCAAATATCAGCTTTCTGCCATGCAGTTGTTAAAAGCATAAGGAGTCCTGACATAAAGCATAAGGGAGGGGGTGGAGTTGGCACTGGAAGCCCTGTTGATATCTAGGACTGGAAACAGAAGCATAGCTTCCTTCCTGAACCCAAACAATTCAGATTTTACAAATTAGACACTGGAAACTGGAATCCCAGAGCATCTGGCTCAGCCAAGCCCAAAGCTGAGATGCCCATCACAGTAAAATAATTATACTAAGGCAGAAACTTGTTTGTAATAAACGTATTTGAGAGCACGCATAAATCGCAATAAGGAAGTTAAGTTGATTTCTGTTTAGGAAGGTGGAATGCGGTCATACCAGTGTTCTGAGCAGAAAGGCAACGTTCCGCAGATAGGAAGAGATTTTTTTTATTCAAACCAACTGAGAATATTTTCAGCCAGGAGTTAAGAACTAGCTGGGTGGCAGTGAGGAAACACTTTCCCGGTGTTGTTAGGAAATGGTTTAAATGCTTCGCCATCAGACAGAGGCCTAATCTACATGTGCATCAATACAATGAAGCAGTATTGAGGTTAGTCTTAAGATATTAGTCTTAAGATGGTAGAATCAGAGCTTGTCTTTTCAGATTGCAGTAATGGGGGGGACGACACACTCTGGAAAGCTCTTCTATATTTAAAAAGAAATGTGGAATAAGAGGACAAGCATAGGAGACTGTGGCTGTGCCTTCACGGTGCAGAGTTAACACCACTCTGCCGCCAAACTGGCAGCGTGGAGTTCCTGGTGGCCATGGGAGGTCACCTTCCACTGGGAATGCCCCCGGGCGCAATGCCAGAATGAGGACAGACGGCGGAAGAGCTGTGCTGACCTTGCTCTGTTAGGAAAAGTCGGAGTAAGTCCCCAACTTTTCCACTGCACATCATTGATTCTTTGCCCCACAGTGACAGCGAATTGGCGACTGCATCATATAACCGACGCAGTACCAATTCGGAGCCACTGTGGGGCAAAGACGACATTTAGACAGCCCCTGTGGCAACCCATTTCCCATAGAGCAATTCTCATGACTTAAGAATGGAACACAAGTGTCACAAAGGGTTGATTTTTCTTCCTTCTCAGGGCATGTTGTTCTTCATTTTTTAAAAATATGAACAAAATCAGGATTCAAGGTTCTAGGGGATGCTAGAGTCAATAGGGAGTCAATTCACCTGGTACAACAAGAGCAGAATCACGTGATCTAAAAACTCAGCCCTGATCAAAACTTTAATTGCCACCTTTTCCACCAGCTGAAGTTTCTAAATACTTTTCAAAGGTAACATCACATAGCGTGTGTTGCAATAATCCAACCTGGTTGAAGTTAGGACATGGACATCAACAGTATGTTCCAGACAATACATGAGAACATCGGAATTCACCCTGAAGCAAACATGACTTTGTTTTAAAGCTTTTTACAATTTTTTTTTGCATTATTAATAATGGACTGAAAATAAGGTAGGAATGTGGAAGATGGAATAGGAGGCTAAACTGAAAACCTCGGTTGCTTATCGTTGCATATATCTTCTATTATTATTATTATTATTATTATTTATTTATTTATATAGCACCATCAATGTACATGGTGCTGTACAGAGTAAAACAATAAAATAGCAAAACCCTGCCACATAGGCTTACATTCTAATAAAATCATAATAAAACAATAAGAAGGGGAAGAGAATGCACCAAACAGGCACAGGGTAGAGTAAAACTAACAGTATAAAAGTCAGAACAAAATCAAGTTTTATAATCTTTCTTTAGATTATAACTATGCCACTCCTTTAAAGGTTTATGGCTTTTCCTCCATTTTTAATCACAGACAGAAGACAGGTATGGTTGCCAAGTGTCACTCCAGGACTGCCTTCTTCAACCCTCCAGACATGTTAGACATGGCTGGCTGGGGGATACTGGCAGATGTAACCCAACACATCTGGAAGACACTAGTTTGTGGAAGCCTGCTCTAGAGTCTAAGGGCCTGTCTTGACGAGAAGTTTGCCCCGGGCTGGATTTGGAGAAGCGGCAGGTCATCTATATGACACAGCCGCCATCCCGAAGCCATCCAAGGGCAAACCTCCTAAACTCTTCTCCAAAAAAAGTCGGGCACTTACCCCGACTTTTTTGGACACGGAGGCATGACACAGCTGATGGCGACAGCTGAGTGGTTGCCATCAGCTGGAGGATGGCAGGTTCAGGTACCGCACATCCCTCTCTTCCTCCCCCTCCGGCTGCCCTATTCCTTCCCTTCCCTTTTAATTTTTTTTAATCTATAGATGTGATCCTTCGCATCTATAGAGAAATAAATAAATAAGGGTGGAAGAGGAATGGGACAGACAGAGGGGGAGAAAGAGAGGGACCTTCCCTCTGACCTCCTTCTCACTACCTCCTTCCTCTCCCACCCGTTTGTATTTTTTTATTTCTTATCTAAAGATGTGATCCTTCACATCTATATATACACAACAGTGTGTGTGTGTATGTGTGTGTGTGTGTGAAAGGAAAGGGGCAGCAAGAGGGAGGTCAGAGGGAGGAGAGTTAGTAAGTTTGTGTCCCTGTTTTCCTTCCCCTCTGGCTGCCCGGTTCCTCTCCCCACCGTTGTTTTTTTTTAAGCTATTGATGCGAAGGATCGCATCTCTAGATATATATTAAAAAAGTGGCATGGGGAGAAGAACCGGGCAGCCAAAGGGGGAGGAAGACAGGGACATGAATTGACTCTGCTCCCTCTGACCTCCCTCTTGCTGCCCTCTTCCTTCCACACCCTCCTTTTTTTATCTGTAGATGAGATCCTTTGCATCTATGGATAAAAAACCCAGGTGGGGGGGAGGAACTGGGCAGTGAGAGGGAGGTCAGAGGGAGGAGAGCCGGTTCACATTTCTGTCTTCCTCCCCCTCTCGTTGCCCCGTTCCTCCCAACTCTGCACTCACGCTTCTTCTGGTGCAGATGCCAGGAAGGATTGCAAGTGCGGGAGCCTAAGGACTCCTGGTGCCAAGGCACGGCCATCAAGACAGGGGCCAAGTCATCTAACTAGTAATACAGAAAAGGTGGGCGGGGGGTAAGAACCCAGACCAGTTTGGAAGGGGCTTGTTAGAAAGAACACTCAGGGCTCATCTACACCTGCAGGCCTTTGGGGAGTGGGGAGGGATGATCACGGAGTTTTCCACTTCTGGGATCATCCCTTAGGGGCCACACACCAGCGAATTATCCTGGAAGTAAAGAGAGACATTCCAGAGTGACTTCTTTTTTTAAAAAAAGAGGAGACATTTGTGCAATTGCGCTGGTGCAATTCTGCGCGAAGGTGAGATTTTATTATTTAAAAAACCACACAACAAACTCAGCTCTCTAAGGCATCAAGCTAGGGTGACCACATGAAAAGGAGGACAGGGCTCCTGTGTCTTTAACAGTTGTAGAGAAAAGGGAATTTCAGCAGGTGTCAGTTCAAGCTGCAGGTGCTATACTAGAGTGTCCATATACAAAAGAGGGCAGGGCTCCTGCAGCTTAAAGTGTTGTGATGATGAGGGAATTTCACCAGGTGCTGCATGCATACAAATGACACTTGCAGAAATTCCCTTTTCTCTACAACTGTTAAAGATACAGGAGCCCTGTCCTCCTTTCCATATGGTCACCCTAGCCAAGCGCCATCCCAAAGATGGCAAAAATGCTCAACCCCTCACCCCTGATGCCCATGGACTCCCCCATCCCCGGCGCAGCTCTGTGCACATTTCCTGAGCCCCGCTACTCATGGGGAAGAGGGAGGACCTCCAGAAGGGAAAGCCACACTGACCGCGGAGCTCGGGATGGTCCTGAGATGGTGGGAAAAAATGGGGGAAAAGCAGTTCCAGCTATCCTGAGATAACTGAGTTCTTGTTCCTGGTTCACCCTGGGATCAGCTATGCATCATTTGGATGCGCTGGGACGACCTCATTACCACCCTGGAATAAATGGCAAGTGTAGATTAGGTCTCAGAAACACAAAAGCAGGGTCAGCTTTCTTTTCTTTTTTAAGGGTGGCAACGTTACAGGCACCTAATACTTACTTTATTTTCAAAGCATACCTTGTATTTTGTCTATGTCTCTAATTCTATAGAATTGATGTCCTACATTTTAAAATCCAGGGGCTGATACAGGTAATATGAATGGAGGGGATTTGTAAAAGGACAGACTCTGTTATGGTTGCATTCAAGGTAAGTTTCTCATTGAGATGTGCTTGCCAAGGCCGTACGTCTTTGGGTTGTTTAGCAGCTCAGGTTTAGCCAATTTCAGCCAAAACAATTTGTATAGCAAGTAAAGTACTGCAAGATTGGTGCCTCCTAGCAGTTCAGATTTAAGGCACAATCCTATGGTGCCCTCAGTGATGGTAAGTCCCTGAACCTGGAGGCTTATGTTCACCCTATGCAGGGCAAGAAGAATGTCGGAGGCGATCTCCTCCTCCCCATCCTACCGCCCAGCAATTTTTGCTAGATGGGCTTTTTTGCCCATCTAGTTGGGGCACTTCAGATGGGGAGGGAAGGAGGCGAAAGAGGCCTCAGGATAGCTCATATCCTAGCCTCTCCAGTCTCCTCCCCTTCCCACCCACTGAAACTTCCCGTTCTCCGAGGTCAGGTTCCCTCCTCAGGAAATCCAAACTATTCCATGGCCCCTCTGGTGCTGTCTAGGTGCCAAACTTCATCCTAGCCAACTTGCAAGGAAGCTGAGGCCTTGCCTGGGACTCCTGTTTGATCTATCCGCTCAGATTCGTGCAAGGCTGAGGTGTTTTGTAAAATGGTTTGCTTTGATACGGCGACGTCGAATGCTGTTGTTGAATCATGATGAATAGGAAATAGACCCAGAAGAAAGAAAAGCTGAGGTGTTATCTGTCACAGTAAAAGAAAGAAATCAGCCCTAGAATCAGGTTTCTCCACTTGCTCAACACTGGGAACGTGGCAGGGCATGGCTAGCCTGGAACAGGCAAATTTCAAAGTATGTGTAAACTGTTGCGTGTCCCAAAGTTTCCTCACCTCAAGTTTCTGGTTCTCATTATTTTTAATGGGCTGTATGTAATGTTTGATTTATCGTTCTTTTACAAATTAATGTTTTAATCTTGCATTTTGAGATTGCTTGTTCTGAGTCATCTGTTTACAGGCCAATCCCAGCATATGTCACCTGATTAACAGGTGATGTGCTGGGCATTTACTTGTGTGCTCTTTTTCCCTGTGACTCCCATTTGTGATGCGATAACAGCCTTCCTTTCCCTACACTGGACTTCTCTGCTGAGTAATCCTGTGCACTGCAGATGAATATGAGAAGTGTTCCAAGCCAGGGTGGGCAGAAGTTAGATCTCCAGATATTTTAGACTTCAGCTCCCCAAAGCCCCTGCCAACATGGTCAATGGCCAGGAACTCTGGAAGCTGAAGTTCAAAACTTCTGGAAGTCTACCTTCTGCCCACCCCTGTTCTAAGACAGCCATTCAGTTCATGCAGGGTTTTGACCAGGCTTGTAGAACCTCACTGTTGCTCTGCATGAATTGAGGGTCAGTATGTACTCAGTAAGACTGGCTACAGGCGTGAGGAGACTTCCCTATGTTAGTGCCCCACCCTTACAGTTCATTATGGGGGGCTCTATTTTGAGGCACAGCAATGGGCTTGTCCCTGGTTTTAGCTATAAGCAGCAGCAAAGCTCCTGGCAGCTTCCTGACAGCTGCCATTTTGTTTTCCCCACAATGAATCAGACATTGTATCAGCCCAATGCATTGTGGGGGAAGTAAAATGGCGGCTGAATTGCAGCTGCTGAAGCTTAAACTTCCTAGGGGAGGGGCAAGAGCAGGCAGGTCCCCTCCCCCAGTCTTTGTCAACCTGGTGCTCTCCAGGTGTGTTGGGCTACAACTTCTATCATCCCCAGCCAGCACGGCCATTGAGTGAACAAAGGGTGGTTTTCTGGGACTGGAGAGCAAATAGAAATCTCATAGTGGCTGGAGTGAACCCAAGGGTTCACATAAAATATTTCAGGAAAACAACAATGGAGTCTGACTGAAAGGCACTATCTTGACATGTTCACAGGATCCAGAAGATTCTAGAAAGTGAAACGTTCACAGCAGAAAGCCAGTATAAAGAAGAGTCCTCTTTCTCTTGCAAAGTGAAATTAACCTTTGGCAAATATTGATGTTGTAGGAGGAGATTCTTGTAGAGAATGCAGTAGCACCGGTCAACCTACAACACAGATCTCGAAAGCAACAGACAGTTTAATAAATGACTCAGACAGTGCCACCGAGAATCTCTGGTGCGTTTTACCAAGCAGAAGGGCATATTTGTATATCCTGTTTAAAGCATTTCCTTTGAGACTTGACTGTTTTGGGGTACACAACCAAGTGTTCCCTAGTTCCATATAGGCTCATTCTTACGTTCTTCAAAGACTAGAATAAAGCCCATGTCACCATAGGTGGTACTAATCCTGCTCCTTTCACACTTTTTTGCCCCCAGTCCCATCACCACAGAGAGGCTCATGAATAATGCAAATTTGGTTCATGCATAGTGAATTCCCCCCTCCGAAATCTGTATGAAGCATGGCCCCGCCCTCTCTCTCATGCAGACACCCAATTAGCTGCATTCGACCTCTTCCCCTTCACTGCTGGTAGTAACAGTCTAATTGTGCAGTTGCACCTGTTCCCACCTTCACACTTCACTGATTGGCCAAGCAGGACTGTCCGTCATCCTGACGGTGGAAGGCCTGCCCTGCCTGTTCAACATGGAGGAAATTGAATTGCTGCTAAAGCTCGAGCTTTGACCTTTTTCAAACTTTCAAAATTTTCTGTACATCTGCACAGCTCAAGCTTCAGTTTAAAACAAAGATGAGCAAAATTGGTCTGGTAGATCTTGAGTCATAAGCCACTGAGTCATATTTTTTTTAGTTCAGAGGTGAGCAACTTGTGGCCCTCCAGATATTTTTGCCTTCAACTCCCATCAGCTTTAGCAGCATAACCAATCGTGGGGAACTATGGGAGTTGTAGGCCAAAATCAAAAACTGGAGGGCAACAAGTTGCCCATCTCATTGTTGGTTCATTAATCTGTGCTTCAATCCATTCTTTTTGTTGTAGTCCAAATGCTGTGAGGTTTATCTTCACCATGCCTGGGCAGGGTGACCATATGAAAAGGAGGACAGGCTCCTGTTTCTTTAAAGTTGTATAGAAAAGGGAATTTCAGCAAGTGTCATTTGAATGCATGTAGCACATGGTGAAATTTTGTCTTCATCCTAACAGTTAAAGCTGCAGGACTCCTGCCCTCTTGAACAGATACAAAAGAGAGGAGGGCACCTGCAGCTTTAACTGTTGTGATGAAGAGGGAATTTCACCAGATGCTGTATATATACAAATGACACCTGCTGAAAATCCCTTTTCTCTACAACTGTTAAAGATACAGGAGCCCTGTCCTCTTTTTCATATGGTCACCCTATGCCTGGGGTATGTAAAGGTATAAATGAAGCAAAATTTGAAGTCAAGAAGGAAGAAAGCAGAAGTGTAGGCTGTTCTTCACACCTGAGTTGGATGCAGAAGAACTGCATGAGCACAGCTGGAGCTGGTGGCTTCTAAGTCAAGTCAACAGGAGAGGTGGTCAGAGGCCTAAGCTCATTTTAGGGCACTGAAGCCTAGCATTCTGGCTAAGGGAACCATTGAAAGCTTTCAAGGATTAGCTAGAGTTCAAGGCCTAGCAGTGCTAGAAGTTGGTTTAGAAAATCTCTTGTAGCGGCAAATGTTAATGCCAGCTCTACACTGAAGTTTAAGTACACTGGGATCAGGCCTGCCCTTGCCACTCAGCAGGGTGGAGCAACCTGCTTCAAGTGTCACCATGAGTGGAGGGACAGAGGTGACAATAGGAATTTACATCTCAACGTTGGAGCAAGACTTTTTAAAGTGTTGGCCCCAGAAGGAGAGGGCTGTGCCATATGGGCTCTTCTTCAGGCACCGAAAAGTCTTGGGTTGGCACGGTACAGGTTAAGTCTCACCCTTTAAGTCCACAATTCTTTTAAGTTGGTGACGTGCTGGGAATTATCTTAAGGGAGGTGGCTCTGAGTAGTTAAATACATGGACATTGGGTCAAACTATACATGATGACAAGCACACTTTTTTAAAGCATGCTTCACCAGATTTGGGCATTGAAACTGCTCTTTCCTCAAAATCAAAATAACCACTTCAAGCATGCTTGCTTTTTTTTTAAGGCATATTTATCTAGGCTGACTATATGAAAAGGAGTACTGAAAAGTAAATTTCAGCAGGTGTCATTTGTATATATGAAGAACCTAGTGAAATTTCCTCTTCATCACCACAGTTAAAGCTGCAGGTGCCCTGCCCTCTTTTAAATCTGGTCACTCTAGTATAGCTCCTGCAGCTTTAACTGTGGTGATGAAGAGGGAATTTCACCAGGTTCTCCATATATACAAATGACACCTGCTGAAATTCCCTTTTCTATGCAACTGTTTAAGATACAGGAGCCCTGTCCTTCTTTTCATATGGTCACCCTAATTTATCGTAATGTGTAAATATGGCCATTTCTTACAGAGGTGGCTCATCTGTAACCTCTTGTTAATAACCACCATGAAAATAGGATGGCAATTCTAGAAGAAAAGGAATCTTTAAAGCCTGACTCCTGTCATAGTACCCAGCTGAATGGGATACAATGGGAACTGTGCAGCACCAAGCATGCACTGGCGTGTGAACCCAGCAAACGGGTTGTGTGAGGGTTAAATTATTTATTTATTTATTTATTTATTTATTTATTTATTACATTTCTATACCGCCCAATAGCCGGAGCTCTCTGGGCGGTTCACAAAAATTAAAACCATTCAAAGTATAAAACAACAGTATAAAACCATAATATAAAATACAATATAATAAAATATAATCAAAATAATCCTCACATAATCCTAAAACAGACCATGGGTTGAGGGGAAAACATTTTCAATAATTGGTGACTGTTTTAGAGTTTTGGAGGCCTTTTGGCTTCTATATGTGTGTCTGTAACAGAATGAAAAAAAAATATTATTAGACAATCTAAACTATATTAGGTTTTGTATATTAAATTGTGAAGTGTTTAATAATTCCTTCAGCAGCTCAGACAAATACATATGGATGCCAATTTGGTGTTTTTTTAAAGGCCTGTGTCTCTAACAGAGGACAGATAAAGACATGTAGCAACTGAAGCATTTCCCCTCACATCTATCTTCCTGTCAGGAAAAACGTTGTTTGCTGCATGTTTGATCATTGTCAGGAGTAAGGCCAATACAAAAAAGTTGCGATCGTCCTTTGTTATAATGTTTTTACTATGCAAATTGGTTTACTTTGAACCATTTAATCATTGTGATCTGCTTAGAGTGTGTTTCACAAGAGAAATGTGGGAATAAGAATTAACAAATGAACAGAAAGCAGCTGGTTAATAAACTGCTGCCCCTTACGCCTGGAACGCTCTTCCAGAACATTTGAGAACTACAAGTTCAATCGCAGCTTTTAAAACTCAACTAAAAACTTTTCTTTTTCCTAAAGCTTTTAAAACTTGATGTTGTGCAGACTTTATACTGTTAGTTTTACCCTACCCAGTGCCTGTTTACCCTACCCAGTGCCTGTTTGCATTCTCTTCCCCTCCTTATTGTTTTACTATGATTTTATTAGAATGTAAGCCTATGCGGCAGAGTCTTGCTATTTACTGTTTTACTCTGTACAGCACCATGTACATTGATGGTGCTATATAAATAAATAAATAATAATAATAATAATAATTTTAATTGTTTGGTGGACAACCCTATAAGATATTTTTAAAAGTTCATCCCAATGGTGGTTTTAAAGGGGCTTTCTTTGAGTGTTTATGTGTTGTTTGAACGTTTGTCTCTTATTATGTTTGTGAAGTTCAAGTAGTTCCCTCACAGAGGCACGAGAGGGAGACGTCGGCTTGCAAAAGTGTGTCCTTTTTCAGAGAAGGAAGGAAAGCAAAAAAATATAAACCCATGAGGAAGTCAGGCAATTGGTCTGCCTGTGGCCATGTTGGTGTGGTTACCATGGTAACTGGGAGAGTTTATTGCTGGAACCAAACAGAAGGCAGCAACCCGGAGTACAGGAGAAAGCTTTGGTAAGATGGCTTTTCCCCAAGCAGGGTCCCCAAGGAACAGCCCTGGAGGGGATGAAGCAGGGCTGATATTGAGGTATTAGACATGGGTGCATTCAAAGTGCAGTTATTGGTACATGGGGGTGAAGCAGCATCTTCAGGACGTCAACCAGCCCGAAGGATGACAAGGGGTCATTTAGGCATTTCTCCTATTTTTATTTCTAACATCTAATAGTTAATGGCTCCTGTTGAAGCAGTGTTCAATTAAGATTAAAAATGGGTGAAATACCACCATAATGGTTTCCATGGGCAGTATCTTAAGCTGCCCACGTGCCAGGAGGAGCAGTTGTTATAGTAAGTGGAAACATTTGTTTCTGTAATGGGACAGGTCAGCAGAGGTTGCAGAAGGGTGCTTCTCCTGATTTGGAAATGCACATTTCTGCTTGTTTCCAGGGTTACTTTAGGCAGCGCTAACTCCCCGCTATACTAGCAGAGAGTACCACTGGCCCAATGGAATGAGGAAAATCATATCAGCCATAGGATACTGCCCTATATTTGCATTTCTGTAGTTACATAAGATAGGATGACCATATGGAAAGGAGGACAGGGCTCCTGTATCTTTAACAGTGGTACTGAAAAGGGAATTCCAGCAGGTGTCGTTTGTATGCATGCAGCACCTGGTGAAATTCCCTCTTCGTCACAACAGTTAAAGCTGCAGGAGCCCTGCCCTGAGTTACCAGATACAAAAGAGGGCAGGGCTCCTGCAGCTTTAACTGACTTTTTTTAAAAAAGGCTATCTATACTATTTTCTATTTTAATTTCTCATTGACAGCAACATAGACCCTTGTTCATGCTTTGGTTATTTCTCGCCTGGATTATTGTAATCTTTTGTTGACCGGTCTTCCTTCTTCTCATTTGTCTTCACTGGTCTCCATTCATCATTCGGCGGCTAGGATTATTTCCTTGGCTCGTCGTTTTGATCATGTCACCCCGCTTTTAAAATCCCTCCACTGGCTTCCTATCTCTTATATAATCCAATACAAGCTTCTTCTTCCTTTTAAAGCCAGTCATGATCTGGCTCCTCCCTACCTTTCGTCCCTTATTTCACTTCCTCGCCCTGCTCGTGCCCTCTGCTTCAATAACACCACGTCTCTTCCCTGCCCAAGAGTTTCCACATCTCTCGCTCGTCTTCGCCCGTTCTCACTTGCTGCCCCCTATGCCTGGAATTCTCTTCCAGTGCATTTGCGGACCGCGACGTCAATTTCTGTTTTTTAAATCACGCTTGAAAACATTTCTTTTCTTGAAACCTTTTTAACCGCAGCGTGGTCATATTAGTCTATATTTAGTCTTAATGTCCCCTACCCCTATTGGTTTTTCCCCTCCCTCACCTGTCTGTTACGGTGATTTTAGATTGTAAGCCATGTGGCAGATTGTCTTGTTTTGTTTTATTCTGTACAGCGCCATGAAAATGGATGGCGCTTTATAAATAAATAAATAAATAATAATAAGAAGAAGAACAACCAAAACAGCATCACAAAATCAACAAAGGTGCCTTTAACTCTCAAGCACACTGATTAAAACTTGTCACAATTATTTAATCTGAAAAACTTTAATAATAATAGTTACACTCATTAAATGATTTTGGGAAAATAACATTCTCTCTCTCTCTCTCTCTCTTAGTTTTTCATCTGTAAAAGTGAAGTAAGAGAGATCTTCCTCCCTCCTACAATTGTTAGAAGGGTAAGCAAGGTAAAATGTAAATGTAAATGTAAATGTGTGTGTGTGTATATATATATATATATATATATATATATATATATATATATATATGATCTTGCAGTTTGAAAATGTTAGAGAGATAAATTGTCATTTTTGCTGCAATCCTATGCAATCCTGGGAGTATAGAGAGTCATCAAACAAGGTTTTTATAGCATGCTCGTTGCTGTACACTCACGGATTTTTGCGGGGCCTTTTCACAATGCCATCCATCTCCCGCCCCTTCTGCTCATTTTCCTGTCGCAAAAAAAGACCTGGAAAATTTGATTTTTTTGCCTGTAGAGAAACATGCCGCCATTTCCTGCTGTGTGCAGGAGAAGCAGCAGGATAAAAACACCCACTGAATGGGCCACATGGTCATTGTTTGCTTCCTCTTTCTTCCCCGTGTGAAGAAAGAGGAAGCTGCTCGTCCCTACTGTGGGACAGAAAAGCAACGGTAGGGAAACACGATTCCTCCCCCCGCCCCCGTCTGATGACGCTCATAGTGGTGTTTACTTCTGAGGAAACATACTGAAGATTGCACTCTAAATCCAGCAATGCATTACAGTATCAATCTGCCTTGTTTGGTCCTCCTAGATCTGTTTCACTCTAAAAGACTTAAGCCATGGCAAAAGAAAAGAAGAAGAAGGAGAAGAAGAAAAAGGGCGCCCAACAGCTGTCCAAGGAACCTCGATCTTATTTTCCAGAAGCTCTTTTGGCATACCAGTACGTATAACATGTCCGATATTCAGAATCTCTTTGTCAGACTGTCTGGTGGGATGTGTGCCCTTTTGCCTTCCTGCTCATTTATTGTGGACTGCAGGAAGTTTACCCTCCATTGCATTCACCTTATTTTAGGGCAGTGGCAGCAGGTCTATCGCTAAGTAGAGTTGCTTTTTTTGCATTGCATGTTAGAAGTGGGACCTGTACCAATGGTGGATTCCAGCACCCATAGGCACTAGGTTGCCAATTCATGCCCCCACACTGTGGCTTGTTGTGATGTCTGAATCCAGCAAGAATTGCTTGATGGGTTGGTTAACTAGGGTGACCAACTGTCAGGATTTCCCCGGATTTGTCCTGGTTTTTGTTCTTTCCATAGTGTCAGGGTGTCTATAATTTTCAATAGTGTCTATAATTTTCAATAATGTCCTGGAATGACACACCTTCCCCTTTAAGGCTGCCATTAGCATGGCAGGAGGGAATGACATGCTTTCTTGAGGCACATCATTTCCCCCACCCCGAGCTCCAGTTGAGGTCTTAAAGGGGAAAGTGGGTCATTCGTGAACATTATAGAAAAGGCCCCAATTGGAGTGGATGGTGGTGGTGCAGAATGAAATCCTTTCCCCTCCTCCACTCCAATCGGGTTCTTTAAGGTGGCGGGGGAATGACGTACTTTCTGCAGGACTCAGAAAGCTGCTTCCCCCCACACACACTAGGTGTCCTCTTTTTTGGTTTCCCAAATATGGTCACCCTAGGTTAACGAACCACCCACAACAGTCCATGGGTTCTGGGTTGAAGAGGGCTGCCTTGATTTTTAATTTCTATGCTTTGGGGTGCATAAAATTGTGAGTGTTTTAATTCTGCTTTTAAACTGTTTCTGTTTTTTAATACTTGCATAGTTAATATATTTATTATATCTTGCCTTTCCAATAAGTTGGGTGGGGGGCTCAAGTAGTTTTCCTTGGTAACATGGAAATTTATTCAATGAGGGTTTTTTTAATCTTCAGAATTCACATAAAGGAAGAGATAATTGATCAGCTTCTGTATGACATAAAGGTCCTGGAAGCTCAGAATGACAAATCCAAAGAAAGAGTAAGTAGTAGTAGTTTAGTTTATTGTTGTAATCACAGGTCATAACACAGTAAATCAACAGGTGCACATAAAAATAATACACCATATATACATCATACATAAAAGAAACAGCAATTACTTACTAAAAAGCAACTAAAATCATAAAATCCTGAATGTCTAACTATGGGCTCATTCAGATGGGGAGAAATTGTGTTTCCATACCGTGGGTCTGCTTCCTGCTTCTCTTCCGCATTTGCAATGGGCTGAAATTACACGAGGAAGAGAGCAGTGACCACATGGCTTGTACAGTTCAATGGAAACAGCCCCCTCTAGCGGATGTTTTATAGCACAATTTCACCTGCACATGGCAGGAAATCCCAACAAATCCCGACTTATTTCAGAAGGGTTGAGTTTTCTGTGGCTTAATCTATAATGCTCTCCCACACTAGAGGCATTCAAGAGGCAGCTGGACAACCATCTTTCAGGTATGCTTTAAGGTGGATTCCTGCATAGAGCTTGGACTTGATGGCCTTATAGGCCCCTTCCAACTCTACTATTCTATGATATGATTCTAAGTAAAATGAGGTATATCCATTCAATAATTCTGTCCCCACATGGTTCTTAGTTTCTTTTTAATATTGGTGTCTCATAAGTTGCTGTGTGGATTTTGTCATTTATTGTTTATTTATCATCACAACTTATACCCCACCTTTCTATGAAATATTCAAATAAAAATAGGAATGGTTTTGTTAGCCAACTTCACTATGTCGATGGAGAGGCGGGAGATAAAACAAAATAAGCAACCATTTTAAAATTGTTTTTAACTGCATCTCCTTTTTCAGAATGAGCACCTAAAGGAGGAACAGATTGGGCACATCCGGGCACTCTTAACCAGCCTGAAAGAACAGGAGAAAGAACTAGAGAAAGTTGAAGTTGTTACCAGGGATGATGTAGAGAAAGCCATGATGGACAAGTGGAAGTATGTTAAGGACCAGGATAAACTTCTTAAAGGTGAGATGTAAGTTCTGGGTTATATATGCTTGGCCAATTACACTGAATATGAGATTTTCACGTAAAATGTGGGCCGTTTTAAGGGGCATTTAAGGGTTTCTTTTCATATTACATTCTGAAGTCAAAAGTTTGTTTGTTTATTTATTTGTTTTAACTGTTTTAACTGCATTTATTGCTTTAAAATTATATATTGTTTTCACTTGGATCATGGTTTAATTTGTTTTTAACTGTGTATATTTATTGTTTTATACTGTATGTTTTTATCTGTACGTTGCCCTGAAATCTTAGTGATATAGGGCGGGATATAAATATTTTAAATAAATAAATAAATAACTTTAATAAATAAATAATAAATAATAAATAAATAATAAATTTAAATAAATTTAATAAATAAATTATTTATTAAATAAATTTAAATAAATTTAATAAATATTAAATAAATAATAATAAATAAATAAATAATAAATAAATAATTTTTATACCGCCCAATAGCCAAAGCTGCCTGGGACCCACACAGTTCACTCCTACGTTTGAAAGGGGAAGCAAACATTATAGGACTGGTTTGCAAGATCAACGCAGCCCACCACGGCTTATTTAATAGCCCTGTTACAGACCATGGTTTATTTGAGGGTTGTTGAACCCTCAAACAAACCCTGCCACCTGGGATTGGATGACACAACAAATCATGGCAATCCTCCGAATAATCAAAATGGCAGCTGGAATCCGCTTTGGCTTATTTGAGCCACAGTGGGCTGTGGTGATTGTGTAAACTCGGGGGATGTGTTTAAGAGTCATGTAGATCACTGGCTCTAAGTCTGTAAAGTCTGGGATTCTTAGAGTTGTTCTGCAGATCTTGTGCAAGGAAGCAGCCAGGAGTGGAGAGTTGTGTGGGTGCTTCTGGAGTTCCCCATGGGTGCCATGTTGAGCAGCCCTGCCTTAATTAGGGTGACCGTGTGGAAAGGAGGACCGTGTGGAAAGGAGGACAACTGTAACTTTAACAGTTCTATAGAGAAGGGAATTTCAGCAAGTGTCATTTGTATGCATGCAGCACTGGTGAAATTCCCTCTTCATCACAACAGTTAAAGCTGCAGGAGCCCTGCCCTCTATTGTAGAGTGACCAGATGCAAAAGTGGGCAGGGCTCCTGCAGCTTTAACTGTTGAGATGAAGAGGGAATTTCACCGGGTGTTGCATGCATTCAAATGACACCTGCTGAAATTCCCTTCTCTATGCACCTGTTAAAGATAAAGGAGCCCTTTCCTCCTTTCCATAGGGTCACCCTACCTTAATCCTTCAGTGCTCTCCATCCAGAGGAAACCAAACCTTATACTTCTGCCTCTTGGAGCGTCTCACTGCTTGGGAAAGTGTGAAGTTGTGCAACAAAAGAGACCTTTATATTAATTTTACAGTGGTTGCTAGAACCACGAAGTGCATTGCCAATTAGCTCTCTTTGAAGAATCCATCTGTGCCTTTAACACTTGAATGATTGGGAAAGGTTAATCAGATGCAGGTTTTCTGCCTATCTCTGTTTTGCTCCATAATTATTAAAAGTACAGGAACAGTTTTGGCAACTCTAATCCCAGGAGTAACCTTGCCTTAATTAAATCCGGAACCGGATTTATAAGGGAATTAGCATTCAAGATCCTATTTCTCTCTATCTCTTTGTTTTAATGGCGCAATGTCAAAAGTAAACAACCTTCTGTGAGCATTTCAGGTACCCTTTCCCTAGAACTATAGAGCCTCGTGTGACGCAGAGTGGTAAGCGGCAGTTACTGCAGCCGAAACTCTCCCCACGGCCTGAGTTCGATTCCAGCGGAAGCTGGTTCTCAGGCAGCCGGCTCAGGTCGACTCAGCCTTCCATCCTTCTGAGGTCGGTAAAATGAGTACCCAGCTAGCTGGAGGAAAGGTAGCCGCGACTGGGGAAGGCAATGGCAAACCACCCCACTACAAAGTCTGCCAAGAAAACATCAGCGAAAGCAGGCGTCCCTCTAGGAGTCAGCAATGACTCAAGTGCTTGCACAAGAGGTTCCTTCCCTTTTCCTCTTCCCTAGAACTAAAATCTTAGGTGTAGATTAATATATATGTATGTTAAGAATAAGCATTAGTAATTCATAAATGTTTGTTAAGCAAAAGCTGTAACTCATGAGGTGAACTACAAAAAAAATCTCAAACCCACAACCAACTGGCCTGTTTCTTCCAACAAGACATGCGTTTGCAGATACATTACATTGAACAAAAAGTTCTGCGGAAACAGACTGAGATGGATTACTGGCTGGCTTACAAAAATGTGGGGAGTACAGAGCATGCCAAACAGATAGAATTCCTGGAACTGGACATCAAGAAGCTGAAAGAAGATCTTGAAGAAATGACAGGTGAGTTGCCATTAGGTTAGTACTTGTTTAATCCTCAATTAATCTGTGATGGCTGGGTTCATACGATATGCTGCAACCCCTGTTTGCCCCAATTAAAGGTTGTCTATTCAAAACAGCAGCCACACACAGCCTGGATATGCTGCAGCAAATTGTGGGTTAATTAACCCATGGTAACCTATTGTGTCAATGGCTAATATTATTGAACCTGTTGGGCTGTAGATAAAAGCCATTCGGGACTCCTCTTTATCTCCTCCTCAGAGTGTGCCACTCTGAAACCCTCCTTGATCCTAATCAAGATCTTCTCTGTATTGTCCGCTGAGCATTGCAAAGTTATAATACATCAGACAATCATTTTGCTTTTCATTCCCTCCAGGTTTTGGGACAAATGGAACCCCAAAACAGAAACCTTATGTTATCCAAAAAAGGGTTATTATGTTGAGACTGAATTTTCATTATCTGTGTATTTGGCATTGAATTATGTTGTGAGAAATACTTGAGAAAAGCCAGTATTACTGTCAAGAACTCTGAAGGTGCAATCCTATGCATGTTTAGACAGAAAAAGTGCTACCACTCACAGCGTGAGGAATACTGGGAGTTCTAGGACCTTTTCTCTGTCTAAATATGCATAGGACTATGCCCTGAAATAATTAACATTCTCAGTGTCTGCATAAATGTCCAGTAACTGCTAATCCCCTCCCCGCACTTAAGAATATTTCAGAGTTGCTCTGGAAGAAACGAAGGAAAAAATTGACAAAAGCACTCTGAGACAAATGGAGCAGAAGAAGGAATGGGCTACTGAGGTACTGTGTTTTCTTTGCTGTTCTGGACTATTTCTATTCATGCGCAATGATGCAACCAAAGTTGCTTTCAAAGTTGATTTCAACAGGAGAGATTTACAGCACAATCCGATTCATGTTTACGCAGAATTAAGCCTTACTGTGTTCAGTGGGTCTGTCTCATTCACGCAAGTGCAGTGAGAGCAAATATTTTTTAAAAACAAAAACACAAAGTGCAGCGAGAATAGAAATGCAGCCTTAAGCATGTGCTTAACTCTCCCATTGAAATAAATGAGGTTTAAGGACTGTTGTAACCTTCTTCTGACTGGCCTTTCTCCTCACATCAGTTCATTGGTTTCTATCCATCACTCTACTGCTAAGACCATCTTCTTGGCTCATCATAGAATCATAGAATAGCAGAGTTGGAAGGGGCCTACAAGGCCATCAAGTCCAACCCCCTGCTTAATGCAGGAATCCACCCTAAAGCATCCCTGACAGATGGTTGTCCAGCTGCCTCTTGAAGGCCTCTAGTGTGGGAGAGCCCACAACCTCCCTAGGTAACTGATTCCATTGTCATACTGCTCTAACAGTCAGGAAGTTTTTCCTGATGTCCAGCTGGAATCTGGCTTCCTTTAACTTGAGCCCGTTATTCCATGTCCTGCACTCTGGGAGGATCGAGAAGAGATCCTGGCCTTCCTCTGTGTGACAAGCTTTGAAGTATTTGAAGAGTGCTATCATGTCTCCCCTCAATCTACTCTTCTCCAGGCTAAACATGCCCAGTTCTTTCAGTCTCTCTTCATAGGGCTTTGGTTCCAGACCCCTGATCATCCTGGTTGCCCTCTTCTGAACACGCTCCAGCTTGTCTGCGTCCTTCTTGAATTGTGGAGCCCAGAACTGGACACAATACTCTAGATGAGGCCTAACAAGGGCTGAATAGAGAGGAAGCAGTACCTCACATGATTTGGAAGCTATACTTCTGATATACATCGCTCTGATCATGTTACTCCACTTCTGAAATCTCTTCATTGGCTTCCAGTTCACCTCAGAATCTGATATAAGCTCCTCTTGTTGAAATTCAAAGCTTGTCACAATCTAGCTCCTCCCTATCTTTCTTCTCTTATCTCACATTACTGCCCCGCTCATTGAATGCCATGTTTCTTACCCGCCCAATAGTCTCTACTCTTCTTGCTCGGCTTCTTCCATTTTCTCTCGCTGCCCCTTATGCCTGGAATCGCCATCTTCCTGGTGGAAGGCGACTAATCACAGGTCGCTTTCCACCAAGCACTGCCTGGTTGACATAAAAATTGTAAGTAAATAAATAAAATGAAGCGTGGTGTTTTTTGTGGGTTTTTTTAAGTTTCTGATGGTCCTCTGCAGGTATTCCTGTCTAGACTCTCACTTCATTCAGTGCAAAGGTTCCAACTTCAACTGCAATATGTTGGAATGCCTTCTACAAACTCTGGTTGGTGGCCCAGCTACGCCCCTATCTAGACAGGGATAACCTGGCTTCAGTTGTCCATGCTCTGGTAACCTCCAAGTTAGATTACTGCAATGCACTCTACGTAGGGCTGCCTTTGAAGACGGTTCGGAAGCTGCAGCTCGTGCAAAATGCAGCGGCCAGATAGATTTCAGGAACCAGAAGTTTCGACCATATAACACCTGCTCTGGTCCGCTTGCACTGGCTGCCTGTATGTTTCTGAGCCCAATTCAAGGTGCTGGTTTTGACCTATAAAGCCTTACACGGCTTGGGACCACAATACCTGATGGAACGCCTCTCCCGACGTGAATATACCCGGTCACTACGTTCAACATCTAAGGTCCTACTCTGAGAGAGGCTCGGAGTGTGGAAGCGAGGGACAGGGCCTTTTCGGTGGTGGCCCCCAGGCTATGGAACGATCTCCCTGATGAGGCTCGCCTGGCGCCAATGTTGCTATCTTTCCGGCACCAGGTTAAGACTTTCCTCTTTGCCCAGGCATATAGCAGCACATCTTAATTACCCACATGTTTAGTTTTTTAATGGCTTTTAATGCTTTATGTGTGTATGTTCTGTGTTTTAGAATTTTAAATTCTGTATACTCGTTTTAATCTTAATTTTAGAATTTCTGTAAACCGCCCAGAGAGCCCTGGCTATAGGGGCGGTATATAAGTGTAATAAATAAATATAAATAAATAAATATAATTTTGTTCTCTTTCCTCAGAACGCCGTTAAGCACATCGACAAGATCAGCTGCAGGGAGATTAAAGAATATGAGTGGCTGAAAGAAGAGGTAAGTGCGTCAGGAGGGGAAACCTGAATTTCTCAATCGGCTTCCACCATCCGGTTCACCCACCCTCTGTATGGAAAAGTCAAACCTCACACCATGCATCCTGGCTTTCCTGCTGTACAAAGATGGTGGCTGAAAATATGTCATTTTGACAGGCAACGGGGACAGAGATGAAAGGCGGATTTAGTGAGGTGGCTTAACAGAGACCATCATACCCAAGTAGTGACCAGGAGGGGGTGTGCTGTTACTGGTGGGCATTGCAAGGCAGTGGGGGAAGCTGGGGTGGCTGCCTTAGCACATGGCCAATCGGGTGGCTGCTGACTGGGCAGCTGTACATTTGTATGGGTCCTTTTCAAGTAGCGCCTTCTGTGATGCATTGGGAGAAGGCGACTAGGGCCCTTTCTACACCATTGTTTTTGGGAGGGATTATCCCTGTGTGTC
Organism: Elgaria multicarinata webbii; assembly: GCF_023053635.1. Classification (NCBI taxonomy): domain Eukaryota; kingdom Metazoa; phylum Chordata; class Lepidosauria; order Squamata; family Anguidae; genus Elgaria; species Elgaria multicarinata. Next base: position 126,479,113 of record NC_086175.1, on the reverse strand, counting down.
CAAATGACGCACAGGGGATCCTGGGATCAGGGAGGGATGATCCCTCCATTTCCCTGGGATAACTGAGACCTCAGTTATCCCGGTTTTACCTGGGATGATCCCGACGACCGGGGGCGGTGTGTGCGCCTGTCCCGGCTTCTTCTCTCTTCCCCGGGGGTCATCAGAGGGAAGGAGCCAGGATGGGAGGGGGGGAGTCCAGAGCCCTCGGGAGTAGGGTGGGAAGCAGGGTCGGGGCTTCTTTTTTTTCTTACCTTTTAATTTTCACTGGAGTGTGAGTGCGCTCCAGCTCTGGCCCTTTAAATAATAATGGTGGCTGCAACAGGTGTCATGACCTTGACGTCGCGTGGCCCATTTAGACTGAGGGCGACGATCCCGGAAGAAGGTAAGTCCGGTATCGCCCCCTCTCCCTCCCTTTATACCCATAGGTGTAGAAAGGGCCCAGGTGAGAAAGACCACCACTGGGAGGCTCTCTCAGGAGAAACAGTTGGGGAGTCTGCTGCTGCCACTGGCCATCAGCAACTGCCACCTAGGGCAGCTTCCTTATTCTGCCTAACGGTAGGGCCGGTGTGATCTCCAGCTAGAAGGATCTTGGGTAGAATGGCTGGGGAAAGTCCACAGAGAGTCCCTGCCAGTCAGAGTATGCAGGATAGGCCTGTTTTGCCCAACCTGGTGCCATCCAGTTGTTTTGGAGGATGACTCCCAGCATTCCTCACCACTGGCTGTGCTGACTGGGGCTGATAGCAGTTGAACTCCAAAACATCCGGAGGGCACCAGGTTGGGGAAGGCTGGAACCATGGTCTGACTTGCGATAAAGCAACTTAATGGGAGGATTTCAGTATTGTTTTTCGTATTTCATGGCAGGTTGCAGCTTACCGAAAGGAAGTGAGTGAATTGGAGGACTCTGTCCACACACTGGAGAAGGAAAATATCTATCTCATCAACAAGCTGTTTAAGTCCAAATTACAGTTTCTTAAAGTACCTAGGTAAAGAGATCTCCTAGAAATTAAGGCATCTTTACATTAAGGGAAAATCGCATTGCTTACTCAGGGCATTTGTGCTTCCTGCTTTTTGACACGATTGTTATGGGCTGCATTACATAGGCGGAGAGGGGTGATCAGTGCTTTGAATTGAACACTTCCCTTCCATTCACTTTAATTGAGACATTGCCATGTAGTGGCAGAAGATCCCACTTTTTCTGGATGTTAGCAGTTTAAAAGTGGTTCTTTTCATGGCGGAATTTCCAATGGATAATGTGGGAGACGTCCTTGTCGTTCACAATGTCATGTAATTGACCCACAACTTCCATGGGTGGCCAGTCACAAGTGGGCTATAAATCACTCATTTAGAGAAGCCCTCCTAAGTGTCTTGGAGCACATATATTTCAACTCCTTCTGGAAGCAGTGAGGAAATATTTCATTCTGCAGTTGAGTTTCACGATACCAGCCAATTAACAAAAACCCAAGAGTAGATAATACAAACAGACTAGTGATTAGACTAGTGTAGCTCAAGATAGCCAAAGAAGACTGTGTAAAGTGAATTAGACAGACAAGAAGGTTAGTAAAGAAACAGGATGAGGACTCTGGCAAAGTGTGAAGAAGAGGTGACTGAATATGATGAGGCATTGGCTAAGAAAGACCAAAGACTAAGAGGAAGGTATAGATGAAACCAGGGCTGTATAGTTGTTGTGATTCCTTGGGAGTATACAAGCTCAGAATGTGGTCTGGAGTGCAAGCTTTCCTGGGAACCTCCACTTTTATTTTAAAAAAATTTCTAGGTCTCATGGATGCAGAGATACGTTCGAGAGATGTGCAAGACTTGGTGGAGCACTGGTCTTATGTTCTAAGCTCTTTGCCTCTTGATCAGAAGCTGACTAACAGTGCAATCTTACGCACGTCTCCTAGAAGTTAGTCTCATTGAGTTAAATGGGGTTTACTCTCATGTAAGTGGGTATAGGAGTGCACCCTAAATTATACAACATTGTTAAAATGACAGGATACATTTTATAGTACAAGGAGGGGGGCGGGAACCATGCAAACAAGAAGGCACCTGTTATGAGGAAGGAAAGGAACCTCTCGTGCAAGCACTGAGTCATTACTGACTCTTGGAGGGACGGCAGCTTTCGCTGACGTTTTCTTGGCAGGCCTTATAGCGGGGTGGTTTGCCGTTGCCTTCCCTGGCCATTATTGCCTTTCCCCCAGCTAACTGGGTACTCATTTTACCGACCTCGGGAGGATGGAAGGCTGAGTCGACCCAAGCCGGCTGCCTGAAACCAGCTTCCGCTGAGATCGAACTCAGACTGTGGTTATGAGCTCAACCAATATTCAAAACATTGTGTATGAGGGCTTTCAAGTTACGCATTTTCTTTGACATAGTACTAGCTGCACTTGCGCTTTTGAAGGAGGTCACTTTTTCTTCTAGAGGAGCACCATCGGCATGGAAAGGCCAGAATTAGCATTAGCAAGGTTTTTTCCTTTCTTTCTGATTAATTTGGAATAAATGCACCACTGATTGTGTTCTCCTAATCACTAATTTGGATGAGAAACTATCATGCCACCCTGATTAGAATAGCTACTAATTGCTCTTGGCAAGAAAACAGAAAAATCCTACCCTTTTACTATGGTTTAATCATCCCAGTTGTGAGAAGCAATTTAAAGGAGTAAACCATCTATTAAATTATCTCATTTGCTGCTTTACTATCTCCCCTGCCCTTTTTATCCCCAAGAGATGGAAAGTTAGATAAAACACCCCACCTATTTTTCTCTACTGTATTTCAAACATTTGGTACGTCAGCTGTGTTTTGGGCCCAAAGCTAATCCAGAACAAGGTTGTTTTTCAATCTCTCTCCCAAAGTTTATGGCCGTGCATAAGCGAAATTTTTAGTCATCTTCCTTTCATTTTGCATTCTTGTGGCCAATTGCTCTTCTCTAAGCAGGAAGTGCTATGAAAACCAAGGGCAGAATCCAGCCCAAATTAAGCACATGAAAGTCCCATTGATGTCAACAGAAGAGATTTACAGCCTGATCCCTTGACTTACTCAGAAGTCAGTCCAGTTGAATTCAATGAGATTTGCTCCCAAATAAGTGTGCAGACGATGGCACCTGAGCACATGCTGAACTCTGCTTTTCATCAGTGAGGTTTTAAGCACCCTTAGGACAGTATTCAACAAAGTCATGCTACAAACTCAATCTTTCTGTTGTGAAAGCGGTTGCACGAATGCCTGCCACAACTTCATTTCCACAAACGTCACTTTAGTTGGAGTCTCCTCTTGCACATCGTTCAGAGCCTGTTTTCCACTAGCGTAATGTTATTTGCATTAACAGAATGATACAGTTGGATACTGCCCTAAGCTTGGATGGGGTGAGCCCCATATCACTTTATTAGTTAGAGATCAACATATAATCGACAACACTTGCGCCTCGGCCAGAAACAAACGTAAGCTCTCCTGAATTTGGAAAATCTTCTAGGCCGTTTAACCAAACCTTATTGAGGGCAACACTAAATTTAGCCAAACTAATTCCAGCCCCATTAAGTACAGGGTCTTTAGATCGTCTTTTGAACCAACAAATTGGGGGAAGAAGCTCCTCTTCCTCGACCTACAGTGCTTTTAAGAAAACCTGCCCAGAGTGCCCCATCTTAGCTTTCATATCCCCCATAATAATCAATTCTGCTACCGGGTATTTACTTTCTAGTTCCTCAATACAGACCCGAAGGTCTTCCCAATATTGGGATCGCTGGTTAGTGTTAAGGGGTGATGGGACATACACATTTACATAGATTAGTTGAACATTCAGCAAAGCTATAGATGTAGCCTGAACTTTAGAGGAGCCCAAGATTATCTCCATCTGTCTCGATTTAAGATGTTTGGAAACACACGTAGCCAAGCCCACTGATGGGCGCCCCTTAGAACTAGATCTTGATGCTTGACTAGAATATACATTGTATCCTGCAATACATATCTGTTCCTGGGCCCACGTCTCTTGCAATACCATTATGTCAAAAGTCCTAATATATTCCAAAAATTCCTTATATTTTTTTTATCTTGGCCCAGCCTACAATGTTCCATGAAATAATTCTCAGGGGCTTATGAGGTAGGGTAGTTGCCACAGGTCGCCCCACAAGTCAATTTTTACCTTGTGACAAAAACTCAATTTCTAAAGGCATTAGGGATACACAAGGCCGAACGAGTTAAAACCGGAGGGGCTAGATAACCCCTTATATTGCTGACAGATGTCGAGTCAGGCAGTTCTGACAAGCATATAGATTTTGAGTGATGAATAGATACCATTGCCATTACTGGAGCGGATCCCTCCAGGTCCCTTGGTAACAATGACATAGGTGTTAGATGTTGTGCTTCATTCTGAATGATATCCATATCTGATCTATCCACTATAACTCGAGACAGCCCACCAGACAAGGACTCCTGTATGGACTCAGAAGGGGATGACAAATCCTTGATGTTACCTATGGTATCCAGCCTAACTTGATCCAGATTCATAGTAATAGATAGTTGATCTGCCCTCAATAACTCCTTGGAGGCTCTGATTGCTCCTTGAGCTAAATCATCGCTTTCAGATTGAAATTCCAGAATTGGATCTTGAGCTGGCCTCCCTGTTGGGGTTTCCACCGGACTCTGAACTGGAGTACAGCCTTCAACCAAACGTAAGGGCAATTCTTTACTCAGCTCAGTCAGAGTGTTATTATTAACATAAACACTGTACTCCTCTACTATCAACTCCTGCTGGGTAGGAGATCCTCCCCCATTTCGGGAGAGAGCCACGGCCCACTTTATTAGTTATTGTTATTGAAATCTAGTACCTTAGTAATTTAGAGCAGAAGTAAATGGAGCGAAAGATTTTCTTCCTGCAAAGTTTGCCCTGTTTCAATGCACAGTAAACCTCTACTGCTTCTCTTGAGGAAGGGATGTAGAGTTCAATGGCGGAGCACAAGCGTTTGGTCCAATTAAAGAGGAATCAGTAGTTGGTGATGTGAAAGACCTCTGCCTGAAAGGGCCTTGTCAAGGGTGGAGGTGGAGCCCAGTGCAAGAGCTCTGGATTCATCTAGGGCAGCATTTCAAAACTTAGTGTTCTCCAGATCTGTCAGACTACCCCAACCAGTGCTGATAATTCACTGAACCCTGTTCCATGTTCTCCGGGACTCGGTAGATCATAGAATCATAGAATAGCAGAGTTGGAAGGTCCTATAAGGCCATCAAGTCTAACCCCCTGCTGAATGCAGGAATCCACCTTAAAACATCCCTAACAGATGGCTGTCCAGCTGCTTCTTGAATGCCTCTAGTGTGGGAGAGCCCACAACGTCCCTAGGTAACTGATTCCATTGTTGTACTGCTCTAACAGTCAGGAAGTTTTTCCTGATGTCCAGCTGGAATCTGGCTTCCTTTAACTTGAGCCCGTTATTCTGTGTCCTGCACTCTGGGAGGATCGAGAAGAGATCCTGGCCCTCCTCTGTGTGACAAGCTTTTAAGTATTTGAAGAGTGCTATCATGTCTTTCCTCAATCTTCTCTTCTCCAGGCTAAACATGCCCAGTTCTTTCATAGGAAAAGATTCGGATCGGGAGCTGGTTGAACCCTATCTTAAGGAACTGAAAGTTTCCAAAAATTGTGCCCTTCCGTATGACCAACATCAGCAGATCCACCTAAGACATGTTGTGTCAGAAGGCCAAAGGTCAGAGGCCATAGGTCAAAGGCCATAGGACAGAGGTCGAGCACATTTTTTGCATAGGAAGGTCCCAGGTTCAACCACCAGGTAGACCTGGGAAAGACCTAGTCTGCAACCCTGAGGAGCCATTGCCAGTCAGTGTAAACAATAGTGCACTTTACTTATTAGCTTTGGCTATTGGGCAGTATGGAAATGCAGTAAATAAATAAATAAAATATCCCACCTTTTCCCCTCTTGCAAGGAACCCAACATAGTTTACATTGTCCTCTTCCTCACCATTTTATACTTGATGGACAAGGAACCAGCAGCCTACATTAACTTCTGCTTTGCTTTCAGCCTGGCAGTGGGCGAGCGAGTGGTGGTGGTGAGAAATAGGGAAGATGCTGCCTTTGAAATATATCTGGTGGGGAAGACAGAACCCACAACAGCAGCATCCACAATGGTTTATTTCAAGCCTCCCAAGGGAAACTCTATAGTATACTCTGGCTGGTCATGAAACTACTGTAAGGAATAACATGAGAACACAAGAAGAGCCCTGCTGGGTCAAACCAAGGGTCCATCTAGTCCAGCATTCTGTTCACAGTGGCCAACCAGCTGTTGACCAGAGGCCCACAAGCAGGATACAGGTGCAACAGCACCCTCCTGCCCATGCTCCCCAGCAAATGGTGTATATAGGCTTACTGCCTTTGATGTTGCAGCTAGCACATAGCCATCAGAACTACCGTATTTCTTCGATTCTAAGACACCATCGATTCTAAGGCGCACCCCATTTGTAGAGATGTTTATTTGGGAAAAAAGTGCGTCTTAGAATCGAAGAAATACGGTAGCAGCCATTGATAGCCTTTTCCAGGAATTTACCCAACCCCTTCTTCAAGCCATCCAAACGGTTGACCATCACTACTTCTTGTGGTAGAGAGTTCCATAGTTTAACTACAGTATGTACTTAACTAAGCGCACAGTTTAACTAAGCATGTGCAGGAATTCTTCCAGCAGTAAATCAGTGGTAACTTACCAGCAAGAACAGGCATTTTAAAAAGAGGCCAGTGTTCTCTTGTCTGAAAGGGAAACGAAATTTCAAATCTTTTAATGATACTTTTCCGCCTTTTTATTTTTTTCTAGAAAGTTATTTCTTACCCAGGGAGCTGGCCTGCAGATTCCTGGAGAGGACTTGTTGACTGTGGAAGATGGCGACCATGCAAGTAAGGCGCTTTCCATTGGGATTACAGTAAGAGTAACTGTAAATGTGAGAGTGGAGCTTCCCTAGGTGCACCCAGGCTTATTGCCTCGAATACTGGAGATAGCACACAACCATCAGGGCTAGTAGCCATTGATAGTCTTTGCCTCCAGGAATTTATCCAACCCCCTTTTGAAGCCATCCAGATTGGTGGCCATCACTACATCTTGTGGTAGTGAGTTCCATAATTTAACTATGCACTGTGTGAAGAAGTACTTCCTTAAGCTACAGTTATCCATGCTCTGATAACCTCTCGTTTGGATTACTGCAATGCGTTATACGTGGGGCTGCCTTTGAAAACGGTCCGGAAGCTTCAGCTGGTACAAAACAGGGCAGCACGTTTACTAACAGGGACTGGCTGGCGAGATCACATTATGCCAGTCCTTTTACAACTTCATTGGCTGCCAGTCCAGGTCCGGGCCCAATTCAAAGTGCTGGTATTGACATTTAAAGCCCTAAACGGTTTGGGGCCAGGTTATTTGAAGGAACGCCTCCTCCCATATGTACCTGCCCAGACCTTAAGATCATCCACAGGGGCCCTTCTCCGTGAGCCCCTGCCAAAGGAAGTGAGGCAGGTGGCTACTAGGAGGAGGGCTTTCTCCGCTGTGGCAAATCGGTTGTGGAATGAGCTCCCTAGAGAGGTCCGCCTGGCGCCTACACTGTACTCCTTTCGTCGCCAGCTGAAGACCTTTTTATCCACTCAGTATTTTAACACTTAATTTTAACTTAAATTTAAATTATACTGTTTTAATTCTGTATTTTAACCTTATATCAATTTTGCTGCGTGGTTTTATCCTGGTTGTGCTTTTTATATTGTATTTTGTATTTGTGTTTTTAACCTGTTGGTTGTTTTATGATGGTTTTAATTTTTGTGAACCGCCCAGAGAGCTTCAGCTATTGGGCGGTATAAAAATGCAATAAATAATTTGTCCTGGATCTCCCACCAATCAGTTTCATGGGATGACCCCGGGTTCTAGTATCTTGAGAGGGAGAAAAATGTCTCCCTAGCCACATTCTCACCATGCATAATTTTGTACACCTTTATCATGTCTCCCCTTAGTCTCCTTTTTTCCAAGCTAAACAATCCCAGTTGATGTAACCTTCCCTCATAGGGGAGATGCTCCAGCCCCTTAATCATTTTAGTTGCCCTTTTCTGCACTTTTTCCAGCTCTATAATACCCTTTTTTAAGTGTGGTGACCAGAACTGTACACAGTATTCTAAGTATGGTCGCAACATAGATTTGTATAAAGGCAGTATGATACTGGCCGTTTTATTCTCAATTCCTTTTTTTACAATGCTTAACATGGAGTTTGCCTTCTTTACAGCAGCCGCACACTGGGTCGACATTTCCATGGAGCTGTCCACCACAATCCCAAGATCTCTTTCTTGTTCAGTCACCGCCAGCTCAAATCCCCTTTGGTTATACTTGAAGTTGTTGTTTTTGCTGCAACGTGCGTCACCTTCCACTTGCTTACATTGAACCGCATCGGCCATTTGGACGCCCACTCTCCCAGCTTGGAGAGATCCCTTTGGAGCACTTCACAATCCCTTTGTGTTTTAACAACTTTAAATAATTTGGTGTCATCAGCAAACTTGGCCACTTCACTGCTCACTCCTAATACCAGATCATTTATGAACAAGTTAAAAAGAATTGGTCCCAATACCGATCCCTGTGGGACCTCACTATTTACTTCCCTCCCTCGGGAGAATTGACCATTTTCTCCTCCTCCAGGAATTCCAACCTGCTTTTAATGCTATCCAAATTGTTAGTAAATTCCATAATTTAACAGCTTCTAATAAGCTATTTGAAACTGACAACAGGAAAGAAACAGAAAGCGCAAGAGATGGATATGAACAAAGGCAGTTTACAGGTACACATCGGTACACAGAGAGGGCGTTATTTCCGATGGAAATGAGCATTAAGAGACTTATGTTCTGTTCGGTCCACAGTCAAAGCAAAAAATAAGTAGCTAACTGTATTTAGGAGAAAGGCTTACTTGATGCGTCTGCTGCACCTAGCCCCTGTATTCGGGGAAAACTGATGCAAAAGAGAATAAGACTCCATCATCGTTCAGTGTAGTACAAAAAAGGGAATTGCAAAGCCGGCAAAGCCAGCATGCCAAGCAGTGTGTGCCAGCATTTCCTGTGTTGCTGGAGGACCATTACGGAGTGTTCTTTTCCCTCCCAAGGATTAAAGGACGAAGCTGACAGCGGAGCCTCAGTATCCGAAGCTGTCCTTGCTGTGGAGGAGAGGAGCAAGGGAAGAGAGAAGGATTTGGAGGCAGAGGAACAAATCTCAGAAGACAACTCTAACGAGGTTTATCTGCGAGGAAAATCAACCAGTCAGTTTCTTCCCCCCATCCTGTATGAAGACACAAAGGATTTCAAGGTAAAATAATAATAATAATAATCCCCTCATCTATTATTTTTGGCATAAATCAAGGGTGGCAAAGCTGTGGCTCTTTAGGTGTTGTCAGACTCCAGTTCCCATCAGTCCCATCCAGCATAGCCAGGGATGATGGGAATTGTAGTCCACCATCTGGAGGGCCACAGGCTTCCCTCCCCTGCTATAAAGGATGTAATGCAGACTTAGAGGGGCTTAAAATTGTGTCACAAACGCATGTTGTGCATATCATGTTCTGCTGCACAAGAGCACATTAACGCTGGAAACTTATACCCACTTACCTGGGAATGAGCCCCACTGTACATGGGACTCACTTCTGAAGAGACATGTATAGGATTGTGCCGTAAACGATCAAGAGTTGACCAGGATACTATTTTCTCATGTTCATTTTAAAAAAATCTATTGGTTTTTTTTACTTCCTCCCTTTTAGAACAGTGTCTGCCTATGCCCTCAGTGGCTAGCTGGCAATTTTGAAGGTTAAGAACTGATCGGTGATCTCCCTGCAATGCAGGAACGTCTCACCCAGTTGCCTCGGCTTAAGTAGGCAGGTGTATTCCGGCATTTGCAAAGCTGAGGCAGGCTCACCTGGAATTTTGACGCCAGTAAGCCTTTATGATTGGGCCATCCTAGTTTCCTCCTGATGCAACTGTCTATATTTTTTTCTCTCAAGTTGAAAGTTTTTTGTTTGTTTGAAATAACTTGCCCTTTTTTGGTAACCTACCTTTCCTTCAAATAGCTTAAGGCACCATACATCTCTCCCCATTTTATCTTCATAAGAACTCTAGGGAAAAGTTAGGCTAAGAGTGACTAGCCCTAATGAGCTTCATGGGCACGTGGGGATTTGAACCTGCTTTTCTCCAGTCCTATTTCAATGCTCGTAACCCTGGTATACACTCCAGACCTTTTGGACTACAGCTCCCATAATCCCTGCCATGCTGGCCAGGGCTCATGGGAGTTGGCCTCAAGATGTTTTGGATCTCACCAAGTTGCTTACCCATATTCCAACTACCTCAAAGTGGATCATGAACTGCAATTTTAAAGAATCTGGTCCATATTTATTATCTAGATCAGGGACCTGTTCTGTATGGGAGTGGGGGTGGGGTAGCATTATTTGAAAAATATTTGCTATTGAACAACATGACCATCTTTCTGTACTGAACTCCAGGAGTACAAGGATCTCGGATCTTTGGAGGTGAAGTTAATGAGCGTAGTCGGCCAGACCATGGCGATCCATGAAGACATCAAAGAAATTCCAAGCAAAACCCAGCTTGAAGAGAAATATGACCCCAGGAGGTCATCCCACCACATCACCTACCAGATGATCAAATCTGTATTTCCTTAAAAATGTGAAAGAGAAGATAGAAACTAGTTCTTGAAGCTGTAGACAGGATATAGGTTGCTGAGGCTCCTTTGTATAAAATGTCCAGTTGACATATAGATTAAAAAGGTTTAAATTGGATGCGTTAGCAAGAATGTGTACATTGAATATGCTACATTCCCACCAAACTCAAGATCTGAGCTACTACAGCAACTGGTTCTGAAGTGGCCCCAAAGAAATACTTTTGAATTGTGTCCATAGGGGGATGATGATGATGACTTGACATTTATGAAAGTACTTTCAGAGCATTGAAAAATCTTCACATGTATTCTTTCAGTAATTCTAACCACCACTTAATAACCGTCTGACACTCAATAAGTGTCCATATGTTACATAAGGGTAGGGGAAGGGTATGAGATTGGGGTGACTGGCCCCAATCCACCTTGTCAGTTTGCAAAAAGGGTGAGATTTGAGTAAGACTTCCTGGTTCACATTTTAGAATTGTGGAGTTGGAAGAGACCACAAGGATCATCTAGTTCAACCCTCTGCAGTATGCAGGAAAACCAATTAAACCATCTATGAGAGGTGGCTGTCCAGCCTCTTCTTAAAAACCTCCAGAGAAGGAGAACCCACAACCTCCATGGGTATACTGTTCCACTTGTACAGATCTTACCGTCAGGAAGTTTTTACTTATATTTAATTGGAACCTAGGTAATTAGCATGCTTATACCCATTATTTCAGGTCCTAATTTCTGTGGCCATGGGAAATAGTTCTTGACCATCTTCCCTGAGGCATCCTTTTATGTACCTGAACACACTGCTAACAAGTCTCCCCTCAGTCTTTTTTCCAGACTGAACATCCCAAGTTCCTTCAGCCTGTCCTCACAGGGCATGTACTCAAGTCCCTGTATCAGTCTCTTATATTGAACAGAAATATCCAATGCTGATGTGCACAATCCATAGTTGAAAGCTCATGCTGGTGTACGTAGAAGAAGTCTTTCTTCAACCCGAAGTAAAATACTGTGATTAGGAAATTCTAGGAGTGGGAATCTGCAATCCTGCTCACACATTTTGTCAGAGGATGGGATGGGTTTTGTTGTTTATGCCTCTTCAGGATTCACTTCAGGCACACAAATGTGAAATAAACAGTTCTCAAGCAAAGGGGTTGCAGGAGATTCATATTACTGCTGGATAGTTCTTGACTGGTGTAGGGTTTTACACTTTGCTGCTTAACGACTGCCAACCACAAGTTTCAGTTTGGACTGATTTGGCAGCTGTCAAATTTAACTCAGGGCAAATCCAAATCTTGATTCAGAAATCCAAGGCTTTGTGCCTATTGACTACCACTGAAAATCAACGAATAAATTCTAGCATTTTGTCAGAATTCAATATTTGCAGGCATCGTTGCACTTTCGGAGGTATTAAGCGTGCCAAATTTCAGACAGATAGGTGGATAGGGTTTTGGGCAACAATAGACTTTGGTTTAGAGCTTTTTCGAAAAGTGATTGAATTATCTCCCTCACGTTTTTGTAGGCAATATACCATGTTCTTTGTTGTGTGACCATTACACGTACAAGTTTCAGGCATGTGTTCTACAAAAGGAAATGCTGTTCCTGTTACTAAACAATGGGAAATCTGCCTCAAAATTCCTTCGACACAGCAGGGCTAAGCCAACCTTGGTCTGAACCAGCATGGCTCTTCTTGGGTTCTTATGTGGAGGGAAATAATGCAAGAACAATGCTAACTGAATATCAGTATAACAAGACTGAGGCAACAAGTAACTTCTTTCCCAGAAGTTACCTGAGAGGCTTGGACACAATCTATGTTGATCGTTCAGACATCTGTATGGAAGAGGAGTGCAGGGGAGGGGGAAGAGAAAGATAGGACTTTCATGATTGAATGCTCTTCTAATTAATAGACGCTGCCTGCGTTCAGATGGCATAGTAACCAACAGTGGGTTAAATAGTCAACAGTTGGCTATTGTGCTATCTGTCGTGACTTTTTCACACCACAGTAATTCAGCCAAAATAACCAACACTGTGCAGAGTTGATTATTTGAACCACCATTGGTTGTCGCGTGTTGACTATTTTGTCACACACAGTTGGTTATTTTCGGTGACTACAGAGTCCCCTGGCAAGTGGCAGCGGCCACTCTAGTCCAATCGGCAGAACTTGCAATGGCTGAGAGTCTTCTCCCTGACAATGCAGTTTGAAGTAGTTCAGCCCCGACACATTTACTACCTCTTTGAGAACTCTGCCTTAAGGAAACCCTGCATCAAGTATAGCGGCACTGAAGAAAAGATGGCACAAACCCAGTGGTACGAACCTGGCACAATTCAGACATTACCCTTTAGTATTAAATTCACCTGCCCTGCATGGTACATTCTGACAAGAGAAATTGGGCATGTTGAATTTATAAGGTTAGGTGACTGTGGCCTAATCTACACCAAGCAGGATATTGAAAGCGGTATGTAAAAGGCAGGAGCCACACTACTGCTTTATATTTATTATTTATTTATTTATTACATTTCTATACCACCCAATAGCCGGAGCTCTCTGGGCGGTTCACATAGGTGCACTTCAATAAAGGTATTGAAGTGCACTGACAACTGTTGGGGCCCATTGACACACACCATATACCACTTTCAGACCGCTATACCCTGCTTGGTGTGGCTCCTGCCTTTTATATACCACTTTCGTATTACTTTCACAGTGTAATATCCTGCCTGGTGTAGATTAGGCCTATGAGCACCTACAAGCAAGGCATTGTCAGCTACCCACTACCATCAGAGGCCAAGTAAAAAAACAGGCAGTATTCAGTCTGCAGCTGCTAGTACGAAATACCCTCCCTAAAGATTGCACATTGTTTCAGTGACCAAAGGACATTTTGCCTTGCGGCACAGCAAATAAACCCACATACCTCACCATCAACCAACCATAGCAGACTTTCATTCCATAACAAAAGTTCTGTGGAAGCTGCATTTTATTTGAAAATCCACCTTTTTTCTTTTTTTTTGCTAACGTACATTTTAACATTTTAAACAAAAATAGAATCTGCGGAGACAATGCAGCAAGTATGCTTAATTCATGTACAGAATTGCTTTCATGCCTTCGACTATCCTTCTTAAGGCCCCAGATGCCACCCAAACTAGTTTATGATGTATTTACACAAAGCACCGATCAACAGCGCTGCTTCAAATTCTGCAGAAAACTAAAAGGATTCCTACACATCGAGAGGCCAATGAACCGGGAAATCCTCCGGCCTAAGTCCTCCTTCTGAATTAGAGCTTCCGCTGGAGAACTTTTTGGAGGATTAGGCCCTTATGTAAAGATACTACTTCCCTTCTGAGATTTTTAATTCTAGTTCATGGTACATGATCATGGAAATGGCACTAGCCAAATGAAGAGGGGGAGGGGGGGGAGAAGAGGTCAAGGTATTTTTCAAACAATACCTCAGAAGTTGTATTGGGGGGGGGGGTTGTACGTTAAAGAAGGAAAGTCTTTAAAAGTGAAAGCAATTCCTCACATTCATTTTGGAAAGGCTGTATGTCAAGTGTAAGATAAATGACATGCCAAGCACAAAGCAAGGAAAGTTCTTTCTAGAAGCACCAACGCCTGGTCCGAAAAATCACTGTGCTCCTTTGCCAGCTGTCCGCTGCCCCGTGCCAACATTCTTAATAGAACTGATGGTTAATACATTGACACCTGATTCCTGTGGAGATTTAACAATTGGTGTTTTCAGGCCTTTGAACGTACTCAGTGCTCTGTGTGGTTGGGTGCGTATTCGGGTGAAGATGCACTCTGAATCAGAATTGTTCTTGTGGATAAAAAATGGGAAGAAAGTAAAAGAATGGCAAAAGGGAGACATGTTGTATACATCCACACTCATTTCTCCACCAAGGAGGCTTTGTGATACACTGTTACTTAAACTGATAATCATAAATAAATACAAACAATAATACATAAAGGAATGTCTATGCAAACGGAATATATAATTCTTTTTTTTTTAAAAAAAAAAAGTTAAACTTTTCATTATTGAGTCTAACATTTGTGAGGACTGAAGAGAGGAAACTGTGGAATTAGAGAGTTAGGATTTGATCCTCTAGAGAAAAGTCATTGGAGTTAACGGTAAAAGGATGCCCAGCTCTTCATTCCAAATAGCAGTTCCAGGTACGTATTTTACCCTTCATAGCAGAATAAGAGGCTTCGTGTGTGTGTGTGTGTTATCAATTCAGGTTATGAAACAGGTGGTGAGAGTTACTGACATGTTAGGTCACCAGGAAGGGGGAGGGAGGGGAGAAAAAAGATCCCACAACAAAATTGTGGCAATTCTGGGCTTTATACCGAGTGCTGGAAGGTGCTGAGGCTTCCCTAGATGCTCCCCACTGTTGTTGTGGGCTTGTGTGATTTTAACTGGATCATTCTCGTGTGATTTTTACTGGGTCGTTCTACCGGAGAGTTCAAGACACATCCGTTTTGATTTGGCTGGGAAGAAGGGTTTGTCTCTGAGCACGTGTCTTTCTGGAACTGTTCTCACCCACTCCATCCGGCACGGTTACATGAACTGTATCTGAGGAGACAAGGCGGCATCAATATTACCTCTTTGCACACAATTGAAGCGCTACCTCCACCTCTCACCCCCCTCAAAACTCCTTTTACTATACATAGGCTTAAACATAATGACAGCGTCCACAGCGGTATTCCAGCAATACACTAACATCAGCCTCTGTATAATGGAAGGATAAACTCTTTGGGAGACCTTTCGACCTTCTCATAAAATATACAGGTAAATACAGCACCAAGGGACTTATTCTGTCCCCATTCAGCAGAGTTGGAGGGCATGGCAATTCATGCATTTGTGGCATCCGCTAACCCAAAAAGGAAGTCAAACTGTAGTTGCAACTCTTGGAGTGACAAAGAGGATCAGAGATTGTGGTGAGATGCAAAATAAATGGGCCACCGGGCCAGTTCTGCAGTTGACAATACAGTCGACTGTACAGAAAACAGCATTAAGGAAACTGCAAAAGGGATTGTAGATTTCTACAGTAAATTGAAGCATATCTCTCAAAGCGCCTGGGGGTTTAGCCCTAGGAGGCTATGTCAAAAAATGTGGCAAGAAAGGGGTACTATCCTCCTCCAGACAGCATGAGAAAATAAGGAAAGTGCGCATTCTGAAGGATGAGAATTCCAATGACTGAACGCATTTTGCAACAACAATTTTTGTTTGTTAATCTGTTATAGTGTGCTCAGTTGCAGGGTTTGCAAAGTTCTACAGAATGTGAGATTGCATTATTTCACAAGAGGGAAGAGGGAACGTCTAGGAGAAGCTTAAAGGGGAAAGAATAGCTCCCAAAAGGGAAGAACCAGCAACAGCCTATGGTTAAGATCCAGTCCCCACATACACACATAACCTTCTATTGATTACTTTCAACAAAAATAGTATAGTTGTTGTTTTCAGATCTTTCTCCGCCATGATGAAGAAGCTTTTTTTAAAAATAATAATTCCCGGTATTCTGCTCAAGGTCCTCCATTCCACATTAGCTGCCATGGTTTACACCTCATCACAGAATCACAACATGCAAATTTACAGAGCCCAAATATGTTATTTTAACGTGATAATAAATATTACTAGGCCAAGGAGATGCTTGTGTCTATGCCGAAGTGTTGACACACACACACACACACATGAGTCAGTATCAAAGCCGCCGGTGCCCCCCAGAGTTAACGAGGAATACCTAAATGGTCCTACAAGAAATCCTGGAGGGAGATCTCTGCAAAAGGATCCTTTCCTGAAGCTCTGTGAGGACTCTGAGTGGATGGACTGGATGCTGCAGACAGCTGGGAGAAAAGATGGCAGAGAAGGAAAGAGAAAAAGAAGGCCTCAATGACAGAAACATGAAGGCAGAAAATGTAATGATGGAGAAGGCAGTTAGGAGGAAAGTTGTTAGGGGTTGAAGTGGGCTGGTTAAAAGAAAAGAAAAAAGTCTGACTGCATGCAAAGCTGAAACCTGCCCCAATGGGTGTGACAGATGCAGAGGTTAGCAAAGGTGAATTCCTGGATGCAACTCCTTAGGAAGCAGTCTGGCTGATGATCAAAAGATAAGGACAACAGACCCACTTAGATACAACAGTGACAGAAGCCATACGAGAAGTTAGCTTTCAAAGAAGCCTTGGCTATCCAGACCTCAAACTTAAGTTACATCAGGTGCCAAACACTGCATAAGCAGATGTTTGCAGGAGCATAAGGAGTGCCCTCGGGGGGTCTGGCTACAGTACAGAACTCACTGTGTGCTCCTCCTTGTGCGCTGGAACCAAATCCCCCCCCCAAGGCATGAGGGGAAGGATGCAAAGGGGGGTAAGAGCGCAACACTCTTACTGTGCTTTTGATCGGCCAGACGCTGGCCATGGTAGTTTATTCTGTTTCAGCTACTCAACTTTGCTCTTCGCACTTTTCTCTGCATTCACACCTCATGATGAAAGGTCATCTTATTCCCAACCTGCAACAGCTTTTACCAGAACTGATCATTTAGGCCTAGCATATCTCTACTGGTCTAACATGTTGGCTTAATTTGGACTTATTTCCTTCAACATCTTTTTCCAAGGGAGTTGACACCTCTGCCAGTTCTTAGGAGCTCCACTTTCTTGATTTTATACTGAAAATTAGCTGATGACAGGACACAATTCTCCTTGTCTAAGTTGATAGGCAGATTCAACGTATCAGCAAAGCATATTTAGGATTACTTCCCATCCTGCAGTGTAGCCCACATCTAAACTTACATATGGGAAGTTGGAAGTGTGTGTGTGTTGCCTCTACATGGAGACGGAGAAAGGGGGAGACAAAGGGGACAGGCATCTAGTCATAAAGCCAAGGCTACCTGTACCTTCAGACATTAGGAGGGAACTGTGGCTCAGTGGTAGAGCAGATGCTTTGCGTGCAGAAGGTTCTAGGTTCAAGTCTTGGCATCTAGTTAAAAAGCAATGGGAAAGACCCCAAACAATTGGGTGGCCAGGGAAAGGAAATCCGAGCTGGCCAGATGAGAACCCCAGGAAGACTGTCTTTGGCCCCTGGGCTTGAGGTTCTGTGACCCTGGAGGCTACAAAACTGGGATAATGGACTGTCTGGACTGATACAGGGCTGCTTCCTGTGTTTGAAGTGAGCTAGGGAAAAGGTCAGGATCCTTGTTCCTAGAGGTGCCACTTCCATCAGGACAGTTACAGTGTGAACCTTTAAATGTTCGAGAGGTACGCCCAAGCAAGTGTACACAGGGTTGCAGACTTAGGCATAGGGGCTGTAAAACCAGAAGGGCCAAGATCCAAAAAAAATGTCTCAAAGCTTCTCAAAGTTTGGGTTACAACGTATTCACAAAAAGGGGCTCCCCACACCCCCGGCCCGGCCCCATTTCCAGGTGTGTGTTTTTCTTCTCTTTTCACTGAGCCAACAACACACCGTTATTGTTCTGCGGCCATTTTAACAGTTAAGTTCACTCATTTGCTTCCTATGGGCTTAAATTCCATTAAAATACATAGCATGTACACACACACACACACACACACACACACACACACACACACACACTATTCAGTGTTAACTGCTGATGTGATCGTCATGCGTTTTATGTTATCGAAGGGGAAAGTAGAGCCAAGAATGTCGAATTACGTGAGTGGGCCCCCGAAAACAGAGCTTGAGAAGCATAGGCCAAACTCATTCCTCACACCCATACATGCAGATTCTCAAATACTTCTACATAACAAACTTTAAAAAAATATCAATCCCAGGCAGGTTTCAACAACAGTCAATATGGCATAACAGAAGCATGGGATTGGGGCGAGAGAAGTCTCATGTTAAAAAGAAGGAAGCCAAATTCACACAGGATTCCAAGGCTCCTAGCGGCAAGACGTTTCTTGGTGACTAATACAGAAGTAAAGAGAACCTCAAGTCCAGGTCCAATCCTGGCTCTCCCCAGAAGGCCATACCACTAATCTTTAGGTGGTTTCCTGGCTGCTGTGAAGTTTTCCCCCCTTTCTGAAAGGCTGAAATGCCAATGGTAAGCGCTTTAAGCTACAATATGCCGTGTGTGTGTGCATGCGTGCATTGTACTCTTGTCTCCACCCATTTTGCCTACGGCCACGCCCCCTTTGCCTTCGGCTGGCCCGTCAAATGGAATGCAGCCCCCAAGAACTTGTCCAAAACTGTATTCAACCCTGGGCCTGGCAGAGGCTCAAAAAAAACCCCTGTTGTATTAGCTAGGTCCTACAGCCTTCCTCAACCTGGGGCGCTCCAGATGTGTTGGACTGCATCTCCCAGAATGCCCCAGCCAGCTGCCTAGGGCATTCTGGGAGTTGTAGTCCAACACATCTGGAGCGCCCCAGGTTGAGGAAGGCTGAGCTAGGAGGTCCTAACAGCTGCTACAGCCATTTGTAAAGAATCCCCTTCCAATTCTCTCTGCCACATTGCTGCGTTCCCCTTCCCCTGCACCCTGCTTCTGAGGACTGAGCAGCACAGAAAGAACACAGTGGCAACGATGGAGCAATAAGCTCTCCATAGGTGGCTGTATCAGATGCTGGAACCACTTAGCAGCTTGTTTGTATGACCTGGGGCACAGTCAGCTGAGTGCCTGGGATCAGGAAGGAGTACAAAAGATCCAAATAGTGTTTCTAACTACTGTGTGTCTGGAGATGATCGAGTGGATATGGAAGAGAAGAGGGAGAGTAAATTGTGGAGATAGTTATGAACGAAGCGAGGGAGGTGTCATCAATGGCCTCTTTCAGTTTCATGGCAGGGATGGAAGTCAAAGTTCATCCACTCAAGTTTATTTTGCAACGTGTTTGGTTCACATGACATAGAAAGCCCTCCCACTGGTGCAGCTTAGCTAATAAAAGGCCTGCCAACACCAACAGCTGACCAAAAAGGAGAGACTCTTGGGGAACCCTGTGGCAGGAGCATGATGCACAATGCACCTAGTGTGGAGGAACAGGAGGCAGAGTGAAGGCCAAACACTGCCAGGACGTATGAGAGCACACAGAATCCCACAAGGGGCCTTTGTTTCTTTCCCAAGAAATGCTAATAAATGTCACACCAGCAAAGTAAATCCAAGCACAAGAAGGAATGACAAACTGCTCCATCCAGCAGCAAACTCAGCAAGTGCCTCAATTAAGGGTGTGCTTCCAATAACATTTGTGGTTTCCAGAGGTTTCCTATTTCCTCACCCTTTAAACACACAGTCAAGAGCCAATCTAGAACCAGCCTCCCTAAACTGGTGCCCTCCAGATGTTTTGGGATATAACTCTCATCATCTATTTTCTCACTCTAGTGAATGTAGCTCAGACTGATGGGAATTGTAGTACAAAACTTCTGGGGGGGAACACCTGGTTGGGGAAGGCTGATACAGATGTTCCGAAGGAGGACATGATACAAATTCCTCTGAGAACATATCACTTAAAAATATTTGGGGTTGGGGAGAACAGTACATGACTGAATGTTTCCCTTGTCAAAGATTCCCTGGCTGTAAAAAGCAAGCAGTCAAGCAGCATTCTGCCCAAGTCTTTTCCTGGATGCAGGCTTGTTGTTACTTAAACACACTGAACATTCCCCAATCATGTTAGCACCTACCTGCATTCTGCAGTGGTACAATCCGAATATGAATGTTATGGCAAGTGGCATATTCTCTTATCAGTGAGGTAAAGAAACCAAGCATGATATCCTCATATTTATGTATTCACATATAAACTAGGCCAAGGTTTCCTTCAAAATGGGAACACTCCATAAACATCCTTGGCAGGAAATAATTTTAGGCCTCATGAAATCAGACTTGCCTTCCTCCACCTCGACAAAGGCATCAAGTTCTTTCAAGCTTTCCAGCCAGCGCACCCCTTTAAGAAATACTTCTTCATTCATTTTTATTGAATTAATAATTCTGAGTTATTCTTTGGCAATGGGTTCAATCAGCCATGCAGCCTCCACACTCGCAAGGGTTGCAGCAAGGAAAATTCCAGGCAGGGCTGGCGCCAGACTATATTGCGCCCTAGGCAGGCGCGTTCTGAAGCCGACCCCCCACCCCGCTCGCCCGCCCACTCTCTCCCGCTCCCGGCTTTGAAGCCAGGACACTGGGGTTGGGGGTCCGGAGCGTGTCGCGGGTCAGAGCCGGGCCGGGCCGCCGCCGCAGGGTGGGGCCGCTGCGGGCCGGCCCACCGACCCCCTCACAGCCACCACCGCCTCCTGGACGTGAGGAGCCGCCGCTGCCGCTGCTGAGGGACCGCCAAGGCCGCCCCCCGCCCGGCTGCCCCTGCTCCCCCCCGCAGGCCGGTCAGCTCCAACCCCAGCATCCTGGCTTCGAAGGAGCCAGGACGCTGGGGTTGGGCGGAGGCTGGGGCGGCGGCTTTGGAACAGCACACCCGGAAGCCGCTCTAGGACAGCAGCTTCCGGGTATGCTGTTCGGCGCCCCCGTGTGGTTGGCGCTCTAGGCGGCCGCCTGAGTTGCCTCTATGGCAGCACCGGGCCTGATTCCAGGCACGCGTGTCACCGAAGTGGAGGTTCTGCAGCAGAGCCTGGGGGACTGCACTTGCTGGAGAGGGCAAGTTGGGCCAGACATTTGTCAGAGCGTTTTGAAACTTTCGGCAGAGTTCAAAGACTTACGAGTGTCCTAAGCTCAACTTCCAAGTGCTCACAGCTACGAAAGTCTAATTGAAAGCTTGTGTCTGCCGTTCTGGTTTGTTTTAAATTCTGGATATATTTACGTAAGAGGCAAAACAAGAGCTGCAGAGCACAGCTGAGAAGTGGGAGATGCAGATTTTTGCAAGGGGTTGTGTACGAAACAGAAACACAGCTAAGAAGCAGTAAAGATGCAACAAGCAAGATTCCACAAGGAAGAGTGAGATGTCCATGCTACAGCAATTCCATCTAAAACGGTGGCTTGTATGAACAACCGAGCAACCTCCTACAGAAATGAGTTTGAATCCTCTAACAAGCAAATGTGAAAAATCCCCCGTACATTTCTGATGTTTGCACACACTTCTATTTTGTTGCGTTCATAGGTAATATGAACAATGTGAACTGGCCGCTGCTTCTGAGCATGTGTACAAGCAGCCAAACAACTGCTTATTACTACTTACACCAGAAGTGGGCAACTTGTAGGCCAGAACATCTGGAGGCCTACAATTCTCATCACCCCACCACCAACACCATTGACCATACTGGGCTACTGGAAGCCAAAACATCTGGAGGACCACAAGCTGCTCACCATTGATCTATATAGTTACTTTATGGTTTTGTACAAAGGAATATTATTTATGGAGAAAATTGGTCACGCCAGAAGCATAACCAATTTTACCTATAACTTTGTCAGACTCTATCTCGTCTTGTGCTGTTATCCTGTGCTTCTTAATAACTGAACCATCATCTTTTCCTTTGTTACGATGTCCCTTCCACTCCTCGTGTGGCGCAGAGTGGTAAGCGGCAGTTACTGCAGCTGAAACTCTCCCCACGGCCTGAGTTCGATCCCAGCGGAAGCTGGTTCTCAGGCAGCCGGCTCAGGTCGACTCAGCCTTCCATCTTTCTGAGGTCGGTAAAATGAGGACCTAGCTAGCTGGGGGAAAGGTAACTGCAGCTGGGGAAGGCAATGGCAAACCACCCCACTACAAAGTCTGCCAAGAAAACGTCAGCGAAAGCAGGCATCCCTCTAGGAGTCAACAATGACTCAAGTGCTTGCATGAGAGATTCCTTTCCCTCCCCTCCTACTTAAAAAAAATGCTTCAGCAAGAACTGTTCCTGGACCCAATTCACCTCAATTATTTCATGCCTTCCAGCCCTCCTCTTCCCCATCTTCACTATTCCAGTCTTTGCTCTCCCTTTTTGTGCCTGTTTTACTTGGACTGCAAACCATCCATGCAGAGCTAGCTCAATGTGTGGAGCAGACGTAGCGTGCTACCAGACAACACAAACGAATCTACCATCAAAAACATACGATAGACACTTTTCTTGTGGACAGCTTGTGTGCTGTCAGAACCTTAAGGCTTTACGATCTAGTTCAACACCCACCTGGGCTCCCGATACAGGACCAAAAGGATTTGGAGGTCTCATGACAGGTTGGCTGTATATTAAGGTTGGTTGAGTCATTACTGGTACTCCTCCCATTTGGGATGGCTAAAAATCGAGAACACGGCAGAATTAATTTCATGCACATTTCTTTCAAAGGTCATTAGCCTCCGAATAGCATTGTAAGGCAGCCTTCCCCAACCTCACATCCTCTAGGCCAGCCTTCCTCAACCTGGGGCGCTCCAGATGTGTTGGACTGCATCTCCCAGAATGCCCCAGCCGGGCATTCTGGGAGTTGTAGTCCAGCACATCTGGAGCGCCCCAGGTTGAGGAAGGCTGCTCTAGGCATTTTGGACTACAACTTCCATCATAACCATAATGGGAGTTGTAGTCCAACACACCTGGAGTGCACCAAGTTGGGGATGACTACTGTAATCCAATAAACATCAAGAAGATGTTTAAAGCCATAGATGGGATACAGAGAAGAGCCTCCCCGCTCATGTCTTAGGGAAAGGGCTGGATGGTTATCAGGGAAACATTTAAGCAGAAAGCAGAACATCTGGCATTTAGGGGAGGTAACGGGTGCCACCGTGGTATAAACAATGCAGTTACTACATTTGAAAGTATCAAGGTTTTGTCGGCTCCCTCACCACACCTCCATACTTAACCTTGAAAAAGTTTGTTATGATGGCAAAATAAACGTATTATATTAGAACTGCTGAAAAAGCTAAAGGGATACGTTTGTAAAAACAACAACATGGACATACTTTATTAATTTCTGTAGATGTAAGGCGAGGTATCCAAACATTTTATTTTTCAATAACTTGATTTATAGTTATTTATAAAATGCATGGACGAGTATTTTTTTCTTGGTTATTTGTTACTTTGGAGTTAAGAAACATATAATATATATACCAGTGAATATGAACATGTATATACCTTATTTGAGTGATGCATAGAGGAGAGATCTTATTGATATATACACACACATATTATATTACTTTTATTGTACGGTGGAGAAGAAAAGTTTCAGGATGATTGTACTAACAGACCAACAACTTAATGGGCCTGTTCAGACAACACACTAAGCCCTGGTTAGACCACTAATTCTTTTGCAAAAAAAATGGTTAGTGAGCCTGTTTAAACCATGGTTATACAGCTACCATGGGTAGGAATGGTTCACATGACATGCTAAATCATGGTTCACATTACACACTAAGGCATAATGTGTAGCTCAAAATGCTTAACCACCTTGGCTTAGCATGTCATCTGAACAGGTTCAGTAATTCACTTACATGTGTTACAATTGGGGTTGTTAAGAAGGCATTGATTTTCACTTAATTACTGAACACTTACGTTTATAGTAATCACTCCACTGATTTAGTTTCCCATTGCATTCAGCTCCAAGCCAAACACTCAAGGCTAATCTACAAGTGCACAGCAGTAGAGGAGTGATTTCCAACCTCCATACCCTTCAGAGAACTCTTTATTGCATGCCAAGGAACCCCTGTATGTCTGCCAGAGGACTGTACATCTAGGGTGCACAACGTTCACGTAGAGTGCTGGTCACTCCACTAGCCTTCACCACCAGTGCAGGGGCTTTGGCAGGGGGAGAGAGACATTTTTCACAGAAACTCCTCTTGCCCTTACTGATCTTTCTATTAAAGGACCCCAAGGCTTCCTAGAACAGAGTTTAAGATAATTGCAACAAAGGATAGGACAGTAAAAGTTGAACATTACACGGCTTGGGACCACAATTCCTGATGGAACGCCTCTCCCGACATGAACCTACCCGTACACTGCGCTCAACATCTAAGGTCCTCCCCTGAGTGCCTGCTCCAAGGAAAGCTCGGAGGATGGCAACAAGGGAGAGGGCCTTTTCAGTGGTGGCCCCCCAATTATGGAATGATCTCCCCGATGAGGCTCGCCTGGTGCCAACATGGTTATCTTTTCGGTGCCAGGTCAAAACTTTTATCTTCTCCCAGGCATTTAACAGCATTTAACAACATATGCTAAGTTTGTTTGTTTGTTTAATGGCCCCCAGAACTGTTGTTGTTTAAATGGATACTGTTGCTTTATACTGTTGTTTTTAGTTTTTTATGGTTTTAAATTTTGTATACTTTTTTTTAATGTTCACTGTTTTTAACTTTTGCAAACCGCCTCGAGAGCTTCGGTTATGGGGTGCTATATAAATGTAATAAATAAATAAACAAATAAACATTAGGTATTTTTCTGGCAAAATGAAGTCACAAACCAAGATCAAGTGGGGTTGAAGCAAGCAAGCACTGGGGATGTGGGAAGACAAACAATGCTACAGGCCAAGGCAACAGTACTCCTGACATGATTTCAAATAAACGTAAACATTTACTAACCATTCCATAGCCCATCATTCCTGTTGGTGTTGTAGCAGGATAGGCCATGACGGGCGGTGCCTAGTGGGAAAGAGACAATGTTGAACTGTATAGAAGGGGGAGGGGGAGAGTTTCACACAAAGGGGAGAGAGTAGTGAGTTGCCTTGACTGTCTGAGGCAACTGACAGCCAATCAGTTGATTATTGACAGTGCCAGAACTTACTAGAAAGTTCACATTACCATCCTTGCAGGGCAGCCATTAAGTCTTTAAGCTAAACACAGTTGCAAATGTATAAGATTGTACATTACAGGTGGTGTCAACCTGATTCGATTAAGATATAAAGGCGTCTCCCTAGGCAATATGAACGTAGCATACTAAATGAAGCAGTGAGCGTTTAAGTTAGGGAGTTTCTCAAAAACACTAACTCAACTGCTATTAACTCATTCCTAAAGCTGCATGAAAATTAAACCCTAATTGATGGGATTCACACAGCCACAAAATGAATGGTTAGAGGCTTGCGATGTAATCCCGTGAACCTGAACAGGTCCATATCTGATCACATCTACCTAAACAGGAGAAAAATGGGATCCATGTAAGCTTCCGAGTTTTCTAAAGAGGAAGAGGAGGCTAAAGGGAAGCTTTTCAATCAAAAGGAAGGTTATGATTATATATATATATATATATATATATATATATATATATATATATATATATATATGAATGAATGAATAGGACTAGATCAAAAAGATGAGCATCTTCAAGAAGAGTATGGGGTATTGTGTTTTTTTCTTTGCCTGGCATTGTTGAGGTTAAGAGCAAGCATATTGCCTCATATTGAGGCAGTAGCTAAATCCTGTCGTTTTTTCCTGTATAATATTGCCAGGATTCGATCATTTTTGTCTGTCTCTTCTGCCAAGATTCTTGTTCATGCATTGGTTATTTCTTGGTTGGACTACTGCAACCTTCTTCTCACTGGCCTTCCTTCTTCTCACATCAGTTCGTTGGTTTCTGTTCACCACTCTGCTGCTAAGATCATCTTCTTGGCTCGCCGCTCTGACCATGTTACTCCACTTCTGAAATCTCTTCATTGGCTTCCAATTCACTTCAGAATTCAATATAAACTTCTCCTGTTGACCTACAAAGCTTTTCACTGTCTAGCTCCTTCCTATCTTTCCTCTCTCATCTCACACTATTGCCCCGCTCGTGCTCTTCGCTCCTCTGATGCCATGTTTCTCGCCTGCCCAAGGGTCTCTACTTCCCTTGCTCGGCTTCGTGTATTTTCTTCAGCTGCCCCTTACGCCTGGAACGCTCTTCCAGAACATTTGAGAACTACAAGTTCAATCGCAGCTTTTAAAGCTCAGCTAAAAACTTTTCTTTTTCCTAAAGCTTTTAAAACTTGATTTTGCTCTGACTTTTACACTGCCTGTTTGGTGCATTCTCTTCCCCTCCTTATTGTTTTATTATGATTTTATTAGAATGTAAGCCTATGCGGCAGGGTCTTGCTATTTTACTCTGTTTTACTCTGTACAGCACCATGTACATTGATGGTGCTATATAAATTAATAATAATAATAATAATAATAATAATAATAATAATAATAAGTATATCACCTCCACCTCAAAATCACTGAAACTTAAACTTGTGAAATTCTGCCTGCTAGAAAGAATGGTGCTTCTTGTTTATCTCACTGGAAACTTAGGTCAAAACTGTTTTTAATGCTCTACTGCATCGTAGTCACAAATCTTGGAAGTGGGACAATTCCTATAAAATATGGCAAAATAGTGGAATACACAAATGTACAACCCACACTGGGAACTCCTCCTACACAAACCACACTGAAGCTAAGGGCAGGGGTGTGGATACAAGAGCACTGTTGTGTAAAAAGCCTTTATAGCAGCTATTTCCTTAGGTCCTAAAGCTTAGGAGATTTAACCCTCTGAAAAGGACGTTTCCATAGGATCTGGGGCATGGGGGCTTTGATGATTGGTCCTGTGAACTGCAATACCCGTTTGACAACAGAATCCAACTTGCTACTGCTATCATGGTTAATGAAATGACAAGTGATTAATATTCATACAGCTGAATAAGCAAATTACGCGTATGCATATGGCTATACATTTGCTGGGCTTGTAAGTGCTTAAGGCTAGCTTAGAATTTTCCCCACAATGAGAGGAATACAGGGAAAGACCAACAGTAGTACGGAAGGGCTAAGTTGACATACCGCCTTAATAAAGAAGAGCTAAAGAATTAAAATCAGTAAGATTTTTGCTGTAAGGCAATTCAGTCACAATATCCATGTATAAAGCAGGCTGGGTAAACCATGCTCAAGGTAACTGTAAGAAAAGGGAAGATCCCGCCGTCAATTAAGGAACTTACCTTAAACAGGTATTTGGAATATATTAAAGCCATTAGTGACTTCATTCTTTAGCTCTTATTGACACCTATGAACAATTAGGCTGACTGGTAATTTGTGGGGGGTTGAGTTGTCATTTTAACCATCATTATTACACTTTTTTTGTGCTGAAATGAGATGGAATTTTTCTTAGAAGTACATTTCAGGAGTTAGGATCAGCCCTTCATGAACACAACCAAACGGGTGGGGATTTTTTCCACTCCGTTTAGCATTTTGGGACATATTGGTCTCTCCCTAGTTGAAATCAAGTCTACAAAGAGTGGAGTGTGAACAGAAGCCTGTGAAGTTTCATGCAGTTATCCAAATGCACAAATGCCTTTTTTATTTAATTTATTCAAATGCATTAAAAAAGGCAGTACATACACACACACACACACATCAGCTATCTGGCAGCAAATGGCAGAGTTTAAAGCAAGAAAAAAAATCATCTTAGTATTTTCCATGCCATAAATGGCGTCAAGAGGCCTGCAGGACACCCATAAGATCTGGATATGCTAGAAGCTGCTCAGGATTTCCATCATGCCCCAAAGATCTTAACGTAAGAAAAGTGTGGAATAGCAGGAATATGAGATTCTGCTGTAGTGGTTAATATCAGCATGCCGATTTGATTGCGAAAAAGGGGGAAAAAAGAGGCTGCAGGTTTTGTTCACTTACGTATTGTGGAAAATGCATGCCATTCTGTTTCCCCCGGAAGAACAATTACATAATGCAATAACACTGGATTAGAAATGAGTACTTACACAACAGAGTATATACAGAGCATTTTAGTCACAAATGCACTTAATAACCCTGAAATATAAATTATTGTAATCCAAAGCCACTTAAAATGAAGCATCTGGTTAAAAAAAAAAGAAGAAGAAGGACACTGACAAGGTTGACAAGCCCACAACACGACCTCCGTGCTGACATGTTATTAACGTGTTTCATATGGGCAAGCTTTTCAAAAAAACATGGATTTCAGAAATACCGGAATCCACCAATTAAAGGCAAAGCATTCAGAAGGGAACCAGAAGACAAATGGAGTTAAGACAGACGATGAAGGAAAGTGGGTTAGTCCTACCTATCCTAACAGTTCATTTAAGAAAACAAGAACTTAGCTTTGGATGTGACATAGCACAGCCTTTCTCCTGTAGCACAGACCCCCAAAACACACAGACCCCCAAACACCCCCCAGACCCCCACTATACGTAGAGAGATTTGGAGAAGCGCTCAAATATGCTTTCCCCGCATCTGCAGTTTAAAGTGGTATAGTCCAGGAAAACTGTACCACATGACAGGTTGGCTCTTAAATGATTAAGTGATCTATTTAGAAGCAACACTCTTTGGGCATGAGAAGCTACGGCAGAACTAGATGTTATAGGGTGTGTGTTGTGTGTAGGGACCTCCCTCATCATGTCACTGAAGCACTGGAGCTTTGAAAGGAAGAATTTGAAGGCGGGAAGAGGTGCTCAACCCTTTCCCACGTTCTGCCAACTCTCCCCAGAAAGTGCCCTCCAGGTAGCTTTGTAAGTGGTTTTATCTCCCCATCAATAACTGGAAGAAGGGGGGCATTTGTAGCAGAGAACAGCATTTCCTCTCTCTCCAACCCTTCCCTGTAAATGCTCCTCCTCTCATCCTCACCATTCCCATGATCTCAAGCAAATAGAAGAGTGTTTAGTCTAGCCTTCCACTTCCTATTTTAAAGAACAGAGAGAGCCGAGAAGGCAGGCCAGAATATCCAGCAGATAGGCACATGCTGAACTCACACTCATTTAGGCAGGCTTAAGCCTGCATACCTGTGCACCAGGTGATGATTGTACTTCTTTAGAGGGAAAGGGCTGCTTTCAGTAGCTCTTACTCTGACCATTAGCACTGTGATAATGCCTCCACTTGGGAGCACTCCTTTGGAGTTATCCCTAGCCCCATTTGAGAAGAGAAGATTGAGGGGAGACATGATAGCACTCTTCAAATACTTAAAAGGTTGTCACACAGAGGAGGGCCAGGATCTCTTCTCGATCCTCCCTGAGTGCAAGACATGGAATAACAGGCTCAAGTTAAAGGAAGCCAGATTCAGGATGGACATCAGGAAAAACTTCCTGACTGTTAGAGCAATACGACAATGGAATCAGTTGCCTGGTGAGGTTGTGGGCTCTCCCACACTAGAGGCCTTCAAGAGGCAGCTGGACAAGCATCTGTCAGGGATGCTTTAGGGTGGATTCCTGCATTGAGCAGGGGGTTGGACTCGATGGCCTTGTAGGCCCCTTCCAACTCTGCTATTCTATGATTGTATGATTTACCCTCTGCCCTGAGCCATCTCCCGGGAATACTACGTTCCTAGTACAAAAGCTGCGTCAAGAACATTCAGAACCATGGTATTACAATCCATACACATACTGGTAATATTGACAGTGATTATGAATCATCACTTCCAAGCACATTAAAAATACACAAGGCTGGCATCCATTACCGATGAATTTTCCCTGCATGCAAGTCCTCAGTAAGGTGACAATGGATTGAACACATTAGGCATCTCTTCCCAAATTCTTTAACAAAACGTAGACAGAATTAGTCATGAGGATTTATTCTCCTGTGCCGTTTCTGTCGTGCAATATCCTCCTATTAGTAGCAATTCAAGTCTTCCTTTGGTGCCTCTGTGCAGTCACATGGGGATTTGCAAGCCACAACTTGGAACCTTTCAGAGCAGTCTCAGGACCCCTTGCCTCTCCAAGTGTTCTTGCCCCAAGACTGCAACCACGGTTTCGCGTATCCCCCCCCCCCATCAGAATGACACTACGGCTCCGTTTAGAAGACAACTTAAGCCATGGCTTTAACCACAGTGGTTAAGCCAGAAAGCCAGGCTGTGTTCAGAAGACACCTTAAACCACGGCTTTAACCATGGTGAATAAAGCAAAAAGCCTTATTCATAGAATCATAGAATAGCAGAGTTGGAAGGGGCCTACAAGGCCATCGAGTCCAACCCCCTGCTCAATGCAGGAATCCACCCTAAAGCATCCCTGACAGATGGTTTTCCAGCTGCCCCTTGAATGCCTCTAGTGTGGGAGATCCCACAACCTCCCTAGGTAACTGATTCCATTGTCGTACTGCTCTAACAGTCAGGAAGTTTTTCCTGATGTCCAGCTGGAATCTGGCTTCCTTTAACTTGAGCCCGTTATTCCGTGTCCTGCACTCTGGGAGGATCGAGAAGAGATCCTGGCCCTCCTCTGTGTGGCAACCTTTTAAGTATTTGAAGACTGCTATCATGTCTCCCCTCAATCTTCTCTTCTCCAGGTTAAACATGCCCAGTTCTTTCAGTCTCTCTTCATAGGGCTTTGTTTCCAGACCCCTGAGCATCCTGGTTGCCCTCCTCTGAACACGCTCCAGCTTGTCTGCGTCCTAATTGAATTGTGGAGCCCAGAACTGGACACAATACTCTAGATGAGGCCTAACCAGGGCCGAATAGAGAGGAACCAGTACCTCCCGTGATACGGAAGCTATACTTCTATTAATGTAGCTCAAAATAGCATTGGCCTTTTTTGCAGCCATATCGCACTGTTAGCTCATATTCAGCTTGCAATCTACAACAATTCCAAGATCCTTCTCGTTCGTAGTATTGCTGAGCCAAGTCTCCCCATCTTGTAACTGTGCCTTTGGTTTCTATTTCCTAAATGTAGAACTTGGCATTTATCCCTATTAAATTTCATCCTGTTGTTTTCAGCCCAGCACTCCAGCCTATCAAGATCACTTTGAAGTTTGTTTCTGTCTTCCAGGGTATTAGCTATCCCACCCAATTTTGTGTCATCTGCAAATTTGATAAGCGTTCCCTGCACCTTCTCGTCCAAATCATTAATAAAAATGTTGAAGAGTGGTTAAAGCCATGGTTTAAGGTGTCTTCTTAAAAGGCCCTACATGAAAAGTCAGTGTTGAACAGTAGATTGGTCATTTGACTTGGCACAGGGAGAATTGGGTTCAAATCCAGTCTCAGCCAAACTCACTGGCTGCCCATGTGCAAGTCACTCTCTATTTTTTCTCTCTCAGCCCAATCTCATTCACACAACTGTTATGGGGGAAATGGAATAACCCTACAGCCAGGTTCCAGTGGATTTCCCAGCTTCATAAACTATGGTTTATGAAGCTGGGAATGAGCACTCTTTTCCCATTCCCTCTTCTTCTGTTCACTGGCTTTGATGCTTCATTCCTGGCTTGTATTAAGCCAGAGTTCCTCATTAAATCTGAACCATTCCTGGCTTCAGAAACCATGAATCATCTGAACCCAGCCTGTGTATGCTATCTTCAGCTCTGTAAAAGGAATGGTTGGATAACTGAATGAAAAATTGAACCTATTTGGGAATGGCGATCCTGGTGAGATGAATCCTATATTCGCTACCCTGTTTTGTCACTCAAGAAATATATTTCACCACTTCTAACCTGAGAAGCAGGCCCCAGTCTTCTTTTAAGACAGAGGTTGAGTGATGTGCTGTGAGATTTTCTGATAAGAGTTTAATAGAGCTGATTTTAATACAATTGATTTCATACGGTGGGCAATAAATACCCAATCAAATATAATCCAAGTGAAATCTATTAGGTTACCGTGGGCTCCAACTGTGTGTTCCCAGGTTCCCTGTATCTCCTATGGAAATTCTTGATAACCTCCTACACTTTCACAATACATTATGAGCTATGTTATGATACCATAAGCAAGTTATGATACCATGAGTAAGACAATAACTCACCATTGTTGGAGCATTCCATGCTGTCGTTGGAGCAACTTTAGGTTGCCAGTTCGAGCCCCCAGTTAGTTTCTTTTCTCCTGGTTGTGTCCAATTCACATCACTTCAAATAAATGTTTAACACATTAAAACTGGCTGCTTTTTCTTGCAGACATATTAAAAAGTAGATGAAGTATATCTTTTAAAAAAGCCTAAAGAAAGTTCTTATTCAGGATCCCTACAAATCTCAATATCTTAGAGAAACCTGCTTAAGCCTCCAAACATAGCTAGATAAAAATGAAAGCAGTCAGACTTCATTCAGTGAAAGCCACCGGCTCAAACCTCACATAAATAAGCCAAAGTGGCAAGGTCTAAGGCAAGCAGGCATAAAAGAGAGGGTGGGAAGGGGGAGGAATGGGGACTGTTCAGTCCCTGGATAACCAAGTCCTCTTATCTGGAAGCCTGGAATTCTGAAATGTACTGATTGTTGCAAAACAGAGACAGCTCTAAGATCGTAAAGGCCACTTGCTCGTCTGCAGCATCCTTCAATCAGAGACTGAGTGCTCCTCCCTCATCGCCAGACGTTTGCTATCCTATCCAGAAACCGAAACCAAGGAGGAGGCATTGTTACCACTGCCTCCTATCCGTTTCAACAGGATACTGAACAGCATGCATTTGCCATACAAAGTTGCTGTGAAGATACGCTTAGAAGTTTTTTTAAAAAAAATATGTTTGCATATTGCTGGATTGAGAAACACTCACTTTTTAGTTGTTCCATTTCCAATGCCCAAATCTGTTACAAAACAAGAAAATCATTGGAAGCAATTCATTTAAGAAAATGGCATAAAAGGGTTGGCTTTGGCTTGTTAAAGTTTCTAGCAAAAATACTTACTGCCCACAAGATTGGCTAAAGATGAATCCAGATCATCCAACACTAACTTGTTAGGTGGTGCTTTGGAAGTTGGAAGACTCTGGTTTTGAGAAGTCACTGTTGGTTTTAGGAGTCCACCTAATTCATCAAACCCTTTAAAACACACACACACACACACACACCAAGAAGTATTAAGTGCAAGGCAATCCATTTCAACATAGCATCAGACATTTTAAAATCGGTATTTTATTACCTACATGTGTTAAAGCTGCAAGTGCCGTTGAAAGAAATATGATGCTGTGTTTCTAAGTCAAAAACTGGGGCTAATATTGTCATTTTTTTTCCATTTTTTTTTTTGAGGCGAAGAAATGGCAATTCCAGACACTCGGCACCCAGGATCCAAAGAAAAATCCCATAGCTGTAGCAGCACTAGTCTGCTGCAGCAAAGAGTCTTGTGGGACCTTATAGATATAATGCAACATAGCTCTAGGAACTACTTCATCAGGTGTTTAAAGAAGTTCAGGCATTTGATGACGTATTCCATCAAAGCTTATTTCAAAAGGAATCTGATCATATTTAGGATTCCAGAGCATCCAGAGAGCTACATTTAGGCATGTCTAGAGGCCAGTGAGGTTTTTAACATTTAACATTAGTATTTAATAATAGCTATTTAAAAGACCTACCACCAGAATCCACCGGGGCATTTGAAGTTTTGTTTCCAAACACAGACTCAAAGTCGACATTAAGGCCTGCTGCGGGGTGCGACGGAGCAACAGGAGATGGAGTGAACCCTACAGACAGACATTGGAATAATGTTAAACTTGTTTATATACAGTAAGTGAACTCTCAACATAAAAATGACTCTCAAGGAGTAGTTTTAATGACCGTAAAGGATTACCGGCATTCTAACGTTGGAAGAGACATCTGCAGGAACAGCATGGCTTTATGACCCGAGAGGAAAGGTCCGTGATGCAAAAAATGATACATTCAAGTTCACATGTGCATATAGAATTAGGGTCATTGATGGAAGTAGGCATAGGCAGGGACCTTCAGGATCGGGGGGGGGGGCAAATGTGGCCCTCCTGGGGCCCTCATCTGGTCCACCGGGCTTCCCCAGATGGCCATACCTACACCCTGTCCATGGCCCCAAGCCACTACTCACTAACCACGGTTTGGCGATTTCCTGACCCCTTTCCCTTTGGCCAAACACACAACTGGAATGCAAGTTCCAAGCGCATTTCTCCATGACTGAATTCAGCCCATAGGCTGAAAGAGGGTCCCCACACCTGGCATAGGCAGCCTCCTTGACTCAAATTCCGCATTCCTAAAATGTTTCCCATTCCCAACTCATCCTTTAATGCAGAAAAGGCGGGATCGTTCAAAACAAGGTAACATGGTCACAGAGAAAGACTCTATTTTGACAGTGCTATGCTATCTGAGAGCAGATTTCTTCTGCAACGACTTCTTAGTTTCCCGTTTCAGTCCATTCTCTGCAAAACGGTCATTTCTGTTCTGGAGCAGTATTCAAAATTACACACACTCCCCTTTGTTTTCCCACCACCATCTCTCATCCCTGACAGGTTGAGCAATTCCCTGGCATCTGAATTGCTAAACCACAAACACTTCCATGAGATTGAGGACCAACATCATGTCTACTTTAATCCTGAGCTTCTGAATTAAGTGGCCATAAACACAAGTAAGCCATGAGCCAAGCTCATGTTTTAAACTCCATTTTCATCTGGCACCCATGATATGCATCCTGCAGCCACCTATATATCCTACCTTTCTAACTTTTATTTAAAAAAAACCCAAGCCTGCTGCTAAAATGTACAGATGTCTTTAAATATATATATATATATATATATATATATATATATATATATATGTGTGTGTGTGTGTGTGTGTGTGTGTGTGTATACCAGTTATGGTAATACACGAATGCTTATGGCCACCGGCATCATAACTCAGACGGACGACACATGATTAATTTGAAATACAAATGCTACCAGTTTCCTTAGGCAGAATGCTAAATCAACATGTACACTGCTTTTCCTTTTACTGAAAATCAGTACGTTGGTAAAATCCCAAGCATACTGACTGCTCCAGAAAGATTCCCTAATCAAATCAGGCTGATGCAGTAGCAAAAACAGTACTATTGGTATTAGGAATAATAAGGCAAGGGACTAAAAGAGACAAAGCAAATATAATTGGGGTATATAAACAGATGTCAATTCCCAATCTACTACAGTATATGCAGCTCTGAGTGCCCCTTAAATAATTATAATATTATTATTGTAGAGTTGGAGATGGTATAGAAAAGGATACTAAAATCATCAGAGGGTAGAACATCTTTCCTACAAAGGAAGACTGAAAAGCATGAGGCTTTTTAGGTTTGAAGAAGAGTCAAAGAGGCAGGATAGAAGTTCATAATCAGGAACTGCATGTGCTGTCAGGACCTTACTGGAAGTTAGACACTAGAACCTGGGAGTTATCCTGCGAAATGTGCAATACTTTGAAATGAAATCTTTATTGCTAAAAGCGATAACCCATCAAAATTTGACATAATAAAAACAACTAAAAAGAGAAGCTAAAATGAATAAATTGAGTTAAAAATGGATAATATAAAGTAAAATGAAAATAATGAGCACAAATGGAATATAAAGATAAAAAGCACATTATACTGGTTGAAGCTGGCTAGCACGAGTGACTCCAGACTCCCCAAAAATGCTTCTTAGAGCAACTACAATGTGGAATACATAATGTAATAAAAATTGGCACCACAAGAGGTTTTAGTCGTCACTAGAAAAGGCAGATTCCTGGCATCAGCCAAAACTGAAATTGACAGAGCCTTAATAAATGCACCTAACCTTGGTAAATGCAGCATTATGCTGACTAACAGCTGCCATGGATGAACAAGAACGGCCATCTCCACCACAACCTGCTTGCAAGCGCCTCCCAAGATGGACTAGATGGCTCATCTTTGGTCAGATCAAAGCAGTTCTTATGCTCTTAACACTGAATCACACTACCACTGTGGTAGCTACTTCAATACAGAACTCTATGGACGCCATTCCAGACGGATGTTGTGCTAAGCAACTTCCCACGCCGTTAACCTATTTCCGCGAGGGCAGTACATGCACACACAGAAAAATCGGGTTGCCCTGGCATGGTTGAAGTCACCCCAAACCATGCAGACTGCTTCCCACACAGCTCCATTTTCAAGTACTGCAATTCTAACACTGAAATTGAATCAAAATGAAAGTTCTCCATGGTCTCTGTATTTCATAAATTATTACATAATAAAATAATAGCAATAGTAGATCTATATGCCACCTGCAGGCAGCCTTGTTCAAAATGTTCTAGACCTGGAACTTTTTGGTGGGATCCCACGCCCAACAAAGGGCATGGTTCCTCTTCAGCCACCACAGCAGTGACTGGAGAGTTCTTTTAGTGAGAAACTAAGCTGAATTCTTCCTTACTTTGGTAATTTCCTCCTCCTTGTTCCTTGAATTCTTTTCTCTCCCTTCTGTTTTGCGTTTTATTCTAATCTAATCTACTGTGCCTTTGGGCACCCTGTCTGTCAGGGTCTCAGGGCTGATGGCCTTGAGGGGCCCCTTTCAAAAGTGTTTGAAGTATGGGAGCAGACTTCCCCCCCCCCCATAGAAGAACATTCTTCCTGCCTGCTTTGCCTGG
This sequence comes from Elgaria multicarinata webbii, assembly GCF_023053635.1. Classification (NCBI taxonomy): domain Eukaryota; kingdom Metazoa; phylum Chordata; class Lepidosauria; order Squamata; family Anguidae; genus Elgaria; species Elgaria multicarinata. The sequence continues at coordinate 126,442,434 of NC_086175.1, read as the reverse complement.
GAAAGTGGCATTTTATTGAGAACTGCCTCCATTCCTAGACGTTTACCCGGCAGGCTTGCTGGAATCACTCATTCAGAATCAAAGCGCTGTTTGTGGGAACAGAAGCTCCATGTGACTGATGCTGTAGCAGGTAAAGTTTGTTCCGCCAGAAAAACTACCTCTGATATTTGCTCCACACCAGCACCAGCCATGTCACTATGGGCAAAGGATGCAGCGACTCCTGCTGCCACTGCTGCAGTGCATGGGACTTCTCTTCTGACAGTGTCCACAGAGATACTTCCACTTCCTGCCCAAACGGTGATCTTTAAAGTACCACTGCATTCTTCGGTACCAAGATGGGCTCTTTCACCCAACGTGGACCCCAGCTTTTACCTACAACATCCAGTCTCTTTTCATTAAGACCAACAAATAGTTGTTGGTCCTAACGAAGGATTACATTATATCTTCTCAGCACTTCTGATTTATCTGTGTTATGAGATCGCCAAACATCCAATGATTCGGCCTTTCTACCAGAGCGATGGCTTCTTCTGCGGCATTCCTTAGAGATGTTCCTCTCAGAGGTCTGCCATTCTACTACCTGGTCTCAGCCTCCACCTTCATATGAGATTGCCAACTGAATGTCTGTGTGTGGACTGTTGTGGCTTTTGGCCAGCCACATGTTCTCTCACAGCTGATGCCAAAAATCACTGCCCGTCTTCCAGGTAACTTAGCTTAATAACCTAGATGTGTAGTTCTTTGAGTGGTCATCTTGGTCACACAACCCACCCTCTGCTATAGGTGCCTCAGACCTTTTCCTTCATCTCTTGTGTTCAACTTGGCCGATGTGTCAGTCTGAGGAACTGAATGGGAACAGTGGGAGCCGCACCCTTTGTGCGTGCACAGTGGGGCAGGGGAAGCTCAGCCCTGGAATGGTCTGAAGGCTCTTCACAGGCACAGAACCCATACATGTGTATGCACAACTGACCACTCAAAGAACCAGTTAAAGGTACGCAACTGGTCCTCCCCCCGTATATAACAGCCAATAAAGATGTTACCTTAAATAGGAAGAATATGTATTTTTATAGAGTGAAAGTTTGCTGAGCTTTTTAACTTAAATTTAAAACACATTTCCAGGATGAAGATAAAGACAGTGGCTTTCAGGTTACTAATTAGGGAAGCGGCAGGTAAGCTATTTATTCCAAGTGCTTTAAAAGAGCGTTATGAACCGCCTCCTGTTGATCACTACTTCTTTCAATTTTTGGTTACTCATTACCAAAAGGTAAGACATCAACAGTGGGAAAGTTGGTTTTTAAAAGTCAGTATCTGCAACTTTTTGGGCAAGGTCATTGTTAAGCTTTTTTTAAAAAAAAACCAAAACAATTTGGGCTGTTTGATGCTTTAAGTAATTATTTTTGGAAGTGTTGACCAGTGTTGAAAAATTCACCTTAAGTATTGTTAAGGGATCAGGGATCGTATTTCTGCATAGGCTTAGAGTTTCAGTTCCACCCACATGCTTTCAGAAGGAGGTGTTAAGCAATTAGGATTTCTGGAATTGACATGACTGTGTATTCTACCCAAGTTTGCATAACAAACTGAAGTTCCTGGGTTTTGAAAAGGTTCTACCTACCTCCAAATAGACCAGCTACAGTTGAGGACTCACTGCGGAAATGGGAAGCATTAGAGTAAACTTGCGGACCACAAAAAGAATCTAATAAAGGCATACGAAGCAGAAGAGCAAAGAAGGAATGTTACAGAAAGAAAGAAATAGGACATACTCTATTTGCTTAACCAAATATTTGGAAGCTCAGTTAAAACTACATCTACATGACTTCTAACACACAGAGACATACATACAGACAATCTAGTAACAACTTCTAAAAAGGGTCAATTTTATACTCTCCAAAGACAGAAAGGTACAGCAAATGCCATGTTTTACACCTCTGAAGGCACGAGCTAGTGTAAAACCTTTAAGGCATTTATATTATACCTGAAGTAAAGTGACAGAGCTGAACAGTGGATGCATATTTGGTTGTCACAAAGGGGTTTGATTCAGTAAATGGGTTGAAGCGATCTAGAGAACCAGAAAGAGTTAAATTGAAAGTCATATGCATGACATGGTAATTTTGGGATTTACGCAGCTCAGGGCAAACTAGTCACACCACATCTAGCTTGGAACTTGCAACACTAATTTTAGGGAGACCCATGCGCATACAAGTAGACACATCTACTATCCCGTGAGCTATGTATGTTCCATAACTGCCTATTGTGCAACTTTATTGGGAACCACACTAACATGGCTCATTTAGATGCCCAACACTATGGTTAACATGAATACAGCAAAACCTCGCCCAATTTCAGTGGAAAACTGCCCCAAGTGCAGTAAACATTGGAATTCTTTGTCAAATACTAGATAAACCTATAAGTCTGGGAATACAAAGCCTCCTTTCTCTCTTCTCCCCACACTTGTGGTGCTTTCTGTAGATCGGGCTAGGTAGCAGGCAACATTTGTCTATAATTTAAAACTAGACCTTGTCATTACATAAAAGCTCACGAGTTTATATCTTTTTTTTTCCTTTTTCTAAAAATCCTAAGTTTGCCTAAGGTAGCCTGATTAAGTAAGAGAAAGGGAAAAAGCCAGTCAGATGCTACTTTACCAACAAACATCTCATGAGTTGGTGTCCTAGAAGTGAAAGTGGGCAGCACGTCAGAGGAGACAGAGAGGTGATCGCTAGATTTTGTGAGGAAAGGATTTAGGCTCGGAATGGCATCATCATCAGCAGTAGAAGTGAAAGGATCTGTGTAGCCCCAGCAGAGCAAGGAGGAGGAGAAGGAAGGGGAGGGGGGAATCAAGTTAGCTGAGCGTTAGTAATCAGGAACAGCATAAGTGAAACAAGAAGTTAATTTTGTTTAAGAATATCAGTTTGCACCTTGAAACTATGGTTTCTTTGTAGATTTTTTTAAAAAAGGGATAACTACTCTAAATGGATTATTGACAAGAGTTAATAGGCATTCTCCCAGTTAGAGATATTTCCTGAAAAGGATCTCAGCTTAAAACCGTGATCTCTAGAAAATGCAATCTGCTGCACAACACCTTTAATACAAAAGAGTGCCCTCATCACAGGGCGTCCAACTAGAGAGCATCCTCCCCTCCTGACTTCAGGGCTTCTCTTCTGCCCTTTGCTATGCCAATGCAATTCCCTTTTTAATACTTCCTCCTCTGCCAGGTTTGTTGCTATGGCTTTTATAAAGCACTAAAATATTCCCTTGCTACTGTTTTAAAACTTGCTGTAAATTTAATCTTCAGACTTATAGAGCTGATATTTAGGATACAGTCCAAGAGTAGCTTCTGCCAGGGTTGATTTAACATTAGAGGACTAAATGAGAGCTGGGTAAAAGTACATATAATCCCAGTAGTGTTGGAAGGGGATGGCAGCACTCCAGTTACTGCTTTGATCCAGTTAGCCTTTGGTCTGCACTTGGATTAGAAGTCGCAAGCACCAGGACTGGTATAGTCACCGTGTGGCTTGCATATGTCAAGCATACTGAATTAGCGTGTCTAATACTTCAACGTTTTGTGCAGAAGCACAGTTCCATGCAGGTATCCATTCACAATGCTATTCTGTAAGCAGCTATTCTATGTTACATTGACATTTATCAAAGAAGACTCTCGTGACACATTAAAAACAAACTTATAATGGCATACATGTTTGAGGACTAGTGTCTATTTTATCAAATGCCTGCAGTTTTCTCCTGCTGTCACATCTTCTACCAAGCGTGTGTGTGTGTGAGACAATCTCTCCGTTCATGTTTTCACTATTAAATTCTCCTCCGAGTGTCTGAACATTCAAGGATAGAAACAGCCTTATTTGCCCCACACAGCACTTACAAGCAATAGTCATAGCTAGGAACGGCCAAATCAAGAGCTCAATCTGACCTGCATGGGCTTCTTAATCTGGATCTCTACAGACCCCATTAAGTCTCTTCACTGTTTTCGCCCATGTGGGTGAAGATGCAAAGAAGAGGCTCTTTGAATCTTCTTATCTCCCACACTTCTTACCCGCCCAAGGGTTTCTACCTCCCTTGCTCGGCTTCGTCCATTTCCTATCGCTGCCCTCTATGCCTGGAATTCTCTTCCAGAGCATTTGCCGACCACGAGTTCAATAACGGTCCTTAAAGCTCAACTGAAAACTTCTTTCTTCCCCAAAGCTTTTAGAACTTTGATCTTACTGTTTTATAATGTTGTTAGTTTTATTGTCCCCTGTGCCTGTTTGGCGCATTCCCTTCCCTTCCTTGTTGTTTTATTGTGATTTTATCAGAATGCAAGCCTAAGTGGCAGGGTGTTGCTGCTTTACTGTTTTGCTATGTACAGCACCATGTGCATTGATGGCGCTATACAAATAAATAAATAAGTAACAACGTGAAGAGCAAGAACGATCTTGGCAGAGCTCCCCTCTTAAGCACATCAGCGTTTCATTTTGGTGACAAGCTGGAGTGACCAGAGGAGTTGCATAAGGGGGAGAACTTTATGAAAGCCCCTTGCGGTTCGCAAAGGGATCAGGGAACTCTCTGCCCAATTCCCGCTCACAAAGGAGTCAGTTGATTTGAGCCAACGCTGATGCCCCTTCCGCAATTCAAAATACAACCCCATATTACAAACAAATTGCCAATCACAGCTGCAAGGTGCACATTTAAATAAAATGTGTTTCTCCAGTGACAGATAGTAAACAGCTTTTCGTTTTCTACTCTTATCTTTTAAGAGAAAACCCCTCAACAGCAGGGTTATGATCTTCACACAGAACAGTTTCTAAATATTTCTAGTAGTAATAACTTCAGCAAGGATACAACGTTAGTTACAGAAACTTAATTGGATACTTCTACTCCAGCCATCATATACAAACACAAACAGCCACCATACATGCTTGCCATCTTGGCTGTCCCTTTAACTAGCCTACAAGATATTTCACAGCTGGAGAGAAATACTGAGTTCATACAATCGCCACAGCTCATCATGGCTTATTTAAGCCATGAGGAGCAGCGGTGTCTGCTGGTACCATTCTGAAAGTGCAAGCTGCAACCGTGGTTTGTCGTGTCATCCAAACAACCCTTGGATAACTCTAAAACAGGCCATGGCTTCTCTGAAGATTGTTTAGCCCTCGTATAACTCACCCCTGATGGGTTTGAACAACACAAACTACATTTGTGGCATGAATATTCAAAATGGACACCCGTGTGCACCACAGCCCACCGTGGCTTAAAGATGTACAAAGCTCAAAGGTGTAAGAAGCTCAAAGAGTACAAAAGGCACATAAAAATGGACAAGATAGACCAAATATTAAAAAGGCAAGCGGTCTAAATAAGTGCATTACTGCAGATAAAGGAAAGAAGAATAGTGAATTATGAAAGGAATACTAAAGCTCATGTGAGTGGTTCTACTATTACATAACTGTTTCTCTCTACTCTGTTGCCAGGACTTGTCCAAAATGGGACCCTGCTATCTCCCAATGCTGCTTTATGTGAGTTGCACAGTATCCCTACATTTGGAGGAAGTAAATCTTAAGCAAAGGTGTGGTAATGTGTTTAATTAGGTAGTGAATATTTACATATTTTAATAACAGGGTAAAAACTCCCTAGTGATACTCTGAAGATTGTATTGAATTAAAGGTAGAAAAGGGTGTTCTTGAAATTAGTGAATACATTAACTACCACTAAAACCTTTATAGCTTCTTAATGGAAAAATATTTCCCTGCCTCTAATTTTGTTTTTTTAAAAATTGGGTATAGATTGATTTACTACATAAATTGTAGAGGATAATAAAATAAACCACAAAAATGTTGTGAAAAGATGGGTGTTAAGTTTTTTCTTTTTGAATGATAGGTGTGGCAATAAATTACATCCTTATTATTTTTTATTAATTATTAATTAATTATTTCTTTTAGAGCATTTATATCCCGCCTCGCATTTTAAAATTTCATTATCTGATTGAAATATCTCTATGGTGATATGTATTTATACTGCATATTTTGTATTACCTTAATATACCATTTGTAAATTTAAAATCTTTTTGTTGATATTAGATGTTAAGCGAAAATTTAATACAATCCCTGTAAACATTCAACTGCAGATATTGAACAAGATTGTGTGCGGTAACAAATGTTTATTAAAAACAAAGGTTGAAGACCGCGAATTAAAATGGGTTAAATGGTCAATTTCTTTTTACCTCACAAAACTGTATACAGATTCATTAATATATTAATATATTTCTGTCTGTTTATTTAGACAGAAAAGCCAGGGTTCTCTATGTACTGATAGAAACAGTGGCCGCATATAAAAGTATTTATTCATTGAATAGAAAGTATCTTCCGTTTAAACACAAATGGTAAGATTTCATCATCTCCCCTCAGTTAAGAAAAGGTGCCAACAACAGCAAGGCCTTCTTCTGAAACCATTATCTTCAAAGCCTAAGTTCCTTGGAAGAAGCAGGGAACGCACTAGCTCAGGGAGCCTTTAATAGGTCTTTGAATATGTACGTTTCAAAGCAAAAAATTGCTATAAATCCTGCTGTCTCCTCATCCTTTAGTTTCTCAGATCTTTGCAGATTTTGAAAAGTAACTCATGCCTGTTTGCTTCTTGTGGTCTGCATACAGCAAGACAGTGGGCAAAGACCACCACCCCTTGCAAAAAAGATATCGCATCATGTAATTTAAAGTACCAGCGTTTTTTAAAAAAATATTTGAGCATTGGCTATGCCATACCACAGCCGAGAGAGAGGGTGTAGAGAACTGTACTTGCTTCTATTGGTTTATTCTGCTCACTGCAAATCAAGTGAGGTAGAGATTTTAATATTTTCCAGGACAAGCATTTGTACAAGATCCAATTTTATTTCCTCTGATCTGGTAGTTGAAGGATAAAAATAAATACACTCTATCAGGCATATTTAAGCCTATTGAGCTCAAATTGGCTTCATGACACAGCTAACTCCATTTTCAACTATGCCTGAAAGCCATTCTTCAACTCTTCCCTCCATATGAGTTCAGTGGGAAGCAAGAAGACTCCTAAAGGTATCCTCAATGGCTAAAGTTAGATTCTGGAAGAACAGAGCACAAGCTTTTCAAACGAAGCTTTCTCAGTTGGGAGCTAACCTGTAAATCTGTAAATCCCCTACAGATTTTCCGTCTGTTTTTAATACGTTTTTATCACTGCTTTACAAGCTAAGCCTAGCCTACATATTGTTAATATTTTAGTAAGGTTAATAGAACTAGATAATTGCTTATTATTTTTCTAGAAATGCTGTAAAATACTGAGAGTGATTTTTTTCTGGTTAAACTGCATGAAAATATAGTAAGCCAACTAACCGCCGGTATTTCAGGTTGCATTTTATTCTCTGCCTCCAGTTACAGGGAAGCATCATGCCTCAGTTGCAAAGCATCTCCAGGTATGGCTGGAAAAGGCCCCCAGGAGAGCGGCTGCCAGTCAGCGCAGGCAATACTAAGCGAGATGAACCAATCACTTGACTTTAAAATGTGTAACAAATTGCGGTCCACTACCTTCTGATCTAGTCTGAAGCCTTTGAGCCAGTTCCAATGATACTCCAAAACATGGTTTAGATCAGCGTTCCCCAACCTTTTTGGCACCAGGGACCGGTTTCGTGGAAGACAATTTTTCCAAGGACCAGGGAGAAGGGTGTTGAGGGGATGGTTTTGGGAAGCCCCCCCCCCCCCCCCCGCGTCTTGGCTTCGCTTCAGATTGGAGCGCCCGGAAGTCGCTCTCCCAGAGCAGCTTCCAGCTGGGCGCGCCGTTCCGAAGCCGCCACCCCCCACCCCAGCATCCTGGCTTCACTTCGGCTGGGCAGGCGAGATGGTGCCCCATGCCCAGGTATGCTGGGGTGGGGGTGGGTGGGTGAAAGCAGCTCACCTGCGCGGCCCGGTTCCTAACAGGCCACAGACCGGTACCTGTTGGGGACCCCTGGTTTAGATGACTGGGGTGGGGAGTCTGGCCTCCCTCCTGCCCTCTCTGTTACAGCTTTGATTTCCATTTTCCATTTAACACACAACAGATATTTTGCTTCCATACTGAAATCCCATTCTGGGATTAAACAGAGTTTCTTACCTCCCCAAGTCCCTCCTACTTGAGGCGCAGAGGATATAGGATGCACAGATGGCTGAAAGGTTGGCTTCAAATCAAGCAGGTCATTTGGCAGCTTTGATGTGCTAAAGAAACAGATGAGGACAACTATGAAAGATTCAAGTAACTTTGTCATAATTTCATTAAATTTACCAAGCTCTTCAAGAATACCATTATGGACAGAGGCTTTGGGCACAGAATTCAGCTTCCAGGGAATCCAAAGGCAGGATCTAAAGAGATAATTTAGGCAAGCCCAACTAAGTATGGTCAGAGAGAATGACTTATTCCACTTGGAACAGTAGACCATCCCATGCTGTGTATTAAAAAACTGCTTTAATAAGCCCCTTTCAGTGCCCAAACTGCTTTCTATATGGTGTTAGAGAAACAGAAACACAATCACTCCTTGGGCTCATGGATACCAGCCCAAGTTGTCATTTCATTTTGTTTTGCTTCTCAATCATTATAGCTGCAAATGTACACTTGAAAGTATATGGGTAAAGTCTGTTCAAGTGTTCAAAACTGGTGGCTATTAGAGAGGGGGCATTTTCAGTATTGGCATTCTGGTTTGTTTATTTATTTATTGCATTTTTATACCGCCCACTAGCCGAAGCTCCATAGGCGGTTCACAAAAGTTCTGGAACAAACTTTCCAAAGAATCTCACCTAGCACCTTTTCAGCACCAAATGACTACCTTCTCTCCCCCCACCCCCAAGGTTCTTCAATCTAAATGAGCAGTATCAAATGCTGCCACTCTGCTTAGTACTAGCAGAAGCGACTTCTAGCACTACATCAATGACCTAAGTGGAGCAGCAGTATTGGATATTGCCCAATATTTTAGTACTTTTAAGATCTATTATACACTTGCTATTCTATGCTGCTTGTTTTATTCTGTTGCTATTTTGTTTTAGATTTCATTTTCACAATGTATTTTGTTGGCTATCTTTTTTTTTAAAAAAAAATAATAATAATCCTTGTAAATTGCCCCTAGAACTTTTGTTATGGGGGTGGTTATAACTATAGGGAGGGAAACCACTTATACCTGTTTGAAGAACTAGGTGTGGAGAAAATATCAATGGCTGGTGTAGTCATTATGCTTCCTGCTATATTAGACACGGGGGAGGAGGCTGTTGTTAAAGAGGTTTGAGGTTTCTTTGCAAGTTCTTTTAGACGTTGTTCCTGTGGAGAAATGGAAAGAAACCCAGAAATAAGGTTTGCTTAACATGGCTGCTGAGATTAAACAGGACAAGCTCCTCAAGCAATGGTGTCAGTATAGATCTTAGTTAAAAGCCGGATGCAAAGATTTTTTATTAACTTCCCACCCACCCTCAGCAATATTTAAGTAAGCGTCATCAAATATATTTATACACAAATGGTGAGGGCAGCTGAATGCATTAAGGGGGAAAGGGTATAGGGCAGCCTTCCTCAACCTGGGGCACTCCAGATGTGTTGGACTACAACTCCCAGAATGCCCCAGCGGCTGGGGCATTCTGGGAGTTGTAGTCCAACACATCTGGAGTGCCCCAGGTTGAGGAAGGCTGGTATAGAGGAAGGGACCTATTTGCTCATTTTGCTTCTTTTAACCTGTATTTTAATGTGTTTTATTCTGTTTTTATTTTATTTTATACCTTGTACACCGCTCCGAAATTTTCAATGGGGAGTGGTATATGAATATTGCAAATAAATAAATAATTTTAGCTCAGCGTTATTTACTGTGACTGGCAGAGGCGGTCTCAGGCAAGTCTTCCCTATCATCTGCTACCCAAAATTCCTTTTAACTGGAGATGCCAGGGACTGAACCTGGGACTTCCTGCGTGCAAAATGGCTCTGTCTGAAGCCATCTACGCTTGGACTTGAAAATGACCTGTGCAACCAGGAACATGGAGAATTCTATTTGCTGGATTCCAAGCGCAAGCGGAGATCTCTGCCATTAGCTCCTTCCACTTTTCAGCCATGATTTCAGAGGAATGAAGGAAGCCAAACTGAAAGGGGGGGGGAGAGAAATGCTGTCCAGATGCTGTGCAGTATTGATTCTGGCAGCAACTTAACAGTTTGGATCTGCTGCCCGCCACCTGTGAGCATGAGCAGATTTTTGCCCCAGCAGTGATCTTAAGCAGTAATCTAGGGGACTCTCCTTGTCTTCTAGATGGAAATTCTATCAAGGGACCAAAAGAATTAAGTTAAACTTCAAGTAAGTACTCAAATATACATGGACCGATAATGGTCTTGGCAATGTCACCTTAAGGCAAAATGCAACAAAAATTTACAGGCCTGATATCTAGGAGTGCTGCAATATACATCACTCCCAAATGTCATCTACACCCCAACTCTTAGGTGCCGGCGGATTTGCTCCCCACAAATTATTTTATTTATTTATTTGTTACATTTTTATACTGCCCATTAGCCGAGGCTCTCTGGGCAGTGCACAATTAAAACCATAAAATACAAGCGTCAGATAAATTTAAAACATTAAAAAAAAGGCAATATAAAACCAGCTAAGTTAAAATCCAGAGAAAGCCTGTGCAAAAAGTTATGTTTTCAGGAGGCATTTAAACAATCTTACATTTTCCACCTCCCAAACCACATGAGGGTGGGTTTTCCAGAGGGTGGGTGCCGCTACAGAGAAGGCCCCGCCGCCAAGGTTCTTCATGGCGACATTCCCTTCGTTTTGGAATGGCCATCAGGATCTCCTCTGAGGATCATAGCTGTCGTCCAGGTGCATATAAGGGAGGGCGGTCTGCTAGGTATGCTGGTCCCAAGTTGTTTGGGGCTTTGTAGGATAACAACATATGTGGTTCGGTAGCTAATAAGCAGCCAGTGCAGTTTCTTTAACACGGGTTTTATAGGAGCATAGCTAGGTGTCCCCGAGAGCACCCTAGCTGCTGCGTTCTGCACTAGCTGCAGCTTCAGAACCACACACATGGGTAGACCCACATAGAGTGCGTTACAGTACCCTAATTGTGAGGTTATCAGTGCATGAATTATTCAAGCACAATTTTGAAATCAGTAAGTGACAAGCTACCCTTGTCAGTTGGGATCCCTGGGCCAGTTCGTACAATCGCCACAGCCCACTAGGGCTTATTTAAGCCATGGTGGGTTGCGGTGTGTGCCGGCAGCCACTGTGGCTTATCGTGATGTGTGAACCTGGTGCAGGATGGGCTGTTGCAATGAGCAACAACCCACCCACAGCCCAAAACAGCCGATGGGTTGTGCGTGGGCGGAATATTCAGAACAGCCACCAGCATATGGGCTGCGGGTAATCGTGCAAACCTGGGCTACGTTTGGCAGCGTATACCCAGCCCATTTCCCATCTTTAATCAGCCCAAATAGTAAAACACAAAACATACAGAGCTCAGGCTCAGCTTAGAGAAAGAAAATCATGCCCACCTTTAAAGCTTTTAAACGTGCCTGCTCTTCCTCTAGTGCAGCTTGCTTTTCCCTTTCATCTACTTTGGTGAGCGACAGGCCGGTGCTTGCAAGGGAGGAGACTGCATTGGAAAGAGTGGTAGCCCTAGGAAAAGTTGACAGTAGGAAACCTGGCAGTTATATAGATGACTTGATAGGAAAAGATGCACAACAGTGCTTTGCTTCATTTTATTGAAAACTTTAAACATTCAAAGCAGTTTTCTTTCATGGACTTCTGGACATAACCTAGGAAGCCTCTGAACAGGCAACACATTTAACCTCATGGCAGGGGAAGCATTTGTTCCGTGTTCCAGCTGAAAGCAACCAATTATGTTTTATTGCTGTTTGGAATACTTGAACAGAGGCCAGAGATGTTAGCAAATGCACTAACACTGCACATGTTTTGGCTGCCTATGCTCAGGATTGAGTTTATTCACAATGGAGGATGCCCCACTGGCATGCCTTTAAAGTCAAGCTACTCAAAGTAGCAAGTCTCCTGGACTTCAGGGTGATTAAACAGAGCCAGGGCTGGTGCCAGACTATTTTGCGCCCTAGGCAAGGTGAGCTACTTACACACACACACACACACACACACACACACACACACACAAATTGCACGGAAGTCTGAACGTGTGCGCCGAGTGGAGAGCTGGGACTGCCTCACTTCGATTTGGGACTGAGCCGTCTGGAATTCACTGGGACTTACTTCCGTGCGAACGCAACCCGCTATGCAGCCTGGCGTCCCGATCCCCTCTGCATGTTTACTTGGCGGAATAAGGCTTCCGAGTAAGGAGGCATAGGTGGATCGGGCCGCACTGGTGCCTCCCGGTGCAATGCTTTCTCAGATGCAAGTCCCGTTGATGCATGCGCGCAGGATCAGAAAGCAGAAGAGTTTGCCTCGCGAGGAGTCCACAAGTCCCTAGCTTTCCTGGGGGAAGGGAGCGGGAGTTCCGCTTGCCCGCCTGCCTGGACATCGCAGCCTGTTTGAGGAGAGAGGCGAGGCGACCCGGTGCCCTTTCCTCAGGAGTAAGGCAGAGGCTGGCTTGGGCCAGGGTCAAGCTTGCCATGTGCTTTTTCTTCTGGCGGCAGCGGCGGCCTCCCGGCTCTGGGAGAGCTGCTTCTGGGCAGCTAGAGTGGCTCTGGGAGGGCGGCTTCTAGGCGGAAGTCCAAACGTAGAGCCGTCCACCCACCCCAGCATCCCTGGCTTCGCTTCGGCTGGGCGGGCACGGGACGCCATCTCGCCCGCCCAAGCCCAACTGAATCCTCGGGCCGGGAATCCTCGGGCCGGCTCACAGCCAACAATGCGCGTGAGTGCTGCCCAGTGCCCCTCTTAGCTTGGCGCTCTAGGCGGCCGCCTGAGTGGCCTCTATGGTAGCACCGGCCCTGAACAGAGCAATTCTTTCAGCCACCAGTCTAGCGCAGACCACATGGTATGTTCAGCTAATTCTTCTTATTTAATTGCATTTAGTTGGACTTCGTAGGCAAGAACATCTAGACGTTATATTCATATAACTTCAAGGTAAAAGTCTGATGAATGCCTCCCATTTGGGCTCAATTAGTGATAATGGCTAGATTAGATCAACACCCCCTCCTTCATTACTCTGGGCCTGGGTTTGCAGTGATAAGCAGAAATGGCCTTCAAGAAGCTAGAAACTCGAGTTAGTACTGTAACAAAATAATCAGCAGCTAAGAAGCTGAAACATTCAAAGTTACAAGGGGCCCAGATATGGATGGATATTTGGCTAACTAATATGGTAACTGAAAGGTAGGAGTAGAATCACCCAGAGCTTGCACCAATTATGCTAGAACTGCTTAAATTAGTCCACTTTAATCTGGCTGATTCAGAGTTCTTCAAAATTCAGAATATCTATTCAGAAAGACTTAGCAAAGGCAGCTATGTTGACCATAATAAAATGTCCAAAATCTATCTTGCTGTAATATCTTTATTAGGCCAACCAAATGATCCCCCCGCCCACCCACACCACACACACACACCAAAAAAATGTGCAAGCTTTTGAAAGCCCCAGATCTCTTCATCAGGCAAGATGTTATAAAAGGAAGGGGGGAGAGAAAAGAAGTGACTAGATGAAATCACATTGTCTGCAAGTTTAGACTAGTCCCAAGGTGTAGTGTGGGAGAAGGAGTCTGCAGGAATTCAAACTAGGCTCAGCTTCTGGTGGTATAAAATCCTCCATTGTAGATTCCTGCTGTAGAACTCCTTGAAGTCTCTTAAGAGCAAAACTTGCAAGCATACTTGTGGAAGCTTCAAGCGCTACCCAACGTCCAGTGCCAACTACAAAGAGAATTTAAAACATGCCTGCTTGCAGCAGTGGAGTCTTTGATTTTCTTTCCTTCTAAGGAGGCTAAGTGCTGTTCCAATGCATCAAGGAGGCTGCTTGGTGCCTACAAAATAAATCAGTAGCCCTTCAGAGACTCAAGACAAATAATGTCACATTCCCCAGTCACCAGTTTCTGTGATATGAGTGCTCAACGATAAGCAGTTGAATACAGCCAGCAGCTTTTAACACATTTTTGGTGATAGTGCAGTTAAGTGTTGAGCATGATACGTAGGGCTCCATTGTTTCATTAGACAAGACTGCTTATTTAAGAAGCCATCCATGGAGATAAATACAAGAGAAAGGCACAAGGAAAAATGGCACGCTTATGAATGAGTAGTTACTCTGTGTTTCAAGGATACAACTTGAAGCAGCTACTACTTTAAGCCATATAAACATGTTAATGCACTATAAATCTTTGCCATCCTGAGTTGGCATTTTGAAGTCATCTACAGGCATCTTATAAGCTTACTAAAAATCAAGGCGATGCAAGTGTTCATATAAACAAACGGATCTCGATCACAAAATTTACATAGATTGAAAATCCAGAAACCTACTGCTTTAAGGTATAATCCTTTCATTAGATGTGAAACAAAGGAAGTGAAAAAGGTCTACACTGAAGTTTTGAGGATGGGTAGAACAGCAGAGTCAAGCCTCATTAAAAAAAAAAAAAACTTCCATCAAAGAACATGGTAACAATTAATAAGATCTTTCGATTATGAAAGCCCGAAACGGACATGCATGACAAATGCACAAAATCATCTACCTGAGAAAGATCTGGTATGTCTCCTCTGTCTATCCCCACTTGCTGTAACAACAAATAGATTTAATATGATATAGGCCTTAACCATGTTTGGCTAAAGACACAATGAAGAAATCACATTGAAGGTAGCATGAAGGGAACGACTATTTACACACCATGAAGGTTCACATAACTCAGCCTGTATACTCATTTTACAAGAAAACTAATTACAAAGAGAAAAAAGGAGAAAACAGTTATTTTAATGTGTGAAGTAAACAATATGCATTCATAATGTCCCTAGCAACCAGCCCCAGGGTACAGCTTGTTAAATCATTTTCTTTAAGGGCATTGCCAAAAACAGATATGTTTTTGCAATCCTTTGCTTCTTGGTTAAAGTTTATATTAAAACACGTTGAGGATCAGAAAACCTTACATATGAGAAATAAAGTGATAAAAATCAATGATGATTACAGTAAATAGGAATGGCCTTTTGTTGATTAAATGGTTTATTTCAGAAAAGTTACATGCAGAGTTATACTAACTGAGCAGGTTCCCTGAATACCTGAAGACTGTTTGTGTCCTTGGAACTGTAATCCTGGCAGGGTCAAGAGAGCGCCAGAACTGTGACCTACGAAGTACGGTGGTAGAACGCAAAAGGTGGACCAGAGGACTTGTTCTTGTTCTTGGTGCAGTGAGTTGGCTGGTTTGAGGTGGACATGGGTGGGGGAAAGACAGGTTTCTGTGCCCAATCTCCTGACCACACATTAGGTTCAGGGATGGAGTAAGCCAATCCTCTTGCATTGAAGGGGGGAGGGGGGGCAGAATTTGGACTTAGAAAACACAATCATCATGGGGAGGAGGGGAGAAAAAACCTTCCCCAACTTGGTGCCTTCCAGAAGTTTTCAACTCCATCTTCTATCAGTTCCAGTCAGCATGGCCAATAGTGAGGATGCTGGAAAATGTAGCCTAAAAATCTGGAGGGCACCTAGAAGGGATGAGTGGGGTGTAGACCCTCTCCTATTCTTACATTTCACCCCCACTTTTGTGCCTTCAACATCCATTCCTTGGCATTAAAGTATAGAAATGTAGCATTAAAGTCTCTACCACGGGGTGGGTGGGGTGGGGGTGTTAAACTACTATGATAGATGAATGCCTCCCCAAATCTATTATGATCACATTTTATTTGAGGAACTGTAATTTCCAATTACCTCAGAATAGGATGAAACAGTATTAAGTGGGACTGGCGGTTTGACCACATTATGTCTGTGCTTTGTCAGCTGCGCAGGCTCTCAGTTCATAAGAATGTAAGAAGTGCCCTGATGCTGGATCAGACCAAGGGTCCATCTAGTCCAGCACTCTTTTCACACAATGGCCAACCAGCTGTCGGCCAACAAAGCAGGACACGGTGCAACAGCACCTTCCCAACCATGTTCCCCAGCAACTGGTACACACAGGCTTACTACTACTACTACTACTACTAATAATAATAATAATAATACATTTATTTCTTACCCGCCTCTCCCTTTGGATCGAGGCGGGGAACAACATTAGAACAGGAATCAATACATCTTAAAAAATCATGATTTAACATTGATCTGGATAGGCCTGCCGGAAAAGGTTAGTCTTTAAAGCTGCCTTAAATCACACAGAGAGTTAATTTTACGAATCTCCTCCGGCAGGCCATTCCACAATCTGGGGGTGACAGAAGAAAAGGTCCTCTGGGAAACTGATGTCAGCCTAGTTTTAGCTGACTGAAGTAAGTTCACCCCAGAGGACCTGAGTGTGCGGGGCGGACTATACGGGAGAAGGCGATCCCGCAGGTAGCCTGGACCCAAACCATGTAGGGCTTTAAAGGTAATGACCAACACTTTGTACTTTGCCCGGAAACTAATTGCCTCGGATGCTGGAAGTAGCTGTTCTGGGACCAACTTAAAAGTGTGGGTCTAATCTCTGAAGCACTATATGGGGACGTGGTTTCCAGAAATGCTGTCTTCTCCCATATGTACCTACCTGAACTTTACAACTTTCTTCAGAGACTATGCCCTGAGTGCTACTCCAAATGAGGTGAGCCAGGTGACAGTTAAGGAGAGGGACCTTTTGGTGATAACATCCTGGTTTTAATTCTTTAGTTTAAATAGTTATTGTTTTTTTCATACTGTATTTTACTGTTCTGTTTTGTTTCCGAGCTACACAGATAATTTGTTAGGCAGAGGCTATATAAATACAAAAAACCACAAACTGATCTCTTCAACAATTTTGGTCAATGATGCTGGCAAGTAATTGATGCCTTAAGTCAGCCTTCCTCAACCTGGGGCGCTCCAGATGTGTTGGTAGTGAATATTTACATATTTACTCTGCTGGCTGGGGCATTCTGGGAGATGCAGTCCAACACATCTGGAGCGCCCCTGGTTGAGGAAGTCTGACTTAAGTGAACCACTGATAAAACCTGTGCCTGCAATAATATTCTTCCCTCCCCTATGTGAATGGCTCCCTGGCAAACTTTAACCTAAGCATTCTAGCTCTGGGTACTTGATAACTATTTTAATTTTTCCTTCTCCATAAAATTCACATTAAGAGCATTCTGTTGTTATGAGTTCTTGATAGATCTGCAATTTTTACCTCTGCAACTTTGAGAAACTCAGAAATCCTTGTCATTCTGGTCAGAAACTTCTTGTATATGTCAAGGCCTTCTTTGCATTGATTCTTTTTCATATCAAAGTATTTTTCTGCAAAAGAGATTTTAGAAATGAGAGCACTCAAGATAATTTACTTCCTGTTTACATCATACAACAGCAATGTGTGTTAAGCAGTAACAAAGATAAGGGGTGTCTGCCGAGGAAGGAATGGATAACCATTCCAAGTTAAGAAATTGTGGAAGTTCACAGATGGAATTAAACTTATCCTTCCTAAAAAATGTCTGTGTTTTTAGAATTTCAACAGCAAAGTGAAATTCTGCTTTTTAAAAAGGTTAATATTTAAATCGCTTTAGAATAGTTAGTGAAGCTATCTTAAAATATGAATAAAAAACTAAACCAAAAACCTACCCTTCTTTCTCAAGCCTGCTTTTTAAAAAATGTACCAATTTTCCCTAAAGGTTGACAGGCAAGAAACCAAGAAACGATCACAAGGAAATATTTCAGTCCAGAGATCTATTTTACAAAAAATGTCGAAAATATAGGGGATGCCGATAGCTGAGAGAGAATGTTAGCTATCCTGCACAGATCTGATGAACATTCAGACAGTCAACTCTGCACAGTGTTGGTTATTTGCGTTGGTTATTTTGGCCAAATAACCAACCATTGGTTAAAAAACCTCTCCCCACAACACGATAAGCCATGGTGGGTTAAATAACCAGGTGTTGACTATTTAAACAACCATAGGCTATTGTATTGTCTGAACCCAGTCAGTAACAGCCAGGCCAGATTGTGCCAGCCACAATACTCTTCCAGCAAAAATTTAGTAAGTGAAGAAGTTGAAAACCCTACTGGATTCAACCAAACGTCCATCTAGCATCCCATTTCTCACAGTGATAAAACAGGTGCTTCCGAGAAGCCCACAAGCAAGACATCAAGGCATTATACCTCTCACATTGTTGCTCCATCCCTTTAATAGCAGCCTGACAGGCAGAAATATGACAGGTATACAAATGCATACAGCAGCTATTTTGGTAGGGGAATGCTGGGAACTGTAGTGCATCAGGTTGGGGAAGGTTGCTGTATACAAACACCATGTGCTACCATTTTTTGCCCTTCACATTGGGTGGGATCCATACTCAGTCATGCTTACAGTACTCAAACTGAAATCAATGAGAAATTAATTATTTCAATAGGTCACTGTACACATGACTAACTTCAGTGGCAGGCCTTCTCTGTGGTGGCACCCACCCTCTGGAGGACCCTCCCTGATGCGGTTCGGGAGGCGGAAAACATAATATCTTTTAAACATCTCCTGAAGACACACCTTTTCATACAGGCTTTCCGTGGTCTTTAATGTAGCTGGTTTTATATTGCCTTTAAAACTTTTAATGTTTTAAATTTATACTTTTATTTTATGGTTTTTAATTATGCACTGCCCAGACAGCTTCAGCTGATGGGCAGTATAAAAAATTAATAATAAATAAATAAGTCTGGATCCAACCCAATGTGTGTGGGATAGGTCCTATTCAAAAGGGCAAGGAATGCCTGGCCTCCTCTCTAGTTGAAGTTTGGCAGCTATCCATAATCAAAGGGGGAGAATCAATCCCACAAACTTAATATATGACAACAATCCTGAAAACCATGTGCTAAAGGGTAAATTTCTCAACAAAATTGTCCCCTTCCCAAAATAAGATGCACAGACAAAATTGTCAGCTTTGCAGTTTGGCTGTGTAGTAATTGGACATGAACAAAATAATAGTTAAAGGAAGTCACTGTTCATGCCAAAAAATATTCAGGACAAGCTTGTATTTAGGCATATTTCTGTTTACATGTAAAGAAAAGCAACTGTTAAAAGGCAGGCTAAAATTGTCTTGCAGGAAGTCAAAACAAACACCACTGTCTTTCCTACTAAGTACAAGGAAGAGATGTAACAGAGGAGGTATTTACCCAACAGGTTAATAATCCCTTCATTATATGCTGCAAAGAGTCTTATGGCATCTTTGAAGAGAAGCATGAAGGCAGCGTTAATTACACCATTTGTAAGTTCATTGCTATTGACCTGCCAAGAACAAGAAAGGAAGTTAGCTGAACTGGAAAAACATCCACAGCTATCTTCTGTTACAGTACTCAGGACAAAGACCCTTGCCTTTTGACACAATCAACTATAAATTTGTGACATCAGAGTCTGCTGAAATAAAAAGGATCTGTAAAAAGGATTCTGTATTTTCGGGGGGGGGGGGGAACCAGGAAAAAAAATGTTTCCCCCCCCCCCCCCATGGTTTCAAAATTTCCAGAAATTTTACATCTCTAAGCATGTCATCTGAACAGGGTCATCATGTCAAAACTTGTTTAAGGAAGCTTAAACAGCTCTTAAGTCATGATTTCCTGTAACATCTGGAAGTTCAAACCATGATTTGAGATCCAAACAGTGGTAGTGGAACCAATTACCTAGGGAGGTGGTGGGCTCTCCCACACTACAGGCATTCAAGAGGCAGCTGGACAGCCATCTGTCAGGGATATTTTAAGGCAGATTCCTGCAATGAACTCGATGGCCTTATAGGCCCCTTCCAACTTTACTATTCTATGATTCTATGATGGTCTAGTGAGATGTCTAAGTTGAGCCACTAGCACTTTCTGAGGTATACCTCGTGGATAAGACCCTAACTTCTAGAATCTAGTAGCAGGCCTGATGCATGCCCAGATACCACAAATACATGGAAATTCATGCCATATGCACATTCTTACTATTTATATGTTAATTTGTAATAGGCACCACCACCAATATAGTTTAAAACCCAACACTTCACCCATAGGCAGGCACGAAGAAGCTGAAATAAATAGAACCTTTTACTACATTTACCTAAGTATAACAAGACGTTAAGAAGGCATTAAGTGGTAATGATTTAAGAAATGTTGATTAGGCAGCCTTAACAAGTTGGGAGTGAAACTTGTTACGCTTTAACACTGTCTACTTCCCTGATTCTAAAGAGGTCGTTCTTTGTAGCAGGTGTGTGCAACTTGTGACCCTCCAGGTGTTTTAGCCTAGAGCTACCATCATCCCTCACCACTGGCTATGGGAACTGTAGGCCAAAAAATGTGGAGGGCCACAGGTCACCCACCACTGCTCTATAGCCTTGATCCATTCAGGAACCAAACAACTTACATTGAAATCAAGAAGTGCGTCCATCTGATTTTGTATAATTGGTACAGTTTTTAAGAGTTTCTCTGTATTCATTGTCCTCATGAATCCATCAGCTCTAAGAGAAAAGGGAATTTTTTTTTAAAATAGCAATTTTTGGCATGATCCACTTGCCCTAGGAACACAGTGCCCCCACAGATTCTTACACAGATCAGTAGAGTCCTGTTCCCCCCCTCCCTCCCCTTGTGAGTGCACGTGTACCAGGCCACTAGAGAGAACAGGAGGTCTGTCTTCAGTCCTCCCTCATTGCCTAATGAAAGTTACTCAAAAAAAAGTCACTTGCCTCAATACAATGGGGAGGGCTGGATAGAAATACATGGAGACACAAACATGTTTCCCATTATCCTTATCCACCCATCACACTGCTCATGAGCAAACAGCGAGAAAGGGGGGGAGGAATGAATCAAGGTGCAAACACTACTACAATCATGTCAGCTGGAAGCTACAATGAATCTTAGCCTATTTTCAAGTGCCCGAAGGACAGCAATAGCAAAACAAAAAATGGGAGGGAACCAACACCTTGATTAGGACTGGAAATACCTTCTATTAAAACTGCAGGATGTAAAATAAGGAATTAATTAACTATTAAAAAACTATGTTTCTGCAGTGCTTGACAAGGCTTACAGAACCACCTTTGCTTACAGAACTACCTTTGAAAATTAACCTACTTCTGAGGAAAGTAACTGTGAAGGGAAACACTTACAAAAGCATTAGTAACTCAAGAAAATCCTAATATGTTTATCCAAGTTCCTAAGAGTTTTGGTGAGGTTTAAAGGTACAATGCGACTGCTTAAACATTTTACAAAATACAGAAAAGCAGAAGAATTTTCTGACACTTTCATGTTAATGCTGTCAACTTTGTGCTTCCTTTATTTATTTATTTATTTATTTATTACATTTTTATACCGCCCAATAGCCGAAGCTCTCTGGGCGGTCCATGAACACTCAACTTAGAGAGACCTAACAAAACCTTTCCAGTAAAAGATGTATTATATCTAAAGCAAGTCACAGGGAGATCATCTCAACTATGGAGATGTATATGAGAAATCTCTCACCATCAAATACTTTTAACATGAACCCTGCCTTCATAATGTTAAACAGGGCCCACACGTCTCTTTTTCTCTCTCTGGTTCCTATTCTCTTCCTTCCGTCTGGTTCACCTCTCTCTTTGCTTCCTCTTTCTCTCTCTCTCCCCCCCCACCCCTCTCTGTTATCCCAAGGATCCTTAGTGGGAAGTGGACTTCACCCCCACTCAGCTATTTTTCAGCAAGGAGGACTCCCCCACTCCTGAATACAAGTGAATAGAGGAATAGCTCCATTCACTTGTATAGGGGGCAAGTAACATAGTGGGTGCCTCATGGGTGCTGCATTGGACACCCCCACAACATAGCATGGGGGCAAGGAAAAGAGGGGCTGAACTTCCATAGAAATGCAAATATTTTAAAGACTGGCATTTGAATGAAATAGCAATCTTTAAAACATTTGCCTCCGCTCTTATCCCAGTCCACCACAGGCATAAATATTTAAAAACGAATGAAACACACACATGGATTTGAAGTCAATTTTGGTTTTAAGAAATTTATATGTTAATATGTTTTCAAGGATGGCCCTCCTTCTTCAACCCTCATCAGTTTAAAAAACCTTGTTGCCAGCCTTCAAGTGACCAAGGCATACGCATATTTTGATGAAACTTGTTTTTGCTGAAGCTTCATAATTCTAGAACGATCATGACAGATATCTGGATCAGCACTACATCAATCTAGTGAACTTGCAAGGTTTTTCCTTTCCCAAAAGAAAGCATGCACGCACACCTCTCTTAAGAAAAAAAAAACTGCCTGGGAACCAAATCATTACGTAGCAGAACACAAAGTACAGTAGTTATTTAAAGTGGTTCTAGTGCCTTTCAGGACAAGTCCTCTCTTGGGTACACAGATAATCAGGCTGCAATCCTATCTGCTGGTCAATTATTTGCTTCGAGTTGCATTTTCATAACTTGAAACCCCTGAGTACTTGAAACAGAACAAGCTAGATCTTTAAATGATGCTTACCCTCTTTTTACTTTTGTGAAGTCAAAGGCGACTTGTCTGTAAGAAACTGCTTTTTCATTCAAATACCTGCTATACCGCCTGATAAATGTGGACATATCATACCCTAAAGAAGGGAAAGATAACACAGGTGAACTCCCTGTTTCATAAGCAAGTTTAATAAACACAAAAAAGATACATGATTCAATTCAAAGCATCATCAATTGGTTACTTTAGATAAGTATAAAATCTCTGAATTATATTGAGAATCAATTGAGACAATTAAAAGCAAAAACATCTGAGGGGTTTCAGATACACTGTTCCTTGAGTTTCTAATTCTCCCCCAATTCCCTTGTCCAAATTAGAACTTCACATTTACTCTATCCCCGCAATTGTGGAAAGAAACCCAAACTAGCAGGGATCAGTTTTCATAAATCTAGCTTAGTTGGCTTTAACATATACTAAAACAGTATCTATAAATTCTTATTAATGTTAACTCCATTACATTCTGGGGGGAAGATAAATGAATTTTACTACTCAAAATGTAGCCTATTCTCTAGGATGCCATATAAAGAAGTTCAAATATTGTTTAACATGCAGGGAGTCTTACTGAAGAATTACACACCTTGGAATGGTAAGTTAGCTCTAAAAGAATGTTCTTGCTATAAAACATCTTCTAGGATGATATGAGTTGCCTAAATCAAACCAAGTTTGTTTACCTTGCAATCCGCTTTTGTCCAAAAAATTGCTCAAGTTAAACAACGTGTTTCTGGAAGCCAGATACTGGATAAAACGCTGAAAGGAATAAAATAACCAAATTATTTGGCATGAGTTGTAATAATACAATGAGCACATTTCTCATCAAGGCAGGAGATAAATGACTTAGGTGAGCATTCCTCGTATAACCAGGCGTACCATTCTACAGAGGATACAAATTCCTCCATTTAGGGCTGTTCACGAGCAGCTGTTTTTAAAAAACCTTAGAAAAGATAGTGGAACTAAAAACACCTCCATAGTAGGGGTGTGCACGTACCCCCCACTCCGCTTCACTTTCAGATCCGCCATTTTCAGATCGGGCCGCTCCGCCCCGCCCCCACTCCGCCTGTGCCCACTCCGCTCCCATAGGGGGGGTTACCCGGCCCTGCCGCCATCGCCGCCCATGCGGCGACGGCGGCAGAGCCCGGTAAGAGACCAAGGGAGAGGGGGACCTTACCTGCCTCCGTCCATAGTCCGTCGCCGTCTTCAATTGAGCCCGCGGTTCCACCAGGAAGTCTGGGCCGCAAGCGGCCCAGACTTCCTGCTGAAACCACGGGCTCAATTGAAGACGCTGACGGACCGCGGATGGAGGCAGGTAAGGGAGAGGAGGGCGGGGGGGGGGTTACCAGGCCCTGTCGCTGTCGCCGCATGGGCGACAGCGACAGCGGCAGGGCCCGATAAACCCCACTTACCTTTCTGGCGGAGCTCCGGATCGAGGCAAAGGATCCGCCTTCACCTCGATCCTCTCCGCCACGCTCCGCCGGCCCCCCAATCCTCTTCGCCTCCGCCTTAAAGGCAGGCGAAGCCCCTCGCTCCGCTCCTGCTTCTCCGGTCCGATTAGAAGCGGAGCACATCCCTACTCCATAGTGCAGTACTCTGCTACGTATTACCCCACATATCACCTTTAATCATCTTCATATATTTACTCTGTATGAAATAAAAACTGTTTTAAAGGCATAGTTTTAACCACATCAGTTGCTCCAATGCTGTGAAATGATTTTCCCTGCAGTTGAACACTTCCTGTTCCTCAGTGGCTTTTAGAAGGGACTGTAAGCAACATTCATTTCACTTTGCTTTTTGTTTGACTGGTTTGTTGGGACTGTTTCCTGGATTCTTGTCCCTTGCTTGCTTTTAATGCATTTTACTTATTTCAATAATTACTATAGGCCACCTTGAGCTATGGAAAAGCAACTAGAAGTATTTCACATCGAGACATGGTCCCAAGTCCTAGTTCAGGAAGCTTAGAAATCAATTAGAATTTTAGGATGTTTTTAGGATGTTTTAATAATGGAGGAGCTGGGGTGGCGACGGACGACAGAAAGCTCTGGCGTGGGCTGGTCCATGAAGTCACGAAGCGTTGGAAGCGACTGAACACACACACAATAATGTATACTATGTTTTTAATTCAGTTTTATGTATTTATACTTATTGTTGCTCCCCGCCTCGATCCAAACGGAGAGGTGGGTAAGAAATAAATTATGATGATGATGATGGTTTGAAATGATGTCTAAATTATAGTTACCAGGCATCTCTCCAGAGATGTGTCAAGTTATGTAGCTGAGAACAGAAAATGAAAGCCAACTACCAGCTTTAAACCAGCAGGGTGTTTTAAACATATCTATGCTCAAAGCATAGCTTGGGTTCTAAGCTATGGTCAACGCAAACGATGGCTTGGTGTGATTTTCAACCGAGTCAATGCAGCCAACCTATTTACTTGCAGAACCTTTCCCCTTACACTGCGTGATTTGGAAAGACGTGGTGTGTTTGTGTGCAGTACAATGAAGCAGCCAAGCTAGAGTGTTTACTAGGTTTTCTCCTGAGTAATCTCTGGAAGAATCAAAACCTATTTTAATAAGTTTTTGAACATTAAATCCTAAAGTTGTCCAGTAATACATAAATTCGTTCATGATATATCGGAGAGTGAATGGATTACATAAATAAAGGTGGGGGGTATTTTTGGTTATTTGGTTTGGATAATTTGAGAGCAGTTGCCACGCTGAGCTGAAACACAAGAAAATCCACAGCTACTTTCAGACAACAGCTTTTTAAAATCAAACCTCCCATGTCAGTGGGCCAGCAAACAGCTCTTTAGCCAAGAATACTAGTCAAGAATACTTTGTTACCTTAACTCAGATAGTCCAATAAAAATTATTTCATTTGCAAATCTTCCCAGAGTGGATGAGAATCCCATTTGAACTATGAGACTTGATCATTACAACACCGATCCACTCAGAAGAGTGAACAGGATTGCATGCATTAAAGGCAAGCCAAACTGTCAACAATTTAACCATGTGGTATATGAAGCACATTTCAGATGACTCACATCAGTCCCATTCATTTCTCAGCCTTGGGCAGCCCACAACTTCCTTTTCCTTCACTGATCAAGCCCTCATCAATGCCAAAGATGTGAAGTGTACAGTATAAATAAAACCTTTGTAATAGCATAGCATGAGGTAAGGAACAGTTTTAAGACTAAGATCCTGGATATATTTCACATGGTGATGTGGCACTATTGTTCTGCAAATACACCCCATTGTCCCTCCCCTCCGACAGGAAAGGTTATGGTTTTGTGGCAACAGTTAATACATGCATCATTAGACCAATAAAATGAAAAGACATTCTTTCTGTTCCCAGAAGTTTATCCCCTGCCATCTCCCAAGTTATGGCCACACCCATGCACAACTGAACAAATACAGTAAAGTCTGAAGCATTGAATTTATGCTTTAGTATTAAAAAGACAGGTTACAGAGCGTATGTCACCTAAATGATTTCCTCCATATAGAAACTGAGTCAAACTCAGGGCTGGAGGAAGACAAACAGACATTTTGCCTGTTTGGCTTAAACATCAAAGAGTTCCTGCCAGTCAGAGTAGGCAACCCTGGGCTAGACAGACAACTAGTCTGACTCTGTATGTTCATCCATCGGCTTGGGACCAGATTATCAGAAAGGCCGTATTCTCCCTTATGGACATGCCCATGCTCTGAGATCTTCAGGGGAGCCCCTTCTCTCTGTCCCACCACCATCACAGGCACGCCTGGTGGGAACGTGGGAGAGGGCCTTCCAGGGCTCTGGAGCTCCCTTCTCAGAGAAGCTGGACTGGCTCCCTCTTGCTATGCTTCCAGAGGCAGGGATAAACTTTCTTGTTCTGGCAGGCTTTTGGAGAATAGTCTGGACCGCTGTTTATGCATTGGGCTTTTTAAAATTATTTGCATTTTAATTGCTTTAAGTGTTTTAATACTGTAGCATGTTTAATTACCTTTTTAACTTTTGTATATTTCTATTTATATGTTTTAATTGTATATGTTTTAATGTCCGCAGGGCTCTATTTTATCCCCTATGCTGTTTAACATATACATGAAGCCGCTGGGGGAGGTTATCCGGAGATGTGGACTGAGGTGTCATCAATATGCGGATGACACCCAGCTCTACCTTTCCTTTTCATCAAACCCAGGTGAGGCAGTGACTGTTCTGAACCAGTGCCTGGGCACGGTAATGGACTGGATGAGGGCTAACAAACTGAGACTCAATCCAGACAAGACGGAGGTACTGTTAGCGGGTGGTTCATTTGTCCGGCGAGGTGATGTTTGCCCTGTCCTGGACGGGGTTGCACTCTCCCTAAAGGATCGGGTCCGTAGTTTGGGGGTGCTCTTCGATCCAGAACTGTCACTTGAGGCACAGGTGAACTCAGTGGCAAAGAGCACCTTTTATCAGCTTAAGCTGATATACCAACTGCGCCCTTATCTGGACAGTGATAGCCTAGCTACAGTTATCCATGCTCTGATAACCTCTCGTTTGGATTACTGCAATGCGTTATACGTGGGGCTGCCTTTGAAAACGGTCCGGAAGCTTCAGCTGGTACAAAACAGGGCAGCCCGTTTACTAACAGGGACTGGCTGGCGAGATCACATTACGCCAGTCCTTTTACAACTTCATTGGCTGCCAGTCCAGGTCCGGGCCCGATTCAAAGTGCTGGTATTGACATTTAAAGCCCTAAACGGTTTGGGGCCAGGTTATTTGAAGGAACGCCTCCTCCCATATGTACCTACCCGGACCTTAAGATCATCTACAGGGGCCCTTCTCCGTGAGCCCCTGCCAAAGGAAGTGAGGCAGGTGGCTACTAGGAGGAGGGCTTTCTCCGCTGTGGCACCCCGGTTGTGGAATGAGCTCCCCAGAGAGGTCCGCCTGGCGCCTACACTGTACTCCTTTCGTCGCCAGCTGAAGACCTTTTTATTCACTCAGTATTTTAACACTTAATTTTAACTTAAATTTAAATTATACTGTTTTAACTCTGTATTTTAACCTTATATCAATTTTGCTGCGTGGTTTTATCCTGGTTGTGCTTTTTATATTGTATTTTGTATTTGTATTTTTAACTTGTTGGTTGTTTTATGATGATTTTAATTTTTGTGAACCGCCCAGAGAGCTTCGGCTATTGGGCGGTATAAAAATGTAATAAATAAATAAAATAAATAAATAAATAAATAAATAATGTCAAGCTGCCTTGAGGCCCAGTATTGGGAAAAAGGTGGGATGATGATGATGATGATGTTCATCCATCTAACTTGAGGAAATCTTAGAGTAGCCTCTGAAGCAATATGAGGCGTAACTCAAATAGGAAGATAAGGGAATCCCAGTATGCTCTGTGGAACTGGTTGGCCATGCATGCAAGATTCTTTGGATCCAAGCCATTGATGTTAACAAGGTTTATTTATTTTTGGAGACAGCTGCCAAGTGATTTATTTTTATTAGATTTCGAAGGCACCCACTTTACCGACAACTGTGGTAGCAAGAATGGGATGGCTTTATTCTGTGGCAACAGACAACAGTATAGGCCAGGAATGTAAACTGACAATTGCCATATAAATTACTATAGCTGTGCCTTATTATTCACGACATATCTGTAAGACCATGACTTTTATACAAACTTCTTGTAGTTCTAATTTGTAATCAGTAAAACCTACTATTGTTTTCCTGGCTTCTCTTTATTTTTTCTATAATTCAATTCTGTAGTCATAAAAAAAAAATAACAGGAACACTTAAAAATATAGTTGTGACCAAGATGTTTGTTAACTTTGTGGTTAATATCCCCAATGCCTTTAGACCAACTAACAAGCTTGTTTGTGTCATGTAAGTAGCCTTAACCTTATAATTATGCAATTCACAGTGTTTTGCCATGGAACATGCATTAGTTAGGCCTTCCTCTTCAACCTTCATATTCTCAGCCTGTTTTAAAAATCATTGATTCTCTTCACTGCAGGGCAAGACTGAGGTTACAGCAGGAAAGCTAATTCTCTAAAGTATTAGTGATCTGCAGTATAATTCAGTTACCTCATTTCCATACACCATTAGATGGTGAGTTGTGATGAGTGACTTGAAAACTACCACCCAGCTACTGTTTGCTGTCCTTTCAAACAAGCTGTCCGCCAAGTGTGGGATATTTACGTTCATCTCATTTGTGCACTGTATTAAATCTGCAATATAAAGAAATGCTCATTGGTATTTCCAACAAATATCAACAGGTTCCATTCAATGGGGGAAATTTCTCCAGGGGTCCCGGTCTGTGATACTACGAACTAGAGAACCAGGGAAGAGGGGGAGACACGGACGGACTTTTCTAGGGCACAGCTTCAAGTGATGCAGAACAATTGTGAGGCCAAACATGAACCATGTGTACACTCTGGAATATGCTCCAGAACCCTCTGCAAAATGCAGTGGTTCTGTGAAGATAGGCAGCGTAGAAAAATACAAAACCAAACAGGTCTGCACAATAAGGAAATCACAGCTTTAGAATGGTGTAAGAATGGGAAGTCCTGAGCTACTGAAGCTTTTGTTCTGTAAAGAGGGGAGGAGACGCAAAGGTTTAATAGAATTATGAACAGCATGAATAATTTCTGTACATTCCCAAACACCCTAAAATTAAATATCCAGTGAAATTGATGGGTGGTAGGTTCAGGAGCAACAAGTACACACTCTTCATACAGTGCATAATTATCTTATGGAATTTATTAACATCACTCTTTAAACTTATGCCAACAAAAACAAAAACATTAGGCACCCTTAAAAGTGATTATAAAATACAGCAGAACTACACTGACACATCTAGGTGAGATAAACTGAAGTTAAGAGAGCTTTTGCACAAGGATCCATCCCTTAGTTTACAAAGATTAAAACCATAAAAATACAATATAACATCATAATATAAAACCATTTACATACAAACATATAAAAGAATGTTATAAGAACATTAAAAATTGAAGGACATTAAAAAAATCTTAGCATATGCTGTTAAATGCCTGGGAGCAGAGGGAAGTCTTGACTAAGCGCCAGAAAGATGACCATGTTGGCGCAAGGCAGACCTCAGTACATACAGCATTCCATAATGGCGGGAGGGGAGCCACTACTGAGAAGGCTCTCCCCTCCTTGTGCCAAAGCATGGGTAAGTTTAGCTTGGCTATCTCTGTCCAGACAGGCTGATATACCAGCTACCATCTGAAATTGGTAAATGCTCTACACCACCAAGGCGACCTGTGACAATAAGGGATCCAAGAGCAAACTATGGA
The DNA here is from genome assembly GCF_023053635.1 of Elgaria multicarinata webbii. Classification (NCBI taxonomy): domain Eukaryota; kingdom Metazoa; phylum Chordata; class Lepidosauria; order Squamata; family Anguidae; genus Elgaria; species Elgaria multicarinata. Next base: position 126,412,679 of record NC_086175.1, on the reverse strand, counting down.
CCTGAACCTTTAGGCGGAATGCAATTGTTTCCATAAGAGATTGAATAGCATTTAGCCATGCAGAACCACCCACTAACAGTATCTCTGTCTTTTCTGCATTGAGTCTCAGGTTATTGGCCCTCATCCAGTCCATTACCACACCCAGGCACTGATTCAGAACACCCACTGCCTCATCTGGATTTGATGAAAAGGAGATAGAGTCCAAATGTCCAGATAAACCTCACTCAGCAATTTCATATTGAACAGCATGGGGTATAAATTAGAACCCTGTGAAACTCCATAACATAACTACCCAAGGAGAGAGCAATAATCCTCCAGCAGCACCTCCTAGAATCGGCCATCCAAGTAGGAGCAAGGCCATCTAAGTACAAGTGAAACCAGACCTGAAGCCCGATTGAGACAGATCTACATAATCGGTTTCTTTCAAGAGCGTCTGGAATTGGCTGGCAACCACCTGTTTAAGCAGCTTGCCTGAGAAGGAGTTATTGCTAACCAGCCTATAGTTGTCCACATGTTCTGGGTCCAGGCTTGGCATCTTCAGGATAGCCTAGTTACAGTTTCCTTTAAAGAGGCATCACTTCCTCTCTCAAGGACAAACTTACAACTTCCTGGACAGAAATGCTCATTCCTTTCCTGATATAATATGCAATCAACAATAAGAGTGAAGCAGACATCCGAGTTTCTGATATTGCCTATGCGAGTTCATCAAATTTCCAAAATATGTCCACAGATCCAAAAACGTTCAGAACTCCCGCAGTAAGCAGAGACAAAATCAGTGTTATTAACTACAATCTGATCCTGTTAATGAAACAGGCAACATTATTTGCCAATAGCTTTAGTTACTTAACTGATTTCAAGCACATCTTCATTGTATGATGTTACCAAGAGATAGCTGGTGGCAAAAATTTTGTTCTCAAGGAAAGGATGAAGCTAGTATACCAGATGTAATAGAAAGTTATGTTTGAAAACCTTTACATGCATGCAAGCATAGTACAAGGCACTATATCTGAGCACAGTTTCAAGCCAAAATGGAAATTTATGCAAGTTGCCTTGTAGCAGGGCCCCTCCCCGCACCACAAGATTTGTTTATTTAAGATTATTTATATACCACTTCTCATTTTAAAAAGCCAGAAGCTGTTCACAACATATTACAAAACAACACAACATTATAAAGCATAACAGCATTTAGTTAAGTTGATGTTCGGGAAAAGCCAGAGCAAACAAGTTTTTAGTAATCATTGGAAGCACATGATAAGCACATGAGCTTTTATATTGTATTTTATATTATGGTGAATGGTTTTAATTTTTGTGAACCGCCCAGAGAGCTCCGGCTATTGGGCGGTATAGAAATGTAATAAATAAATAAATAAATAAATAAATGATAAGTCGGTGCCTGACGTATCACAGGGGAGGGGGTACCATTCCAGGGGGAGGGTGTCACCACAGAGAAGAACCATTGCCATGGTACTGCCAGACGGACTCTGCAAGGTGTGGCACTCACAGCAAGGCCTCACCTGAAGATTACAGTGGGAGGGGGACACAAACGTTCAGGGAACCTGGTCCTATGTTGTTTAGGGCTTTATGCGTCAATATAATACCTAGAATTTGGCTTGGTAGCAAAGTGGCAGCCAGTGTAGCTTTTTCAGCACAGGTGCTTTGCATGCACGGCAAAGCAGTTCATTCAACAGCCTTGCTGCAGCATTCTGCACTAACTGCACCTTCCAAACTAGCCTCAAGGGCAGCCCCACATAGAGAACATTACAGTAGTCCATTCTAGAGGCTACCAGTGCATGGATTACAGTAGTTAAGCTATCCCTGTCCAGGACAGGTGCAGTTGACGTACCAGACAAAATTGGTACAAGGCACTCTGTGCCGCAGAAGCTAAATTGTGGAATTTCATGGGGAATACAATCCTATCCAAAACACTCCCTAATTCCCAAACCCAGAAACCACTTACCCAAAGTGCCTCTGTCTTATCAGGATTCAGCTTCCAGTTATTGGCCTTCATCCAGACCACCACTGCATCTAAGTATTACCTCATAATATTCTGCTCAACTAGTGCTACATTAGTACAACCCGTTTAGGCTGGTTGCTGCTATGCTAGAACAGAACAAAAAAAAATTTTGGCAAGCACTATTAGCTATCCTACAACATTTGACTAAAAATTGTTTTTCGAAATGATTTTTTTAAAGAGCCCTCTTGGGACACATGATTCTCAATTTCAGGAAGAAGCCAAGAGTTATGCAGTTAAAGGGAAAACAAATTTTGCCATGTTGGATTCAATAGGCTACACAGAGAGCATGCAAGTATCTCCAGTATGCACAAGTACATTTGACAGGTTCATTCATAGTGGGCTGGTTCACACAATCATTGTGGGTTAAACACTGAGCAGGGGGTTGGGCTTTATAGGCCCCTTCCAACTCTACTATTCTATGATTCTACGGTGCATGCTGGGCATAATTTGATTAATCACCATGTTGTCTGAATGTGGGCAGCATGGCTTATTGGAGGGGGAAACAGCCCTCAAATAACCCAACAATAGTCCATGGGTTATTTGAGGGTTGTTTCCCCCTCTGACAAGCCATGCCACCTGAGTTTGGACGACACGATCAGGCAAATGGCAAACCAGGTCAGTTTTTCCTTTCAGACAGATTGTACTAACAGACAAATCAAGATGATGTCCAATTCTCATGCTTCCTGTCCCCAGCAGAGGAATAAATAACCGAACTGGGAGATCTTAAAATTGTTTGAACATTTTACATTCTGCAATACTAACCCCTTTCCTTGTAGAGCAGGGAAGGAATCACAGAAGCCCAATGCCATTTCCAATCCCACTTTACATATAGTCCTGGGAGAGAAAGTAACATCTTCACAGGACGTAAGTAGTTTTTCTAACAGCTCTCCAGGCAGCTTCAGTTCCCCCCACTCAAGAACTACATAAAATGAGTCATGGCTGGAACCTATCTGTATACCCCAAGGGCCACTTCCAACTAAATTCTTCCAGATGCAAGCCCTGAATGCAACACTACGTTCCAAATATAAATACCTGCCTGAAGGGTGGAATGTCTCAGATATGCTTATTGGTACTAGAACCCTGTGAGAAACAACCCCAAAAAATGGAGACAAGGAAAGAAAAAGCTAACTACGGGCTTTCACCATTAGCAAGAATAAAGCTAAGCTACACCAAGAATTTCTCCGAAGTTAGAGACTTCTGCTTGGCAGCCATAGAAATACTTAAGTGATTTAGCAGATTAAAAATGTTAAAGCAGCATTACAACCATCTAAGCTAGCCATACTGCCAAGTTTTCATTTAACGGTTTTAATGTTAGAGAGCCCAGGAAGCAATACAAGTGACAACAAGTGGTCTATAGACAAAAGTCAATTGTTGGGGAGAGGGGATTCTCACTTGAAGCTTCTGAAAAGGGAGTCTTTGAAAAATGAAGCCTTAGAAATGCTCATTGCAGAGATATTCACCATTTCCTTAACCAGCCCAAATAGTTTCCCACCTCCAGTTTCTCATGAGTAAATATTAGCTTCTGGTTGCTGAAAACTGAATTAACTTGCAACAAATCCAATCACTGTTCAGCATTAGAAAAAGATGCACTACTGTATAGATTCTGTTTAAAACCTATATGCATTCTGAAGTTTCCAAAGTCCCTTCAAGTTTTTGGCCTTGGACTTTCAAATGTGCCAGTTCAAGATGAAGGTTTGTAAAATAGGTAGGGCAACCTGAAGTTGTTTGGATTCATTTTGTTTAAAAAAAAAATTTTGTCCGCAGCTATAGGGCTTACATCATTCACACCTACAAAAGCACACTGCAGACCAAACACATGCCAGAACTATTAGTTTTGTGCATGGTGTCTGCATATTTTCTGGGTTTTCACTGAAGCCTCCAAGTTTCACTTCATACAATGTTCCCATTCATATCCAATAATCTGGAAATGTTTTCAAGACTCCAACCTACCATTCTCTGGAAAGGAACCCCCAAACACTCCACCACCACCGGACAGTTTCAAGCAAGCTGATCATATTTCATAACCTCATACGGCTTCACAGACAATTTAACATTTCAACAAAGAAAGAAAACGATTCTGTGATTCCTATAGATGATGAAGTCCCACAATACAGACACCCTATCATGTCAAGTCTCTGAGCAGTACTCTATTGTGTTCAACATAGGCCCGCTAATTAAAATGGCATCCTGTATAACATTCTTCCCCCATACTCTGCCCCAAAATGTTTCAGCACACCTACCTATGCAGCAATATGTCAAACCTTCTGCTTTAGCCAACGCAGAGGGGTCTGGGCAGGTAAGTGTGAAGTACATCTTAACACAGTTAAGTATATCTAAATGTTACAGGTGAAACTTGACACAGGGATGTAGATATTGGATGAAGTACTGAATGTGAAGCTCTGGCCCAATGTCAAACACTTTCAAATGTGTGCGGCACCTATGAACTTAAGTAAACCTCTTGGATAGTGGATCATAGAATTATAGAATAGTAGAGTTGGAAAGGGCCTATAAGGCCATTGAGTCCAAACCCCTTCTCAATGCAGGAATCCACCTTAAAACATCCCTGACAGACAGTTGCCTGGCTGCCTCTTGAATGCCCCATTCACAACTTCAAACATGAATGTGAATGGGAGGACATATTCTCTGAAAATGTTCACAAATTTCCAAAGTGCATGCTCCAAAAAGTACACAATCCAAAAAGTGTATACTCCCCCCCAAAAATTGCATTTTCATGCTATCGTCAACGCCCCAGACATTTGCTAGAAATAACATGTGAAGCATATATAAATCTTTTCTCATCTTGTGCATACTGTGGAAACATGGAAAATGAGATGTGTAAACATGGAACAGGCAGAAATATGTTACTAGTGATGCAGATTGAATTTAGGCTTCACACCGTCTCTACAATTTAGCTACAGTTCCCCCCTCCCATCCTGCGGCCTTGAGATTCCACCCTTATTCAGTGCTTGTGTATCAATATTGTGCCTCTCTAAAGCAAGCTATAATATTCCAGAGTAGTCATAATCCTGCTCTTGATTTCAATCTATTGCCATGGAAACAGATATCAGCAATTCTGTATTAGGAATCCATTTATGGATTAAGTGGGTAGGAGAGGCAGGCAAGCTTTTACAGAGGAGGCATATCTAAGTTTGCTAGACATGGACGCACCTGACATCTAGAACAAATGTCAATGGTTGTTATCATCATCACCACCACCTGTTGTCAGGGGGTGCACCTTCCCCAGCCCTTACCTTCTAGATTTTCCCACATTTCCTAGCGCTGCCTGGATTTCCTCTTCTTCCTCCCCTGGGATCCCCTTCTCTGTTTCTCCTGCTACCACCACCACCCTCTCCTCCTGCCCAGGATTTCCTATTCTTATGTTTAGAAGCAGTAAATACAAGCACAGTGACACACCTCCATTTTATTACTGATTTCTATAATATCAAAGCCGATGGAAATAACATTAGATGAATAAGTAAGCATAAGCAAACATTCAGCTAGAAAAAAATAGTGTTCTAGTCAAGTATGTAGATTTACAGAAGAGGGACAGCAGAAGCTTGGTAAAAGCAGGTGATTTATTTGTCTTTAAACTTTGGTCTCCTCAAATTCTTCCAGCATTGCAATGTAAGCATTAAACAGCAGCTAATGTAGAGATCAGCAAATAGAAATGAACCACCCAGAGAGCTCCGGCTATTGGGCGGTACAGAAATGTAATAAATAAATAATAAATAAATGCCAGACCAAACCCAGCCTCATATAACAGCTAGCTCCACAGCTGCCCACCCAAACTGATGCATGTGTGCACAAAACCCACTTATCCCACAAGAATAAAAAATGTGGAATGTAAATTGCGTTACTTTTTTGGGAGGGGGAAAAGACCATGCACAGTTTTAACACATGATAGAATACTATTTAAAAGGTATGGAACTGGAGGCTCGCAGCCCATATCAGTCTACCTCTGCCTTTTCATCTTTGAACTTTATGGTCCCTATTAATTTGGTTTCACCTTGATTTTATCTGGCTGTTATCTCATCTCTGTTAAGGATAATTAGTGAGGCAAGAGGGATGCCTGTCCAAAGGGCAGCACCAGTGTTAAGTCTTGTAAAAAAAAAAGTGTTTTCACTTCTTCACCAAGTAAAGAGGCTAGACATCTGTAGGAGTGTTGTGCTTAAACAATTTTTTTTACAGTATAGGTTTTGAAAAATAAGAAATGAATTGCTATTTTGTGCATCACTATAGGTACCTTTTCTGTGCACTTTTCTTAAGGGAGGTAAGGAAGCCTGAGTACGGAGTTTCCTCAGAATGGTGAAGAACCCATTCCCCATTCCATTTCTGGTGGCACATTCCTCAGCTTGTTTTGCACAGGTTCTAACATCCACTGCTAATGAGGAAACAGGAAATTGTGATTTTGTGTGGGTGCACATACAAACACTAGTTGGGGAGATGATTTATATGCATACCGGACATTCTTCGAAACCAAGGGCGGGCAGAAGGTCCAAATGTCTGGACATTTTCTCCAGGAAGCACCTGCCTGCATGTCCAATGTTCAGGAATGCTGGGAACTGAACCCCAAAACATCTGGAGATCTACTTTCTGCCTACCTCTATTCTAGAGTACAGCCAGCAGGCCAATTGAGTAAGTGCCCATCTCACAAGCAAAATTAGTTAACACCACAGAAATAGCTTAGTATTCATAAAGTTGTCCCACTATTTGTATGGAGCACCTTATTAGTTCAGTCTTTCAATTAATTTTACTATTCATACTGGAGAGCCATTATTATTTCATGCCTGAAAACCATTCTGCGTCAAAAACTATGAATGGGAAGACATTGATCGTACTGGCATTTTCAGCACCTGTCTAAAAGTTAGAGAGGACATTTATCTCTCAAGATCCAGGAACTTGTGTATTTGTTTGAAGCAAATACACAATTGTAGACTTTCCTCTAAAGTCTTTAAGCAACACTATCTTTCTCCAATAGCACTGAGATGCAAACACTAGCGTACTGGGCCAGTTTAATAATAATAAAAATGTTCTATACTCAACCATAGCCTTAATTAGCCCAGCATGCCATCTCAAACAGCAACCATTATAGACAAAGAATCTTGCTTCATACATAATGGCAGCTTTTTGAGGTAGACTGCTCCATAAATCAATAACCACCATTAACAACCATTGTCATGATGGCTAACGTAACCTCTCATGTTCAGAAGCAATATGTTATTTAATACCAGTTGTTGGTATTCCCACATGCAATTAGATTTTCCAGTATTCTGGATGCATCTGGGAGGAATATAGCAATAAGAGTCTAATCTGAGCAGACATTCACTAAACCAGACGTAGGCAGACAATAGATCTCCAGATGTTTTGGACTTCAACTCCCAAAAGCCCCTGCCAACATGGCCAATAATGCTGATGGTTGAAGTCCAGAACATCTGAATATCTATTTTCTGTTCTTCTGATCTTACTCAAGAAAATGAACTAAACATTCTGCAGAATGAAGTGGGAACAAGCTGAACTGCACAAAGTTCATACCACGTAGGTAGTGAATTGTCGAGTTGGCTGCCCTATGTTGCAACTTTTACTTCTGTAAATTTAATACCAAAATGAACTTTGAGTCTTGACCATCTCCTTATAACAATACACAAGATTTGCAACTCAGCAACATCCTGGGTTGTATCCAATGTTAGTCATACTTCGAACAGACCCACTGTAATGAATGGGTGAAGTTAGATTAACATTGGATATAACCCCCTCAGCCAATCGCAAGGCCTAGAAGCCATGACACAGCTAGAAAAGTAATGAATTTAGCTGCCACTCTTTAACTCTAGTTCTTTATTTTTAAAATAGTATGGCAAAAATGCTAAAAGATGATGCTCAAGATTCTAGCAAGGACAGACGTAACACAAAGGCTGTGTGCTGCTTATCTAACACAGAATTAGGACCAGCCCAGCTCTGTTTGAGATAGGGAAAAGGGAGAACATGGTGGATAGCAGCTGCCAGAAAATTCAGCAATATCTCCTTAGGCGAAGAAAGACAACACAGTGAAGAAAGACAATGTAGTGCTATGACAGCTGCCAGGAACTGCATGAGACAGTAGGGATGCATGAGCTTTACTCCTCTTGGGGAAGCTTGCTAAAAGAGAGTAGTCAATTTCAAAGCAGAAATAACTGCAATGTATGTACATGCCTTTCAGTTGCACCTTGTAGTTCAAAAGCAACTAATCAAGATACAAGTACTTCAAGGGGCGGGTTATAAATGCATCTGACAGGAAAATGCACATCATGCAAGAATTGCACTGCTTTCAATTTTGGTTCAAAAGTGAAGGCCACTCCAGGTTAACATACCTAGCCATGACACTTATGCCTACAATAATTCATTTTAAAACTTAAACTATTAAAAATACCCAAGGCAACATGCATCGATGACAAGTTTTTTAAACAAATACATTTAAAGAAATAATAAAGCAAGGCCAAAAAGATATTCTTTCCCCAACCTCTGTCTGAACAGGAGATACACAAATAATACTTAAGCGGACTAGAACTTGAAAAACATTTTTGCAGGCATTGCTCAAAAAAATCCAAAAATATATAGAATCTCCACTGCACCACTGAAATTCGTAGTTTACTGACAAAAGAGATTCCTGCAAGAATATGAGTACCACAACGCACGTTCCACAATAGGCTTGTCACCGAGACTACATTTGGGTAAATCTTTTGTAGGATGAAGACAGAGGCAAAACAGACTTTGACATCAAAAGTCCTGAATCCAAATACCAGGAAGCTTTATATGATAAAACATACAGCTGATCAAAGTTTACTTCTCTTCCTGTTATTAAACAATGGGAATGTGGGTCTTAGTGTTAATTATAAGCCTTTTAATAGTCATTTAGCATCCTGCACAATCCAAGCAGGTAGATGTTATAAATGCACAGAGTTGTTCATCATATGAAGAACAAGATTTAGCATTTGCTCTGACTCCTACCCCCCGCCCCGCCCACAAACACATTATAAGTCCAGCTTCTTCATCTAAGGCAGGGATGCGCAACTTTAGGTCCTCCAGACATTTTAGCCTACAGTCTAGCCAGCAGGGCTAATGGTGAGGGGAGTTGTATACCAAAGTATCTGGAGGGCCAAAAGCTGCCCACCCTTGATCTAGGAGCATAATACTTGCTTTAGATGTAAGACATTCTGGGTTCATTCCCAAGCACCAGAGAAAAGAGAGGGCATGCATTTAAAAATAATAATTGACATTGTGCAGTGGTTGGAATGTCTCACTAGGACTAGGAACTCCAGGTTCAAATTCCAACTCAGCTATGAAACTGTCTAAGTGACCTTTAGCCATTCAGTCACTCTCTCAGTGTAACCTACTCAACAAGGTAATTGGGGATGAAGTGGGAGAGCGGGAACCAGGCCTTTAAAAAAAGAAGAAGGTTCTCCCCTGCCTCCTACTCTATAACTTAGCACAAGCTGAGGAAGCTGCCAAAAAAGCCCCACTGGATCAGACAATGATAATCTAATTCAGCACTCTGTTTCCAACAGAAACCAAGTGAGTCCCTCTAGGTGATAGCACCAACATCGCTACAAATTTGTTCCCAGAATCTGGTACTATTTAGTTACTATGGCTAAAGTCACTGATAAGCCTATCTTCCATCAAGGTCAAGTAACCCTTAAATACCCAAACAGCAGTGAGCATACCCATGATAGCCCAGCAGCAGTGACTGGCTGAACTCTCATCTTTGTTAAATACCACTGTGGGCAAGTTACGTGTTAAGCTGTTCTTACTGGGGATTAGCCCCTTCCCCTTATCTCATTGCAAGCTCTAGAAAAAGCCAACAAAACCAATGGTGAAGACTGATGGGAATTGCAGACCAAAACATCTGGTGGCCAACAAGTTGCCCACCCCTACTCTCCAGCCGCATTGGATAATCAGCCTCTGACTTTGGGGGCTATTGACTATCTTCAAAGGATTGTGCCCTAATTTGCCCTAAGACTTCAGGGCAGCTATATTAAGTTCAGCCAAAATATCTTTGGAGTATTCAGTTGGAAGCTATTTTTTCCCAATCTTCAAGATTGAAAGAAGCGGGATAATACAGAGAAGTGTTTATTTATTTATTTTTAATAACCAGAACAGAAACTGGCTTATGCCATTCCATCAGTTTTAACTTTTTGCTTTTTGGTTGTGTTAGAACAACAGTACTCTCAATATTGAACTAGTTGTTTAGATCCATCTCAGATTAATCCAGGATATATATTTCTGTTCTCAAATTAGTACCACTGTCACTTAGAAGAGACACCATGGAGTATAACACTAGTGAGGGACTTCATGCAGGTATAACATTAAGCCTGGTCTAACATTCCCATGACTCAGGTCTACTACAAAACTAGGGATATTCTAAAGAAAAATGTTTCTATATGCATCAATTTAGCATCTTACAAACCTAAGTATTGCTATATTTTGTACAATAAGTGTTAAGCATACAGCCAAAATTCAATTTCTGTAGACTTGTTTTGTAACAGATTAACCAACTATTTTATCTATTATCAATTGGTCTACTCCATATTGATGGTTCCTGGCAGAGAGAATCCAGAAAGAAAGTTGTAGCATTACAGTCCTCATAACCACCTACCCCATCCTACCAGCAGAAGTGCCATAATTAATCTGCATGATGCAGGAACAAAGGTCTTCTAGCTGCCAGGAAAATTCAGATGGATTTATCCATTCCCTTCAAGTTGTGAGGTAGGCTTATAAATGCTAGATTTCAAGAGATACATGGTCTTTGTTTACTTTTGACTACCAGGTCTTTCAAGCATGCTACATTATCCTGAGTATTATCTCCCCGGTTATTACAAGAACTAGAAACTAAGTGAAAACTAAGAAGATACTTATCAGACAACTGACCCATGTGTGAACACATATAAGAACATATGAAGCTGTGTTATACAGAGTCAGACCTCCTTTGGTATTTGTAGCTTAGTATTGTCTGCACAAACAATGCAGTTAGGTGTTAGTTTACACTCCAGGGTTTCAGACAGAAGTCTTTCCCAGCTCTTCCTGGAGCCCACAACCCATTGAGTTTCCAATGTGATGTAAGCTATATAAATTTGCTTATCTGTATAAAAACATGGACAGATTCTCTCTTCAACTCTATTCCACTGACAAACAAACAAGCTTTTCACTTTGGTTCAGACACCACCATCTCATGATTAAGTTTACTAGCCATAAAGTCTAAACGCAAGGCACCCAAAGGTCTCATGAGAGCCATTTCCTGTCTTTGAAGAGCATCTGATATCATAATAGGAATGACCGACACTTGAATCGCAGCACTATACAGACTACGGTAATGTTTCCCAATATAACCACACCAGATGCAGGCTTCCAACTATGAAGCTCTGAGATCTCAGGGACTGATGTGGCTGCAGAGGAAGTTAAAATGTGACAAGTCTGACAATTCACGATGTAGATTACCAACCCAGTTTTCCCTAAGTTAATCACAGCTGCTTTTGCAGATTCATGCCCTTCTCTCAAGAAAAAACAAAAAAATTCCATTTGTGCTTTCAGATATTCTGTAGAGGCAAGGGTCAATGGTGAAAGTATATTAGCCAAGCTTTCATTGAAGAACTGCTTGACAGTTATCTAAATAACTTGGGTGAATAACCTTACTGATGAAAAACCCTGCCAAAATTCAAATCCTATCTATATTCCCAGGCAACACTCTACTGAAACAATTTCATACCAAGTATATACCTTGGTAATATTTATTCAATTTATTGCATTTCTATACACACAACAGCTGAAGCTTTCTGGGCAGTTAACAAAACTTGAACCATAAAGTACATGAATAAAAAAGTATGCACAATTATCTCTAAGAAACCAGCATTGAGAATCAAAGCAAAATGAAGTTCACCATTTAATGTTAACTATGCAATCCTAAGTACACATCTGTAAGTCCCATTAAATGTAATGAGACTTACCTATGGGTAAATATGATCAAGCTGCATGGCACCCAACTACCAGACTGAGTTTGGACTACACAATAGTCAATGGTTGATTAGTCAACCATTGCTTAAATAGTCAACACTTGACTACTGTGTCATCTGGCGAGCCTTTTCCAAGTCACAGTTTTCCATGAAATGACCAACGCAAATAATAAATGGTGTGCAGACTTGATTATCTGCACAGTCATTGATGATTGTGTTGGGTGGTGGGCTCTGTTGATTATTTCACCTGCCTACAGAGTCGTGTGGCAAAAGCAGCAGAAATCCCTGCTGCACTTGCCCAGCGGGCTCTGTAGGCATGTATCAGCTGTCCCAAGAAGCGCATGAGAAGCCGCCAATCATGGCGGCCCCTGGGTGGGGCGCTACAATCGGCACATCCCCACATACTCCCAGGGACATGCACGCTCTTGTCCCTGGGTGGGGCACCAAGAAATGGGAGCGCAGGGCACATGGATCTCTCCTGCGGCTGTCAAGATGCTTGCACCCTACCTTCCCTGTTCTCCCCCAAAGTGGTGGAGAATGAGGATGGGGCACAAGGATCTCTTGCACACACACACCCATCCTTGTTCTCCACAAAGTGGTGGAGCCATTTCAGTTCACTACATTTAGTTTTCAGTTTATTTCTTGCAGTGTGCACTGTTTACCAGGCAACTTATAAGTGCCAAACTAGTAACACTAAAGTGTTCACTGTCTAGCTTTCCCTTCTTCCTTTTATGTGCAAGTACATATATCAAAATGCACATCCATGTATTTCAAATGCTGTGTAGGATGTCTGTGTAGTTACAGAGAAAAACGTCTGTGCAGAACGTCTACCAGGTAAAACAGTAAACCACAGGTTCAACAAGTCAATGCCATTTTAAGATGGAAAAGATCCCAATTTATTTTAAACTCGCATGACTAAGGAGACATGAGTGTTTTATATGGCATCAGAACCTGCCAATGTTACTCAAGGATGTGGGGTATTAACAAGCCATATCATTTAATTAGGGGCACTTAAGGATATATAACTACCTAGATATTTGTGTGGTTGGGTAATGATTTATGAAACTACCTTGAGGTTTAAGGTGCTTACTCAGTATAGGCAATTCTAATCCCGAAGTATGTTTTACTATTTATCCCTCTCATCTATCTTACTTAGGACACACATAACAGATACAAGTTGTTTTATTTTTAAAGTAGCCCTTCACAAACCTAGTGCTCTCCACATATGTAAGATGACTACAACTTCCCATCATGGGAATTGTAGTCCAACACATCTGGAGGACAGCAGGTTGGAGAAGATTGCTTTAAAGTATAATCAGGGTTTCAAAGCAGGCTGTTTGAAAGCTCAGTTCATAAATTCTAACTTATAGTTAGAAACATTGACTGCTTCATCCACATAGGTCAGGTGAGGCTTATGGTTTAAGCAGAATTTGATTTTACTACTGGCATCCCATACTCTTTATTTCCTAGCTAAGTAAACAAATACTTTATCTTTAGAATTTTTCATTTATATTGTTCAAGACAAAAGCAAGGCATGGTATGATAACTGAAAGCAAGTTTGTACAAGCAACATTTAGCATGGCATAAAGGTGAAGCATAATGGATGGATTGGGTAAGACTGTGGGTGACAAACAAGGATTTTGGTTTCATGATGTGGGCGTGTGCATAGCATTCCATGAATGAGATCAACTTGCAAGAGCTTTTCAGGACATCTCAAAGCCCATACTGTCACTGCATATTGCTGCTTGCAAAGTGTATGCATTAGGGTCATGTCCATAAGTGCAGCTCATACGCCTATGAAAGTTTTCACTGCTATCTTATGCTATCCCATGCATAAAATTTGGAAAAGTTGTGTTTAGCTATAAACCACACTATACTTGAAATGTATTTATTTATTACATTTCTATACCGCCCAATAGCCGGAGCTCTCTGGGCGGTTCACAAAAATTAAAACCATTCAAAGTATAAAACAACAGTATAAAACCATAATATAAAATACAATATAAAAGCTCAACCAGATAAAAACAGCAGCAATGCAAAATTACAAATTTAAAACACCATGTTAAAATGTATTTATAGATTGTTAAAATGTTGGGAGAATAAAAAGGTCTTCACCTGGCGTCTAAAAGCATATAATGTAGGTGCCAAGTGAACCTCCTTAGGGAGCTCATTCCACAGCCGGGGTGCCACAGCAGAGAAGGCCCTCCTCCTGGTAGCCACCTGTCTCACTTCCTTTGGCAGGGGCTAACAGAGAAGGACCCATGAGGATGACCTTAGGGTCCGGGCAGGTACATATGGGAGGAGGCGTTCCTTCAGATAACCTGGCCCCAAGTCGTTTAGGGCTTTAAATGTTAATACCAGCACTTTGAATCGGGCCCGGGCCTGGACTGGCAGCCAATGAAGCTGGAAAAGGACTTGCGTAATGTGGTCTCGTCGGCCAGTCCCTGTTAGTAAGCGTGCTGCCCTGTTTTGTACCAGTTGAAGTTTCCGGACTGTTTTCAAAGGCAGCCCCACGTATAACGCATTGCAGTAATCCAAACGAGAGGTTATCAGAGCATGGATAACTGTAGCTAGGCTATCTCCGTCCAGATAAGGGCATAGGTATATCAGCCTAAGCTGGTAAAAGGTGCTCTTTGCCACTGAGTACACCTGTGCCTCAAGTGACAGTTCTGGATCCAAGAGCACCCCCAAACTACGGACCTGATCCTTTAAACAGAGTGCAACCCCGTCCAGGACAGGGCAAACATCACCTCGCCGGACAGATGAACCACCCGCTAACAGTACCTCCGTCTTGTCTGGATTGAGTTTCAGTTTATTAGCCCTCATCCAGTCCATTACTGTGCCCAGGCACTGTATCATAGAAACATAGGATCATAAAGATAGAACCACGCAAAAGTTATATTCATCTAGGCACTTAGTTTTCTAGTGCTTACTTATGGGAGAGCAAACAGTTGCTGGCATTCTGATATTCTGGAAAAATGGAAGAAATACAGGTCATATTCTGAAATCCAAAGAGCAACTATTATTTGGTGGAGAGATATGGGAATTCTAGAAGATTTGAATTGTATTCAGTTCTTCAGGATGGTACAAAGGATAGCAGTGAACCAAAACGACACCCAGTTTTCACAACCCCATTTGGAGACACCGAAAATGGAGACCACTGATTCCTCAAGGGACTGTATGAAACAGGTGCAAAACCTACCTCAGGTAGTAGGAGCAGTGCTTCTCTTAGCAACTACAAGCTGGCAATAAAAAGTTGAAAGGTAATGTGTGGTTTACCTTTCACCCCTAAAATTGCCTAGAGGGTCTCAGAACCTTTGGTCCAACTAGGGATAAAAAAAACCTTCATTATTCTTACAACTAGATCTGCTTGTAAGATCCCAAGTACTGAAAAGATCTGATCTTACCAACAGATTTTTAAACTCCAATATATTTTTTATTTAAGATGGTGCATCAATCCACTTCACTCCTTTGTTTAATATGAATATAAATACAGGCTAGAAGTATAGAATTTACATTGGCAGAAGGCACATTTTTCTAAGTCCCCATACATACAAGTATTGCTTCTTTTACTGTGGTGATAAAGCTGAGGCTCTTCCACCCTGCTTATTTGCCAACAATCACAAGGAAAAATCCTCCCTTGGTATTTTGAAGAAACATAATTATTGGTATACCATTAAAACATTTTTTTAAAAAAATGCCAATAATGACATTGAGATAATATGAAGCGGCTTAATCTTTTCTGGCTTTAAGCAAGGTCTTGTGCTGAACATTTGCCATCATATTATGGCTAAAATTGAACTGAAAGTATTTAGCAATGATGCGGTTCAGTTTTACTACAAATGTGTTATATGGTAGAATGTACCAGTGGAAATCAGGACTAAATTGATGGTTTATTTTATTATTTATTATTATATTTATATCTCTCATTTTTTCCTCTTGCAAGGAACCCAAGGTGGCTTACTTGGTCTTCCTCCTCTTCATTTTATCCTCACAACATCCCTGCAGAGTTGGTTAGGTTGAGAGCAACTTGCCCAAGGTCACCCAGTGGACTTTATGGCTGAGTGGGAACTAGAACCTGGATTTCCTGAGTCTCAGTACAACACTTTAATCACTACATACTTTGGCTCTCAAAGACAACTAAGATTATTGTTACAAAGATATCATTACTAAATGCACACTATTATCAGTTTTCACACAATACACGACAAATAAATATTACCATCCTGAAGAAGCCCTTTGAGCAGATGTAAAAAAATATAGCTTCTTCCATCCCTTCTTTCCATCAGTAACTCTTCATAATAGGGACCTTTGACCTGCTTGCCTGACTGGGATGCCTGTGAGATCAAACCCCCAATGCAGATATTGCTGTATATAGCTTGTCCATCATGGCATTAGGAGTCATCAATACGATTACATTGGCTGAGTTTGCACATCATGGTAGTCCAGAAAATCAGGATTACCATGAGCAAACCAGCATGCTAATACATGCAGCTCGATACCTCTTGGTTGGCTCTTCATGCCAGCAGGAGTAGCCAACCTAGCCATAGGCTCTGTCCCCCACTGGCTTTGTTAGCGTGACATCTGAACTGGGAACTAGTCAGAGTCATAATCTAAGAACAAACACTATGTTACAACTGGCTTGTTGAGCGAGAGACAAAGCCAAGTTTCCAGTTCAGTTGTCACACAAATCAAACCAGAGTCCTGGAGCTCATCTACACCTAGAGCCTTTTAGATAGGGGGAGGGACGATTGCGAGCGATTGTCCTTCATGGGGCACATGCCAGCAAATTTGCCTGTAATTTAAGGAGAGCCTTTTCCTCCCTGACTCTTGCGCAACAGCAGAGTTGCAATCCTGCACAAAGATGAGTTTTTTAAAATACACACACACAGTGCTGAAAGACCCCAAGACTCATCCAGAACATGTCGACAATGCTCTCCCCCTCACCCCCAAGACCCACAGGCTCGCTCTGCACAGCTGGTTGCCTGGTTGCTGAACCCCACTACTCATGAGGAACAGCAACAGCTTTGCGAGGGGAGGGCACACCAGCTGCACACCTCGGGATTCTTGCGAGAGCAGGGGGAAAAACAGGACAAAAGCAGTCATCGATATCCTGGGAAAACTGAGGGGTCGTCCCTAGATCACCATGGGATCAGCTGTGTGCCATGTGGCAAGGTAGGGATGACCTCAATACTATTCCGGAATAAACAGCTGGTGTGGGTTAGGCCCTGGTCTGGCAGGAGGAGCCCAGCAGAATCAATCAAGCCATGTGGACTCGCACTCTGGCTTGGCCATGGTAACCCCTATTATTATTATTTTAAAAAACTGGTTTACCATGATGTCTGAACAGAGCCATAAATTCCTCTCTCTTCCAAAATGTCATCAATATCCCACTGATTTGTATAAATACCAATACTACACATAGCAGCACTGTAATATATGGGTTAAACAAATTGCTCTCACAAATATCCATGATAGATGAATGACTTGCAGAACACATTCAAGTGCATGTGACATCTGAGTTCCAACTTGGATTTCTAAAACTTGCATCACAGATTGAACATGCTCAAACATAGGAAGGGGTATAACTTAATCCCCTGTCCAAAAACAAGGTATCCTAAAGAATCCTTGACAGATGTAAACTCAATTTTAACCTGAAAGGTTCTAAGAGATCTTACAGTTCTTAGATGAGATTCAGTAGGTCTCTGGAGTGTGGCAACTCAAGTCACATTTCAAGAAACTAAATTATAGCTTAACCAACACTGTAAAATTTAAAGTCAAGCGCTTCATAGCCAGTATGCTTCTTTTGATCCAGAAACTACTGGCAAGGCTTCCTCAGCTGCCTGCCAAGTAAGCACATAAGCTTATACTCACTTACCTACTTCACTGGCATTCTCTTGAAACAGAAGCCTAGACTTCTGTTTGACTGAACATACTATGTCTAAATACTAGCTAGCCAAGACAGTACTTTATAGGTAAAGCCTCAGATCTACGAGCATAGAACACCATTTCAAGCAGAGATTAGACTAATACCATTACAGAAGGCCATGTTTTGCTCCATAGCAGTATCAGAATTATATCCAAGTAGTAGTAAGAACTACGTTGGGCCTGAAAAGTCTGTTGATTTATCAAGTTGCATAGCCAGGAATTTACAATAAGCATAAGAATTCAGAAAATAGCACATTATGGGCATCAAATTGCTTTGCTATCACTAAACTATCATAGGCCAGAACAGGAAATTGCTGCTTTTTCAAGACTTTGGCTAGGCAAGGCTGAACATTTAAGTTCATGGAGCAGCACCAGTCTAAGAACACTCTTAAAGAACATGCAAAGTCATCAATAACCAGCCAGAAATCCACAAGCTTTGTCTAAAAGGTCATGTATTCATGAAAAAGATAGTAAATACTTGATTTTAAATTCACACAGAAAGTAGCCACAGAAGACAAAGCTGCCAAGCTGTTCATTTGAATGATCCATTACATCAAAAAACTTCCAATGAAAATTATCTTAATTTGCCTTGGGTCACTTGCACAGGAAATGTTTTACTTTGCACTGGAAAATTTTCTAATGCCATAGATGGATCCAATTTTGCATGTTTATTTCACATGCTTTTAGTAAATAAAGCTGGAAAAGGCCTTTAGGCCCCTTCCAACTCTACTATTCTATGATGCTATGTTACGATTTGACCCAATACAAGTATTTGACCTGAAATGTTTGGGGGGGGGGGGGGGAGGAAACTAAGGAACACTTAGGGTGATTTGTTACAGAATGTAGGACTTGTTCTATTGGAATACTTGTAAAAATATCTAAAGATAGTAGCATATATTTCCCTAGCACTGTTTAAATTTTTTTAAAAAACCAGAAATATTGAAAACTGACACTAAATTCATTTTAGCGACTCAAAGAACTGTGCATGATATGTGGACAATCACTTATCTATTCAGAGTTCACCTCTCTTCCACTAAGATTGCTGGGGCACCTTCAGTTTTCTATTACAAATTATTAGTTCCATTTCACACTGAGACATATATGTAATTCAACAACAAATATGTATTCTCTCACATACTTGCTAGGAATAATAATCTAATAAACATTAATTACAACTTTGGAACTGCCAAAGGTGCTTAATATTGTATATGTAATTGCCATACATTCAGTTTTACTAATGAACCTATGAAATGACAAAGCACCTGAAAATGTTCTGCCCCACAAATAACAAAACAATGTTCCAATGACATCACCTGTTATGACTACTCAACTCATAAACAGGCAACTGCTATTGTACAGGAAACCAATATTAATTTCTGCCTAAGGTAGGCAAGAAGCTATTTTAACTAAATGAACTCTGCAAAAAAGATCCTAATAGATGTGACATTAAGAACATATGAAGAGCCCTGCTGGATCAGACCAAAGGTTAATCTAGTCCACCACACTGTTTACAGGGGCCAAGCAACAGCACCCTCCCACCCATGTTGCCAGCAACTGGTCTATATGTGCTTACTGCCTCTGATAATGAAGGTAGCACATAGCCATCAGGACTAGTAGCCATTGATAGCCTTCTCCAGGAATTTATCCCTTTTAAAGCGATCCAAATTAGTGGCCATCACCATATCTTGCATTAGTGAATTCTACAGTTTAACTATGCGTTGTGTGAAGTTATTCCTTTTATCTGTTCTGAATCTCCCACCAATCAGCTTCATGGGATGACTCCAGGATCTAGTATTATGGGAGAGGGAGAAAATATCTCTCTATCCACATTCTCCAGAAGTACTGTTTTAACTTTGTTTCTTGATCAAATAATCTCAATTAACTGCTTGACATGCAAATATTTAGACTTTGCCAGGTGAATGCAAGAGCTAGCTTATTTATTTATTTATTTATTTATTTATTTATTTATTTAGAATATTTATATACCAGTCTTACCTGGACTAAACATGAAAGAATAATTTCAATTTCCTGGGGCCTTCTTGTATGAGTCCAATACAAGCATTCCTTCATTTGCCACCAAGGAAAAACAGAAGATCTATTTTAGCAGTTTTGTCCACGATTTCATATTTGACTGGACATTCTGATGTGATAATTCAGTGACAGTTTTACAGTATCCATTATGCTCACTTTCAATACCTAATCAAGCAGGAATGAGATTACTTCTGAGCCTGTTTGACTAGCAATGACCTTAATATGCAAAAGTGTAGTTGAGTAGCTGGGAACACTCAAGTATTTTTGTCCCTCGAGTGCCAAGCCAAAAAAGGGGATCTCAAATTAGAACTGTAGCACACATCCTATGAAGATCAGAAAGAAGTGTATTTGCAGGCAAAAAGTGGTATGTTAAAAACATAAGGTAAACTTATTTACATTTATTCCCTATGTGAGCAACATATTGATCCCTAAAACCTAATCCAATACTGCTCCAATACCCTCTTTGCTGTTCTTTTACCACCCGGCTTATTTAAGCACTACCGGATGCCAAGAGTTCACAGCCACATCGGCTCATCCTTAGGAAAGTCATTTGGGCACGGAGCAGGAAAGAGATCAGACACCTCACACCAGTGTGGGCAAATTTTTGGACCCAAGAGCACATGCAGTTGCCAAGTGGTAGCCTATATACACAGAGCATGGGGCTGCTGTCAGGGGCTAATGCCAACATGCTTACCTCTCTTACAAGTATGAGTTCATAATACAGGATACATCTACTGCAAAGACAGATTACTATTTCCAGAATACAAATTCCACAAATAGCATATGCATTACGGAACTTCTTTAAATGCATCAAACATCTATATAAAACACTGATCAAAAATCAAAACTTAAACAGCAGTCTTAGAAATAACTTGGATTAAAAAGTAAACAGAACTGATCTATTTGAATCTCCATAGAAGAATTACAGAACAGCATAGAAAGATTTTTTTTAAAGTGGAAGGCATTTACCTGGTTACAATAATCATCATGGCTTAAACAAGCCATAATGCTTGTTTAAGCCATGACACACGCCAAGCACCATTTGCCTGTTGGAGAAGGGAAAAAACACAAATAACCCAACAGGCCATGGATTGTTTCCTCTTAAACCAACCATGACACCCAGGTTTGAACAACATGTCTAGGCAGGTAATTACGCAAATGGCACCCCTAGCTTGTTTAAGCTGTGCCAATCATGCAAAACGGGACATTGGATACATCAGAGAAAAAATATTCTGAGAAGCGAGCTAAACAATTAATTGACGATGCTTTCAATTAGCAAAAAAAGCAAAGTATTACTCCTTTAATAATCAACAGAAGTTGTAGCAAAGAACAAATGAAAAAACAGTTGAAGTCCAGGAATATGGTTTTATAAACAGTTATACCAATCTGAAGGTTGCCAGGTAAGAGATATCTTCTTTTTTTAATTATCTGCAGATCTCCAAATTAAAGGTGGACACTTAAGAGTAAATGTATCAACTAATATACAGAATATTAAAGAGCGGAACTATTGGATCTGACAACTTTTCAAGTGAAGTATTGAAGTTCATGTAGGGCTGGCGGAACAGTTTAAATGCTGTTTCTCAGAATTATCCTTAATTCCTTGAAAAAGATGAAAATATTCCTAATACTAAAAGAAAAGCCCATCTCTAAGAAATTATAAAATTCTGACTGGTATCTAAGCCCAGAGGTTCAATAGTATAACTTACTGAGTCAAGTAAGTTTACCTTTATCAAAGGCAGAAGCTTGTTTAGTAAGATAGGAAAGTAGCAAGTGTCACTGAACAAAACTGAAAATATACCAATACAACTACTTTTGGATACAACTAAGGCCTTTGATAGGTTTGAGTGGCCTTATTTAAATGTAGTGGAAGAATTCAACGTCATAGCTAATTTCATAACAGAGATACAAATTATATATTTGAATCTGAAAGTGAAGCCAGAACCATGGCTTGCTCATGGGTTGTTTTGCCAGGTTACAGAAGTAGCAGGGAAGAATGGTAAAGAAAAACCACCACCAGATACTCTACATGCCAGTACTACAGTGCCACAAAGACATTTGGGATTCAGGAAGGGAGGTAAACAAATAATCCAGGGATTGAGGCAAAATACTACATGTTGTTCAATAGTCTATCAGACAAGGCTTGTGTATGGCAACAAATCATGGGTTAACTATGGATTAAATCAGGGTGGATTTGATTTAAATCAATTTGATTTAAATCATGATTTAAATCACAATTTAAATCACTACTCAGAAAGACTTGATTTAATCACATGACTTCCCCCTCCCCAAAAGTGCACTCTATTTATTGAATTTTTTTAAACTTAGCACTTAAGAGGTAAGGGGTTGATTCTGTGTACATAGATTTGCAAAGGAACAATGGGATTGTGATCTCTGCAGACACAAATTCACAGTTTTGAGAACAATAAAACCAAGCATCTGTGATAATATCTTCTAGATAGAAAAATTGCCCAATCATCTTACAGAAACCTCTGGAAGAGCATGACATTGTGAATGGATTAATGGAATTCATTTACCAAAATATTTAAACATTGCATGACTATACAGCCTCATGCTACATAATTAAAAACTAATCCTTATTTCATGATGAATAACCTTTGGACTATAATGTATCTTAAATAGAAAACTATCTTTAGATAGATTTTCCCTCAAAAAGCATTTTATTATAAAAATGTGATTTAAATTAAAAAATCCATTTTTTAATTATTATTTTTAAAAATCATTGATTTTTATCCACCCTGGATTAAATAAACCATGGGTTAGCATTATATGCAAACCAGGTCAAAGACTGCAGAAGAAATGGTCTGGCAGTCTTAATTGATTTGAGTGAAAATAAATGGAGACTACTTTATTCATCTTTAACAAAATATATTTAATGTTTTAAAACCCAATGTGTGCATGTACATAAGAGTAAAGTCTCAAAACTGATAACCGATTAACAGCTGAAAAGCATGTATCAACAGATCAGTGTG